>NC_137973.1:63762281-64512281 GCF_963924665.1 Micromys minutus | reverse complement strand
TTAATGCTATAAACATATATATATATATATATATATATATATATATATATATATATATATATATATATATAAAACATATATATAAAACTCCTGCAGAGGATGCAAGTCCTGATCACAGCACATGCAATGGGTCACAGCTGCTTGTAGCTCTAGGGGACTCTGTGTCTCTGACTTTTACAGGTACCAGTACTGTTATGTGTATATTCAAATGTGTGTAAATGTGCTCATG
This sequence comes from Micromys minutus, assembly GCF_963924665.1. NCBI lineage: Eukaryota > Metazoa > Chordata > Mammalia > Rodentia > Muridae > Micromys > Micromys minutus. The sequence continues at coordinate 64,512,052 of NC_137973.1, read as the reverse complement.
CATGTGTGCACTAGCACACACATTTTACACACACACATAATTAAATTTAAAAATAATTCTTAAAAATTCAAATCTTAAGTATACATTTCTTAATGAGAATGGTGGAAATGATTAATTGCTTGTTCTGATTCACAAAGCAGCTGGGAAGACCAAAATAGCTAATTTTATTATTTTGGTGATTGTTTACACTGAAGAAGCCTCTGTGTGAATTCCAGTTGTTGACCATATGTGCAGTGCTCTTTATAAACAAGACTCAATTTTTCATGACTACTTAAAGTTATGCAAAGAATATGCAACTGGGATAGTTTTTCAATGTGAAAGGCTATCAACACCTGTTATCCAAAGTGTTTCCTCTGAAAACAAGTCTGACAATGGCATGAGCTCAGGGGAAGCAAGGCCATAAAATTTGCTGTCCTATGCAACTGCTGACTTGTTTGTGCACAACAGCCATCTGCTGCGTGATTAGAATACCAGCCAACCACATAGACATTACTTTTCAATTAGCAAGAGGTTCAACTACTGGATTTGGAAAAATATTTGGTAGATTCAAGTGGAAGACTTCTCAGAGTTCAACAAGAGAGAGCAAGGGGATTTTGAAATTCCATAATAGAGCACTTTCCTCCTTTGTTATGCATTGTCTTGCACCTGTCTTAGCATCAAGACCCTTTTATACATGGTATTAACTTAAATGGCACTGAACTAAGCAAGAGACAAGAAATTAGATTCTTTTGTTCTCGATTGTTCTTTTCATATAAGGAGACAATGGTAAGAGGCTAAAAGTGAATGGGAAGAGACTTTTGACTAAAAAAAGAGAGTAGATGACTGTCTACCTTTTGCAAAGGCCATATTATTTGTTTCTATTGATTTCAATCAATCAGCTTTACTCTTCCAATGAAAAATCTGCCAAATATTCTGAAATTAAGAAAAATCCACAAGTAACAATGACATAAATGGCAATAAATGGTACCACATCACAAAAGATGGAGGTTCTCAATTAAAAGTCTATAGAGGATGAAAAATAAAAAATATCAAGGAAATCATTTCAGAAATCCCATGTGTAAGAAGAAGGCTTTCCTGAAGGAAGTGAAAGGATATTCACTAGTTTTACTCAAAGGATGCATATGACCTTACTAATCCCTTGTTGTTTTATTTAATATATATTATGGCAGTTATAAATAAGCACAGTTGCTTTTCTCAAGCAGCCACTTCTTCTTTTTCTACTCAGTTTTGAGCATTATACAAAAATAACTTTTCTTATTTACTATTTGTAGTTCTTCCTGGTGTTGTAAGAAAAAAGACATAACCCCACATAAAGCACTAAGGATAGGCCAAGGAAACCATTCTAGACAAGTGTAGCTTGATGAGCCAGTGAGTTTATTGAGGTAGCGTAGAGATGCATGGGCATCACAGAAAGCCTCACTGGAGAACATGAGCAATGACCCACAAAAGCTGGGTCCCTGGATCTCCCTGAGCAACATCAGACAACATCATTGACAAGTCTCCTCTTTCTCCAGAAATCATAAGCTCTCTATAGCTATAGTGTGGGCCCAGAGAATTCTCTAAGTTTCCTTAGATGTTTGAACCTTGCAAGTTTCCTTAGCTTCCTAAATCTAATTAGCCTCCCTCCTCCTTCTGGGAAAGAACATTCTAATTCTGAAAAAAGTCTCTATGATGTTAATCTAAAAAACAACATCATAGGTAAAAATATAGGTCTTAGATGTTTTAATGAAATAATGATGGGTAAAGCACTGTTTGGAGAAAAATATTTATTTTCATATGGAAATCATGAAGTTAGAAACTGTGTATATATTTATATTAATGATAAATAAAATACTTACTACAACCTAGGTATCACTGCCAGCCCGAGGTATTGTTTGCTAGGGAGGTCAAATGCTTGTTCCTTAGGGACATAGCCTCTACACACAAACTTTCTTACCTAATTTCTACATTTGTTTCAACATGACAACTGAAAGCAAACAACTAAGTGAAAAGAACAAGAAATAGCAGTTGTGTTGTGTGGACTCCATGTTTTCATTTTGAAAAGGGAAGGAGGTGCTAGGTCAGTGGTTCTCAATCTGAACCTCACAATCCCCTTGGAAGTCAAATGATCCTTTCACAAGGTCATCCAAGACCTTTGGAAAACGTGGATATTTATATTATGATTTATAAAAATAGAAAAGTTACAGTTATGAAGTGGCAATGAAAATAATTTTATGATTGAAGTCACCACAGCATGAGGAACCGTAGTAAAGGGTCACATCATTAAGAAGATTGAGAACGATTGGTCTCGATTGTTTAGAATATTACCTTCTCAATCATCCAAACATTTGTCATTTTACCCATGAAACCAAGTCATGTGAAGAAAAGAAGATGACTCATATAATTGTAGATTATTATTTCCAAAATTAGAATAAGCCAAACAACTGAACATTGTCTTTTATTGGTCCAGGGCACCTTTCAACCAATTCAAAACTGTTCCACTTCTAGGTTGCTTAGTTTACATCAGACATTTTTCTAAGTCTCTAATGTAAATGAATTCATTTAAATTTTTTAAAAACTTCATATGATGGAGGGACTAGAATTCCATTACTGTGAATTTCTCCATAAGGAAAGAGAAACAGAATAGATAGTGTAAGATAAGACTGTAGTTTGAATCTAGGTAGACTGGTTCTGTGGACTGAAACACAAGCCATAGCACAAACTAAAAGAGAATAAAATATAAGACCATCTTATTTTTTTCCTATTTTGGAGAAATAAGACATCATTGGAACCAATGAAAAAATATGAAATAATAAATGTCTCATTTTGATAAACCAGAACATTAACTACTTCTATGTCTGAAATCCTATGAAACTTACAAAAATATATCACATCCAATATAATCAATAATAATTAAAAATAATTTGAATTGTAGTGAGTTGGCTGATAATGAAGATAGGAGTGTCCAATAACAAAGGTAACTGGGATCAAGCATATATAAGAGATATTACTGCTCAAGAGGAAGAAAAGCTAACTTGAGAGGTGATGAGATTCAAACAAAATAAAATAAAATAAAATATTCAGCTATATTTTAAAGGCAAAGGCAACACATAATTGAGCTCAAATGTGTGCTAGGATAATTATAGATTTGTCGAGGGTTTCATACAGCTTATCTCTCTTTGACCTAGCTCCTTTACAATATTTTCCATGTTCTTTATATTCTGAGAAGCAGATTTTGAAGTTAGTTTGTTAACATATTCCATTGATGTACTAAAGCAATGCACATTTTCAAACATATAGCTATTTTTGCAATACATATATTACATGTACATGTGTGTATGTGTACTTTAGTGCTGAGGATCAAATCCTGGACCTGGTACATGCTAGGTAAGCACATATATCACTGAGCTACATGTCCTAATCCAAAATATATTTTTAATGACTCTCCTCCATATGTATGCTTAAATAGGCTTACTCAATTTTAACCCGTAGTCATGATTTTCACTTGCTATTTGAGAGTCTTGTCTATGCCATGGGTCTTTTGAAAGACCTATTTAAGACAATGCCAATTCCATGATATGTCTGCTAGCTTCTGCTCTTAATTTTTATTGCTTCCCCATGTGTCTCACAAAAGTTCTGGTTTTTGTGTGGCGGGGTAGTTTGTTTAATTTCTTGAATTGAATATTGAATTTGTTTTCATTCCTTTCTGATTAGTACTAAGAGCATTTAAGGCTAAAATATTTCTTTTCCCTCTCTTGGATGTGTTCATAGCTAATGATACAGTTGCAAAATTGAAAGTCTAGAACTGCAATTTTTATCTATCCAACAACACAAAATATGTTTAAAGGTCTACAGTTAAATTTTAGAATGACTAAGTATTTCACTTGCTTTTTCCCCCTTAAGTGATATAATCTAATTTTGTTTTAGTATATAGGGGGTATTAAACATGCACAAGTTTTGCTTCTAAAAATTTTGCATGATATATGTTGTTTTCTTATTTATAATTGATTCTAACAGTCCTATATGGTTTAAAGGTCTATGCAAATTATCACATCTACCTGTGTCAGCTTTGTTCAGGTCAGGCTTAGGCAGTAATGTTGGTGAGGTTTCATGTGCATCGCATCTGACATGCCTAGAAGACACATAGCTTTTAATTCAATTGTTAATTTTCTTTTTATTGTGTTTTAAGATTCTATGTGTATTCTGGTTAAACATTCTCATTACAAATTTTCCTATTCAAACACTTGTTCTACTTATGGCTTATATTTCATTCTCTCACATTAAGTAAAATATGTATTTAACTAGAATTTGATTACTTCATTTCTCCACTTTCACTTTTTACCTTTCACCCATTTAATATAATGTTTTACTCTCTTGCAAATTCATGGCCTTTTCCCTGTAATTGTTTTATCACATGCATACATAGATGCAATGACACACAAATATAACCTACTGAGTTATATTCATGATGACAAAGATGACTGGAATTTTATAACCAACTAAGAGCCTCAGTCTTGAGGACCATTATCCCCCTCTCCCAGAATTTTTCTTTATTTTACTTGGTCTGGCATGGGACCCTATGAGAGTTCTTCTTTCCAGAATAGCTATCCTTGTTCACATCTTGTTTAACTGGCCTTATTGTTGAGTCATCATGGTTCTGTATCATATCTAGGAGATATGATCTCACAGCAGACTTCTTAGTTCTCTGGCTCTTACTATCTCTCCACTATCTCTTCCATGATGTTTTCTAAGCCGTAACAGTTCAAGATGTATTCGTTGAGTCTGGGCACCTCAGGATCAGTTTTTCCTTGCATTTAAAACATTTGTGTTCTGTAGTAGTCTCTATCTGATATAAAGAGAAGCTTCTTTGATGAGAAGTGAGAGATACACTTCTGTATGTCTATAAATGATAAGTGTTTAAAATGTAATTAGGAATTATGCTGGTTTAGAAAAGTGGTAGATTTTCCTTTAGGTAGCCTGATTCCACTAGCCCTGGGAAGTTGAGTACCATTATTTTCATCCTGTCTAAAGGACTTTAAGTTTAATTAGACAGCTGTGGGTCACTATCAACAACAGAAGTGTCACTATTACACCCCTCAAATGCCTTGCCAGGTTGGTTATTGTTGTGGTCCATAGGTGTCACAAGTGCAGTTATGTTGGACTAGTGGCTGCTTCCCTACTCTGGAAGCTTGTGCCAGATGTTCTGTGAAAGCTAGTTCTTGGGGACCGAGTCCCTTAGGTCATATTCTATGAACCCTATATCAAAAGTTCATAATGTTTTAACAATAGGAACTTATTACCACCCTTCGGGAGATAACCAAGGGCAACAGCAATAGCCTCTATTAGTGGAGGAGTCTCTGAGTCTCTTAACTTGAAAGGTAGTGTTTTACACCTGGTCCTGTGTCTTTTGTTCGATAGTGTATGGATCTTGGGGGAAACATTTTCAGCTTAAGTACCATATTCATTTTAATAATTACATGTTCATACATTATATGTAATTTTAGGTGTATTAAAGATAACAGGATCCCCCATTGTTTATTCATACATCCTTGGCATTACTTTTCTTCCCATTTCTTCTACTTCTGTGCTGATCTCCCTCTCCCAACCATAGTTAAAGCCTGTCATTCTTTCCAATTTCCCCATCATTTCAGCTATTCCACTATCTAGCATCCCTACCTCCTATAGTCTTTTTTCACTTGTCTAATTTCCATGTTACTCCCGGCTACAAATTCCCATCTGGAGATTTGGAGCTAGAATCCACAGATGAGCAAGAATGTGTGACATTTATTATTTTTAATTCTTCTGAGATAGCCATTTATTTATTATTTATTTATTTGTTTGTTTGTTTATTCATTTATTTATTGAGAGATGCTGTTTCAGTCTTAAGTTACCTGACATCACTGGCTTGAAATATCAAGATGTTCTATATGTTACTACTAATGCCTACAGGATCCTATCAATATTAGTGATAGACATAATATAAGTGAATCACATGAATTATTTATCACATTAATCATTCCCTCTCATCTCACTGACTATATCAATTTGTTTTCTGGCAGTGTGACTAAACATGGGTCTTGTTTGACAGTGGCAATGTGATAGCACACAAAGCTCGAAAGCTTCCCCCAGAACACAATGGACAGTTTCTTGACTATTTATGGAGTTATGACCTTACATGTGGAACATCCTTGATACCACAGGAAACAAGAAAGAAATGAGAAATTTTTAACTGAATTTGAGCTTTTGAATGTATTCTAACATTTATATGTATTTGTATATCTGAATGCAAGCAAGCACACTATGAGTCATGAAAAGATAATTAATAGTCAATTTTTAATAACTGTATTATTTCTTCACACCCCAATTCTACCCTTCTGTGGGGAACTCTGTTGAGAGATAGGTGCACCCTGAATGTCCATAATGGAGATTTCCTTCACAATAAAGGATCAGAATTTAGAATATGAGTATTTATACACAGCCACTTCTGAGAGAGAATAAAATCATCATTACTTTTTGAAAAATAATATAAATTATATCTGGGAGGAAGAGAGAGAGAGAGAGAGAGAGAGAGAGAGAGAGAGAGAGAGAGAGAGAGAGAGAGAGAGATTCTGTCCCAGAAAGCAAACATTAGATTCCCATGTTTGTTAAATCATTTTATCCTTTCAGTGAGAATAAAGATACCAGTCTACACTAACTTTCCATGTTCATTCCAATAATACAGTATTCTTCAAAGTTTGCTCAGAAAATTGTAATCATACAGAGCATGAAAGTCTTCATTTCCTGACACCACAGCTACACAGAAGAAGGAAGATACAAAAAAGCATTAGGCTAAACATGGAACACAATGTCATCTCACTTTAGCACCATTGAGGAAATGACAGAACGTTGGGAGTTAGAACTTGGTGTGCACCAAGTAAGCATATGCATTTTGGGAGTGGGCAATGATGAGTTTTGTTACAGCTCACAACTTTATGCATGTGTTAAGGTTCATGAGAGTGCTAAAATTTGGTGATTTTATAATATGTGATTAAGGCCCAAATAACTGCCACAAAACCCCCACCACAAAACCCCCACAAAGCAAGTATTATATATGTTATTTAAAATGTGTTTGTTTATACTTTGAAAATTTCATGTATTATTTTTTTATTTGATTTTCACCCTCCTCTAGTTTTGCCAGATTCACCATATCCCTAGCCAACTACTTTCATATTCTTTCTCTCTCTTAAAATCAATGCAAAGCAAAATGAGGTGTCCCATTTGTGGGGGTCAACTGCACTTGTGCTGGAGGAATATAGCAATGCTGCTTCATCAAAGAAAACAATATTTGCTCAAGACTGTTGCATAGTGTTCCTAGTCGTAGCACAATGAAGACTGTCTAGAGCAAGCACATGCTGCTTGCAGAAGTGTTGTCAATGCCCAAGTGTGTTGAGCCACGCCCAAGCGCCCTGCTTCTCTGATACAAAATCAAGAAAACATGAAGCTTCGGGCCTTCTAGCTGATGATGGTTTCCCAGAGCAGACAAACCATGGCTTAGAAATGTAGAAATGATCCTGGTTTATACTCTCAATAGCTTTTAAGAATCCCGTGTAGGTACCATCCTGACCTGAAGATTAACATTTATGTACTGTTGGAAAAGTTAAAAAAAAAAAAACATTTTAAACACATTTTCTCAAATGTAATGAGTCCTTTTTTTCTGTACAGGTCTGTTTTTCTCAGTTTGATATTGTATCACGTATAGTCTCGGTACTTAATTTGCTTCTTACATTTGTCACAGTATCCCATCTTGAATTTTGTTGCCCTGGCAGCTCTGTTAATTCACACCTTGACACTATTTGACTTTTATTTGCATCTGACAAATTTGAGTAAGGTTCACAGTAACAAAATATTTCTCAGTGTTGGGAAGGCAGGCAACATAAAGCCATTCAAATACATTATAATTCAAGTACACATTAAAATAAATGCACATGTGATCATGTACTTGAGGTCATATACAGTGAATTATAATTAGGATAAACTTGGAAACACAGAATAAGAATTTAGACTTTCTGACACATATGGAAAGCTGTACATATTCAGCCTTTATTAATCACACACTCTCACTGTTGAATTGTTCTTTGCATCCTGTGTTATACAAACTCTTAAATTTAATTTTTGGAAGAATATAGACAAGGTAATACCTATTATGTTTATTGTATATTTTTACACTAACACCTTTGTGGATTGAATCCTTATCTCTGATATATTGTACATAGTACATAATCAACTGTTTAAATGTAATAAAAAGTAAAGTTTGCTGGTTCACATTTTTTCCATTGACTTCAGGAAATAAAGTAATTTTCCCTGTGTCTGATATAGCCAATTATTTCATATGCAATTAAAATTTTTATTGTAACTTCTATCATATGTCATTAATGAAGACCAGGAAAACAACTGTCTCTTCTGTGACAAAAACATGTTTTGTTTTCTTTTTACACAACAGAATACTCAGACTGGATGTTTTCTTGATCTCATATAGTCTGATTTTCTAAATAAACAACACCATGTATTTGGAGGCAATTGCTGCTTTTTTCAACTTTTTAAGAATTTACTACAATGGAAATTCTATCAAGACCTAACTCAGGATTGGGCTGTAAGCTTAAAGTATACACAAATTATGTGACAAATTTTACTATTATTCAAAAATTATTTTAAGCGTTTATTACCAAGAGAAATTAGTTTTACTTTTTATTTAAGCTTGTATAAATCAAAAGAGAAAGAGGAAACGTGAGAGATAAGGTGAGCTTCTTTAGCAGGTGTACTCTTCTGGGAAATCTTCCAGAGAAAGGAAGGATGATGGATGCCAAGAAAGAAGAGAATGAAGAGTGGGTTATGAGATAGGGAAGCTTAGCCAGGATTCACAAGAGAAGTCTTAAGTGGTCAAAAGAAAAGCTGATAAGCCAAGCTTGGTGAAAGAGCAACCTCTTGAAGACTGAAGCCAGAACAGGTGTTTGACTATCCGGCCCTGGGTAGCAAGCTCCTTGTTAGTTCCCTTCATTCATTCACAGACTCAATATAAGTTTTGTTGTCCCTAGAAATCAAAAGCTAGTGAAAAAAAAAAGTTACCTTTCCCAAAAGAGAAAAATACTAGAGCCCAGAGAAATTAGAGAGAGGAAGGTGACCGAGCGACTGGGCTTCCATGAGGTGCTGTACACTTGCAGATGAGTTTAGCAGTTGGGCTCTCATAACAAGGACCTGGTATTTATAGTGTTGCAGCTGGAGACACGAGTGCCTGGGGATTGCGAGGGTTTTCGGAATGAAACCTGCACTGACAATAAGTTGGCTTGGAACTGTACTTATCTTATAGTTAATCCAACTGTCATGTATGGATCCTATTGGGATGAAAACAGCAGAATCTACTGATGAGAAGAAAAGGTTGGGGAGCACCATAAGCTGCAGGTATTCCAGGGCACTAGCCTTCCATCCCACTTGTCTGTCCAATGTCCAAAACCTATCTTGTGGTTGTTCAGTGTGCCAGACGTCTTCAGGTCCACTTGAGCTTTCCTAAATTTAATAGCCAGGAATGAGCTATTAACTTATGAGCATAACCAAAATTAATATGGGGTATGGATAAGCAAGACTCTGGGGGAGTCATTATCTGTCTTCCAGATGCTGGAGGTAAGGAAAGTAGGAGAGTAAGTGTGCATCTTAAAATATTCATATTCTCTTGGCCCCAGCCCAAACCCTGACTAATAATTTTGAAATGCCGAAGACAGAAGTTAAACAGGCAGGGAGATCCTTGTCCACTGGGGAGCCCTTGATCAGTGCTCCGAAGACCAGCAGCAAGAAAAGATAGGAATCTTGAACCCAGTCCAAGAAAATAAAATCCAGTGGGTATTGGCTTATTGCAGGTACTAATGGAGGGTTGAGGTACAGTGACAGCAAAAACCCAAATCTAAGAGCATGGGTTCACTGAGATGCCTGGCATGTGAATGCAAGGTGCATGAACTTAAAGGACGTAATTATTGTGAATGGTCCATCTGCAATGAAGACTAGGAGACATGACCAGAAGCCCCAAGAGTATCTCAACTGCTCCTATGTAAGTGTTGAGAAGACAGTGATGATAAAAAAATGTTTTTAAAAATATGGGTCAAGAGTCAGCTGTTTCAAGTCAACTACTATCACGTTCGGGGAGGTAGCCAATAGGACAATTAACAGTCCATTTCTTGAATCTTCAAGCCTCTCCTTAACCACTCCCTAAATATCAACTGAGGCTTGGGTATGAGATGCTCACCATTGGTAAAAGACTTGTCCCCAGCTGGTGGTAATATTGACCAGTTGTAGAAAGTTCATAAAATGAAGCCTTGTTGGATGAAGTGGGTCACTATGAATGTACTGCTGAGACTATAGGCTGTTGCTGGTTTCCATGTCTCTCCCTGTATATTCCCTGGCTGCTAGCTGCTGACTTCCATTAAATGTGAAGTCCCCAAGATTCATAGACTATTTAATTAAAACTCCAATGGCAGGAATGAAAAGCTTCCTTTCAATTCTTTGGTCAGAGGAGTTCAATTAACTCTGAAACCAGAATGGGCTATTGCTGTTGCCTGGGTTACCCACCACAAGTTTAAAACATTTCTCTCTTTTAAAAGTGTTCATTTGTTATTTTATGTGTATGTGTGTGTGACACATGTGTGCATGTGCCTGCAGAGGCAAAAATAGGGTGCTGGAGTCCCTTGAACTACCAGTACAGGTGGTTGTGAGCCACCATGTAGATACTGGAAACAGGTCCACTGGAAAAGCTGCAAATGATCTTACCCCTGGGCAGACTTTCTGGTCTTACTGTTGGTTTCTCTCAATGCTGTCAGCAAATTCTCTAGAAAACCTGCCCAACTTGCCTTGACCTAGGTAATTAGGAGCTCTCCATCAGTTTTGAAAACTGGCTGGATATAAACTTAAATCTTCACACAAAGATTCTCCCCAACTATGTCAATAGCTCTGTCCTCTTCCTGGTGTTTCCAACATGGTGTACACGTGTCTATGGGGAAATAGAATTGTTTGGAAAAAATTCTAAATCTGGTTAACTATAAAGCAGAAAATTAAAGTATGTAAACATAAAGGTGTAAAAAAGGAAATGAACTGTTTGAGGAACAGAGTCTGAGGAAGTTTCTGGTGGCTTGAATTTTACAGAATGAAGTGGAAAATTAAGCCACAGGAATGATCATTCTGTGGTAAAATGTGGCATGCCACTACACATTTTATTTCTGGACACTCTATTTCCTACCCATTTTTTTCTCTAAAATCTTTGTCACTTACATCAGTGTTACCCGGGAAAACATTTATGATGCAGGAAACTGAGATGTAGCTGATAAAACCCACCAACCACAACAAATGGATCAGGAAACAGTTTTGCTTTTAAGATGAGTTTTTATTCCCAGATTGTTACAACTTTAATTTTTTTCAACCTGTGAATTATGAATGGTCGGGTTAATTCTTATTTTCTTGTGTTTTTCTCTAGTGTTTAACCTCTGTAACATGTATGACTGCTATTTGGAAATAACTATTTTGCCTCCTAGTTATATTATAAACAATGCATTTATCATGTATTTAGTAAATGTCAGGCATTTGAATTATTTCTCTTTCTCCTTTCAACAACTTTTTGTGGTCAATGTTGTTGCTATTCCCCATCTTCTCCAAACAGGATAATTAGTTTGAGAAGAGTGGCAAGTTCATTGTTATACTGTTTAGAACATGGCACGACCACAATTAAAACCCTGAGTTGCTCGATTCCAAGCCCCATTACAAGCTACTAAGGAGAAATCAAGTTTTCCTTTAACCACTTAAGAAATTTCTCTGCAGGCAAAAGTGGCAATGGGTAGACTTAAGAACTTCACTAATAATCATGAGTGCTATGGCTGAGGTCTGTGGTTCATAGTGCCTGAAAGGAAGACTGCCCATGGCCATGTTTGCAGTTGAAGATGAATTGCATCTGCAAAGTTCATCTACTAAGCATATAGATGTATTTAATATAAAATTAATAAAGAATATATTATGAAAAGTTGTAAAGAAATATGAAAGATAATGACAGGAGACATTATCTAAGAACAAATTTGAAGGAGAGTAGGCAGCCTGTTCTCAATTGACAAGAACCCTATTTTGGGATACGTTTTTAATTCCAGAAACTTGAAGCAAATAACCTTCTGAAGTCGGGAAGTATATTATTGTTCACACACTAAGTATCTTTTCCTCTATTAACCTATTTCTATTTTTTTTTTTTTTTTTTGCTGTTTCCTGTTTAGCACAAAAGACACCAACACTTCTATTTGAGAGTCTATGTGCTTTTTAGCTCAGCAGTAAGGATTTGGAGCTGCCAATTGAGGCCATAGAGGGTCTGTGCTCCCACTGAAGTCCATGTCTGGGTTTGAGGTCCTACTGCAACTGGGGTCTGCCAGCTGAAGCTATGTAGAATGTCCATGGGTCATGTGGGATACTGAAGGGGAGGGATACTGAAGTGCTTAGGCTGCCACCTGAAGCCATAGTGATGTCAGGATTCCTGCTGCCACTGAGGGCCATGTCTAGGTTTGAAGTCCTACTGTAACTGGAGTATATGCTGATGTCCATGACCTACATTACCAATAAAGGTCATGCAGATGTCTGTGAGCCCTGCTTCTGCTGGGTGCCATATTGGTGAAAGTGACTTGTGCTGCTATCCAAGGCTATGGCTATGTCCTTGGTCTAAGTTGCTTCTGACAGCCTTGACTAGGTCTGTGGTTCTATTGCAGCCAGAGACGATGCTGATGGTCTGTGCTATCATGATAAGCCATGTGCATGTCTTGTGCTCCTACTGACACTAAAATGCAAGAAAGCGACTTTTGCTGTGATATGAATGATTGCGAATACATAGTTGGGGAAGAGAGACATGGGAGGCTTTTGTGACAACTCCTACACCCTGCCCCATGCCTCCAGAGTAACAGCCTAAACAGAAGCTATTTTAAAAAGCCACAACTTATGGCTTTCGGCAGGGCATGGAAGGTGGGGAATGACTTTGTTCTTTTTAAGAGGCAGGTCACTGAGAGTTTGATCATGTTCCAGTGAGTATTCAAAGCCATTTGCTGCTTCTCTAAAGCAGAGGAAAAATCAATGAAAAGTCTGCCTGCCAGGGAAAGTGAAGGTAGGTCACCTTCTATTGGCAGATTCCTGACCTGAGGCCTGGAATGATAAGAGGAGGTATACTTGAGACTCGAGGCCAGGGGATCAAGAGTCTAGTGATCTTGGTGAAAGGAAAAGGAAGGCTTTTGAATCGAAACCAATGTCATGTGTATATTTCAGCATTGTTTCTGTTGACTTGTGGCTTAGTTTCCCATGGTATTTGCAGTGTAGAAAAATATACCCTCTGCTGGCATGTTATCAACCTACAGCCTCCATATCTGTCTCTTTCACCTTCTTTCTGCCTTTCTTATCATTACTCCTTTCTCCCACTCACACACTCAGAGGACAGTTTGACTGCAGACTGGAGGTGCCAGTACATATAATACATAAATATATAAAGTACATGAAATAAATTAGTCCTGTCCATATTTATTTTTCTTTACTTTTATGTTTTTAAGGGGGTTGCAATATTTTCAGAATATTTATTTTCACCAGTATGTTCACTTGTAGAAAAAATATACATAATATTATAAATGTATATACTTGTATATATGTTTGTATACATGTATATGTATATGTGTGTGCATGTATACATACATATATGTACAGATGCACATATATGTATATTATACACAATATATGTAACATATAGCACTCATATGTATAGCACAAATATATGTATATGTGTGTATATAAATGCATGTATACTTATATGCATATATACATGTATATAATACATATGCACATAGCATTATATATATTCATCATATATATATATATATATATATATATATATATATATATAATAAAATCAACCAATCTGTGTCTTTTCACTGAAGAATTAAAACCAATATATATATATTAATTTTTGTCATTTGCTGTCTTTGCAATGTCTATTGCTTTCCTGGTCCTCCACTTACTTACTGAGTTTATTTTCTTGTCATTGTGACAAAATATCTAACAAGAATTTGGAGGGTCAAAGGTTTATTCAGGCTCATGGTCTAAGGTTTCCTGTGTGTTTTTTGCTGGAGATGTGGAACAAACTTTTATTCATCCCAGACTATCATCCAAGGAGAGACTAAGTAAATAATTCAACCCAAGTCAAACTTGTTGAATCAGTAAGTTCATTGGCATTAGTTACAAAGTGAGGATAGGGAGGGGTTCCTTATAGGAGCATGGGTGACTCAAAGCCAGCTGCATCACTGACAAGCTTGTCCTAGTATGGGTGATGACTCATGTGATGGATAACCTTCATTGTCAACTTGACTACATTCTGCCTTAACTAAAATCCAAACAGCTGGCCACAACTCTGAGTGATTTTTTTTCTCAGTTGGATTATTTGAAACTCGCCCTAAATCTGGATCATTTGAGGTCAGAAGTCCATCCTTCTGGAAGCTGTCCCAATGAAAGGACATGGAAGAAGGGACATTTTGCTTTTTTGCCTGCTTGCCCTCATTCTCACCGGGAAGATCATCTATCCAGTTCCTGAGATGCGTCTTTGCTGATGTTAACACTCATGTTTTCAGGACTCTGATATAGAGCAACAACTGGAAGCTCTCTTAAGACTTCCACAAGACTCCAGCACCAAACTGGGAATAATGAGATGCCCAGTCTTAAGGACTGAACAACTACCAAATCCTCCTAAATCCTCCTCATGGTTTTCATCAGAGAGAGCTAGTGTTAGACTGTATAGCAGACACACATTTTATATATATATATATATATATATATATATATATATATATATATATATATATACTTTTATATAATGTGTGTATATTTATATTATATAATATATTATATATGTGTATATATAATATATACTAATGAAAGTTGCATTTCTGGAGCTTTCAAAAAATAGTAGAATTTTTTTTACAAGAGTCTCTGATCTCACAACTCACAGGTAATTTCCTGGATTATAGTATTAGATATAATTCTTTCTGTGGAATTGACCTTAATCTAAGTGGAAAGTTACACACATAAGAATCATGACACTACATCAGTAGGCACATCTAGCCTAGCCTGTTCATAGTATATAGCACGTGGCATATACAAGCAGGATTGCCAGTGAAAATGTTTCTTCAGAAATCTGCATAGTGCCTATGGAACTAAGCTAGACAACAGAGAGGGAGCTTCCAGCTCAGTCCAGGGATGATTTCCCTATGTCTTATAGAAAAAGCAAATGGTAGGTTTTCAACATGGACATATCATCTAGATTAGCATGTGATTGGTAATTAGTAGCAATTGCCTATATGGTTTTAGGAATTTCAGGAGCCTTTTTTTGGTCAATAACTCATCGTGTAGTAGCCTGCTTTGTGTATTAAAAAGTTTATTTACCAACCAGTAGTTTCTAGAAATGCTTTTGTAAAGTGCATGACTGTTTGTTTGTTTGTTTTCAGGATGTAGACAGGGTCTCTGAAAACTTTTCTATATTTGTTTTAAGTAAATAAGGATCAATTAGTTTTGACAGCTTAGAGAATTCTAAACAATGGACATGACTACGTTCCAATGTGTATCAATTCTTTCCAGTGTTAGGTTCAGTGGTATGCTTAGAGAACTCTATCACATCTAGGTTCCATAATGCACAGCCATTTCCCATGGGTCCTCTCGGTTTGCATTCTGGAGTGTTTCCCCAGCCATAGAGCCACAATGTATCTTCTTAGCCCTGTTAAGTGTGACCAGCTTGTGGTTGTGAGCCCTAGAGAACAAGAAAAATAACTGGACTAGTAACTAAAAATAACCCGTCTATTAGAATACAGCAGTAATCAATATTTGAGAAGAAAAGAATGAAGATAATATCTAAAAATAGCACTATGTTCATTAATAAAGCAAGGGATAAAACTAGGAGTAATAATACTACAGAGTGAGACCAAAAATAAGAGAAACGAATAAAAAGAAAGGAAAAATAAAAGGAAGTAACCAGAAGAAACAAGACAGTTCAATAATATTTAAACAAAAAGCAAATTAAAAGGAATAAAAGAACCAAAAGGAAAAATGTTTAAAGTGAGAAATTAGGAAAAAAGAAACAAAAATGAGGAAACAAGCTCTAATTAAGGTAAAACATGTACAAAGAGGAAAACAAAGAGTAGAATTAACATTAAAAGCTTGGCATGGTATGGACAGCTGCACTGTGAACCTGAGGTAGGAGTGTGAACCTGAGGTCAACCTTGGTCTCAACCAAAAATGCGTCTCCAAACACATCTCAAAAGCACCTCCAAAGGAACATGACATGCATACTTGCTGTATGGCATACAGCAGCTAAGATGCTCATCAGAAGATGACCAGATGAAGAAATGTGTACACACTTGGGTAGAAAATTATGGAAAGATAAAGCTGGCCCTTCCCTGGAAGCTTCATCTCTACTGGTGAGCGTTCACAGTGCTGGAAGGTGTTATGCATGTTAGTGGAGTTCAGTTTTGCCAACTCTGAACCCTGTGTCCTACAATTTACAACTGGCCTGCCAAAATATGCTCACTGAAACAATGGTGCAGCCAATGTTACAGGGGTACTCCAACACTTTATAATTGGGTCTAAGGCCCCACTCCATGATATTTAACCCATAATTGGCACTGTTAACATGGCCAAGAACCTGTGGCCAGGTAGGTTATAGACCCTAGGGAATAACCTAACACTATTATTCTGCTGATGGGATATAGTGTTAAGATGATTTCTAATGATTTATTAGTAATGACTGTATATTTATGCATCTCTCAACTCTGTTTAGAGAAGCTTCTTGCAGTAGATGATAATCAACATGGAGCCTGTTAATGTTGATTTGCAGCAGAGGACAGGCACAAGATAAGGCAAGGCCTGTGATTGGGCAGTGAAAATGATAGGTGGAGACAGAGTTTGGAAAGATGGAGAAAGGAGAAGCCAAGATGTAAGCGGATAAGAATGAACCATCTCGTTGTGGCTTTGAATAGCCACAGGTAGCTATAAATGTCTTAATAGGGATGGATTATTATTGGGCAATTTGTCTTGTCTAGGTGGGCAGATTGTATCATACCAATTGGCTCTGAGTTTGTTGTGTGGACTTTTGTAAATTGAGAATTTACTGATATAAATTTGATTAATAAATTATAAGTTTCTAGAGCTTTGATTTTGTTGGGCTAGTAGGAATTGTGACAAGAACCACAGGGGGTAGTTGCTGGAAATGTGAGCAGAGTTCCTGGCAGAGAGCCAGCTAAGAGAGGGTGGCCATGGCTTGTGGCTAGCAATAGGGGTGGAGAGACCTCCAGGAACAGAGAATAGCTGGGGGTAGCGTGGCATGGTGCCCTAGAACAGTATGCTGCTCACTAAATATTTACCACAACAGAGAGCCTTAACTTTTGAACATGAATAGAGTAAGAAACTAGGGAGTCCTCAAGCCCATGTAGGACATACCTACTACGCTTTCCCCCAAGACTCAGGTATCCTCACAGAAAAAGGGGCTGGGCATATTGTTAGAGTCAGAGGTGGAGGATGGCTTCAAAGAAATGGTGTTTACTGGACAGAGCACTTGCACATATGGTTTTATTGTGGTTGTGCAACATGAATAAAACCTGAGGAAACTCAATCGCCATTAGTCAACCTAAAGAGAATGGCACTGGGAGGGTGGTCATAAAATCCTAATAGTAGCTGAGGAGATGTTGACATTAGCTTCTGGGGAAGGGACAGTCAGTTTTTTTTTTTTTTTTTTTTTTTTAATGGTGTGAGCCTTGGTAGGTAGAACACACTCTAAGCTAAACCTTTCACCCAAGAGTAATTGGGCAGCACAAACTGAAGTCAATGGAAGAAAAAAAGATACAAATTGGAAGTTGAGTGAGTAGAGATGTGAGGATAGATAGGGTGAATCTTAACTAGTTGGAAGGTGATGAATATAGTCAAAATACCTTGTATAAAATTAATTATTAAAATATTATTAAAAATTGCATAAATACTTTTAATTTGTAATTAAATATAATTTTATCTTACTCCCCTTTCTTTCTCCTTCCTAGTCCCCCCCCCATTCTCCTGTGGGTCCCTGTTAAATCCATGGCCCATTCTGCTTTGTTATTGTTACATGTATATGTGAATGCCTAGAGTCTAGTTAGTGTTGCTTGTATTGAATAAATAATTAAAGGGTCCATTCTCAGGAAGAACTATTTCTCTGCTTTCTTTATTCCTTAATTGTTTAATTGTAATACTTTTTCTAGGGATGGGACTCCATGAGATCTCTTCCTTTCACGTTAGCATGTCTGTTGATGTGATACTTGCCCGTGTCTTGCTTAGGCAGCCATGCTGTTGGAATATTCATGGATGAAGCTTCCTTGTCATTTCTTGTAGATACAATCTCATGGCATTTTTTTCTGGTTCTTTGGCTCATAGAGTCTCTTTGTACACTTTTCTAGAATGTCCCCTGAATATTATGTGAAGGAGTTGCTGTTGTCAATGTATCCATTGAGTCTGAGCACTACATGATAATTTGGTAAAGAAAATGTGGCTTATACACAGTAGAATGTTTTCCCCCATAAGGAAAAAATAAAAACATGGCTTCTGCAGGAATAAAACTGGAAATTTGTATGTGAAATGAAGTGAGCCAGACTGAGAAAGGAAAATATTATGATTTTTTTCATATGTAGAATCTATATGTAAAGTCTGTTTATGTGTGCTTTTGTGTATGTGAGTGCTTGTGTGTTTGTGTTTGTGTTTATGAGTGTATGGGTGCTTGTGTGTACTTGTGTCTGTATGCTTGTGTGTGTACTTGTGTGTCTCTTTGTGTTGGTGTATGTGTAATTGTATGTGTGTGCATGTGCGTGTGTGCATGTATGCTTGTTTTATAAAAGCAGATATGGGACCATGAAAGCAGAATAAGGAATCTTAAGGCAGTGAGGAGGGGGGAGCAAAGTAACTCACAGTCAAAGGATTTAAATCAGAAAGGGAGGTTGTTTACAGGGGGAAGGAGGGGTAATGGGGGAGGGGTGGATAAGAACAAGATATAGAAACAAAAATGAAGAACAACCTAATGAAACCTATCTTCTCATAAGCTGAGAAAATAAATTTCAAAAATACAGAAAAAATTCCCAAACATCTTTTTCATTTGACATTGAAAGAAGAATAGGAGGCAAAAGGAAGAGTAAAAAGAGTCACAAAATAGAAAAAAAATACACAGGGGCCATAGAGTTGGTTCAATTGTTAAGAGGACCTGGTTTCCAGCATTCAGAGGACAGCTCACAGTCAACTATCTGTAACTTCCAGGGGATCTGACACCATGTCTGGCTTCCACAGGTACACACACAACACACACAAACACCACATACACCACAGACACACACACCCATACACATCACACACACACACCACACACGGAAACTTAAAAGTTTTATATGTAAAAATAGTCTCAAAAGAAAAATAAACAAATGAGCAACGAAAATTCTAATGCCAGGGAAAAGCAAGCAAGCAAACAAACACAAAAGTGTATGTTTTCTCTTCTGCAAGAACATAATTTGTGTGAGCAATCATTTAAGAGCTCCATCTTCTGTCTCTGATGACATCTGCTATGTATCCCTCTGTGAGAGTGAATGCTATTTGCCTTTTTAAAAATGTTTTAAATTAAACTTCTTTTTTGAAACTTCCACACAGAGTTTAAAGGTTAAGAAGAAAGGAAACAAAAGCTTATCTTCCTGTGTTGTGAAGTCTGCATTAGGTTGTGGAATGAAATAGAAGAGCACATTCTCCTTGCTTGCTCTCCCACCACCACCAACTCAGGAACTGTGGGATCTGGGATTCCTTCTCTTCTCCTTCCATCCAGAAGCCTTGGGGATGTTTACAAGTGTTAACCAGATTGTGCTTAGCTTGTGCATAATCCTTGGCACAGATCTGGAGAATGCAGGGCTGCTTGTCAGAGCTGAGCTGAAAGCAGAACCACCGCCCTCTGCTGGATGAACATTCAGTGTCCGGTTAATAGCAGGGCCTGGTTACTTTCCTGAGCTCACAAGTAGCAGTGGTTTTATGATAAGCTGATAATACAATATCATCAATGCTAAATCCAAACGTCCACATGAAAACCGAATCTTAGGTTAAAGGAGTAACATATTTTAAAATTTATTTTAGAATGAGAGATACTATGGCATATCGATGGAATACATTCACATATGTAATGGGTTTCCTATAGCTGTTAAAAGCAACACCTACAGTAATTGTAATTTTTAGGTTAGTATTTATTTTTCCTATTTCGTGATTTCAATATGGTTAACATATTAGTTTCCTTATTCTTTCTCTTCATAAATCCATTTCTGTTCTTGACACTTGTTCAGAATAAGATTTCTTTTCTTTTTACGTATGCTGTTTTTAGAGTCTATTTTATTTCACTCATGTATGTACCTTTTTGGAATGGGTAATTCCAGAAACAATAGTCCTCATTACCCAGGGAAGCCACTTTTAAATTTCCTTTGGGTTTTGTTAGTGACTCGCCAAATGCAATCACAACCTCTCCAACAAAGAAACTGTCAAAGCTAGTTGACAATTTGATGAATGTGAAATTATGACTTTTAAAAATATGACATTATGACACCAATGGCTCAAGCTCTAAGGTCAAAGATTAACAAATGGGACTTAATGAGATTGCAAAGTTTCTGTAAGACTAAGGAAATTGTCAAGAAAACAAAAAGGCAACCAACAGAATGGGAAAAGATCTTTACCAACACCACATCAGATAGAGGCCTAATATCCAAGGTATACAAGGAACTCAAAAAGCTAGACACCAGAAAATCAAATAACCGTATTAAAAAAATGGGGTACAGAGCTAAACAAAACGTTCTCAGTTGAGGAACACCGAATGGCCTAGAAACATCTGAGGAAGTGCTCGACATCCTTAGCCATCAGGGAAATGCAAATCAAAACAACCCTGAGATTCCACCTCACACCAGTCAGATTGGTCAAGATCCAAAACTCAGATGACAGCAGATGCTGGCGAGGCTGTGGAGAAAGAGGAACACTTCTCCACTGTTGGTGGGGTTGCAAACTAATACAACCACTCTGGAAATCAGTCTGGCGATACCTCAGAAAATTGAATATAGTACTACCTGAAGACCCAGCTATTCCACTTCTGGGCATATACCCCAGAGACACTTTAATATACAACAAAGATATATGCTCCACAATGTTCATAGCGGCTCTATTTATAATAGCCAGAAGCTGGAAGGAACCCAGATGTCCTTCAGAAGACGAATGGATACAAAAATTGTGGTACATATACACAATGGAATACTACTCAGCGTCCAGAAACAATGACTTAACCAAATTCTTAAGAAAATGGCTGCATCTAGAGAATATCATCCTGAGTGAGATAACCCAGTCACAACAGAACAGACATAATATGCAGTCACTGATAGTGGGATGCTAACCCCAGAGGCTTGCACTCCCCCAGAAACAACTCACAGACTGTATGAAGTCCAAGAAATAAAGAAAACAAAAATATATATATATTTACAAAACAAGAAGACTTTTACTATTTCCATGTTGCGTTTTGTTTTGCATGTACTTTACGCTCATTGTAACTATTAGGTTTTCAATGCATACTGTCAAGCCCTTGAAAAAAATCAAGTACTGACTAAAGAATATATTCACATAGTTTTATGTAAAAATTATTTTAATATCTGAAAAAACAGTACTGACAAAAATGTATAATTTTAAGCAAAAAATGTTTAAAATCTGTACATTTATCTTTGTTTTGTAAAATAAAGTCGTTTAAAAAAAAAAAGACCTTAATGCAGAGTATCAAACCTTAAAAAAAAAAAAAGGAAAAAAGCCAAGCACTGACAAAATTGTATTTGTGTACATTTATGCAAAAATGTTTAAAATTTTTTCTTTTATCTTTGTTTTTTAAAATAAAGTTAAAAAAAGTTTAAAAAATATGACATTATGAATATAATAAAGGCTACAATTTAAAAGCATTTTTAACAATGTTATTAGTCAGGGTTGTCTAGAGTCACAGAACTTATGGTAGTCTCTATATAGCAAGGAAATTTGTTGGTGACTTACAGCCGGTAGTCCAACTCCCCAACAAAAGTCAACAGCAACTGTGAATGGAAGCCTAAGTATCTAGCAGTTGCTCAGTCCCACAAGGCAAGCAGGCAAAGAGAACAAGCCTTCCTTCTTCCAGTGTCCTTATGTAGGTCTCCAACAGAACATGTGTTCCAGATTAAGGTGTGTAACATCACAGCTGAATCTGGCACTTTCTTTGTCCCAAATGACCTTGAACTAAGAGATCTCTTTGCCTTCGTGTCCTAGGATTCCTGGCTACTATGCCTCAAGATCTCAATGCCAAGCACAGGTCAGAAACTTGTATCTCTCAGCTTCAAGATCAGGATCATAGGTGAGCCTTCTGACTCTGGATTGTGGTTCATTCCAGATATAGTCAAATTGACAACCTGGAATAGCCACTACAAACAATAAATAACCCTTAATTTTCTAACTGATAGTAAGGAAATTGAAAGTCTAATGAGACCTGGCAGAACTAACTGAAAGTAGCTGACAGAACTCTCTCTAAAAGATGCTAACTTGAGTCAGTTGTCAGTCGTACAATTTCTCAAAGCTGTGCTCATTGGCTGGCTGCACCAACTTAGTATGAGTGTTAAAATCTGTGCATGGTGTGTTTCCCTCACATCTGCACTGTGGGAAAGAGGAGTATTTTTCTTCTCCATCTCTTACTCTGAAATTCTACTGCTACCTGTTTCTCAACATAGTTGTTTAGTTCTGCTGAATATTTATTATAATAAAAAAATCAGTTCTTAGTTAGCAAGCTTATTGGTGAATCAGAGGCATTATCCATCCTTTGCAGAAGCCTCTGCTTTCAGAATGTGAACTGCCAGGTACCAAATATCCCTGAACAAAGATGCTGAGTCAAGAGCTTCAAGAGTCCTGAGAGGCAAGGAAGGGAGAGATTAGGTGCAGCTTATTTGAAGGATTTGGTGTAGCAAATAAAAAGCCTCATCCAGGGTAAGTCTCCAGGCAGTTAGCTGGGTAAGACAGAAGCTGGCTTCTCACACTTGTTTCAAAGATAAGCATTGCATGGGCTTGGTCAGTAGGAGAGGAAATAGAATAGGCAATGAACTTGGAGGAGGACTTGGGTTTCTAAAAGGAATGGCATTCGTTTATCATGCAGAAAATAGTGCAGGAGTGGAGAGAAGTAACAGAACAGGAAGCTGAAGGGTGACCTTCAAGTTTTGACCTTCCTTGTACCCCATGCCACATACACCAATGTATGCATGATTGCCTACACAAACACGCACTAATTAAACGGGGAAAAAATAAATGGGTTGACATTGAAACATTACTCAAAGGCACTATGCAAATGAATTGTGTGGGCGAAATACAAACATCTGTGATAAGAGAAACCAATTATAAGAAAAGTATGCTCATAGAGCAAAGGATACTCCTGTGGATCCCGGACCAGATTAACAACTTTTCATAATCCACAATACTTCCTGGCTCATTGAATTTTGAGGGGGAGAAAGAAGTTAGGCTTCCCAGAGTCTCTTGCTTTGATAAACCAGAGGATGTAAAGTGAGAATAAAGAGTGATGGCTGGGAAGAAGAAAAAACTTCAGTTGTTTGCTGTCAGGCTAGCAGTGTCTGTGAAATATTCAAGAGACAAGATCCCAAGACACTTGGCACACAGTGAGAATTCTTAACAGAAGTTATGGCTTGTTGACCTGTGGTTAATACATGTTACACTGGCCCACTTGACATCAGCGTTTCAAACTTTTGTGAGCCACTTAGCCCCTTCCATTTCAGAAGGCCCTGGTACTCCTCTGACAATTCATATTCATGGTTTCTGGATAAATTCAATAGTTCTCAGATGAACACATGAAACTATGGAATTTATAGACAAATGGATGGAGTAGAAAACTATCATTCTGGTTGAAGTAACCCAGACACAGAGAGGCAAAGAGAATGTATTTTTCTCTTGCCTGGGGATGTTCCTTTTAAATATTCTCTCTTGCACACAAATATTAATTGTGAATCTACAGATAGGTCAGGATATAACTAAGGAACAGTAGGAGATGGGTGAGAGACAGAACAAGCTGGTATTAGGATTACAAAGAAAACAAACAGGAAGTGTTAAGCTGGGGATAGGAAGCAAGAAATAGTGTAAAGGAGAAAATATGGAGAAAAAGAGAAATAGCATTAAAGACATTTCAAAAAGACATATGGAAACCTACTATTGTAGAAGGTATGCACACACACACACACACACACACACACACAGAGAGAGAGAGAGAGAGAGAGAGAGAGAGAGAGAGAGAGAGAGAGAGAGAGAGAGAGAGAGAGAGAGAGGAGGGGGGATCAAATGGAGCTGTCCTACAACTTGGCAATAATGTCCTTGACAGACCATAAAAGCTAACAAATGAAAAGGCCAGTGTCAGGAGTGGGTTACCTGTTTGAGGGTTGTTAACCAGTGAGGTCCCATAGACCCAGAGATATTAAAGACTGTTACCATTATTTGTGGCTATCCTCTAGTACTTAACAGTAAGGTCTTCTTGATGAAAACACCATATACTTGAGTTATAAATAGAACATCTCAGCCAAACACACACAGAAGAGGGCTTGGCCAAGAACGGAGAATGACAGCATCAGATGACTTGAAAGTACCTGTGTGAGAGGTAATGTTACAGTGTTAAGTTCTTAAGTCTTGAGGCAGTTTTCCACTTCACTAGTCTTCTTGATTCTAACTTTTCCCCACTCATTCTAGCAACAAGAATAATCTCATCAAGTTTGTTAAACTATGAAACCTTTTCTAACAAACATAGTTACATCTTTAATTTCATTCAAAATGAAAGCAGCGTTTTATAAAATTCCATGTAGAATGCCTCACTGTTACCATTTAATATACCCAGTAGTCATTTCTCCAGAAATAGGCCTTATCCTCTTTTTGCCTCCCTATAACCTACCATACACTGACATATAACTTGTTTGCATACTATTGCAGTAAATATTAAAAAACAGTTTAATCTTTTATCTTACACTTTTGCTGGTTCTCTCAGGGGCCATGTGGCACTATGGAGCTTGGAGCTCCAAGCCACCTCTAAGAACTCAAGCGTGGTTCACTTCACCACCTGTCCCAAGTGGATATGACCACCCTGGTGTGTTCCTTTCCTCCTTCACAACCCAGTGCAAACATGACTCACAACCATCAACTTACAAAACAGGTTTATATGTTAATTTTCAATCCACAAACACTACACAATAAGCTTACAACCAATAGATAAAGAGATAATCTGCCCATCTATATGGGAGAAATTAGACCCATAGAAACCCTATAAATAATCATGACAACTTCATCAAGCTAGAGATGCACAAAGAGCAACACATACATCTGCCTCCATCTCCTTCTCTGCCAATCTCTGCCTCCTGCCTTCTCTTCCACTCCTACAGCCTCCTTACCTGCCTATCTCTCCATTTTCCATAAACGTACAGCATACTTAAATTTTATATATGTATTGTATTGTAAACTATTTATGTAACATCATCAAGATTTGCTAATTAATTCTTCTTTTCATCCTGTTTTTGTATAGTTATTTTTCCTTTAATGCATCTTTAAAATAAAAACCATTGAGCAATTAAATGCAGTGCAAACCTCACTGTGCCAAACCTCACTGTGCCTAGATCTAGATCTTTCTTCAGACAATAATCCAATATGTATCTTACTTTGAAATTAAGTTCTTTTCATTTTAATTAGTGTTTTTAGCATCTGACATATCCCTGTCCAGGCGTATTCATCAACAGATGCAATGTAAATTCAAACCACAGAACAGGATTCCCTCTGAAATTCTGCTGAATGAGAAGAATAAAGATTTACAGGTCCTTCAAATACTTCAGGCTTTGTAGGCAGAATAGAAGTCTGGATAGAAATCCAAGTATTCAGGGGAAGAAAATGCTCTAAGATACCTCACCCCAAACCACTGAAAACTATCCCAGGACATCAAAAGAGATACACATAGAGAACTCACTGAACTTCTCCCTCACATTTTGTTGTATAGTATACATTTTCTCTTCTTTTTTAAAAAATTCTAGTGGTTTTTTTTCACCTCTGTTATATATGTAATTATGTGGTTTGTTTCTACACTATGAAATGTGTTTTATATGAAGTTTCCACACTGTGAAGCCCTTTACAAAACCTTTGAGAATTTTTTTCACTATTATTTTTCATATAATGTGTTTGAGTTGGCACATAAATAAAATAATAGAGACCATTATCACTTTGCCATAAGCTAGCTTGAAATATATGCAATATATTAGAGGCAGAGAATGGAGAGGAGAGACTACCAATGAACAGGAACCATTTGCACCTGCCACTTTCAAAGACTTCAGGGAAGAGACTCTTCTTTTGGAATACCAGTATCTATAGTAACTATACAAGGACTATATAGATGATATCCATGAATTAAAAGAAAAGAAAACCCCTGCAGGGAGGGGGGCATGATAATGGGAAGTGTTGCTTTTTAAAGATGAGCAGTTGGCATCTCCATATCAGTCCATCAGAGCTAAATCCCTGTGTATTAATGTACTAATGCATTCTAAAGATTCTCCGAATGTGTTTTAAAGTAGACTCACACAGACCCTTTCACTCTGTCTGGGAGCTTTCAGGTGTCTAACTCCTAATAAAGATGAGATGGTTCCTCTCGCCATACCCAAGGGGATAGTTCTGCTGAATTAAATTTCTCAGCTTATCCATCACATCTCCTCGAGGACTCGGATGTGAAGGCTGCACATGCAATCATTCTATCTTTCCAGGTGATAACTTTTATATTTCAATCTGCTCCCCAAAGATTGCACCAGGCCTTGAGAAGGACTTCTTCAAAGTCAAACTCCACCACCACCAAGGTCAGAGTGAGACTGGGGTCCTGACTATCATGTCTCCAGAAGTGACCACCAGTGTCTCTTCCACTCATTCAGAGATGGGGCCTGTCAGTAAGAAGAAAAAATTGTGTCCCCATAGCCCATTTCCAGGCTGAGTCTTTTTTTTTTTTTTTTTTTTGACAGAACAAAGACTGCCATTTGGGCCAAAGTTGAGGTCTTTACTAATGCACCGGGAGCTTTAGTTCTCCGGGAATAGTGCCAAGACCACCAGACACATTGAGCTCACAGCATTTTACCATCACGTCATCAGAATGAGCTCCAGTTTTTCTGGCCAACATTGGATTCTGACCAATCTGAGTCAGGTGAAAGGTTACCAGCTCCAGGATTGCCTTGTTCCCTGCCCCCACCATCTACTTCCCATTGTCCCAGGAATTAAGCTGTGTTTATCACTTCTTAATACAAGTTTTTGGAACTGTGTACTGGATTTCAGGCTACTGGTTGACAAATGGTTGCTCAACGCCATTTGGATATTTAACTTAAATCTATACAATTTTATTTAGGAGGGTTTATTTTATGGGACATTTTAAAATTAGAATTAAAAAGTGACTTTAAAAACAAATTCTCATGTTTTAGTCTATTGAGTCTTGCCTTTCTGAAAAATAAAATAGACATAGTGGCTTTACTACTTGTATAAATTTCAGTAAGGCGGATAGGATAAAAATATCTAATTGATTTAATGACAATCCAATGTCAGTAATAGCATCTGTTTCTGTATGAGTAGTAACACATGTCAAAATATTTTGTGTCACTATCAAATTGTGGACCCTGAGGGGGGTAGGAACTCCACAGGAAGACCAACAGATTCAACTAACCTAGACCCTTAGGGCTCTCAGAGACAGAACCACCAACCAAAAATCATGCATAGGCTGAACCTAGGTCTCTCCTTACTCATATGTAGCAGATGTGCAGCTTAACCTTCATATGGGTCCTGAATAACTAGAATGGGAGCTATCCCCAAAGCTGTTGCCTGTACATGAGATATGTTATACTAGCTGGGCTGCCATGTCTGGGGAGGAAGCATCTAGCATCACAGAGACTTGAAGTACCAGTGTATGGGGCTACCCAGGGAGCCGTCATTGCTCAGAGGAGAATGAGAGGGGTGATGGGGAAGGACTGTGAAAGGGAGAGGATGAGCTGAATGTAAAGTGAATACGAAAAAAAAAAGTTAAAACATTCTTTAGTGTCTCATGAAATACAACTGCTTTGAACAATGTAGTTTTCCTATAAAATAACTGTAGGAAATAAACATCCTCCATAGGTATGGATTTTGCTATCAATTTTCATTATAAGAGTCAATAGATACTTATTGAAAACCTATATGTTAACTGGAAATACAGATGGAAACCCAATAGTGAGAATGAGTGTCTGAGAACGGACAGAGAAGCTGTGCTTCTGATGTCTCAATATGGTGACCTAAACAGAGCACACACAATGACAACCACAATACACATGCTTAGGAGCAAAAATAAAAATCTCAGAGGCTCCCACTTCTATACAAAAAGATCAGTCACCTAATAACTTCTGAGATGTAGAAACTAGCCTCTCCCAAGATTAGCCCCATGATCAGTCATTCAGTAAAACAATAATTATTATTCCTGAAATCATATATCCACAAGCTTCACTAAATAGACTCAGAAGGTTTTATTATGCATTAATGGATATGCACACACATGTAACAACACAATAAGCAAAAATGAGGCCATTAATTTGAGAGGGAATGAGAAGGAGGTGATGGGAGAATATTGGAGGACTGGGGGAAGATGGGAAATGGGGAAAAGTGATATAAATATATTTTAATTAAAAAAATAAACAGAAAGTAAATACTGGTAAAGATGAAAATAGTTAAATAATATTTTATTAAGAAAGTCAGATAAAACTATTTATTTAAATAAAGTAAATAACTGAAAGGTCAAAAATTAGATTTATTTTATTTCATGTGTAAAAGTTTTTTGTTTGCATATAGGAATGTTTACCCAATGTGTGCCTAGTACAAGAAGAAGTCAATAAGGGGGATTGAGACTGTCCCAAACCTGAAGTTACTGATAGCTGTGAGCTGCCACGTGAGTTCAGGGACCTTAACCCAGGCCTTCTACAAGAGCATCCAGTGCTCTTAACTATGGAACCATTTCCACCCTCCCCATAATTGTTTTCTTTGTTGGTTCTATTTACTTTGTAGGTGAGGAAGTGTGGCTGGAATCTTATAGACAGGGTGGTACTTCTCTAGCCTTTTCCAACTCCTTTTTGAGTTATGAATCTTGCCATCTTCTTTCTATTTCAATCCACTGTGTGTGTTTCTGAATGTATGGATGCTTATGCAGAGCTGAGGAAGCCCTATTTTTCCTTTTCCTCTCAGAGAATACTTTTTTCCTTGGGAGAGCAAGTGGAGTATTTTATAGTTAGAAAACATTACCAAAGAGTAGGGTCTCTGGCTCCTATTTCCAGCTGCATTCTCAGACCATTAAGCGACCTTCCATAATTGAGCTTCTCTGTGGCACTGTGTACATTGCTAATGAAACATGGAAAAAAGATGGGATATAGGCTTAGCGTTTAGTCCAAGCATCTTACATGAAAGTTATAAGCTCTCAAAGAGAGGAAGGTCAGCACATGACATCATTGCTTCCAACACATACCAAAATAATAGAAAAAATAGGCAAACTAAAACACCTGTACTTTCTGGGAGGGCATTGTCAGGTAAGGGGGAAGGCATGAACCGATAAGTGGGTGGCAGGCAGCTTTCCCAACATAAAATACAACATTTGCATCAAGTTTCTCATGTAAGTTTTTGACAAAGTAGAATTGTAAAAACTCTTTCTAGCAAGGTGTGATGTGCATTGGAACTGTTTGATGAAAGAACACGGGGAAGTAATTGGGGACCTGGAAATATGATTCAAACTCGATTTGAACCCTTGGATGAAAATCCTTCTTTCTGGGCCATTTCCATGACTTGTAAGATTACAGTGATGGCATTTGCATTCTCCAGCCCAGGATTATCTGGAGGAGAAGGAGAGCTCAGTTGAATTGCTTTAGTGAATGCATAAACCATGACATTTCCGGAAAGATAATTTTGATTAAAGGATTGTAAAACCTAAGTCCATTTGCCTTTCAGCATGGGCAGCAGAATTATACACAAGTGTGACATTTGCCTGAGTTGAAAGAAGAAATTTTTCTTCTTCATCATCTGCATCCTGGTTCTGGGTTGAGGGAATCTATAATTTTCAGATGGTGATGTCACATCTATTTCCACAACAGAGATTAGACCATACCACAAACACAGATTTATGATTTCATGGGAGAAATTGTATGTTCTCAAACATTTGTCTTTAAGAATGGGCTACTGGCAGGAAAGCAAGCTACCAGGCATACATAAAATTATGTATCATGTTGTCAGTTGATGGACTGCACACAGACAAAGGTACTGATTATTTCAATTCTACAGTGTGCATGCATTAAGTATTCCATCCAAGTTATAAGCCAGTTAGTGTCATAGCACATTTTTTGTAGGGTAATTACAAAAATGGTTACAAAAGTGGATGATAAAACTGTAATTACCAATAAAATTTCTGTGTCAAGAACTTAAATTCCCATTTTTTAAAATCCATATTTAATAATTGAGAAAATGGCAGCAAATGCAATGTTGATTTACCCTCCTTCTCTGTAAAATATAGGTGGCTTAAATATCAAAACTCCTAGCTTTAAAAAATACTACGTTACACAATTTTTAACTACTAAAAGTTATTCATTTTTAATAACACATGACCTTGGACATAGCAGTTTCAGAAAAAAGTACCTTAGGAAGTCATTGTTCTCATTTTAGCATCTGTTGGGGTCTGTGGTCTTTTATTATTACTATTTACTTTTCTTATTTTTTGGTATAAATGTATATGGTATGTGTGTGTGTACATCACTGAATATGTATGTAGGTGTAATTGTACTTCTGTGCAGTGCCCAGAGGTTAAACTCAGGTGTCTTCTTAGTTCTTCATCGTTTTTCTTCTTTTGAGACAGAGTCTGCCATGGGTCTTGGAGCTCACCACTTGACTTTGACTGGCTGGCCAGCAACACCCAGATTTCCTCCAGTACTGTCACACAGATCTGGTATTACACATTCATGTTAGAGTATTCATCCTATTAATGTTGTTAGAATACTAGGAATCCAAATTGAGGTTCTAGACTTGTATAGCAAACACTTTAGAGGATGTTCTATTTCCTCAGACTCTGCTTTCCAGAAATGGGCCTCACATTTAGATCTCATCTTTCCAGAAGACAGAAACAAATAAGAAAACAGTATTAATGACAAGATTTCACTGCTTCATTTAAACAAATATTTATAAATTTTC
The DNA here is from genome assembly GCF_963924665.1 of Micromys minutus. NCBI lineage: Eukaryota > Metazoa > Chordata > Mammalia > Rodentia > Muridae > Micromys > Micromys minutus. The sequence continues at coordinate 64,480,735 of NC_137973.1, read as the reverse complement.
ATCCTCTGCAAATTAGGATGTGCTCTTAACCACTTAGCTATCTCTCTAGCCTGATTTCAGTTTCTTTAAGATCCCCAAGATATGCCTGAGAATACATGACATTACTTTGGTCCTCCAGGGGTTGTAAAGTAGAAACAATTTTTGCAAGATAACTAGCAGTAGCCATCCTTTATACAAATGATGAATGGGCTGAGGAAGAAATTGGGAGGAAACACCTTTCATAATAGCCACAAATAATATGAAATATGTTTGTATAACTGTAATTCAGCAAAGGAAAGGTCTGTGTGACAAGAACTTCAATTACCTAAAGAAAGAAATCAAAGAAGATCTCAGAGGATGGAAAAAAATCTTCCATGCTCATGGATTGGTAGGGTTGACATGTTGAAAATGGTCATCTTACCCAAAGCAATCTACATATTCATTGAAATTCCAAAAAAAAATCTTTCAATAAAATTTTCTACAGACTTTGAAAGAACAATTCTTAAGGTCATATAGAAAAACAAAAAGCCCAAGCTAGCCAAAACAATTCTGAATAATAAAGAACTTCTGGAGTAATCCCCATCCCTGACCTCAAGCTGTATTACAGAGTAATAGTTATAAAAACTTCATGGTACTGGTATAGAGACAGACATGTTGATCAATGGAATAAAAGCAAAGACACACCTTTTATAAAGTCACACACCTACAGACACTTGATGTTTGCTAAAAAAAAAAAAAAAGCTTTATTTTAAGGGGGTTAAGTATACAACAAATGGTGTTGGTCTAAATGGCAGTCTGCATGTGAAAGAATGCCAATTGATTTATATATATTACCTTACAGAAAGCTTAAATTCAAGTGGACCAATGACCACAACATACTGCATACCCTAAATCTAATAGAAGAATAAGTGTAAAATAACTTTGAAGGCATTGACAGAGGAAAAATTTCCTTAACAGACTCCAATGGCTCACTCTCTAAGATCAACAATTGATAAATGTGACCTCACGAAACTGCAAAGCTTCTGTAAGGCACAAAACAAACAAACAAACAAACCATTGTCAACAGGACAAAATGGCAACCTACAGATTGGTTAAAAGCTCTTCACTAACTCAACATCCAGCAGAGGGCTAATATCCAAAATGTATAAAGAACTCAAGAAGTTAGACACCAAAAAAAAAAAAAAAAAAAAAAAAAAAAAGAAAGAAAAGAAAAAGAAACCAAATAACTTTATATTTTTTTAAATGGGGTACAGAGCCAAACAGAGAATTTTCAACATAGGAATCTCAAATGGCCAACAAGCACTTAATGTTCATCATCCTTGGTCATCAAGGCAATGTATATCAAAATGACCCTGATATTCCACCTTACAGCAACTGGATTGGCAAAACCTCTAGTGACAGCACAAACTGGCTAGGATTTCAAGTAAAGGGAGTACTCCTCCATTGCTATTGGGATTGATAATTTGTACAACCACTCTGGAAATAAAAAATTGGAGATAGTTTTAACTGAAGACCCAGCTATACCACTCTTGGGCATATACCCAAAAGATGCCCCATTCCCAGTGGCAGAAACAGGGACAAGCAGGACCCAGCAGCAGAAGCAGCAGAATCGGTTCCCCTTCCCTGTCTCGGGCTTCCCTTCTCTGCCTAAACCCATCATCAGAAGTGGAGGTGGCAGAATCCACTCCCATCTCTGACCAGAGATCTGTGTGGGTGGGGCTTCTGACACCTGCCCAACCCAAAGTTACACAACAGACTGTGAAAACACAGTTCCTTTCAGTTTGGTACACTAGTGTTGGGCAGTGGAGACTCTTTAAAAAATATTTCATTTATATTTCAAATGTGATCCCCTTCTGCCAACCCCCTAACTCATCCCCCTTACCCTGCTTCTATGAGGATGCTCCCCCACCCACACACCTACTCCAGCCTCACTGCCCTAGCATTCTTCTACACTGGGGCATCAAGCCTTCACAGGACCATGGGCCTCCCTTCCGTTGATGTGAGATAAGGGCCCCTCAGCTCCTTCAGTTCTTCCCCTAATTCCTTCATTGGGCTTCCTGTGATCAGTCCAATGGTTGGCTTTGAGCATCAGCATCTGTATTGGTTAAGATCTGGCAGAGCCTATCAGGAGACAGCTGTATTAGGTTTTTTTTAGCAAGTACTTCTTGGTTTCAGCAATAGTGTCTGGGTTTGGTGTCTTCATGTGGGATGGATCCTCAGGTGGAACTTTCTCTGGATGGTCTTCCCTTTGGTCTTTGCTCCACTCTTTGTTCCTGTATTTCACTTAGACAGGAACAATTCTGGGTTAAAATTTTGGAGATGGGTGGTGACACCAATCCCCAACCAGGGGAGCTGTACCTAACCTCTGGATGGAGACTCTTATGAAGGCTGTTAGCTTCTGACAACTGTAGCTTCTGACATCACTAAAGTAGATTTAATGTTTTCTGGAGTGTGGACCAGAACACTGAGATGTGAGTGTAGAATGGCATTAGTCAGAGCTTCAGTAGATGTATAAGTTCATTGACAGGTGAACTAACCTAATCTATACATCATTTGAAATGGGCTTGTGTATTTATGAAGCTGCTGTGAACTACAAATATTATATTAAAATCTTATTTTCTACTGGAGAAAGCTTAAAAAGTTCAAAGTAGAATTTCTACTTAATTTGGGATGCTTTAATATCTTGGTAAAGCAAAAATAGCTTAAGTTGAGCAATGGTTACTAAAAAATAGTGAAACAAGAACAATGTGTGCATGAGAAAGAACAGTGGGATGATAGCCATACTCCCAGGGGCAAAGTCTCCAGATTCAGAAGTCTGGGAGGGTACTCTCATTTACTAATGCTGCCTCAGCAGATATTTAATCATCCTTTGACTTGTCAGGAGGAAGGCCTAACACACGTAGTGTCTGTGCAAGTTAAATAAACATATACACACACAAAGTATGTTACAGAACAAGTGCTCAGCAAATGTCATTGCAGCAAGAGCTGCAGAGTGCACTGTAGTAAGAGATGGAACCTGAAAGCAGAGAAGAAAAGGCTTGCTGGGGTCAGCATGGAATAGTTTGCAAGGAAGTTAAGTCTTCATCTTTGGGGCTACTAAGTGGAGTGGGAAGTTATAAAGTTCTTCTTGGGCCATAAATTTAAAATCTAATGGATCAGGGAGGATCAACCCCAATGTCTGTATGCACTAGTGTCAGAATCATGGAAAGAGTGCTCAGGTCTCCAGAGATGGACATGGAAGTGCTAAAAGGCAGGGAAGCAGGAAGGATAAAGGGAGCATGCAGGTTATTAAAGCTGCCAGAGAAGAGCTAAATACCTCACCCTACTTAGGGGACCAACTTGCCCCATTCACCCCTCCCAAATCAAATCTCACTGACCCTGGGGGAATTATCTGAGAGCAGCATTCCAGAGGGAGTATTCATCTTTATTTTTGTTTATTTTCTCTTTAGGAAATGTATATTATGCTCATAAGAAACACATTGACTCTCTCTCTGTGTGTGTGTGTGTCTCTCTCTGTCTCTGTCTCTCTCTTTCTCTGTCTCTCTCTCTGTCTCTCCCTCTCTCCCTCTCCTTTTCTCTCTCTCTCTCTCTCTCTCTCTCTCTCTCTCTCTCTCTCTCTCTCTCTCTCTCTCTCTCTCTCTCTCTCTCTCTCTCATATACCCATACTAACCCCAATAACAAATGCTCCAAATTGTGTCTATATGCTTTTGACATTTTACAGTTTTTGCTTCCTGATTCAAATAACTTGAAAAATACAGGATTATGAAATGGAAAGGCTCACAAGACCATTAATGAAAAGAAACAGAAAACATTCATGGATACTCAAATGTAATGACTTTCCAATTCTTTGCATATTTTAATGGTTATAATGGTATAGCCTCATTTTATTATTGCACTTTTACTGGTTACAAAGCATCACTGCTCTAATTGAAATAACATCATCTGGCTTTCATAGTACACTCTAACTTTTATCCCCCTAATCCAAGGGCTGGAGGTACAGCCACAGTCTGGACCACTTAGAGATCATGCAGCATCAGATCACTTGGTGCTACAATCTCTGGATTTGCTGGATGACACAGGAAGGCAGTGATGTGGAAGTTTTAGAAAATGATCATCAGATCAGTAGAAAGTAAAACCAGAACAAGAGTTATGTGCACACAGGTGAGACTCTTCTCTCTTAATGGAGAATTTTGGAGTGTGATGCTTAGAGAGTGGCCACAGTGTCTGTTACTCCTGTCTAGATAAAAACAGCTGAAGTAAAGAGGGTTTGAAGTTCGGAAACCCAGAGAACTAAGCATGGCTTGAGGAACAGGAGAGCAACAGTGGAAGAAGTGAAGGCAGGAAGATTGACCAGAGTGTGTAATATGTGGAAGCCAGTCAGGGGTGATGGCAGATTGTGGAGGACTGGTGACAAAAACACAATTGACAGCCTTTCCTTAATGATCAAAAGGGAGAAGGCTGCATTAGATATTAGAAAAGAGGACATCGGCATGTGGAACGGCACGTAGTGGGCGAATGAAAGGGTGAAAGAGTGAGAGAGTTCTGCTCTCTGGACCCTAACTAATGCCAAGCAGAAACTCAGGCCCAGAATTTTTCTATAGCCCATGGTACGTTGTTTTGACTTTCTGCTTTGCCTTGTTTTGTTCTTTAGGCAGATCTAAAACAACAACAACATTTTATAGAAGAAACATGTAGTTGTCAAATGATACAAAGTATTTTACAATTGGCACATAAGCCAGCACTCTGTAGACAAAACTGAAAATTCTTGGAAGCCAGACACAGCCCTGGTTTTGATTGTTTTTCAACCTTATGATGCTATATCCTGACTTTCATGGATGGGGAAGGAGAAGAAGAAGAAGGTAAAGGTTGAGAGTCAGGTTTCAGGGTGGCTAGTGTCAGGCAGAAAATTTATGAATGACAGAGACTGAGCAAGTGCAGAAGGACAGACAAGAGAACTGTATGACAGCACCAGAGTTGGGAACAGGAAGCAAGGGGGGGTTGAATTATCAAGGACTGGGAAGATGAGAGGTACCATCACTGGGCCCAGAGAAGCCTGTGATGATACTCAGTAGACACTGCATGTCCCAGTGTGTGCTGAGATGAAGTAAAATTTCCACCTAACTACACAGGTCAGGGCTAACTCAGAAGACGTGGCTACTATGTCCTCAGTTCTCACTGTTGAAGCTTCCATGGGCATCACCTGTTAGCCAAAACCTGTAAAAAGCCTTAGGAACAGAGAATCCAGAGCATGAAGCAGGTGCTTGTCAATCTCCCAGGATACAGAAGACAAATCCAGATGCCTTTATTACTTCTATATTACTATTTATGCTTCGAGTACCAGTGATTTAAAAAATTCTGATATCTCTGAAAATTATAGCCAAGTAATGAAAAAATAAACAGCTTTGTAATTGGACCAATTAAACAAACAAACACCCTAGTTATAAACTGGCCAAAACCAGCTTAAAGTTTTATTTATTTAACATACATGTTGTTAGAAAATCATATCAGACAAACCTTTTCCTTTTGATTACTCAAGATTTTTTCAAAAACAAAACAAAACAACAACTACAACAAAGCCTAAGAAGGTCATAGAGACTGAAACAATAGTCACCGAGTCTACACTAGACTATGTGCTAGGACCTCGGCATGTATGTAAGGTTGTTTAGCTTGGTCTTCTTACAGACTCCTAATAGAAGGGGTGGAGGATATCCCTGGCTTTTCTGACTCCTCTTGAGACCTTTTCCCTTCTACTGGATTGTCCTGCCTAGCCCTGCTATGAGGGTTTGTACCTAGTCATATTGTAACTTTTTATATTATTGTTACATTGATATCCCTAGATGATATTTTCTTTCCTGAAGAAGAAGGGGAGAAGAATGAGAAAGAAAGAAAGAAAGAAAGAAAGAAAGAAAGAAAGAAAGAAAGAAAGAAAGAAAGAAGGAAGGAAGGAGGGAAGGAAGGAAGAAGAAAAGGAAAAAGAAAAGAAAGACTCACATGCACACGTGTGCTAGCTGGCGTGCACACAGAGAGAGAAAGAAAGAGAGAGACAGAGACACAGAGAGAGAGCAAGAACAAAGCAAAGCCAAAAAACAAAGTAACACAACAAAAGCCTACTCTTTGGTACACCTTTCAGATTCTTGTGAAAAGTATTTTTCAAAGATATTACTTTTAAATTTTTTATTTTTTAAATTATGTGCATATATTGTGTGGAGGAATGTGCACATGTGCTCCCAGAAGCCTTCAAAGGGTACCAGGTCCTCTGGAACTGTAGTTTGATGTAGTTTCCAGCTGCTAGGTGTAAATAAAATGATTAAACTTGGGTTTTCTGCAAGAGCATCACATACTCTTAAGCACTGAACCATCCTTCTAGGCCCAACCCCATGGTGTTTGAGGAAGACGCATCTGAACTGATGAACTGGGTCTCACATCCTCCTTTTGGAACTGAACTAATATGGTGGATGATGACATGAAGCCAACAAAGTGCTGTTTCTAAGATAAGAAATCACCAGCCTCCCAGAAACTGGAAAGTTTTCTAAGTACAGTTCACAAAGGAACAAGAAACAGTAACTGAAAGACAGCCTCAGGTAAAGTAGGACCGCGAAGTCCAGACCTATGGGTCGTCGTTTGGGTACATGTCCATCTCTGCTTCCTCTGGCTCCCAAGCAGTGACCTGGGCAAGTCATTTTGTTGGATCTTCATTGTAGTTTACCGCACAGAATGACATGCAGCTATTAATGTTTCTATATTTAGTGAATATGTGTGTTCTCTAAACAGATATTGATCTGAACATGTGCATAGGCCAGAATGAGGTCAGTGGAATCTTATATTGACTTTTGAAAAACCAAAAGTATTTTCATGGACATTTTCTAAAAATATTACATTCAAAGCCCATTTGAAAATCTAAAATTTTTCAAATAATTTCAAGTAATTATCTTGAAATGGAAATTTGACATTCTCCTCTGAATTCTGCTATTGCAGCAGAATGCAGATTGTGGTAGGCTAGAGTCAGTGGTTGTCCCAAACTCTTGGTCTTAGCATAGTCTAAGCTACATACTTTAACTCCTCTTTGTAAAACCCCATTCCTGCTTTTCATTAGCTTTGTGAACTTCTGGATTTCCCTTCAATTGCCTTCATGTTACTTGACTGCAAGTTGCAGATTATAATACCCAGAACCTGGTTTTGGTATTACTGTCCAAAATATTAACAGCTGCTTGAATTTGTCCTCTGAAAAGAAACCAAGGACAAAGAACTACTGGATGGTGGCAAGGGGGGTGTATTTGCCATAATTTCAGTTATAGCTACTCTGTTGTTGGAGAAAGTTAGGAAAGATGCTCTGGTAACATGTAATAGTGCAATGTTATGATGATGATGGCTAATGACAGCCTCAGTTATCTGACCTCAGACTCATGACAAGGAAGCCACAGAAGAACATGTCACAAAAGACTCTGTTACTTTTACTGGAAACACAATGGTTACTGATCAAGAATTAAAACCATGGCCTCAGAGTATCATAGTGTCAAACCCTAACTCTTCTCTTAGCTCCATGGTAGTCGCTCTGAAGAACAGGAAAAAAAAAATGCTGCAGATCTACTGTCTTAGTTAGGATTTTACTGCTGTGAAAAGACGCCATGACCAAGGCAAGTCTTATAAAGGACAGCATTTAACTGGGGCTGTTTCCAGGTTAAGAGGTTCAGTCCATTATCATCAAGGTAGAAATATGGCAGCATCTAGGCAGGCCTGGTGCAGGAGGAACTGAGAGTTCTACATCTTCATCTGAATGTTGCTAGCAGAATACATACTTCCAGGTAGCTAAGATGAATGTCATAAAACCCACACTCTTGGTGACACACCTTTTCTAACATGGCCACACCTTCTAATAGTGCCACTACATGGGCCTAGCTTATGAAAACACATCTACCATTAACCTAGCAACACAGTGCACAGTGAACCATCATCAGAAAGAAGAATGTTGGGCTCTTTGTAAGGACTGCCTTAGGGACACATAGAAACAATATGTAGCAAAATACAAGCTTCTCCATAAATGTAAGGTTACTGTTATTGTCACTATGCCTGTTTCCTACAGATGAGTCCTTATGAACAATTCTTGTTACTAGACGGTGAGAAAAGTTAGCAACCACCATATCAGAAAAACACATTAAACCATAACAATACTTACTATTCATAAGACCTTACATCACTGGATATCTTATGACCCAAGTCCTCATAGTTAGTGTTTCCTGGTCAGTCCTCTTTACCACTTCATCTAATTTGTTTGTTGACGGGTGCTGATACTCTGTTTGTATAAGGAAAGTCTGCAAGTTTGAATATTTTCTTGGGTCACATTGATGTGCCTCCTTCTTCCAGGCAGGCAATGCCATTGGCCTGTTCTACTCTTTAACTGAGTTGGTTTGCTATGAGGTTTCTTTCTGCATCAAGTACCCATCTTTTTGTAACGTGAAAACACCCTTTTGAGTGATGCTATACTAGTTGAAGAAATGCTTCTGTCCCACATCTGTACAGCTCCTCCCAGTCTGCCCTCAACTTCTCCATAGCTAAGGTTGATTTTTAAGCCTCAAATGGAAGCCCAGAGTATATTGGAGTGATTACTGCCCATGAGAATTCCAGATCCCTTGGAACCTGTAAAAGAAAGCCTCTCAAGAAGTCAGACTTCAGAGAACCAAATAACCCTATTTAAAATCGGGTTACAGTGCTAAACAAAGAATTTTCAACTGAGAAATAATGAATGGCTGAGAAGCACCTAAAGAAATGTTCAATATCCTTAGTCATTTGGGAAGTGTTTTTTTTTTTTTTTTTTTTTTTTTTTTTCAAACATCATAGAAGGATCTTGAAAAGTTGCAAGAAGGTGTGTTAAAGCAATAAAGTTTGAGATTCCCACAGACATTACTTGGTCTTACTGATGTCTAAATCAGATTTAAGAATGGTACACCCCTGGCAATGGAATCAGCATCTGTTGGAACAGAAAGAGCACAGCTGGCAGAAATGATAGGTGAGGTAGAAAAGAAATGGAAGACAATGTGATCTCAGTTTCAATGTTTGTCTGAAACACTTAAGTAGTACTTAGAATATCTTACATGTGCTATGCTGATCTGATGGTCTCCATCTGTTATGAGGCTCCAGAGGCCAACTGGCCATTAAACAACAGGACGAGGACTGCTGTAACAGGTGCAGAGAAGTGGGAAGGTGTGGAGCAAATCAAACAAGCCCATGGCATCTGTAAGAAATGGTGACCCCCCCCCAGGAAACTTTAAAAGGTTGCGTGCTATGGTATTCATGACGTATGTGTGAGGGGCGTGATGGCAAGAGCATTTCTCATGAAAGTACTTCAATTACTTGCATATTGTTATTTCTTTAGAATCCCCAGGCCTAGCATTATGCACTTACTCAGTGCTCGAAGAGAGCTATGACGTGCTTTGACAAATTGGCCTTTAATGCAATTTATTGGCCTGATGTCAATGGGAATGTTGCCTGAGCTACACCCTTTGCTAAAGTAATTTTCTAAACCTACCGCTGAGTCAACTAGCCTCTCCTCCTGAGTTTTCTTTGACACCCTTTGACATCTGTATCAAATTGAAATTCCTTATTAGCGCCCTTTAGGATTTCCAGCCATATATATATATCCGCTTGAAACTCTGCTTGGTTCATTCTCTGGCTTGGATTTCTTTTTCTTTACTGTTTTCCCTGACTCCTCTTGCATGCTTCTGTTTTTCTACAACCACTTCCCTCAGTATATGTATCAAGCTCTTTCCCAATAATGGGATCCATTCAGCATAGAATCTTAATATATTTCTTAGTTTTTTTCCCCATTGCATCCTGGTCAAATATTAACTGCAAAATAGAGATAAGAACATTAACTTCTTTAGTTGACATGGTACCTATACCACATTAGATCTGTTTAAAAACCTATGGTAAAGGACAAGTGGAGACTGAAGTGCCTAGCAGAGGGAGTTTCCTCCAAAAAGCAGAGGACCTCACAGTACTTTCTTCAGGACAAAAACTTAATAACTCAATGGCCTAAGGACTCTCAACTAAGACTTACCTGGTAATATTCCACATCACCCCCTGTAAGATCAAATTCCTCAACATAATCAATCATCTTGAAAGCATGTAACATATTTAAACTCCAGAAAGAGGATACCCCCTGGAATTGATAGAATATTTGCTTCTGAAAATGGTTTTCCAAAATAGTAGTTAACAATTTTAGTTCAGAAATACGTTGATGTGTCTTTAAAATTAGAACAAACATAGGATTAGTGGAACACATAGTTCTATAGAATGAAGCACCAAAAATCACACAGAGGCACAGAACTGAAGATGCCCGCTTGCAAGAGATTCTGAAGGCTATGCCATTCAACAAAACATAATGTCACATGAGCACTAGTTGTACTTGAATATGCCAGGAATGGAAGCAAGGAACAGTAATGAGGATACTCCCAATAAAAAGTCTGTAAACTTGACCATATGGAAGTCTTGCATATGGAAAGAATAAACTAAATATTACTCATTCTTTAGATGGAAACAGAATGTAGATATAGATTCTCTTCTATATCTTCAAACACCAGGAACTCTTCAGAATACGGAATAATGAAGAGAACTAGTTTGCTATTAACTTCAAGATTTTTAAAGATTGTTTGGGAATAAATTTAAGTTGAAGATAATGATTGCACAATTTAGTTTCTCTGAACTTCAACTTGTTTTGACTTAGTTTAACATGCAAGATAATTTACTCTTTGAAGTTCAGTTTCTCTCTTAGGAATTTCAATGTAAGAGGAGATGTATTCAAATGTGGGGTTTCTCCACATTATGATTTTATTATTGCTGAAATATACTTGTGCATTCCATCATTCGATATTGGATGTGGCATTTATTTTTTACTGCTAAATCTAAGATAGTTTATATTAGACACTATGACAGATGTATCTATGTGATAAAAATATTGGAGAGTTATTTCAAAGATTTGGAAACAGTAATTTTGGAATTGATTTAATTAACAGTTTTGATCCATTTTGCAAGCTGAAAGTCTAAGGGTATAATAAAAGCATTTGGTCAGGGCTCCTTTGGATACTTTGCCTCATGACATTGATGATAATGTCGATGTATATCTGGAAACAAAAGTTTTGATATCTCAAACTAGAAACTGAGAGGGATTTGGGTCCCATTACTCTTCCTGAAAGCATGTTCCCAGTAACTCATGGATATTAGAGTGGAAACTGCTATTTTGGGGGAAAGTTAATTATATCAAATAATTATATCAAATGTTTTGCTGGAGCACACAGGTAAAGGGATGTCTTGCTAAAGTAGACACATAAAAGACTGTTTTCCTGAAGCAGACACAGGTGAAAGGATGTTTGGTAATAGCCAACACATAAAGGGAGTCTTGATGAAGAAGTATAAATATGACCTCTCAGTCAGTGGGAGTCGAGCAGAGAGCCTTGGTTTGTTTTGCTCTGCCTCTTTATTCTTCACTATCAAACACACATGTATTGTTCCAACTTGCATAAAGCTGTTGAGCTAAACTTGAGGTAATGCTGCCACTGAGAGAAACTCACCCAAGAACTGCTTGTGAAGTTCTTGCAGCAGCTTGCCACTTCTGCAGTCTCGCCTCAAGCCAGTTGGTGAGTCTGGCAGTTTCTTCAGGATTGAACTATAGCTGCCTGGTGTCCACTTGCTGTGCGAGCTGGAGTCTAGCTGCCGGCTCATGCCTGGGGTCTGACTGCTTAGAGGGCTGGTCTGCAGCTGCTGAGTTGTATTTGCAACAGGACTGAACTGCTGCCAAAGAAGATCAAGCTCACCTCCAAAGAACTATTGCTGAACAGGTCCATTTCCCCCATATCCTAATAACACTTCTCTTCCACTACCTCTGCTTGGTAGTAGGCTAGAGTAGAGGTTGGATGTTTATTAAAAGTAGGTTGCAAAAAATGTATGCCTACACGTATCTAGTGACTCATGGGTATTCCACTAGGCCCATCTCTTTCAAGAGTCACACCATCAGTACTGTCCCTCAGGGGATCAATTTTCCTCCACACAGATCTTAGCTGAGACCCAAGTCATACATAAGAAACCAAGGTACTACATTGGTAGATAGCAGGTCACATTTTAGCTTTAAACCACAATTTTCATAACATAGGAATGGGTTTATACAATGAAATGCAATGGGAAATTGTGTGTTGGAAGAGAGAGTCTTATTGTATAACTTGAAAACTCATTTAATTTGGAGTCAAATAATAATTTCATCCCTTCTGTGATATGAGTGCTCCACTTTGGAGGAACTCTCAATACAAATCTAGACTGGGAAATGTATAATATATTCTGTTACTCCCTCTTTACCTTTGAGGAAAGGAAGTGGGTCACTCTCTTCTGCTGGCCCATGTTGGCATTTGAAAGAAATGTTCACACAGCCCAGGACTGATGTAGTTCACTGTCACATGTTCAGTCTCACACTAGTGCTTAGTTTACAAAAAGATCCCTCTTCATAGATGAATGCTATAGTCTCTAATATTAATTTTATCTATAATAGGTGTTGGTTCGTCATTGGGCCTTTCCAATGATATTTGCTCTTAATTAGCCTGAATTTGAAGGAAGGAAAATTTTAATTAAATAATTGTTCCTCAAATGATAGAGGGCACAGTTAGGTACTTTTTGGTAAAAAGGGAGAAAAGAGAACATTTGTAATTTCTCAAATTGTATTACTCAGTGCAGTGGAAAAGAAAGAAATGTCATTCATATGGTTGTTAAGAGTCTAAAAATATATTTTCACAGGGAAATACAAATGGTCTCAATTTGAGGTAATAATGATGAGGAATACCCTAAGTGACTGATTAAAATGATGTGGAAATTTTCAGCCATGCTACAGGGATCTTTAACTCTTTCCTGTAGGGACTCTTCTGGCTTTGTTAAGCTGCAATGACTACAGGTCCCACCTTGTCACGGAATGTCTGCTTTCTGTATTTCTACACCAACCTGGTCTCATGCTAAAAACCAGCAGTCAAGCACTCCTGGCCCGTAATGCTTAGAAAGAAAAGAAAAACCAACTTGCCAGGAAGTAGACTGGGTTAATTCAGGCCCCCAAATAGATTCCCACTATAGTTATAACCACTTATAGCTGAAAGAAAGAAAGAAAGAAAGAAAGGAAGGAAGGAAGGAAGGAAGGAAGGAAGGAAGGAAGGAAGGAAGGAAGGAAGGAAAATAACTGTCCCTAGGTATCAAGAAGTTTATTATAGATATGTAGGGGGACATAGTCAGAGGCAGGGACATCTGGGAGAATCCAGAATGAACATGACCCTGAGCCTTGTGGGGAGATGGGGGAGGAGAAGGGAGCAGCCAGCAGCCAGGAAGCTCAAAGGTACAAAAAGAACAGGTAATCAAATGGTTGGTTGAATTATATAGGAAAGAGCCATTCAGAACACTGGGCTGAAGAGTCAAGAGTATGAGGTAGGGTAAAGTATGCCAGCCAGGAGGACCTTGTAACAGGTAGGAACAGAGGAATTCGGGGAAAAATCTGGCTGCTGGTGTCTGCTTTGATATGTTAAATAGGTACATTAGCCAATTGTTCAAGGTTTGCAACCTAACAGTAGTGATTTCATGGAATATGGAAATGAGCAAACCCACTAAACCTGTTAGGTTTCCATCTTGGTGAATTTCTCCTAAAAGCATCTTGGCTAAGATAGTCCCACCTTCAAGTGTTTGTGGAGACCTCTTATTTCACTAGGTTCCTTAATGCAAAGAAAGAATTAATGGGTGGAAATCAGAAGAGGGAATACGTTGATTAAACTTTGTAAATAGCAATTACAACCATTTGTCATACAGTGAGTTGTCTTGGTAACAATAAGCTGGGTCATCTCACAGTGCTGACATCCACATGATTCCCATTCAGACTGAAGACTAATACCAAATCCTGTTCAAAGTCTAAAAACTTAGGATTCTATGAGCATGTTTTTCCGCATAAGAAGACACAAAGCACTTTGCATTCAACTTTTTGAAAGAGAAAAATTTAATATATTTTCTTATTATACATTTCCCCTAAATTACAAAGTTGACAGCTGCAAATATATTCTGCTACAAAGCTTTCTGTAAGTAACATCTCTATAAGAAAATACATCTCATTAACACTTCCTGTAAATAAATTATTTCAAATAATAATTTTTGAGAGGGTGAATATAAGGGGAATAATGTGAAAACTAGGTTGTAGGTGTCATTGCTATGTAGGAAGTTCTGACCAAAATGTTTCATTTTCACATCACAAAGCTTAAACCACAAAGTTTGCTCTTCGGTGAATTAGCTTATGAGTTGTGCTCTAGCGGACACACGCAGAGCACAAACCGTCATCATCCTGACAAAACGTGTGTTGGAGGCTGAAACTCAAAACTACACTGGATTTTGAGATTACAGATGGGATGTAAGTCAATCACAAAAGTGATGTGCTTGAGAGCTTAAGCAACAGCAGGTTTCACTTTCCTTCCTTCCTAGCTTCCTTCCTTCCTTCCTTCCTTCCTTCCTTCCTTTCTTCCTACTTTCTTTCTTTCCTTTATTTTTCCTTTTGTCCTTTATTCACTAAAGAATAATAAAATGGTTTCAGGGAATTTTTACAGATTAGAGATATGTTATTACCTTTTAATTTTCAATAGTTTCAGAAAATAGGAACTATATCTTTGGCAATGAAATACCAATTCCATAGAGAGGTTAGTACACAAACTTCTGATGACATTGTCACTCTAAAGCTTAGGGAGGGGACTGGTTCCTCTCACATCACCTGGTGTAAAGGAATGCATTCTGTTAAATCCTCTTATATTGCAATTATCTTATAGCCTCAAAACCATGAAATATTTTGAGGCTGGGGAGGGTAAGCTGCATTGTCCAGAGCTCACCTGCATGAGAGCAAATCTCAATGAGAGCCTCAGTGTTACTTCTGGAGCCTCTGATAGCAGTCCTGCCAATTTTCCTGTGCTTCAGACATGTGACCTCAAAGCCTGGGCAAAGGACAAGGTTCCCTCTACTTTCCTGCTGTGCTCCACATAATACAGATATCACTCAAGTCTCTAGTGTCAGCATCTCCCTACAGCTCTCCAAGGACAAATGTATTTATCAGTCTGTCACATGGAGGTATGTAAAAATGGTGGCAAACAGTCCTGACTCCATTATTCATTCCCAACCCATGTAGACATCTTTAATGGTTTTGAAATCTGTGAAAATTCTGTTCTGTGCTTATATTGCACTAGACACAATGAAAGGCTCCAACCTGAGTAAGCATCATATTAGTAAGGCTATTCTTTATTAATTCAGGTGAAATTACATTTTTGAAACAGAAATGTGTGGTCTAAAGAGATACATTTACCCTTTCCTAGCCCATTGCCTTAACCACTTGGCTACAACTACTGGTTGTTTACCCTTTTCTAATGTCTAAATGACATACCAGTATCTTAAAGTGATTTGGAAAATTCTGATTACCTTTCCTCTTGTCTACCAAGACCTTTATTGGAGAAAAATCAAAGAACAGTTTCCAACTTAAAATGTGATTTTTTTTGTGATGTGATTAATGATGCTGAATATTTTCATTAGCTTTCCCCATTTTAGAGATTCTCTTATGTCAAGGGAGAGTGAGAGTAATTTATTAAACTATAGCTTTGAGTAGAAATGTGGCTTTAAGTTATTTTTATAGCCATTGCCAATCTGAGGAAATGTCCCCTCCGGCTCAAGCCCAACTCTTGGAAAGTCGCATGGTATCCATCAGGAATTTCCATGGTGTGCTTTCTTTTAATAATAGCATTTTCACAAATGTGTACATTATTTACATAAACGAGGCATAATGGAAACACTGGTCCTGCTTTGGTTGTCACTGTCTCTACTGATTTCACTCCCGCCCTCTTCTGCTCCACATTCTTACCACATTCTTCTTCTTCCGCATTCCAACCTGGATTTTCCCAAATGCCATAATACATTAAATACACAAATTCACAGTCTGTTGGGGATGACTCTTCCCGTGTGTATCAGATCTTCTGGCACACGTGGAGTCTGGCTTTGGAAGAGTAGGTGGCATCTTTCCACACTTTGCAGGACAGGCCCTTTGCACAGTCACACCTCTGGAAAATCTCTAACCCATGGGAACCCTTCTTTCGTTGTTTGGTACAGACTTCCCCCTGATGGAGCACTGGTTTGCAGATTTTGGTCCAGAAGTGGCGAGCACAACAAAACCCATCAATGCAGTCTGATGACCGCAGGCAGGGGTCTCCTTCGTGTCCTACAGAAAATGAGGTCAAGGTGATTACAAGGGTTCTTGGGAGCAATTTTTACTTTACAATCAGAATCACAGAGATACTTTCACTTACGTTACCCTGCATTATGTTGCACTAATGATGAAAAGTCTTAATTACCAGTTTGTTCTCTTCACACTGATAAGTCTGCCTTTGTCTTTTTCCATTATCTATCATCTGCATATGAAGTTGAGTGAACAGCAGAATTGTGTTCATACCTAGTTTTTCATATTCTTTTCTCCTATTTCTCTCTGTGTGTTTATGTGTGTGCGCACATATGCATAAATTTTTCCTTGCATGGGAGTGTGTGGGGGGGAGGTGCGCATGCGCAAGTGCATATGTATGAATGAATCTGAGAGACCAGATTGTGTTGGAAATCATCCTCTTTCACTGTCTTACCTTATTTTTGAGACAGAATTATAAAATCAAACCTAGAGCTAACTGATAAGGCTAGACTTGCTAGCCAATTCTCTTGTGAGGCTGGAGTCACAGATAAGCTGCCATCCACCACCCAGCATTCACAGAAAAAGGGGGATTGAAACTCCCGTCCTCATGATTGCATGGTGAGCACCCATGGAGTTGACACCCCAAACTATACTATAACATTAGATATTTTCTTGATAGTTTTCCTCTACGGGGTTAATTGAATATCAAAAGAGTTGGTTTCAAGCTCATTAGCTTGATGTCTATTCAACAGGTGACTCAAGAAAACTGCAATTTTCAGGGACTTTTGACGTCATTTATCAGTTGAGTCCGGCTGTGGAAGCAAAAGCAGTAGCACATACTATTTAGGGCATAGAATTGGTCACATGTATGGTAGCTGAACTGAGAATTACGAGGGGTTGATCAGCTGCAGGAATTCACTACCACATTTAAGACAAGAGAGCCCCCCAAGGAGCAGGTGATGTCAACATTCATGGGCTACATTCATTAGTCAGAACCTAAAGCTCTACCTGACAGAAGTTGAAGACTGAAGGAAACATAATCTTCCAAAATACCAGTGAAGACTATGAGAGTAGGAAGCTGTTTAAACCCAGTCAAATGCATCTGAAAAGGAGTGCTGAGAAATACGGCCTACAGGAGCCATGAGTCAGAACAGAACAAACAGACGTCATCCAGCCTAGCTCAGGACCACCAGGCTCAGGGTCAACCAAGAGCCTATTTTAAACTATGTGAGATTACAAATCTGGGTATTGTATGCACACACACACACACACACACACACACACACACACACACACACACAAAGAATAAGTCACCAAATAGCTCCCTCCCACATACATCTTGGCTGCACTGATTTCTGTTTCAGTATAAGGCAGGGGTTGTGAAACTCTGTTAGTTGCCAGATTGCAAATACATTAGGGTTCTGAGGCTCTAATGTCTCTTATGGCTCTTCACTTTTATTCTACTGTAAAACTCAGCCATAGAAAAGACATTAAAGAACATGTACAGCTGTAGTTTTATGAAGCATATTTAAGTGATACAGATGAGTTTCAAAGGTGTGGCCACCCATGGTCTCCACCATTCTAGATGTAACTATTTCCACTGTAAGATTTTGCTGCAACTCATAAGCCATGCCAAACAAGATTTCTTGCCACTTATACCAAGAACATTTGGTACTTAGTTACACTGAAAAAAAAAAGAATTTGATTAATGCTATGACTTAGATTTCTGTTGCAATGAGGAGAGACACTCATATAATGCCAACTATATAGGAATTTGATGAAACAGAAAAAGATATGAGAAAATAGGGTTTTGGTAAATACAGAAAAATAATAAATAAAGATATATTATTTGCCAATATCTTTAGTTTTGTACAGATGACCACTAGCAGTCCAGGCTATAGCAACTGGGGAGACCTCCTAGATATTGTCCCTTTAGAAGATAAGAATATATTTTGTGGTGAAATAAGCTATGGAAATAGTATGATTATAAAAGAAAACTAAGTTTTCACATGAGGACTTCCCAGAGCACTTCCGTGCATCAAGAACAGGGGAGAGGCTCTGTTATAAAATTCTTTAGAACCCTGGATATTTTAAAATATGTACATCTTGAAAGATGAATTATACAGATGCACTTGGAAAAGGCCTCCTTTGGGTATATCATAAAATAATTTCATACTACTCAAATTTTATTATTGGTGAGTAGGAGAACTCTGAAATGTTTCCATAGGAAGAAAGGGACTTTATACTCATGCATAACCCTCTATAAACCTTGCTTCTTATAGACTTGTCTATGGATTGATTGCTCAGTGAAGCCAACTTATTGAATCTTCAAAGGTGAAAAAATGGCTGGTAATTCAATTACCTGCAGCAATATTTCCTCATGTATTTTTCACAGTGCTTTACTCTTTGATAGGTTTGGACCAAACAGGATTGTTTAGACTCCTTAATAAGCAAGGGATGCTTAGAAAATAGCATGGCAGCTCAGGCCTTTCTCATTAGATATACTTTCTAGCAATTCTATGAAATCTTCAAAATTAAATATCGATGCAATCAACTTAAATTATTCATTTGTGAACATTTTAATAATGGATTCATAGAACCAGAATGAATTATTGATGCTTTCTCTTACTTCTTTATGAAAGAAAGAGTGGACAGCCATGGAAGTATAGGTAGTTCTACCTTTTATATGAGGCATCTTGGAGTGTGGCCTTCCTAGATTCTGCCATCCCAGGTCATGGTTGGAATAGTGACCATGGTTCCGATCTCTGTGCCGAGTGCCATCCAGAGCTGGGATATGTGGGGTCAGGATGCTCTCAGTGACTGGGATACAGATGCCTGGAAATGGGAACATAAACAGATCAGTTTAACTCTATGCTCTGTGATGTTCATCCTATTCATGTAAGCAAGACATCCATGGGTCTGTTTCCTAATCTACCTGCTATGTATCTCTGTAACTGCTGTACATTTTCGTTCACTCACTTATTGGGGATAGAATACTTTGGCTCTGGAGCCAAGCTTCCTAGATCTGGATTTTGCCTCTTTCAAGATCAAATGACAGCATGCAAACAACAAAACAGGAATAGAAACGGACCGGACCTTACTGAATTATTGTATATACAAGCAAAGAACTTAGAATAGTGACATTGTGGAAAATTAATTCAGTATATGTTGTATTATTTTTTAAAGTCATCTGGCAAGTCACCTGCTAAGGATCGATTGTTCCTTAAGCAAAACAATCTCAGTCCAGCCTACACACTTCTTAAAAGGTGTGAAGTCTTTCTTTCTCCCTTCAGTTCCTTTGTGGTTCTCACAACAGGTTTCTGCCTGGAGGCCAGAGCAGGCATGACAATGAGTTGGTCTTCTTTAATGACTTAACTTACGTGCTTCTAACTGCTTTGTGCAATTTCTTAAACAAATTGTCAGTTCACTATTAAGGCTGAATAAATTTCTGCCTGCCATTTCATTAGGGTTAGGTGCAGCCAGGGTACAGGTGAGAGTCTGTTGTACTTGGTGGGCCAGTCACCCTCCTCAACTAATAAGGCTGTCCCGGGACATCTTGAATGTAATAACTATAACACAAAATTCTTATGAACCTGGTCAGTGGACTCGCACCTGCACTGCCTGCCTTGCCATCCACAGGTTTAGTAAACAACACATTCAGCGACTCTGTATGTAACACTTCAATTTTGCAATAGCAGAAATCAATGTAGAACATAGTCCAGAAAGTGGCCAGACACAAAGAAACCTAACATTTAGAAGGTGACTCTGGTATCTCCTAGTACACAAACCAAGATCCAAAACCTCCCAAATACTAAAAGGTTTATAGCTCAGGGGCCTGGATAAAGAAAAAGCATTAGACACCTTTCCATATGGGCTTTTAAGAAAGAAAGGCATGTTAACACTTGGTACGTCTCTTACCATTATTGCAGCGGGTACCAGGGCAACACATCCCATCTCTATGGCATCGTTTTTTTTTCCTCCGACAGACCATGCAGGCTGATGATCCCTGGTGGGGACTGTGGCAGTACCTTCCAACTTCGCATTCCTTATCGCTGCTGCAGGGGTAAGCCTGTCATCAGGTGGAACAGCACAGAAAGCAATGGGTAAGGTCTTGGGACTTTGAAAAGGCACTGAGGACCAAACCTGAAGGGAATCCATGTCATATTCAAAGTGCCTGAATGAGATACACCATTGTGTGCAGTTCTGAACACTGGTTCTCCAAGGTGACCCTTAGCTGATGACTTTGTAAGTACTGGCTTTTGATGGTGACAAAGATGAATCTGAGAGTAAACTTTAAAGTAAAAAGTACCATGAAATTAACATTGCCCATACATTTTCATTGGCCTATGCTAGAATTAGGATTTATAGTTTATACCAATAGGTCCCTACTATAAAAACAAACTCAGAGGCTGTTATATTGGTGGCTGCCATACTGGCCCTAATGGCAGAACACAAGAACAACCTCACCACTCCATTCTCACCTTGGGTGACTGGGATGGGGCGGAGGCAGAAACAGAAAAAGGGACCAAGGTTTGTGCTGGCAGTGAAAATGTGTTAGCTGCCCAATCAGATAAGAAAAAACTTCTCGTAGTCTCTGCCTGTGAGAAGGGCGAGAGCAACTCTTCCAGTATAATTTCAGAAACAACCTGTTGAACACATTAAACAGTGACATCCCCCCAAACAGAACAAAGGACCTTACCCTCATCCCTACTTCCTCCACAGAGCAACAGCTGGATCTGCATAACCAGAAAGATGCTAGACTTTGGTTCTCCAGAGTTTTCACAAAGTCCAAAGAGTCCCTGCTCACACAACCTCCTCTCAGAACTATACCTTCAGTTTGTTCAGAAAACACTGTTTATTAATGTATTTCTCTGCCAACCAGTAAGTCTTGAAAGTTACCTATGATGTGTTTGATAGTAATTCAGGAGATAAAAGTAAAATATAAACTTTGGTTCTGTATGCCTTGCCTTTTAGAGTTCCTGGATCAGTTGACATGTATCTATTCGAAGACTGTAATGTCACACAGTGCAATTAGATTTAGAGCATTGAGACAAGCCCTCTGTTTTTAACTTTTTTTGAAATAAGGTCTAATTATGTACCCTGTGTTTGCTGGAACTCACCACATGAACCAAATTGGTGTCTACTTTTAACCTTCTGACAATACTCCTGCCTCTGTCTTGAACTGAGATTATGAGCAAGCATTACTAGGCCAACTGTCCTTTTGTTCTATTTTATTTTTCATATTTTCAGACTAATCCACTAAGTTTTAACTACAGATGCAAATCACATTTTTAAAGCTCTGATCTTTGCTTTGACGTGTGCATAAATGGTACAAGGATGAAACTGTATAAAATGTGTCTCTAAAATAACTACTCTGGTCTCTGTGCATTCATTATGAAAACCCACTTGATGTCCTGACCCCACAATTAACTTATTTCCTTTCTTTTTCTCCCTGTCTCTCTGTCTCTGTCTCTCTCTATCTTGCCCCACTACCCCCTCTCTCTCCTCTCTGTCACATTCAACTAGAAAGAAGAGGAAGAGATGAAGTTTTTGTGTGAGCCTCAGGGGCAAATAGATTTTATAATTACAATGTCTTATTTACCCTTGAAGGTAGAGCACAGGGAGCCACTCCACTGTGAGAGCGATTGTAAAGACCTGCACAGTGGCAATGCTCTGCAGAAATATAAGAACTGCTATTCTTTGTCCACTATACGGTTTCATTAGTAAACTTTTGAGCATCTGAATGAAGCTGAATTCAGAACAGTAGACTGTTTTTCAGGAAGCCAACACTGATGAAAACAAACCGAATGTCACTTCCTGCCTTGCCACACTCTTTCCCCTTGAGCAGTTTACCCTCTTCCTATTTAAGCCCATTAATTCTAATTGAAACACAAGTCACATGTTTCTGATTCATTTACATTCATTTCACCAAATTGTTTTGCAAGAAACATTTGATGTCTTACAAATCTTCCCTTCCTCAAAAATAGGACATGCTTTCTCAACAGAAACAAACATGTGCCACCTAAAACATCATGTGCTCCTTACAGCTCAGCAAATTCTGAGTCCATTCTGAAGAAAAGGGACATGGGGTCCCATCCACACAGAACAGACTAAACTAGAGAGCTGATTGCCAAACATAGCTCATTTATACAGGAAACTTCCAGAAGGGCACTTTTGTCCTCATCCTTAGTGGAATTTGGAGATGGATTGGAGACTCTGTTATACAATAGGGTTCATCTGAATGGCTATTCTATATAGAATTTTACAGAGATGGGTCTGGTTAACCTTGGTGTATGGTTGTTTCATTTTGTAAGTTTCTGTAATAAAGTTTGTTAAAGAATAAAAGTGGTACATGTAGTAATGCCATGTCAATACCTGGTGCTCATTTTTATCTAAAACAAACTCCGTGATTAGACATGCAGTTCAATTATGCTCCTGTATGTTTGCTCCTTACTTTAAAGTAGAAATGGTGCAGGCAAAGAGAATATTTTTATAGCATGAAATATTACAAACATTGTGTGCTTGGAACTCAGTGCCCATATAAAAATTCTAGAAGGAATAGTATGAAAATTTGAGAGTAGTGTTTAATCGTTTTAAATACAAACATGGCTTCTCTTAAGCTTAAAAATCTCTTGGCTTCAGCAAGCTATATAGTCTGATATATGAATATGTATGTACTTCATAAATCTTTTCAAGAAAAGACACAGTTTGAGAGGATAAACTAAGTTTGAGAGAAGCAAGTGATATTTAAAGACATGCCTTGCCTTAGAAATTTAGCATCCTCAGCACAGACTTACTGAGGCATAAGGCCTTTTTAGCCCAACATCATCAAAAAACAAAACAGGAAAATATAGGCTCCGACTTATTAACAATGATACCGAGTTTCATCGCTGACATAGAACACTTCAGTAATGAATTCAAGACAAGGTATTTTAACACTATCATGAGGGCTTGGTCACTTGCCATTTCATTGGTGTTCTTTTCTGTTTGTCTTTCTATGATTAAATTGTTTCACAGTAGGAGAGCAAGAAGAGGAACAGGTAGACAGAGACAGGGCCTACTATGACATGAGGCCTTGAAGAATTAATGGGAATAGAAATGAATGAATGGACTTCTGGTAAGAAAAGTATGCATATATAAAATGACCAATTAGCAAGTTTTACAAGAAAATATCTTTATTTCCCAATTACCTTGGTCTCAAAAGGCTGTTACTTGGTTCTCACTTGATGCTTTCTTCATGGAAAACATGAAATAAGTTTGAAAAACGTATCCAAAGTTTTAGTTTAATGTCAATAACATGCTCACCTGACCCTGTTTTAGAGATTTAAAAGTACAAGGCTGATATGCTTTCTACTGTAATGGTTTACAGAAGGAAATCGTTATGGCTTTGCTGACTTGGTCTTTGGAAAGGAGATACTTGTATGAGAGGACTAGGGCAGTCTACTGGAAAATCAATCAAATGTAGGAATTAGAGTGAGACTTGTATTCTCTTCCAGAACTGATTAAAAATCTCATTTTATCAATATCCACAATCATTCACTATCTAGAATCAGGCAAGGTTATGATGTAAATTAACTAGGGACACCTAATAAAAGGAGGTAATTATCCACAAATTAGTATGAGTAGCTGTAAATAAGAGAGCTGTCCAGAATCATGCTAAAAAATGAAAAAAAAAAAAAAAAAGACATGGGTCTTAACACCCACCCCACCCCTACATTCTAAAAATAGAGTTGTTTCATTCTATAAATAATAGTGTTCATTATTACCATGACAGGAACTATAAAGCAGGAGGGAAGAGAACGCATTGAACATAGCTTGAATTGAACTGTCAGAAATCAACATTTCCTTATAATATAAAGATTTGAAGTCCTGATGTGCCAGGGTGGGTAAGGGAGTGTTTCCCAGGGGAGGGGCTGTGAGGGGAGACAAGGAGAAGTGATCTGCAATCAAGAAGTGAGTCAGAAATCAACAAGTGAGGAAGGAAAGAAGGAAGAAAAGAAAGAAGGAAGGAAGGAAGGAAGGAAGGAAGGAAAGTCCATTTCCAATGTGCTAGCTTATAATCAATATTTACAGTTCTAGCAATGAAATGAGGAAGAGACACGGAGTAACTTTTTGAAATACATAATGCAATCAGTGGCAAAGGATTTTGAGTGTACTGAGCAAGGTTGGTCACTGGTGACCTCTGTGCTGAAACCAGAAATTAGAAAAGCAAACATCTTTCTAATGCCAACACCCTGTCCTGGCATAGTCATGAAAAGACAGAAAACTGGCTGGAAACACAGCCAAAGCTATGACAAGGATTGCAGTTCTAGACAAGTTTTAGCTGAGTGTAAATCAGAATTAGAAGCAGAAGACTTCCATGTAAATGATGACAAACAGAACTCTAAGGAGCAGAGCAAAATAAAATGCATCTTTTCCATCAGTTCCTGGGATCATAAGGAATATGGCTTCAGGTTTCACTACAACACTAACCAATAAATAAGCCAACAAACCTTTGGCCACAACCAACCTTCCATGTTCTAAAAAGAACACTATTTGTCCTTTTTGGTGATGTGGGGAGAGAAAGAGACAGAAACATCACACACTGTTCATGTGGGGTGGCTGGCCACCCATCCAGATTCTTGCAAGATTGACCTACTTTTGTTGTTTTAATCTAGACAGTCCTTTGTCCCCTTGAGCACTGTTTGTAACTAGCACGGAAGTTGACTGGAGCCAGGAAAACCTCATCAGCTGGGCAGGCAGAAGACAGCCTGCAGGGGTGAAGGGGAACAAACCAGCTGTGCAAATGAAAAAAAACAAAACAAAACAAAACAAAAACATTTGAGTGGATAGAGGGTGAAACGGTGAAGGGCTGGAGACAGGAATATATCTTGGGGCTCTGATGTCAAAGCAGAGCGAGACTGGCCATCACACTTGAGAGACCACAGCCTTATCCTAACTCCTCAGAGGAGAGATTAATTTCCCAAGTTTTGATGCTCTACCAAGTAGACTTGTATGTCCATGAGAACATAAGGCATGCTGCTTCAAAGGCATGCATTTCAAAACTGCATATGAAAATTGCATCATGGGAATGCTGTGTGGAAACACCTCAGTCTGGCTATGTGGGAGTATTCATTATCTCCTTTGTCCATGATGGCAAAGCATCTTTGAGGACTCGTGGATATCAGGTTGGGGGAATAAGCTATATTAAATTTGAGAGAAAAAGTTCAGATTTGCATGGTGTGCAGAATCTGAACAGCTATTTGTCTGTTGACTCAACAATCTGAAGACTGAATCTATTGTCTTGGTCTTTGTGGACTGATTGCAAGTTATCTCTCAGGTACTTTAAAAAGCTAGATCTGTAACCACAAATGTTTTGCTAGCATTTTTTTTTTTTTTTGGCAAATGTTTTTGGCAAAAAATATGCATGCCTTTTCACATTTAATATCTAAAATGCATAAATGTGTTTGTTTGACTAATACAGTGTTTAGTGTTAAATATGTTGTAACATTAACCTTATAATAATTTAATATGGTGAAATAAATACATATAAAATACCATTTTTATTATAAAATTAATTTTGGTGTATTTTTTTATGAATATTTCTTCTTTAATTAAATACCATGGATTACATTCAGTTAAATGTTGAAATACCAAAGTCATTATCACAACTTTGAATGCTTGGCTTCCAGATTTTCCATGATTTCATTTAAGAATTATAAATAAGGGCCAGGAAGATGTCTCAGCCTTTAAGGGTACTTGCCACCAAGAGTGATGACCTGGCCTCCATTCCTAATAGTAAAGATCACAGACTCCCTCAAGATTTCCTCTGACCTCCAAATGTTTATGTACAATATGGTACATGCATACTCAGTCACACACATAGTGAATAAATAAATAAGCAAATAAATAAATAAATTTTACAAAGTCAATGATAACACAAAGAAAATAAGATTTTAAGACAAAGTATTAAAATTCAGACCAAAACTTGAGTCAGGTGCTATAGGTCTATAATCCTAGCAGTAAGGAGGCAAAGCTAGAGTATTAAAAGTTCAAGACCAATCTTGACTACATGATGAATTCAAAGCTAGTGTCTAGACTATGAGATCTTCCTACCCCCTCCAAATATTTAACATAAAATGCTTAAGAATGTTGCCTATATTTTCATCTATAATGTGTTAAAAGCTCATCAACTCAGACTTAACCTTAGGTAATTTCAAGAACAAAAATCATGGATATTAATATATGGAATATCCATGGAAACTAAAGTAACTAAAATAATTTGTGCTTCTGACATTACTAGGAGGCACAAACTCACAACAAATTCTCTCACCCTCTGGCCCTTACAATCTCTTCTGTCACTCCTCCTCAATGTTCCATGAGCATTGGGTTCAGATGTTGTTTTGTAGTTGTTTTGTTGTTTTGGGACAGGGCTTCACAACTATATAGTTTGGTTGGTAGTGGTATGACTGGTTGTGGGTTTAGCTAATGCTCTCCATATATTACAAAACAAAACAATAACCAAAAACGTTTTCATGATGAAAGATGAAGATTCCACTTGTACCTGAGGATTAAGAGCTACACTCACAAAGTCTCACTAACATGACTACCTAAATATGAGCTGAACAAGTACAATAGACCTGCCAAAGTAGAAAGAAAAAGACCATGAAGCTTCAACCTTATGCAAGGCTAACTACAGCGAATGAAAGAATGCTCAGAGTAAGAGCAATAGTCTTTCCATAACTAACTACCTAATACCAAATTATCACACCAGAAAGCCTAGAGTCAAGTAACATTATAATGTCCAAGTATGTTATATATGGAGATATATGCAAGTACATATACACATATGCATGGAACAGTAACCAATAAAAAGAGGTCATGAATTTAAAAGAGAATAAGGAAGGGCCTATGGAGAGGTTAGGAAGAAGAAAAAGATATAGAGAAATGATGTAATTATAATCACAATAAGAAAAAAATAAAAGTAAAAAATCCACTAACCAACAACAAAACAGCCATGGAATCAACATGGCTGAATCAACATTAAATTTAGTTTCCTAAGAATAATAAAAAATAATGTGTGTGTGTGTGTGTGTGTGTGTGTGTGTGTGTGTGTGTGTGTAGTTCAGAGACAGCCTTATAGAGTTCTAATCTCCATGCACTTTTGCAGATTCCAGGGACTGAACTCTGCTTGCCTGCTTACACAGCAAGTTCTATTAATGTCTGAGCTGTCTCACCATTTATACCTCTATCCTTTACCTTTTGAAATGATAAAAATCAGTGGCAGAGTTTGCAAAACTTCAAGTAAAATTTATATTACTTATTATTAGATAATATTTTGCCTAAAAGTCATTGAACTTGTGTATAATGAGTCATGTGGTCTAATTAACACATTTGCTTCTTCACAGGCAATCATTTTTGTTAATATTGTTTTCCCAATCATATTCTATTCAAATTTAGTATGATTTTCTAAAATTCTATGATTCCAATATAGTAAGAAATTCTCAATATTTAATGAGTAAATTCACTTTCCTAAAAGTATGTCATTAGTGTATTTCATGTTGCATTTCATTGTACACTCTTCTAGGCTCTTTGTTCCCTCATCAATTCTGCAACCTAAAGGTTTAAATGTAGATTTGGAGTGGGAGATAATGCATGTCTTACTCACTACATGTACACAACTGAGTTTGCATCTGCCCATTTTGTTAGTGTTCAAACAAGACCTCAGCTCCAACTTCCTCAAAACTATTTACAACCATCTACTGAAGTAACTAGTATAAGAGAATTAAATCTCCACATTCAAGTGTGGTACAGCCATTTAAATTCAAAATTATGTTTTTGTTTACATTTCTTCCAAAGAAGAACAGACATTTTTGGTGTTATTCCCAACATAATACAGTATAACAGTTATTATGAAGAGCTTTGTGATAGCCATTAAAAGTGACCTAAAAATTACTTAAAAATAAGCATGCAAAAACTCATGCATTTTATGTATAAACATTAATTACTTCATTTATAAAAAAAATACCTTGAGCTGTTTATTCCATTATTTGTGTTTATTTTAAAGAAAAGACAGAAAAATGAGTTTTGATACAAAAGTTCAAAGGCAAGGAAACACCTGTTAATGTTTCCCGGGTTATAAATGAAGAATGATAGAGCAGTAGCGGTAAATACAGTGTTCCCCCAGTTAAGAACACTTGGGAAGCCCCACCAAGTCCCAAGAGGAAATGTTAATTTTATAGAAGAAATGGTAGGTAATCCCTGGCTTTATGTGCTTCACTCTGTCCTTTTCTAAAACTACTTTTATATTTGGGATTATAATCAAATTATATCATTTTCTCCTTCCCTTCCCTTCCTCCAAACCCTTAATATAACTCTCCCTTCTCTCTTTCAAATTCAGGCTTCTTTTTTCATTGATTATTGCTACATGCATTTATGTATGTGTATATACATATATTCCTAAATACAACCTGCTCAGTCTGAATGGTGTTACCCGTATGTTTTCAGGGTTGAGTACATGGTGTTGGATACCAATTGGTGTGCTCTTCCTGGGGAAGGCTATTCTCTGGCTCTAGCATTTCTTAGTTGCCTGCTACTCCTTTAAATGATTCTAAGAAACATTTTTGAACATGTTCTCAACCGTGGCTTATATTACCCATTATAGGGTGAATGGGAGAGTTAACTTTTCTATCTGGTCAGAGAACTTATGGAAACCTAAGTAAAGGATGTGGTTTATCTGGATCTTCATTATTTCTGTACTTGTCATCTTGCTCTCCTCATTATGATTGGCCATCCACACTCCTTTAAAATACAGAGTGTAACTATTTCTAACTGTGGCTATAAGCAGTGCTTCAACATGGGCGTGAGTGATATGAGTCTTTGGATTTGGTGTGTTTATGACCAAGTCCTTTGAAAACTAGTGACTGACTGGGTGTAATTATCTAAACTTAGAGGAGTGAACCACTCAGCTTCATGTTTTCTTCCAAATTTGGGGTTGATCTCGATAGTTAAAAAAATAAATCTCATCGCAGTCTTACAAATTTGCCTGATTTCATGTCTTTAGAAATATACTACCGTAAGGCAGATTTTATAATTGTACTATTTGAATTATGTCTCCAGATTAATTTGTTTTATGGCTCTAGGAAAGTGGGTGAGTTTCATTAGCCCCTTGATAAAATGGGTATATTTTCTTTCCTTCAGCAGTGCTTACCTGCTTACTTCATCATAAACATTCCATAGATTCTCTTTAAAAACACTTATTCACAGAACCCCCCAGTAGACATTATATTTCCATAAGATTGGATGTGGTCCAGGAATCTGTCTTTTAATAAATTCTGCTGTGGTGAACACACAATAAGGAAAGCTAGAGCTGCATGGTTTTAGAGATGTTGCAAGGATTAAATATGTATCTTTTGCAAGTATCACACAAATGATGGCAAGCTAGACAAGGTATGAACTCAATCAGACAAGGGTCCACATGGAGACTGTTTCTATGGCAACAACTGAGTCTACAAAACCAACCCATTGGCAACAGCCATTTCCAGGAAGGTTCCTTTCCCTTCTTAGTACTCGTCTGCTGTGCTTGAGAAAAAAGCTTGAGAACCTCAAGAGCTCTACGAAGAGTAAAGGAGGAGAAGCACACACACCACCATGCACTGGAAAGGATACAGGGTGCACTCAGAGCTGTCAGCACATTACCATTGCTGCATCCTTTCATACCTTCATGTGGTACACACCTGTGTCATGTTGGCAACAGATAACTATGCCGCTTCCTTTGTATTCTATATCCTGAGGGCATCCACGAAACAAATAGCTTTCATCTCCATACAATATATGAAAGGCAAATGATGTGAGCTCCCATTAGTTTATGTTTGTAACATGCCATCCATTTTTCAATTCTCAATGAAAGGCACATTTATATTTACAAGTTGATATTTAGGTAGATGCCAAACAAGTTCGTGTAACTTACTGCTTTGAAAAGACTCTTATGATTATAAAATAGGCCAACATTGATAAATGTTTATATTTTCAAAATACAAATATTTGGTAACTTAAATGTCATATGAGTTGGTGAACAAATGCTTGCAATATTATAAGAAATTTAGAAAAGGATGGCACAATAGTGCTGTGGCTATGTGCATTATTATGTCCATGAACATGTGAGTGTGTCTAGAAATTATATCAAGTTATCTCAGGAAATTTACCAAAGAGATTTTTTTTTACGCAGGGAAAGGGAGATAAGGTTATTAATAAGAACAGATGAAAGAAGAAAATTTGAGCTACATGTAATCGTTTAAAGATATTTTATAATTTACACTAGATACATGCATATCTAATTAAAATTAATATAATTTTAAAGAGCTAGTATTTGAAGATTCAAAACAGAGTTTTTTATTTGTTGTTAGCTTATACCTTATGTTTTTGTTTTAAGAATGAACTATTTTTCCTAACCTGAAGCTTTAACAAGAGCTTTAAGAAAAGGCTCCCTAAACAAGGTGTTTTCAGTAAGTTCATAAATTTTACCTTCTTGGAACAATAAGGTTATTTATTAATTAAACATTCAAAAGCATATTATCACATGTATGCCTGCCCACACAATGCATTGCTCTAACAATTACCTAACTGGGCTACTGTTGGTTATTATCTTGGCTGACTTCACTTGATATAGAGCAATCAAATAGCAACAGTTCTCTCCTCTTATTGAATTCTCTTTCATTTCCTCCCGGAATAAGGCCAGACTAAGGCAAGTAGCCACTGGCTACATTTTATTCCGATTTTAAGGAAACAGCTGATAAAAGCAGATAAAATTTGAAAGGCTACTCGTTTCTTGTCAAAAAGATGAAAAGAAAACCCAGCAAAATATCAACCTTAGGGTTCATTTTGCAGAACAAGAGCTTTCCACATCTGTTGAAGAAGGCCATGAATAAAGATTTGCTCAAAAGTTACAATCTGTGCCTATTAGAGCATAGAGGCTGTGAATGAGCAGACATGTGTTTATCCTTTCAGTTGTGACAGTGCAGAGAGGTAATCATATCAGGAAAAGCTGACCCAATGCCTAGACAGGGGCTTACAGCAAGAGATGTACTCCATAGCTATTATCAGACTGCACAGACAGAGAGACCTTTTATTACAAACATAGGGCAAGGCTGTGATCCACAATCACAGAGGAGTCTGGGAAAAGCAACTGGATCAGAACTATGATAGCTCTAGCCAAGGTATGGGGCCTGTAGATGCCTTATTCTAACAGCCACAGGACGAAGAATAAGCCAATTGCTTATTTCAAAGAAAAAAAAAAAAAAAACAGAAGCTATCTCTTATGAGAAGCATTTTACTAACTTTATTCTTTGCAATTTTAGCCTGATGCCTACATTTATAGTATCTCCAGAAAATAGCCTGTTTTCTCCAATCTGTCCTGTGTAACTTGTGAATCAAGCCTCTGTGTCCTCGACCTGTGTTTAGTTCTCTGCTGTTCAGATTATCTTGATAAGGCAGATCAGATCTCACATAGCAATGTATGCTCAAGACATGCCAAGGACACTTATATAGTCAATTGAACCATTTTTGAGTTCCAAAATCCAAGACAACTAGGAATGTTTGAAGCAATTTCAGAGTGTCAACTTTGAGCTGGGGTAAAAACCTCCCAGTGGAGGAGTACTTGATTTTCTGACAGATGAAATTTGACAGTGGCCAAGGTCACTTATTTATTTGAGACATTTTTAAGATGTCTGAGTGGAAACGCCTTAGATTGAGGAATAGTTTTACTTTTAGTTTCTGATAATAACAATAATATCACCACATGTTATTTATTAAAATAAAGTACTTTTCCAAAAGTAAAAAAAAGAAAAAAAAGAATCAGTATCTCAGTGTACATATGGACTTAGTTCTCAACCTCATACCCCATGAACCAATTTAAATTCTTACTGTATAGAAATTGAAAGAGGTCACTAGACATGGGCCAAGAGATATGTTTCTCCAGAAGAACACGGTATAGAGACATCACTCGTTGGGTTAGCATCAATTTCTATCAATTTTTTCTTTCAAAAGCTTTGGAAAGGAAAGAAATTATAAGCTAGATGATAGATGTTTTGATTTTTGGTGACCCTAGTGTTCAAGTATCAGCCTCAGAAATGTGGTACATCTTGTGATGACATACTTAATGTGTTAGAAACCCCAAAGAGAACATACTGAAGACATTGGTCCCCCACACTGCCCACAACCTAGTGCATCTGCTTTGTTGTGGTGACTGAGTACTCTCAGTAGAGCAAAGGGGGTCAGAATATTTGTTACCAGATTAAAACAAAAAATCATGTTTTGGATTCATGGCATTTTCCTTTCATTCCATTGGCTGTTTCTGCCTGTGCAAAGAGTATGCTCCTCTGTATTTTGCCTTCTTCTATTTGTGGGCCCCTGGGCATTTCTAAAAATCCCCAGATGTTCTCTTTTGGACTCTTTCTGACGCCTTCATGTTTGACCTTACATTCTAGCAGACATTGCAAATATATGGGGTTTAAAATTATGAGTAGAGGACAAGGCAGCAAGAGAAAAGTAGAGAGCAGCTAAAAAAACAAGAGTTCCCACAGGAATTGAGGTGGGTCTGTATTGGCTCAACACAACCAGAATGCCAGTCTTACTAATAGGAGGCTCATGAAAAGGGGTAAGGACATTTTAAAATAATGATCATTCTAAATAAGGGTCATTCTAAAATTTATCACTTTCGATAAAATATCTGCATGTCATGCCATATGTACAAATGTGTCCAGAAAATACTTAGAATGTTACACAAAATCTGCCTGGTGTTGTTCAATTATTTTGACCAAGAAACAAGGACACTATAATACAATTAAGATTACTAGATGATGTTTCTTTTCTTGGCTTGGTGAAGAGTTTATTTTACATCTACAACTTTACATTTTGTGTCATGAATTCCAGCATTCACATCCTCTAGCCAGCCTCAACCCATGACGGTGCATTTAGAAACTTTCTCCTCTACCAAGAACACTCTTCTCCATCCTGATTCATCATCAAGGTGTTTCTATCTCATGATGCAAAGATGACATCACCTAATTTCACTTTTGGGCAGCTCTCCAGGTTTACTATCCACCACAGACTGAGATAGAGTTGACATCAGTATCTCTGATCTTATCTGTATGCACTGAATCTAGCGGGGCACAGAGCATGCTCTGTTCAGTCCTCCATCTACCTTCTCTTTATTCTTAGTTCAAGAACATAATATTTGGAATGCATTAACCTCCCTTGACATGCCTTCTCTTCAGATGATATTTTTGTAGCAATGATAGAAAATTTATGGATTTAAATACAAGAAAATACTTATAATCAACCAATAATAATAATAATAATAAACAATAATAATAGTAATAATAAGCTAAAGCTCAAAAATTGATGATGGCTTTATAAGTATTTTCATATTGCTTTTGAAAACCAGCAAATCCTCCGAAAGCTGCTATATAGGACACTGTTTTACGAAAAAGAAAGTTGGATAATGAGACATTTTATGGCTAGGAATTTGACCAGAAATCTCTCTCCAAGCAACTAGACTCTCTTTTCTTGGGTGCTGCCATCAGTTCCTTACCTTATATCCATGCTCTTTTTCATGTATACATTATCTACAATGAAAAGCAGGACTCTTCATTCCTAAGTAGCTGTGGGCTGTCTGTGCCAGAGAGACAACGATGCCCTGATAGTTATCCACTGCATGAACTGTCTTTGATCTCCTTCCTAATTGTCCTCTGGAAATGTTTAAGAATTTTTGCTAGGTTGGAACACTCACAATGAATAATTTTTGGATCAGGGAGCTGGTTACTTCCCACTCCTAATACTTCTTTCCATGGCTTCTTTGCTTCTGCCTCTAAACATTTTCGTTCACATGCGATAGTTTCCAAGTGAACTACTAGGAACTGTATTGTGGATTGCTTTTGCAACAAAGAAGGGAATCCATGAGAGCATCCTCTAACATGTTAATGCTACACAAACTTTGAAAACCTCAGTGCTGTTGATACCCAATGTCTCAAGATACCTTAGTTACAACAGCTTAGAAATCAGCACAAAGCAGAACAAACACTCTTCAAGTGTCCACTTTGACAACTACCAAAATCTCCACTTAATGACTAGTAATGAATCTGAACAAATTGAATTAAATGAGATTCTTTATCAAACAATTAAATTAATTAAATCTTATTTGTATGTCATCTTTCAACAAACAAATAATGTTTGTAGGTTTTGAGCAAAATGCTTTACGTTCATTGTCTATAATTCTTGTTCATATGCTGTCAGCTTCCATAATTATACCCATATTTATTGAAATTTTAGAAAAATCAACAGAATATTTTAGTTCCTGATTTTAAACTTAACAGCATTCAACAATTTGTAAAAGATTGTTTTCATCTTTGTCTGAGTTCATATTTGGTACTTGAACAAAGACACTGTGAGACTGTTTGCTGAGTAAAGGGACAAGAAATAAGGACTCTGACTTCCAGGCTGAATGTTTCCTGTGTTGGTCTGTTTGGAAAAGGTTGTACACTTGAAGGATCCTTGCATTCTCGTTGCACAGAATAGACTGAAGTGTGGGATTCTTTTATTCTGCAGGAAGAGTAAAGACACAGTCACAGCAGGTATCAGACAGTACAGATTATGCCTGACTGTAACATTTCCTGGGTTTCAATGTGATCACCAGAACTTCATTCACACAAACCAGTTAAGTTACTTCCACACTAAGATTAAATGAAGTGATTGCTTTTTAGTATAAAACCCAACACTAGCCAGGCTCCTGTCTGAGAATAGATCAAAAGCATAGCAATCTGCTGGCAAACAGCTTTTCATCTGCCCTACTAGAGCACAGCACTATACAATGCTGATCAAATGCCACCTGGGGTAAGAAACAGAAATGCCAAGAGTAGGAAACTGCAACCGACTGCTCATCCCATAGCAATAGAATATCCTCCCATTGCTGACATGTCAGAAATCTTTATAACCTGCGCATTGTGCTTCCAAGCAACATTAGAATGTCTTTCTTATATAGAAGCATTAATAAATATTAATAAACCCACTTTTAAAAAGTCTGGTCTTGCTTTCTGGAAAATATTTCAGGACAAAATGAGACTATTTCAAAACAGTCCCCACAGAATGATCATTTCAAGGTGTAATCAACCTGCTACTGATTATAAAACAATAATTAATATTTAATAGCAACTGTACATAGAGTTTTGTGTCTTCAGAATTAATACCAACAAATTAATTTTCTGTCACAAACTACTAACATATGTTTGTAGAACTTCAAGAACTTTAGCATCCATGTGTGTCATCTTGTCGTGTCTACAGTGGGATCCCTCCATGGTTAGATATTAATAAACACTCTTGCATGTACACAGACTGGGTAGCAACGTACCCACATCCCAACATCTGGCTGACTCATAGCTGAATCTTCAACTCAGACCCATTCTAAGGCAGAAAACATGCTTGGAGTGATAAAATGGTATGGTTTTCATTGAAGACAAGTTTAACTGAAAATAATAGAGAAATTGTCTGGGAATTTGGGTGCATAACCTGGGTGTGGTGGAAACGAGGTTTTCCTGTTTCTTACTAGAGTTCCATAGCTTTCTACATAACCTCAGCCCAGCCACAAATTCTGAAATCCACCATCAAACAGGCCAAAAAGTCCCCTCCTGTTAAAAGATTCCCTGGGCACAGAGTCACACTGCAGAAACTGCTCCTATTTCCATGAGACCTCGACAATAGCAAGTCTTGGAGACTGCAGATATTTTGCATCTGTTCCTTCCACAAAATAATTTCACAACTTTCCTGGACATTTTATTGTGTTGCTTTACAGAAGAATAAATAATAATCTCTAGTCTTTATTAAAAGTTGCAAATATTACTTGCAATCAGTTTTCTCTTGAGATTTCTTAACTTGGGAAAATAAGTTTTCCCAAGTTAAGAAATCACAAGAGAAATTCCCTTTCCCAAATGTAGACGCCCATGAGAGAATTATTGATCTTAGATTTGATGGCAGTCTTGTTATCTTTTTAAAATTTGTTTCTTTTAAAGAAATGTCTGAAGTGGAGGAAATTATATGATATATTTAATGTGTTTAATTTATTTCATTTGTCTTTCTTCCTGAGAAGCAAGAGGCAGTTTGAAAATATGGATGAAAAAAAAACTAGTTATGAGTTAAAAATTGGTCAAAGATACAGGGTTAATATTTAAGACTTCAAACATATCATATTCTATACTTTCGTGCTTGGTAGAAATTTCCATCAAAAATGAGTTTTGTAAATATGGACAAAATGTAAGATTAATCTAGAAGCGATCAGTACCATTCATACCTCACATTACTTGACCCCAACACACAGAGCCTGGGCAGTGTCCTAAGAACATAGAATCAGAATTGTACCTTGTCCTCATCTACTTGCAGAGAAGGGAAGATAACCTCAGAGAGCCTGTGCTAGGCTAGAAAGATTTTGGATTTGATGCAAGTAGGGGTTCTACCCTCTAGTAAGTTTACACCCTATCGTGCACAGGTAGCTATGAGTTAGCTGGGTGCAGATACTGATGTTCTGAACTATGCCTCGAGGCACAAGCCTGTGATCTTAGTTACTCAAGGTTCTGAGGCAGAGGACAATGTCTCAAAAGAGATACAGATAGAGGCACAGACAGCGACAGAGGGACAGAGACAGAAAGAAAGAGAAAGAAAAAGACAGACACACAGAAATAGAGAGAAACAGAAAGAAGGGGGAAAAAGCAGAGAGACTGAGATAGAGAGAAACAAAAGGATTTGATAGACTAGCATATATTTTTTTAATCCTTTTAGATCAAATTCCCAAACAGCCAAAGGGGAAACATACACTCCTAGTCATGGAGATTCATTAATTATTTTTGTAAAGTCCTAATATAAGAAGCAGTAAAAATAATTAGGGAGGGTTAGTGCCTCTAGAGGGAGAAGGAGAACACAGGATACAATATGCTGCACTTGTGGAGAGTCCTACTTAGTAATCCTCTCATGAATTGCATGAGAACCCTGTCACCTTGGAATAGAAAAAGAAAAAGTGATATAACCAAGCCGAGAGATAATTGTCTAAGTGAATAAAGTGTTTTGACTAGTTTTAACTATTCTCTTGGTCCTAAGAATATCAGGAAAATATAATGCAATATAATCCAGAAGAGGGAAAGGAAGAAAAAGAAGAAGGAGGAAGAGGAGGAGGAGAAGCTAAGTACCTGTGTTCATCCCTGAAATAACATATGTATAGCACCTTGAGTGTGGCCCATACATTCTGTCATGGAATTGGGAAATGGATTGTGCTGGACTTTTTAATAGCATTAATATAAAAGTCATAGAACATAAAATTAGCCCCCTTAAGATGAATAGTTCTCTTGGACAATGTAGTCACACATTCACTGTTCCTTAATTGCCACTTCTGGTTGCAACATGTTTCAGTTCTCAGCAATAAGCCCACTAAGCAGTTTGGAGATACACTAGAAATTTTGAGTGTACAGAAGAGGAGGCTTACTCAGATCTTCTAATGGCCCATGGTTAGTTCATATAAAAGTTAGAAACAGAATCTAGCTTTTCAAACTCTAAATTTATTAGCAGATTGTAGGTTTTCAAATGTTTACTTCCACCAGACAGCTAGGGGATGTATCAGACACAGGCTGAAGTTTCCACCTTCCAAGTCTCTGAGTCAGTACGTCTGCAGTGGATTCACATTGCCAACAGATTTCCAAAGAATGCTGATGTCACTGTCGCTGTGCTGCCCTTTAGAGAACCAGTAAGCTATAGTGAGTGGTCTTAACCCCAATTCCTAAATATAGGTTTTGTTCAATTAAGTTTCTTTATTTAAACAAATAGTCATACTGGAAGCACTTACATTCTCTGTGTCATAACATTTTTCTTCTTTTTGTTTAGTTTTTGTTTTTGTTTTTTGGCTAAATTACCATCCCAAACAAGGTTCAGTAGGTAACTACAGTTTGTCTGTTTAAAAATTGTCATGTAAATTAAAGGTTGATTTCTTGCAGAAGTCTGAACTTCCCCTTAAGTAGCTAAACTTTTCTCTTTCAAGTGTCTGGGGGAAATGACCAATAAGAGGTCATTTCTCATATTAATCTTACATAGTGCCTGGCATATAGTCATCACTAACTATCAGGTAAATGAACTCATGTATGTAACAATCAAAGGTGCATTTCTTTTAGTATTACTTGAAGTACTTCCAAGTATATGGCTACAGAGCAAACTCTGTGTTTTTGTATTATAGGCTGGGATTTCTACAACTAAGGTTGAAATTGCCACCCTCAGCCAAAGTTCAGCATTGTAGTCTAAGAGTATCAAGAGGTTTCCTTCAAGGCACTAATTACCCCTCCAGAGGCATTCTATCTTCTTGGATTTCTGTAGAAGTTGATTCCAATCTTTTAACATCAACTTAAGACCACCACCCATGTGTGTGCATGTGTGTAGATGAGAATTCCAACATCTGCCCAGCAGATCTGCCTGTGCCCTCCTAGTGACTAAGCTCGAGGTTGGGTGAGGTGGAGCATAGCAGGAGTCAACAGTGGGGCTGATGATGTCTTGTTTCTAAAGTGCCTGGACCCTTTAATCTTTCTTCCTTTGATGTCCGAGATTTCCTTCTTTAGGCAGTGACACTGGCACCAAAGCAACACCAGGAAACCATTTTCCAGTAAAGGGTGTGTGCGCTACGAACACCTGCAGCGCCCCTGGAACCAGGTGACTTGAATTATACACACATTTCTACATTTCTGCTTTGTATGTGGGTGGCAATTTCAACCTTACCAAAAAGAAAAAGAAAAAAAAACCTATTGGGTAAAAGATGATCGCTTTGGTCACAGCCTGTGACTTCTATTTGGTTTTGCACACATATCAAATAAGATCACAAATGTTCAGAGGGCAAGAAGAAACTTTGTGGTTCTTATGAG
This sequence comes from Micromys minutus, assembly GCF_963924665.1. Classification (NCBI taxonomy): domain Eukaryota; kingdom Metazoa; phylum Chordata; class Mammalia; order Rodentia; family Muridae; genus Micromys; species Micromys minutus. The sequence continues at coordinate 64,441,633 of NC_137973.1, read as the reverse complement.
TATAAATATAGTAGCATTCAAGCCAGTAGGACCTTTGTACAAATGCTTTGTAGATTCTAACAAGATAGAGAATAGTTTGTGGCTATGCAGTTGAATGATAAATTTTGAGATTTAATCTTGATGTGATTGTTACCAGTGAATGTGTGAATTGCTTGCACCCTGCTTAACATTTTGAGGCTTCTGGCTTCTTTCTCGTGTATAGGATCCAGGTCAGCTTCCAAAATGTTATGATTGGAGGCCCTTGGTGGGGTTTTTTGTTGTTGTTTGTTTGTTTGTTTGTTTGTTTTTCTGTTTTACTCTGTTCTGTTTTGGGGTATTTTTTTCTTACAACTTTATTTTAAAGAGAGAGAGAGATACATGTACAGATTTTTAAAAGCATTTTGGCATGAAACAATATGAACATACTTTTGTCAGTACTTGTTTTTTTTTTTTAAGGTTTGATAGTATGCATTGAAATCTTACTAGTTTTCATAAGCAGAAAGTACATGTAAAACAAAATGTAACATGGAAATAGTCACAGTTTTCTTGAGGTGTATAGATTAGACATAGACCTTAAATCATTAATAACTCAAGAGCTAAGAAAATAGCCTTGTGGCAATTTTTGGTATTTAAAAATCATTATGTCTAATCTGTTTTTAACAACCTATCTCTTGCAATTGATGGGCAAAGAAACTTCCAAATTCTGAAAACTGTTAATCATTCACTTGCTTTTCTTTTCTATCACATAAACACTATAAACTGATACTGATATGGGTATCAGAAAATGTTTTCCTCAATCCTGCTTATATTTAACCCTCTACTGGCCAGGTTTAAGGGGCTTCTGAAGACCGCTTTATCATCAGTCCTTTCTGTAAGGTTTCCTTTGGAGACAGCCATTTCCTCTTAGCTCTCAGTACACAGCCCTCTCATTCTCCTCCTGCCTCTGGTAAATCTTCCACTTCCTCTCACCCTCCCGGAAGAGTATTTCCCAACAGAACTAGCCTTAGGCTTCTTACTGTACTATAAAACATTTGACTCTAGAATTCTCATGATGATTTGTGCCAGTGGTATTCTAAACCAGGATAAAGACTTTGTTTTGCATGTACTTCACGCTTATTGCAACTAGTACGTTTTCAATGCATACTGTCAAGCCCTTGAAAAAAATCAAGTACTGACTAAAAAACATATTCACATGGTTTTATGTAAAATTTATTTTAATGTCTGAAAAAACAGTACTGACAAAAATGTATAATTTTAAGCAAAAAATGTTTAAAATCTTTAAAAAAAATAATAAGCTGTTAGTCTTTTGTGTAGATGGAAATATCTCAAGAAACACTTCTTGTTATGATTAATAATTTGAGTCTTATTTGTAACAGATAAGAGACCAATGTATTTTCCATGTATTTTCATGTTAAAAATAAATAAATCTTGTTTTGAAGACAAAAAAAAAAAAAAAAAAAAAAAAAAAAAAAAAAAAAGACTTGTCCCTCAAGACTAAGTACTTCCCATTTACCTTCAGGTAGCTTATGAACGTCTTCTTGTGTCTCATATGCCGTGTGCCAACGTCTGCGTTCAAGAAGATTGGGACAAAACCACCTTTTCTTCATGACTTTCTAAGACTTCAAAGAGTAAAAACTAGGGAGGTTTTCCAATGTTTAGAAAAAGAGCTACAAAGCAAGTGGGTTAGGGAGCCCACAGGTAGAGAAGCTAAATTCAGAGTATTTTTTTTTAATGAGAATGCTAAACATATTAACTTTTAAACATTTTATGTTGAATACATATGGCAAAATATTAGAAGTTATTAGCTCTAATCAGCAGAAATGAGAGAATTAGGAACTAGATATTTTAAAAAAGTATTTAGTCTTTAGAATCATTTTAAAATATGACTTAGGCAAATATAGTTAATGTATCCAGTATTGTAAAACGTATTTTAATGAATAAAAATAGCATGGTCAATTTGTTCATCTTTTTAAAGTGCCATTAAAAACAAACACAATGTTAGCATGCTCAGTGACTCAACAGAATAAAACCTTATTTAAATAATTGCCTCAAAACCTTAAACATGACATCAGTATGCATAATTTCTTGCATATAAATTAAAAAGTAGTAGTCCATCACTTCTAGAGCAGGATCTAGATATTTTCTTATCCCCAAACACTTTCTCATGCATCATTGATAACTGTAAAAGATTTGTACACAAACAGAGTTACTGCCTCTGATAGAATCTGACGCAATGTCAAACTTTTGATACCCTAAAATTCTCTAAAATTTGCTCATTACCTTTTATAACATGTAGTAGTAAATGTGTTTACAAAAAATATTCAAACCATAAGAATGGAATCTTCGATTTATATTCTAGAAATAGTTTTTTTTTTTTTTTATCAACCTTTACAATCATGGTATACTTTTGCAAGTTCCATCTAATTTCCTGTTTTAGCTCAGTTGTTTTTTAGTACCCCTCCTAGGTAACCGCTTCTATTTTGTGGTATTCCCATTTGTGTTTCAACTTCTTGTTTGAATTTTCTGTGGATAACCAGCTGTTAAGCTTAAGAATACCAGATGTTGGTGTAAGACTTGAGATGCTGTTTCCAGGGCAGCCAGCATTAGAACAATGATTCCTCTTCATCATTCTGTTTGCTAATCTAAAGAGGGAACTGAAAAACCACCTTTCTCTATGGAAATTAAACAGATAAAATAACATTCCAGTAATATAAAATAAGATGGCTAAAGCATCTTCTACTGCACCTTGGTTTCTAGCATCTTTGTTTTCCACTCTATGTAAGGACAAAGTATCAAGAGTTCAATAAAGTAGAAAACAGAGAAGGTTTTAACTACCACCAATTGACAGATCGATTATATTTACACAGTTTGAAGGTTGTTGGTCATCATGTTCCTACACAGATGTGAAGAAAGAGCTTTGTGACTTCCTAGTCTTCCCACTTTTTCAGTTACCATAGGGCCAGCTGTGAGATTCATGGTGTTCCCCAGAGCAAGGGACACACACACACACACACACACACACACACACACACATGTTATGGTATAAGAGTCATGTTGTGCAATGTGGTCAGGAAAATCCAGGTATTAATTCCAAATATCATCTATTGCAAATCATCAACAAACCTCAAATTTCAAATGTACACACAAAATGTATTCAGTAATAACTACTCTTCTATGTATTGTTTTATCCAGTAATCAACCAAGCTACATTAATCATAGTACACTGTAAAAGAGTTACAATTTCAATCAGATTATACATGTTACCATGCTCAAATGAGCCTGTGATACTGAGCAGTTTCCTTCTCTTATAGATGTGGTAGTTATCATCGATGTACCATCAAAAATGGTACAAGCAAAACAGTTAAAAGGCAAGCAGATATCTAAGGGTTCTAAGACTGTGTGCTTAAACTTTAAGGTTTGGTGGTATAATATGATTTGTTGGTTCATAGTTTTTTGATCTAATATTATTGCCACTTGCCTTCTTTATACATTTAGTCTACCTGCTTATTCTGTCACAGGAAACCAAAGATGTCAGAAAGATAATTGTTGGTGTTGTCTTTTAATCAAGAACTGTTATTTAAACACTACTCTTGTTATTTAAAATAACCAATTAAATCAGATTTGAAATGTCTATTACTGTGTGTCAGAAGAATCAGTTCTTTGGCTGTTCATGGTATGTAGAAAGCTTCTTTCTACCAGTGTTAAATAGAAGACCATGTCAGTCGAATGAGGGCATTTCTGGACAAAGTGGAAGGATTCTTCACTGAGGACCATGAACTCACACTTTCATAATTAAGAACACTGCTCTGTTTCCATTGAAGAATCCTGGGAAACTGTGTAGTGAGGCCACTAACTTCACATGTCTTCTCAATGGAAATTTGCTTTATTCATAAATAAAGTAATAAGAACAAGACACAGTGTACTAGATTTTAATACTAATTATCTTAAAAATAACAACTTACTGGAAATGCGATGGTGCTGTTATTTGCTTCTCTAATCTTCTAATGTTTTACTCCAAAGAGTTGAAGGCTAATTACTTTGTGAACTCACTTCTCCATCCAAATTTTCAACCTGCCCTTCCAAAATTAGGTAAAGTATCTCATCCTAAGGATTTTCTTTTTTAAGCAGGCTGTTTGTTGGCTCCATTTGCTAGGACAATGCATGGCCTGGGGCTGAGAGGCCATAGGACTACCCAAGGTGCATTCACTAGTGTGTCTGGAGTAAATGTTTCCATCCAGTGCATTTACACCCAGTGCAGATCAACATACCTTCCATGAGTTTGCCACAATTATTCTTTTTATACCTAGTAGCACAAAGGGAGGAAAAAAATATTACTATTTCCCAACAATGCCACCAAATATATTACAATCCATGGAAGCCTTTGGGAAAATTGTGGCTGAGTCTAGATTTACTAATGGTTTTATTCTCCATCATTGGAAAAGTAGAGATTAAATTACCACATTTCTCAGTAGTAAGCTATTTTCCTAGAATGCTGAGATGAAACATTCAATTCCAGCCACATCATGGCCCAGTGATGCTTTAAGTAAATATCATGCTACAGTTGTCAGCTCAACAAGTCCTAGAGTCATCCAGGAAACAAATATCTACACATATCTGTGAAGTATTTTTCTAAATTGATTAACAGATGGGGGGAGCCACCATGACAGTGGACAGCATCATTTCTTGGACCAAAATCTGAGGATGAACAAAAAGAAGAAAAGTACCTGCAATTCAGTACCCATACCTCCCTGCTTCCTGACTGAGCATTCAGTGTGACTAGCTCTTCCCCTACCATGACCGACTGTAGCCCCAAACTATGAGTTAAACTAGTCCCTTTATGCTTCCTTCCTTCCATCCTTTCTTCATTCCCTCCTTCCTTTCTTTCTTTCTTCTTCCTTCTCCCTTCCTCCTTCCTTCCTTTATTCATCCTTCCTTCCTTCCTTCATTCTTCCTTCCTTTCTTCTTTTTCACTTCTTTCTTGACCATGATGGTTAGAACACAAATACAATTAACCTTTTGTGGAATTCTCTCCTCCATGCCTTTTCTCCAACCTCTTGTCTCAGAAACAGGATTCCTATCCATGTTTTCATCTGACTGTTTTCCCATTGCTACAGCATTTGGCATCTTATACTGTAACAATTCAAAATTTCTCTCTAGTAGCTAAGTGTTTGCCTCACCTCTGTAAGCAAGAGCCCAACTCATGTCTTTGCTTCTTGAGTGGCTCAGCACACTGTTATTGAATTTATACAGGAGAACTGAACTTGAAAGATAATTTGACTTGAAGTTGGAGATTATAGTCCATATTTGTTACTAGCATTTTTAAAATGTTTAGAAAACTTAGCTGACAATAAAATCAAGTATAATTTATTGTTCTCCCTCTCTGTCTCTTGCCTCCCCCTTCCCCATCCCTCCCTCTTCATCACCCTTCCTTCCTTTTCTCTTTCTTCCTCTTCCTCACATGTCTCCAGATGGCCTGTTCTCCTCAATATACTTCCTTGTTCCCCTCTCTCTTCTTCTCTGTCCCCCTTCCTTTCTCTGCCTCTACCACTTTTCCAAATCCGCTTATCATCCCACCAATAAACCTTCTTTATAATATATATACGGTAGTATAATTGTATATATATGTATATATAATTTATTAAGAATTGCCTGCTAAACAAACATTTGTGCAACATCTTCTGACAAGAATAAAAATTATTATTGATATCTTAATAAATATTAAGAGGTACATTATGTATATAGCTAACAAAAAGACTATGCTCCAGGAACTTGAAGTATACTGTTTTGTTATTACAGATTTATTTTAAAAATATTGACTGCTTAAAGATCAAATATAGCAAACCACATCCATTTCTAGGAATATTAATCAAAAGTATATTCAGCCCCTGAGGTTTATACAATATTCTTGCACAACACATCACCAACATCTCTGAAATTTGAACCTGTATTTAAGATGAAGATTATAACAAGATGATCAATCTTTATTCCTAAATACCATATAATAATCCTACCACACTGAATATGTGGCAAACACCATGAACTCTAAATTCATGGATGTGTGCCTAGCAAGATTTTCAATGGATATAGTCTGTAAGACCTTAACAATGGAGGGTAAAGCTTATGCACTTGAGCACAGATGCTTCTAATATTGGGTATCCAGTTCAACCAATTATTTTAATTCCTAATAGAGTCCAGTCTGCTAGTGTTTGTTCTCAATCTTAAAATAAAACATAGTGAGAGACAAAGTCATTCAGGACCAAAGCCAGCAAGACAAAGTCATTCAGGACCTAAGAGAGACCACAGAGATGGCTCATCCAGCAGGATGCTATTTTTGCAAGCATGAGGACCTGCATTTGAATCTCCAGGACCCACATGAAATTCAAATTTGGATATTTGTGTCTATAACCTCAGTAATGGGGAAGCAGAGACTGTTGGTCAGCCAGCGTAGCTAGAAAAAGCAAGCTCTGGAATCAGTGATAGATCATGTCTCAGAAAGGTAGACAGTAAGAGAGGAAGACATTAATAAGAACTTCTGGCCTTTACAAGTGCATACAGGATAGGCACACCTGTAACTCATGCCACATGGAATTAAAGGAAAAATAAAAGACCCTTAGAGACATGAATAGAAACACTCTTGAAATGTCTTAGTACTTAGATCTCCCCAAGAAGACTGTACTTTGGAAAACTGACATAAAACATAAGCTTAGCTGCAGTATCTGAGTCTTTGAAATCACAAGTTGTCTCAGAGATTTTATTCACCAGTATGGTAAAATATTTTAGACATATAAAATGGTTTCCCTAGTGGGTTGGGAATAAAATATCCCAAGTCTCCACATCACAAAAATTCTTCTTATGAAGTTACTTTTATGAGAGTCTGGTTGTCTCACATAAGTTTATGTTCAGATTGATCCCGTTCTTCCTTCTCAGGGACTTTAAGAATCCTGCCTCCAACCCGTCAACACAGCTGGCTGCTGTGCTCAATGGAAAGAAGTTATTCCTTTCCCTGTTGTGTAGATCTTTTCATTTGTCTGAGAAATGAACCTGGGTCTTTCCAAGCATTTATTTATTTTGTGTTTCTTAAGAGGCTATAGAGATAAAGCAGGACTTAGACTCTTGGCTTTGAAAGTTCCCACAAGTAACTATGTCTGGACTGAGTAATCAGACTTTAATGGAGATTTCAAAAGTTTTATTTTTATTTTTAATATGGACTGTGCCTGGTAATGAATAGAGCCAAAGTTCAACACACACATAAGTCTCTAACTATAGACGTTTCCAAATTAAGGGATATGGAAAAACGTTAGGAATGGCAAAAGCTGCTTTCTTTCATTCTTCACTTGCTCATTTATGATTTAACTCTCCAGAAATCTTTTCCCCTGGGAAGGCCAGTAAACTTCTTGCTACAGGGAAAGTGTACAAACAGGTGCCCCATTACCCTAAGTCAGCACTGACGGCAGCAGGTTTTTAAGGCCCCCTGTCTGAATTTGCTCCACAGGTCATTGGCTTTCTTACCAGCATCCTAATGGGAAGAAAAAAACTAAAATTAACAAAAGGAAGCAACTCTTGGAAAACTGGATATGCATCAGTACTTCATTCTGAACTGAGACTCAGGTATCTCTAAACCAGCGCTCAGCAAACTCTGAGACAGCGCCTGACATTTCAGGGCCTTTCCCATCACAGCCATGGTGTTTCGAAAGAAGTGAACTTGCCTTTGTGGTAGTCACAATTTATAATTAGAGGAAATTATTGTAATTAATTAAATTCCCCCTTTCTACTAATTCACTCTCTAACAACAGCTAGTAATTAAACTGTAAAAGAACAAGGAAGTGTGCTGGCTCTACTGCGCATGTCTGTTGACACTGGCCTCCTCATCATACTGTGACAGGCTCATTCTGGTTGAGAACAGTTTTATGACATGTATGTCTGTTATTCCATATGTATGTTTATTATTCACTGTAAGTACACATGTATAGGGTGCTGTGTCTGTTTAAATCTTATTTCATATAAAGTAACACAGAAAGGAATTCATTTGTTATAATAATTCATCTATTTCTTTGAAGTCTATTATGGTAAAGGAGACGGTTGATGTGTCAGTATTAGATACGATTTGACTGTGACATGATAAAGAAATGCTCTTGATATCTTGTGCTTTTCCTTTTTCTAGAAAGTCAAGAATCGCCAATTTTCTGTGTGCTCTAAAATAGCAATTCTTCACACATTAAATCTTTCAGGAAAAAAAATGTTCTGACTTTGTTGAAAAGTTGGTACATTTTGTGGGTTGTATATTTTGAAAAGCATTTCTGAGTTGAACAACATTTAATATTTAATTATAGCAACCATGTCTTAACACCATGTTAATTTTTAATTTTATTAAAACTTCTAAAACCTTGAAATTTTCACAACAAAATGGTACTAGAATTCCAAAAGAGTCGAATAAGGATCTGACAATAAATTTTAAAATGTTTTAGCTTTATAAATAATTTCAAATGCTTGTATTTGTAGCTATGAACAGACTGTTCAAAAAAAATCTGGAAATCATTAAGAGTCCCTGAATTCTTTTGCAAGCACAGGGTTGTGGATTTTCCCTTTCTGGTGCTACTGACATTAACAATTCAGTTACAGTCATGCATTGGATGGACAGATTGGTGGTTCTGATTATAACCACCTCATGTAAATTCATTGATATTCAAAATATGCTTTATATTTTTCGACTAAAATTATGCTCACATAATTCTCTTAGGTGTATAATGTACTGCACAAGTCAGACAAATCAAAGAAACCAACTATCAGCCATGCTGTGGTAAGACCATATACTACTGCCTTCTTCTCTCTGCCTTTTACACAACTGTGTGGCTTTGAACTAGTTACTGCACCCATCTGTGCATCCTAAAGTCTTACTCAGTGAAGTTTCTTGGAGAATAAGGTGATGTAATAGATGTGAACAGATTTAAGTGATGGTCTTTAAGAAGCCTGGTATCAGCTCTTGCTGCTATTATAATTCCCATGGCACAGGTGAGAAAAAGAAAGCTGCAGATGACCCTGAGGTCTCAGCTGAGCACAGCAAACGTCAGACCTATCTAAGAAACTGAGCCTCTGATTTTGACAGGATGTGACATTTTTATTTTTGCCATCCTCTGGCTCCATAGGTTTGAATATGCATAATGAGTCACAGCTATGTTAAAAATATGTGTGAGATCATCAGCAATGGAGATTGTGAGTGTCTGCATCATATTAAAAATATTTCTGAATATTTATTTTAGGCTGCCAAATCTTCTATTTATTTATTCTATATATGCATAACAAAGTATTGACAAAGCTCTCTCTATCAATTTAGATAAGGGGCCCATTAGACCTGGAGCTAGAGCTTTGGGTATTGTGCTGTTTCAAATCTAATTATAATTTGTTTCCTGGAGACCCAGAGAACAGGCCTGGTAAGAAGGAGTTCTGACAAGCCAGGGGGCAGAGAGATTTCTGCTGAGTACGTGGAAAGTACACCCCTACCCTGCTTGATTCAGGGACCAGGAACACAGCATTGGGCCCTCTGTTCCCAGACGGTGGCTTTTGGGTGCAGAACGGGCACTAGGACCATTCGACACCAGGAAAAGCATAGATCCAGGGCCACAGGAGGTACAAGTGAAGGACGAGAACCAATCACTGAAAACAAGATGGCAAGAGGAAAGTGAAAGAACGTACTCCAGGGAAACCAAGACAACCTGGCAACACTAGAACCCAGCTCTCCCATCACAACAAACAGCAGAATGCCAAATACTCCAGAAAAAGAAGACTCAGACACGAAATCCTACCTCAAGATGATGATAGAGATCCTTAAACAAGAATGGGAGGAAAAGCATAAAGAATTAGAAGCTTTTAAAGAAGAAAACAAAAACACTCAAAGAACTCAAAGAACTAGAAGAAAATTGAACCAAGGAGATGAAGGAATGGAAGAAGGAATTTAAAATGTAAACGGACACAATAAAGAAAACACTAAAAGAGACAATCCTACAGGTAGAAAACCTAAAAATGAAATCAGGAGTCACAGATGCAAGCATTTCCAACAGACTACAAGAGATGGAAGAGAGAATCACGGGGGCAGAAGACAACATTGAAAACATAGACAAAACAGTCAGAGAAGATGAAAAACCAAAAAGCTCCTAACCCAAAATGTCCAGGAGATCCAGAACACAACAAGAAGACCAAGCCTAAGGATAATAGGAATAAAAGAGGGTGAAGAATATCAACTAAGAGGCACAGTAAATATCTTCAACAAAACTGTAGAAGAAAACTTCCCTACCCTCAAGAATGAGATGACCACGAGCATAAAAGAAGCCTACAGAACTCCAAATAGTTTGGACTAGAAAAGAAATTCCTCCCAACGCATAATAGTCAAAACACCAAGTGACCAAAGCAAAGAAAGAATACTAAAAGCAGTAAGGGAAAAAGGTCATGTAACATATAAAGGCAGACCAATCAGAATCACACCTGTTTTCTCAACAGAGACTATGAAATCTAGAAGAGCCTGGACAGACATCATGTAGACCCTAAGAGAGCAAAAGTGCCAGAACAAGCTGCTATCCCCAGAAAAACTAACAATCACCATAGATGGCGAGACTAAGATATTCCAAGACAAAACTAAATTCATACAATATATGACCACAAACCCAGCACTACAACATATTATAGGTGAAAAACCCAATACAATGAGGGGAACCACCTCATAGTAAAAACAAGAAAACTCCTAAGCAATAAAACCAGAAGGAGAAAGACACACAGGCACAATTCAACCTACAAAAGCAATAATAACAGAAAACAGCAACCACTATTCTTTAATATCTATTAACATAAATGAACTCAACTCCCCAATAAAAAGATATAGGCTATCAGACTAGATATATAAACAAACTCAGCATTTTGCTGCATACAGAAAACTCATCTCAAAGACAAAGACAGACACTATCTCAGAGTTAAAGGGTGGGAAAAAAACTTCCAAGCAAACAGCCCCAAGAAGAAAGCTGGAGTGGCTATTCTAATTTCGAAGAAAGTAAATTTCCAACCAAAAGTTATCAAAAACATAAGGAAGGACACTTTTTTTACTCATTACAGGAGAAATATGTCAGGAGGAACTCTCAATCCTTAACATATATGATCTAAATACAAAAGCACCCATATTCATAAAAGAAACCCTACTAAAGCTCAAAAAATACATTTCACCCCACACAACAATAGTGGCAGACTTTAATATGCCACTCTCACCAGTGAACAGATCATAGAAACAGAAACTGAAAAAGGACACTGTAAAACTAGCAGAGACTATGAACAAACTGGAATTAAAAAATATCTACAGAACATATTATCCTAAAATAAAAGAATACACCTTCTTCTCAGCACCTCAGAGCGCATTCTCGAAAATTGACCACATAATTGGACACAGAAAGGGCCTCATTTGATATAAGAAGATTGAAATTCTCCCATGCATCCTTTCAGATCACCATGATCTAAGGCTGATCTTTAATAACAACAAAGACAACAAAAAGCCCATATACACATGGAAACTAAACAATGCTCTATTAAATGATAGCAGGGTCAAAGAAGAAATAAAGAAAGAAATTAAAGATTTTCTATAATTCAATGAAAATGAAAACACAACATACCCAAACCTATGGGATGCAATGAAAGCAGTACTGGGAGGAAAACTCATAGCTCTGAGTGCTTCGAAAAAGAAACTGAAGAGAGCATATACTTGCAACCTGACAGCACAATTGAAAGCTCTAGAACTAAAGGAAGCAGATACACCCAATAGGAATAGACGGCAAGAAATAACCAAACTTGGAGTAGAAATAGACCAAATAGAAACAAACAGAACCATTCAAATAATCAAGAAAACCAAGAGGTTGTTCTTTGAGAAAATTAACAAGATTGATAAACTCTTAGCCAGACTAACTAGAGGGAAAAGAGAGAGTATACAAATTAACAAAATCAGAAAGGAAAGTGGAGAAATAACTACTGAAACTGAGGAAATTCAAGAAATCATCAGATTCTACTAAAAAGCCTATATTCAACAAAGCTGGAAAATCTGGAGGAAATGGATGAATTCCTAGACAGATGCAAGATGCTAATGTTAAACCAGGACAAGGTAAACCACCTAAATAATCCAACAACACCTAAAGAAATAGAAGAAGACATAAAAATCCTCCCAACAAAAAAAGCCCAGGTTCAGACAGGTTCAGTGCAGAATTTTATCAGACATTTATTGACGACGTAATACCAATACTCTCCTAACTATTCCACAAGATAGAATCAGATGGAATACTACCTAACTCATTTTTTGAGGCTACAATAGCCCTCATTCCTAAACCACACAAAGACTCTACAAGGACAGAGAACTTCAGACCAATCTCACTTATGAACATTGATGCAAAACTATTCAACAAAATCTTTGCAAACCGAATCCAAGAACACATCAAAATGATCATTCACCATGATCAAGTAGGCTTCATCCCTGGTATGCAGGGATTTTTTTAAGAATTATTTATTTTATGTATATGAGTCCCAAGCTGTCCTCAGACACACCAGAAGAGTTTACTAGATCCCACTACAGGTGGTTGTGAGCCACCACGTGGTTGATGGGAATTGAACTCAGGACCTCTGGGAGAACAGTCAGTGCTCTTAAACACTGAACCATCTCTCCAGCCCCCAGATTTGGTTTAATATAAAGAAATCCATCAATGTAATCTACTATATAAACAAACCTAAAGAAAAAAACCACATCACATCTCACTAGATACTGAGAAAGCATTTGACAAAATTCAACACCCCTTTATGTTAAAAGTCTTGGAAAGAACAGGAATCCAAGGCCCATACCTAAACATAATAAAAGCAATATACAGAAAACCAACAGCCAACATCAAACTTAATGGTGGGAAACTGGAAGCAATCCCACTATAATCAGGAACTTGACAAGGCTGCCCACTCTCCCCCTACCTATTCAACATAGTACTGGAAGTCCTGGCCGGTGCAATTAGAAAGCAAAAGAAAATCAAGGGGATACAAATTGTAAAGAAAGAAGTAAAAACATCACTTTTTGCAGATGACATGATAGTGTACTTAAATGACCCCACAAATTCCACCAGAGAACTCCTACAGCTGATAAACAAGTTCAGCAAAGTGGCTGGATACAAAATTAACTCAAACAAATCAGTATCCATCCTATATTCAAAGGACAAACATGTGGAGAAGAAATTAGGGAAAATATACCCTTCACAATAGTCACAAAAAATATGAAATACCTTGGTGTGACTCTAACTAAGCAAGTGAAGGACCTGTATGACAAGAACTTCAAAACTCTAAAGAAGAAAATTGAGGAGGATCTCAGAAAATGGAAAGATCTCCCATGCTCATGGATTGGAAGGATCAACATTGTAAAAATGGCCATCTTACCAAAAGCAATCTACAGATTCAATGCAATCCCCATCAATATTCCAACCCAATTCTTCATTGATTTGGAAAGAGCAATGTGCAATTTCATCTGGAATAACAAAAGACCAAGAATAGCCAAATCCATCCTCAACAACAAGAAAACATCTGCGGGAATCACTATCCCTGACCTTAAGTTATATTACAAGGCAATTGTGCTAAAAACAGCTTGGTACTGGTACAGAAATAGGCATGTGGATCAATGGAATAGAATACAAGATCCAGAAATGAGACCTCACAAATTTGGTCACCTGGTTTTTGATAAAGGAGCTGTAAACATTCAATGGAAAAGGGACAGCCTATTCAACAAATGGTGTTGGTAAAACTGCCACTCAGCATGCAGAAGAATGAAAATAAACCTTTTCTTATCTCATTGTGCAAAGCTCAAGTGTAAGTGGATCAAAGATCTCCACATTAAACCAGGTACACTGAAACTATTAGATGAGAAAGTAGGGAAAATGTTAGAACACATAGGCACAGGAGAAAATTTCCTGAACAAAACAACAATGGCTTGGCCTGTAATGTCAAAGATTGAAAAATGGGACTTAATGAGATTGCAAAGTTTCTGTAAGGCTAAGGACACTGTCAAGAAAACAAAATGGCAGCCAACATAGTGGGAAAAGATCTTTACCAACCCCACATCTGATAGAGGCCTAATATCCAAGGTATACAAAGAACTCAAAAAGCTAGACACCAGAGAATCAAACAGCCCTATTAAAAATGGGGTACAGAGCTAAACAAAAAGTTCTCAATTGAGGGATATCAAATGACTGAGAAACATCTAAGGAAGTGCTCGACATCCTTAGCCATCAGGGAAATGCAAATTAAAACGTCCCTGAGATTCCACCTCACACCAATCAGATTGGCCAAAATCCAAAACTCAGATGACAGCAGATGCTGGCTAGGATGTGGAGAAAGATGAACACTTCTCCACTGTTGGTGGGGTTGTAAAATGATACAACCACTCTGGAAATCAGTCTGGTGATTCCTCAGAAAATTGGACATGGTACTATCTGAAGATCCTACTATTCCACTTCTGGGCATATACCCCAGTGACACTCCAATATACAACAAAGATACATGCACCACAATGTTCATAGCAGCTCTGTTTATAATAGCCAGAAACTGGAAAGAACCCAGATATCCTTCAGTAGATGAATAGATATAAAAATTGTGGTACATTTACACAATGGAGTACTACTCAACTATCAGAAACAATGACTTAACAAAATTCTTAAGAAAATGGCTACATCTAGAGAATATCATCCTGAGTGAGATAACCCAGTCACAAAAGAACAGACATAATATGCAGTCACTGATAATGGGATACTAACCCCAGAAAGCTCTGAACACCCCAGAAACAACTCACAGATTGTGTGAGGTTTAAGGGGAAAAAAATAAATGGCAGACAATGGATGTGAAAGGACAGGGAAATGAACAGATCTGGGGTGCATGATGTAAAACTCACAAATAATCAATAAAAAGTTTTCCAAAAAGTTAAAAAATAATTTGTTTCCTTCAATATATTATGTCATGCAAATATTATACCTCACACTCAGTTCCTAAGTACCACTAGTCTGCTGATCTATTGGACTTGACCTATTAACCTCTATTTGCTTTCTTCTCTAATTAATGACACAACAGCAGACAACTAATGGAATAGAAGTTACAATTATCACCAAGTATTAGAATTTTATAAAGTGTTCTGGCACAGAATTTTAAAGAAGACTATGATTTCAAGGGCCAATTTGGGACAAATCATTTTTTATAACTGAGGACTTTGAGGATTTTGAACCGAATAAAGGTACCAGGGGGAAATATCATTCTCTTTCTCTTTCCACATGTTATTGTTCTCACATTCTCATTTTATATCTTATAAATATTTTTGTTTCATGTTTAAATAGGCCAGAGTTAGGGGAAAATGAAATACTGTTGTTCTGCTAAACAGGCATAGCAATAAAATGGCTCCTAATGACTTACTGCTGTACCCGTGGATCGGTATCTTGCTCAGCCATCATTAGAGGAACCTCCTACAGCAGATGGGAACCAATACAGAGAGACCTGAAGACAGACATGCAGAGTGAGAGATCATGGGAAACTCAGTCCTATGTCTCCAGGAAATGCCTCCCCTCGGGGCTCAGGGACCATGCAGAGGCAGAGGCAGAAAGACTATTAGAGACAGAGAGGGTGAGGGGCAGCCTTCTAGACGCAGCCTTGCTGGCACACATATAAACTCATGGAGACTGAGAGAGCATGCTCAGGGCCTCTATAGTTCTGCCCAGAAGGGATCTTAGAACTAACTGAAAACAGTAGACACGTGTGTGCTCCTGTCCCTAACCTAGAAGCCGTACCCATAGGAAAGCCACTTGCAAGTGAAAAATTAGTTTGCTCCATGGGAGTCTTGCTAAAAAATCAAACTACTCTTAAGGGTAGGTTACATGTCCAACAGATGGTCAAAAGAAAATAAATTCAACTGAATCCTTGGAGGTTCTTTGGATCATGATGGTAACTCAGAGCTTTTCTTTTCTTTTTCTTCTTTAAACTTACAGGCACTTTGCATTGTATTATAGCTTCTGGTTTGAGGTTTTACGGGATTTCTGTGTGAGAAAACATATGTACCTTTGTCTCTGAGGATTTCATATGTTCTGACTTTGACTCTTCTAATTTGTCTGTTTTGTCATATTCCAATTTGTTTTTATTTTATTGTATTTTTTCATTGTTATAGAGATGCTTGTTTGATGGCATAGGGGAGAGAAAGTCTTAATCAGAGTGTGCTGGATAAAAAATAGTCTATTTTCTTTAAAGAAAAGAGAATGAGAGCCAATTGCAACACAAGTCTTCTCAATTAAAAAGCAGATAAAATAATACCACTCCACCAAAAAAAACGAGTCCATATAGATCCTGTGTCAATTATTTTAATCTTTTATGAAATTTTTTACTTTTCTTTCTCACAAAGTCAGGGGGGGTGCTTTGGTTGTTTTGCTGTCCAGTAAAATCCAAGCATATGTAGTAATGTAGTAAGATGAAATTTTAATTTAGGAATCTGTAAGGTATTTTAAGTTCATAATTTCAAATGAAGTTAGATTTGAATTTCTGACTACATCCTGGACAATTAATTTACATACACAAGGTGACAGAGGTTACTTGATGGTGACCCAGCAGTAGCCAGCACAGTGCTTCTAGCAAAAAGTTGGCTTTTATGGGTTACTGTGCCTTCACTGAAGGGCAGACACGTGTGTGTCACATCTGAATCAGACTCTGGGGTTTAGAGAAAAGCGTGCCATCCATGGATCTCTTCTTGGACTTTTCATGCAATGAAACTTCTGAAATAATAAGCCTGATAGGTTGAGACCTATTTAGCATCCACTCTGAACTCTCATCACTAACACAGCTGCTGTTTGTGATGCAACTTGATCGATTTCCTGAGCGTTTTCTCCTTAGTACAGACTTTCCATCCACCCTCAAATTTTAACAACTGTAATTTTTCCAAGAATGTACTTGTGTTTTTTATTTAAATTTCATCTGTTAGGAAGACACATTTGCCTTCCCCGTCCTTTGCAAATAGTCATGTTTGAGAGAGCAGATTGTAAGCCTCTGGGTTCTTCCTTTCTTTAAACAACATGCATCATAGTGAGGAGACTGGAAATCATCATTCTCTGAAGGCAGCCTCACGCCTACCAGGCTTCGCAGCCACAGGTCTCTGGTTTCTAACACAGTACAAGCAGAAGGACGGTCACAAGGAACTGCCTTGAGAATTATCTTCATTGTTATTGTCTGTGTATTACAGAAGTGTAATTTTTTGGTCATTGTTTGTAAGGTTCCATTTCAAAGGGAAGAACTGATTTATTGAAAGTTTCATAATTACTGACCAGAAAAAGATCTAATGACAACCAAGGTCCTCAGTGGCTCCATCAGCCAACCAGTTATGTGTTTATTCACTAGTTAACTGACTGGGGTTAGCTATGGACCACACAATAGGGGGCAAGCTTATCTGCTCCTAAGACAATCACCAACCTGAAACCTAGATGGCCAAGGACAATGGCATACACTTAGATAAGTGCTCTGGGTGAATCTGACCCAGTGCTGAGGCTGTGCAGAGCAAAAGGGTCAGTTGGGGGCAGTCAGAGATAAGAAAACTTAAATGAAACTTAAGCCAAGATCTGAAGGCTGCCTAGTAACTGACTGGCTGAGAAACAGAGAGTTTGAAGAACAACTGAAGGGGATGAAAATGGCATGTGTGACATCCTCATGACTGTACCCCAACCCCCAAAAAGATACAGCAAAGTGATTTGGGGGAGGAGATCAAGGTGCAGACACTGCAGTGACTTGCTCGGTCATCATCATCATCTAAACACCAGCCTATCTCAGGTGGCAGCTTGGAATCACAAAAGGATTATAAAGAGGATGGTCATGTGATCCTGTCCTGGGTTTGTCTTCTTCACTGGAAGTTTTGTTAAACCTGATACCTTGCACACAATGTTGGACACAATGATTGATAAATATCTGTCAAAGTGGGGAGAAAGCAAGGAAAGAAGGAGAACATTGGTAGGGAGGGAGAGAGGAAAGGAAGGAGGAAGAGAGGGATAAAAGGGGGAGAGGGAAGGAGGAGGACCCTGATTTAGATACCCTTAACATTATCAAAAATAGTGTTAGCTTTCAGCTAAGTTGCTGGGAAAGTGGATCTGATGGATAGTAGAGACTGTATCAACACATAAAATGCCTGGCAGGGAAGTAACTGAGTCTTCATTTTCCTTATGGATTTCTGTGTTATTTTTCCTGCTGCTGGGGCTTGCTAAAAATTGAAGAGTAGCAGACCTTTCATGTCAAAAGAGGGGGATCACTCTCACAAACTCCCACACAAGATCAAGTAAAAAGGACAATGCTTCAAGCCTATAACCCTCTTCTTCCTCCCCACGTGCCCCATGTGGACTTCACAAGGACAATATTGCTCAACTTTGAGAAATGCACATATTCAAACAAAAGTATTCAAGGAGACCTCTTCAAGTTTGACCTAAGGAAGTCCCAGTTCCTTTCTGGAATTAAGTGTGTGGTTCCTGAAAACTATGGCTGATTTATGTTTCCTCTTTCGTTTTTAATTTAGGAGTCATTTGCCTCAACTAAGCAGTTTTATGATCTCCGTTCAGAATCAAATCTGGGATGCCAGCATATCCTGCTTTTCCTCAACTTTCTGGTTGATGTTTGGGACTCTAGTGGTTTTCCCATTTCACATGGCCTCTTAAAGAGAGTGTCAGCTCTCTTGATCTGTAACTAGTTTTCTAGGGTTTTAAACCCAATGTCTAAAACAACCATGTTGGGTTACCCAGTGTCCTTTGTCCTACTTGCTCTGTCATTTGTCACACCATCTGGCCCTGCACCCAAAAAATCAGTCCCATTTCTACTCCAAAATTACATCAAATAATTTTCTTTGATGCTATTCTAGACAAAATTCATTTTTAAATAAAGGAGATCAGGCCACGAAGTATAAAAGTAAGAGATTAGTATTCCCCCTTACATACTTTCACCCTTCCTCCCATGCTTCTTTTGTTTTTCCACCAGAGAAGCTTTGAAGACTTTGATATTCACTTTGAGTGATTGTTTCAGATATTATTTTCCTCCCAGATTTTAGGAGTAGGAAGAAAAAACATTGTATAATTAGCTTGCATATGAAAGAAAGAGAGCAGCCAAGAGGAAAACATGGAATTCTCAAGGGCACAGAAAGAGCCCAGGATCTACAATTGGTCACATTCTCCAACACCCCCCCCCCATCATAATTGTAGTTTCTCTATTTCTCAGTTCAAATATGAGGCTCCTTCTTCAGGAGCTGAAGACCTAGAGAACCAGGTGAGGTCCTGCAGAACCAAGGACTGAAAGTCTTCCTGTCAGTTTCAGGACATGGTGTTGAGTCAAATAGAAACCCAACTACTGGCTTTTTAAGGTAGGATTTTACCACTCAGTTTAGAATGGCATCTAAATCTCTATCCTTCTGTCTCAGTCATCCACATGCTAGCATTCAAGGCATGCATTATTACACTCAGCTTCATCCCTGCTGTTTGAATCTGGCATCTTGATCTTGAGTCAAACATAGTGCACTCAAACCGGAGAGCCTTGGCTTAACTCCCTATCCTACCACTTAGAAGACTCATGATGTTTGCCATTTAGTAGACTTTGGTTTTCTACTGGAAAAGGACACTGACTGTTTACTTTCCACCGCTATTGAGAAGACCAAATAAATTAATTAATATGCGAAGAACTGAAAACATTTTCTAAAAGTTATATGTGATTATCTAAGTATAAAGGCAATGCATTTTTATAAGCTTTGAGAGAGAGAGAGAGAGAGAGAGAGAGAGAGAGAGAGAGAGAGAGAGAGAGAGAGAGAGAGAGAGAAGTACACTCTTATCTAAAAGTGAGTAATAGCAATCTAGTTCCGCCCTCCTTGTTTCCCTCTGACTGGATAATGTGTCAGTAGTGACCTTCCCTGCTTGGCATAGAACAGACCCACAAGCACAGCTGCAGTTACCAGTGTCATTCTTCTGATGACCCTGTGACCCTGCTTTCTCCTCTTTCCATCATTGCACACACA
Source organism: Micromys minutus (assembly GCF_963924665.1). Taxonomy (NCBI): domain Eukaryota; kingdom Metazoa; phylum Chordata; class Mammalia; order Rodentia; family Muridae; genus Micromys; species Micromys minutus. The sequence continues at coordinate 64,421,607 of NC_137973.1, read as the reverse complement.
TCAGTAGATCCCCAAGGTATTTGTTTTGCTGTTCCAGAGCCTCTCAAATGATTGGCCCAAGTGGGACACATGGAGTTTGGTTGAAATCAAATCTTTCTATTACTTTTTCTTGTTCCTAAAGAGAGAGAAAGCAGGATACATCATTCACTTTTTTTTTTTCTTGCTATTAAACACAAGTGAACACATCTTTGAGAGGAACCAAAAGTAAAAGTTTTAAATGTCAATGCCATTGTCTGGAAACAGAAAAGGCAATCAGCTGACTGCTGATGTTTTGTTTTAAACTCTTCAGATATAACCAATTAGATTTTGTTTGGCTCTGTTTTGCTCTACTGATGTAAACATTTATTTGGCAACCATCTTACAATTGTTCCCAGGACTGACTTTTGTTGAAGTGCAGAAATGTTTTCCTGTTTGATGTTTTGTCTGGGAAAATATACCAAGAATGAAATTGATAGGATCCACTTTCAAGATAAACTCAAACACTAACTTTTTTTAAAAATAATTTATTTATTTTTATTTTCATTAGTGTTTTGCCTGCATGTGTGTCTGTGTGAGGGTAACTGGAGCTACATACAGTGTACTTGCCATGTGGGTGCTGGGAATTGAACCTGGGTACTCCGGAAGAATATCTAGAGCTCTTAACTACTGAACCATCTCTCCAAGACACTAACTTTCTTAATAATACTGAGTGATTCCTTCTTTAATGCATAAGTTTATCTTATCTCTTGTTTCTCCAAAAAATAATTTTTATATTCTTCATAGTACAGGTTTTATTAAAAGCATGTTAGCCATCTCCTTTCACTCAATGCATTTCTAGTTGAATTATTAAGCATCTTATATCTTTCATCTGCTGGTACACAAAGGGTAAAAGACAATAAAATAAATGGTACACTGATGTAATGGAACAGACAAATATGCACCTCTGAGATCACAAATCAATGACAGCTACACAACTACCTATATCACAGGCCAGACCGCATAAAGATAGTCCATCTGAAAAACAATGCCTTAAACACCCTGTCCTCCTCTGAACAGAATGTGAATGCTGCTATTATTAATTATATCTGCTGTATTCCATCTATTTTTCATAGTGTTCTTGGATCCATTCTTTTCATTCTTTTTGTCTGAAAGTAATATTCTTGATATTCTTAATGGGAGACCCCCTCTGTGTTCCTAGATGCCTTGGCTGCTGATCAGCAAAAGCCATGGACACACTCAGTCCTCTAAGCTTGGCATCACATCAGTCTGGAAGTAGTTTGCATGCAGAGCCCTTTGTAGTAAATACTCATTAGAGGTTCCGTTGGCTCACTTGGTCACCCACATTTTGCAGTGGGTGGCCCAGTTGGCATGCTCCGTGTTTTATTTTCCACCACTGCAGGCACTCCAGATGTAGTAACCTGACCGCCTTGTCTTTGACCCTATTAGTGTGTGGCTATGGGGTACCCACTTATCTCCAACACCAGTTAGTTAACTACCCCAGGTAAATAGACATACAGACTATGATCCTTCTCTTGAAAGCACCTTTTGTAGGAAAACCTATCGAAGTAAAATTGCTGTTTCAAGGAGCACTCACACAACTAATTTTTTACATTTGAAACTAAGAAGTGTTTTTTTTCCCTCCCCTCTGCTTCCTCCATCCATCCCTTTCCTCCCCACCCACAGCTTCAGCCTCGCACAAATGACTAGACCAACTCACAGAGACATGGTTTCTGAAGTTATTTATGAGCTACAAAGGAAATTTCTTGCTTTGGTTTATTACCTAAACAAATCTTTACTACCAAGTATTGGTGAGTGCTTTTATAAAAGGAGAGGCATCTACAGAGTGTCTTGTCTTTCTAGGAAACCTCAACCAGAGATAGATAGACAGACAGAGAGACAGAGATATAAACACACACACACACACACACACACACACACAGAGAGAGAGAGAGAGAGAGAGAGAGAGAGAGAACAAGAATCGAACAAGAATCGAATATTACTAGACTGCCTATAAAATGCAAAGTGAGTTACCATAAAATATAAGAACTCTAAGACAGTTAATCAGCTGTCAGAAAACAAGTACTGATAAAGTAAAACTTACTGCTCCTCTTATTATTATGCTATATCTTTGCAAAATGCTTGTAATGATATTCACCAGTAGGATTCCTATTAATGCAAATATTAAAATTGCAGTATAAATGCAAATTTCTTACAATAGTAGTTTCTATTGGTTTTATATTTATTTACATTTCAAATGTTATCCCCTTCCCAGTTTCCCCTCCACAAACTCCCTATCCCCTCCCCTCCTCCACACCTCTATGAGAGTGCTCCCCCACCTACCCACCCACTTCTGCCCCAGTGCCTAACATTCTCCTATCCTGGGCCAAGGAGCCTCAACAGGACCAAGGACTTCCCCTCTCATTGATGACCCACAAGGCCATCCTCTGCTACAGCTGCGGCTGGAGCCATGGGTCCCTCCATGTGTACACTTTGGTTGGTCGTTTAGTCCCTGGGAGCTCTGGGGGGTGGGGCATCTGGTTGCTAGATATTGCTGTTCTTTCTGTAGGTTTGCGAACCCCTTCAGCTCCTTCAGTTCTTGCCCTACCTTCTCCTTTGGGGTCTCCACGCTTAGTCCAATGGTTGCTTCAGTGCATTTACCCCTCTTATTATTATGATATATCTTTGCAAAATGCTTGAAATGATATTCACCAGTAGGATTCCTATTAGGACAAATATGAAAATTACCATATGAACACAAATTTCTTACAGCAGTAGGTTTTTTCCTGTACTTGCTAATTCACATAAAGCTGCCCTGTGTGATATGAATCACTGTCAGTCTTTCATACTTTAGATTTTGTTTTTGCTGTTGTTGACATCTCCATACATGTTGAGAAGAGATGTAGCATTGGCGAATGACAGAATATAACCCTGTACTAGATGATGGCACTATATTATATATTTACAACCACCTTTTTATTTAATACCCAAAGTGACTATGCAAGGTACACATTAATAAGTTTGAGTAAAAACTAAAACTTTCACTTGCAAAGTTTCAACAAGGAACCAGTGCTGGAAAGCAAGTTTATCTCTTTCAAAATGTGCATTCTTTTCGTTCCCCACATTTTAATCAGTCTAGTTAATCTCATTTTTTTTCAGACAGGAAGAGTGTAGGAAGCACCCTGTCAGCTTGCAGAGAGTCATTCCGCATCCTGGATTCTAACTGCCGCTAAGATTTAATAGCTGTGGGGGGAAAAACAGCAAGGTATCCTCCAGTGTACCATAAATAGGCCACTCCATGGTAAATTACACACTCACAACTCATCCTAAAAGGAGCCCCACATCATGGCTGGACAGCGATGCTGACTGAGGCCAAAACCATGAGGGCCTGCACGTGCTCAGCATCATTGTCTAAGTGTGCAACCCACATGCAGATGTCAGCCTCACTACTGACTTCCTCCAACTCACTGTACTCGCACACAAATCCAACTTCTGTCTTCTCTCGTATATCACCGCACCAGGTGTTTGTTTGTTCAACCTTGACATTTAGCCTCATAAGACTTTTGTCAAAAGTCCCATTGATCTATCAAGAACAATTCATTGTAATGGTCATGTGTAATGGTTCTCTATCATATGTCTTAAATTACTCATCCATCAACCTAGTCATAGGCATTCCATTTTGATGGATGGGTTATAATTATTGGCCCACCATCTATAATACAGATAGCTTCCCTCAAAAATGCTGTGAAGGATCAGAAGGGAAACCTTCATTTAAAGAAAATGGTTTCTGCAGAAGTAGATATGTCTGCCTTTCTGTTTTGTTTTACTGACATAGTTTCTTGAAACTCAACACCTTCTGAAGCCTATTAATTTTGAATTAGTGTCTTAATTATAACTGAAAATATACAACTGCTTGTTCATCAGAAACACACAGATCTCCTCTTATCCTTCCAACAGCATTAAGAAGCAAGTGCTATTACTCTCTGCCAGTTAAAAAGGCGTGTGACGTGAACAAGATATAAGGACAACACTGGCACTGCAGCCTGAATTATAAAAAAGAGCGTTCTCTAAATTTCATCCACTTGGCATCTGTGACAGTTCTGGTTTAGGCTGACCTGTCTGGACAGCATTCCGTTTACATTGTTACAAAGCATGCATTGCATTATGGCACATTGAGAGGAGAGCATACTTGGAAGGGTGATGTTGTCCTGCATCAGTCGGTGTAGGATAGAATCTCCTAGAGCTGAGCATCAGGAAATCAACAGCCACATTGCATCATCTGTGTGATTCTCTCATGGAACGAGCAGGGACCCTGGGGCACTCTGCAGTCAAGTGATACTGCTCAGGAAATTAGCGGTCATATACATATTTTCTGCTGATAGTCTTTACTTCATCAGCAGAGCCCAGACTATCTGAGAAGAACCAAAGGCACAGACAAGCAAAACTCTGCCAAATATACACTCAAAGAAACCATCTAAATTCAAGGAAAACATAGATTAACAATAAATTCTTTCTGATCATGCTGATATCTAATGTAAATAAGAGGTTTGGGAAAAAATTGTCTTACCAAAACGTTACATTTTATCTACTCTTTAGTCTAAGATCTTGGAAAGTGAGTACACATGGAGAAGTAAACATGAATTTCCATGCCTAATGAGGATGCTATCTCCAACTGACAGTCACTAAAAAGAAAAAAATAATTTTCTCTTATTGTTTCGTTGGTTCTATTATGTTTTGTTTGTTTATTTGTTTTTTTATTTGCCTCCTGTTTGTTTTCTAAAGAGAGAAAGAAAGAACACATGGGATTGAGTAGGAAGGGAGATGCAGGGATCTGGAAGGAGATGAGGAAGAAGTTATGGTCAAAATATACATGCACATACACATACACACATACACATTAACAGTATATGGAACAAAAGCACTGCCTTTTCCTCTTTAAAGCCTATATTTTTACTGACTTACTTTGGCAGAGTCAAGAAGAATAAGGCTTCCCATGTGCCTTCCTTTTTGCTGTCCTTGAGTATTTCAGTCCATCCTTTTAACTCTCGTGGCTGGTCATTATTCTTTCTCCCTGCACTCATCACACAGAACTTCTCTTCCCCATCACTGAGCTTTACCTCCTGCATAGCCCCTGCTTCTTTGAAATTCTCCCTCCTCTTTTAAGTTTGACAAAAAGCACATCTTTCAGATGTTGCTTAATAGTGCTTTCATTGATCACTTCAAAAGAAAGATACTTCAACCCTCATTAGTGAATAATTCTAATTTTACCATATTTTATAATCAGATTCTAATGTAATCCTTATATAATAAATACCTATTTGAGCATGATCTGTCTAGATAAATTCTAAATTCCTGAAGATGAGAAATTGTAAAATTGATGATCCCAGTGCCCTACATGTTACTATCTTGAGAAGTTTTTGGACAAACCTTAGAAGAATTTTACTGTATTCAATTCATATTACTCTAATAATCTGTTTTGTATTTCTGCTATAATATATGCTCCCAAATAAGCAATATTTCCATGTATGCAACAAAAAACCATATACAATAGTACTTATTCCAGTCGGTGGTTCTTTCATTCATATATCTGTCTATCTTCTTTTTCTTTCACTAGCCTAATGTTTATCTATTTTTGTTTGATGTTTGATTCTCAGGTTATTTATATATTTTTATCTATTTCTTTGGGAGGATGAAAGGTGGAGACAGAAAGAGAGAAATAATAATATAAAAAGAAAAGAGAAATGAAGGGAAAAAGGAAGAAAAACAGACAGAAAAACAGACAGACAGACAGACAGAACAAGCACAGTTTGATTGCACAACTTACTGCTCTCATCAACAGTTTTGCTAACTGCAGTGTCACTCATGGTTTTAATCTCTAATTGCCAGGATGCTAGGAACAGAGAATGCAATTAAATTCTGGTGAAGAAGGCTGCTGATCCTAAGTGTATTGTACAACAAAGAGAGGATAAAAAGCATTTTATTTATTTCAATTTCTCTATTATTCATCAATCAATGTAACCACCATGAAGCAATGCAACTTGACCACTGAAATGCCAATTTAGTTGTTTTGAAAGCATAAGGAAAATTAATCAAAAGTGAATATTGATACTGAGCACTGAATCTCAGCATAAAGCTGCTGAAACCAAACTATAGAAAAATAAAAGTAAACTTGGTGTCTTAATTAAGGTTTTACTGCTGTGAACAGGCACCATGACCAAGGCAACTCTTATAAAGACCAACATTTAATTGGCCCTGGCTTACAGGTTCAGAGGTTCAGTCCATTATCATCAAGTTGGGAACATTGCAGCCTCCAGGCAGGTATGGTTCAGAAGCTGAGAGTTCTACATCTTTATCTGAAGATTGATAGGGGAATACTGACTCCCATATGGCTAGGAGGACTGTCTAATTGCCCACCCACACTGTTTCACACTTCCTCCAATAAGGCCACACCCATTCCAACAAGGCCACACCTCCTAATAGTGTGACTCCCTGGGCCAAAGACACACTGGGTATCATGTGAGGTATGATTACAGAATGGCAGGGTATTTAGCTCTCTCATGTTCACTAACAGAACTCCCTAGAGTTTTGGCAACTACTTCACCTTCTTTTGAAATACTCAGTATCAGCGCTGGGACTCTCTCTGAGATGACATATCCTATAGAAGCAGATTCTGTTCCTATCTTTTATAGTGTATAAATATCTTGTGTTTAATAAATACAGTCTCTGAGAGAAAGAATATCTTTAAGACTCATTTTTGTCATTTTTAAGACTTGCTTGGGCAGTGTAAATTGTTCAGTTTTAATGAAGACATGTCGACTGTGAGTTGAAAAGAGAAAGTTTAGAATTATAGTTGGTTCCGAAGCAATTTCAGACAAACCACTTGTTAGAATCTTTCTTTCTATCATTTGAAAAGATGATGGTTTTCAGTATAAATTGGAAATCTTCCTGTGAAATAACTTTATCAAAGAACAAATTCCTCTATCAGCGAACGGCTTGGGAAAACACACTGGATGTTCTATTTACATACAACTCAGATAATTACTCACATACACACATCATTGTCATTGCTGTCAATTGACTCATGTCAGAAGTGTCTACAGTCTTCCTAATTGGAAGCAGCTGGTACAGTCTAAATATGGAGAAAGCCGCTTTTAAAAACCAAGATTAAAAGTCAGAATCCTTGATTTAAAGGTTCCTTATCATTCTCCCTATAAGGGAATTAATTATCACATAGCTGTTAGCTCTTCCCCTATTATTCCCAGACAATTGTGGATAAAATCAAGAATATATTTCATTCTTGCTCTAAAATTAAATCCATTATCCTACAATTAGACATAATCATGACCACATATGACTATGATTTACCATAACTAAAATAGATGGTGTGAGATTTATTGTTGGCTTATGTTTGAAATAGCAAAGGCAGATTTTTGAATTAAATAATTGCATGCTAACTGTGTGGAACATAATTATTGCTCATTCTGTTTTTCAGATACTTTCACCTAGCACTTGAATTGTTAGAATGCTCTGTTAGGAATGTTTTAAGTTATATGCAAGGTCATTCTCTGAAAATTAAAACTTTTCATGTGTATCCATGCACGTGCGTGTGGAATAAGCTCTTTGAAAATATGGTCAGTGTTAGAGAAGAATCGCTGGGATGAGAGCTTTCTGATATATTTGAAGTTATCTTTGTTGGCAGCTTGGTCCTGTCACCGTGTGTGTTTAAGTCAATTATCCCACTGGAATATCTTAATAGCTCCAAGTACGAAGTCTAGCAAACACTTCTGTTTTGCTTCTTCAGAATTTCTTATGTCACTGGATATTTCTTCTTTGAAAATTTGTCCCTCAGCCTTGAGTGAAATCAGGTATCATTACCAATGAGGGCTCCTATCTTTCCTTGCCATGGCCAAGGATAGAACACAAAGCCCTCAACTAACCATTAGGACTCCAGAGAATTTGTGTGTTGAATCAAGAGGCAGGAGTTGTAACAGCACCACAATAATACCAATATATTTTTGGTCTCTCCTAAAGATCCATGAATTATGACCTACAAAGTGAGATTAGTTTTCTATCTGAACGTTATGTTGTAACTACTTCACATGCTTACACTCAATTCTTCTTGAAAAAACAATATTGATCACTTAAGAGTTGATGTCTTTTCTGTACCTCAAAACATAACCGATATGAGATTACCTGCTTCTTGCAGATAATTTACCAGAAGTGAGGGACAGTAAAGAAAGTAAACCAGAGTCACAGAGCTGAACCCAAGTCAGTTTGATTTGGAGCTTTGTCTTTAAGCTCAGTGTGGCATTTTCTATTTCAGAGGAGTTTGGAAGTGAGCATGCCTAGGTCACTACAGAGGTAATATTAGACTAGATACAAAACAAAGTGCACACACTAAAAAGTACATCTCGCCTTGTGAGACTCGATGATGCAGTCAGCATTTACTATATACATAAAGGATTCTTTGCAATAAAGAAAGCCTGCGAAGCCATGACACATTTTGCAATGACCCTGGAGGTTCCTGTCATTCTGCTTTCACTGTTTAATGTTGCACAGCTGTACATAGTTCCAGAGCTAGCTTGGGTTCAAGTGCAGAGCCTACCTGCATTTAAAAGTATTTTATCGCCCACTCATTTAGCAAGGGATATACAAAGTCTAGGGCAAAGAATGTTAACACGTGTGTAAACATCACTTTTATACTCCCATGAAAAGCCACATTGGTGGCAAGTCAGAGTCAAATGTGAGAGGGTCGAATTCTGGCTAGATTGAAAATAAGAATAGAAGTCTTTAACTCCCAGGTCTGGGACCTCTATCCCACTTGTCACTTGGGTACTATTTTTATGCTTAAGCTGCCATTTTTGTTCTTGACCCGTGATTTACAAGGGAAACAGTACTATCTAGTGGGATTAAAAGTAGAAGATGAGGTTGACTAAGACTGAGTTGGGTTTGGGGCTAGGTCTGTTGCAGGCAGCATGGGAGAGTTGTTGGATGGATTTCAGTCAGCCTTTGCCTCTCCCTTCTCGGAGCTGACCTGAAAAGCCACTCTGGAATAACTTCTGATGGAAGTGTGGTGAGCTTTGGTCTTTTCTAGGTCTGTTTCAAAGTAGTTACGCAAGGAGCCAAGGAAGAAATGCAATGTGGTCTGAGGCACAGTGTAGGAGAGAGAAGGCATGATCAAGACCACCTACTCTTTAAAATAGTTTTAGAATCAAAATCCAATAAATTCAACGAGTTTCCCCATAAATTTTGTTTAAAATGCCTTGGAGTGGAGATATTTATTGTATAGTGTGCCAGAACGATCATGGACAATGGAAATGAGGAAGCCTGGTTTTGATTTGGCCTTCTATGCTTACCAGCTGTGTGACTTCAGTCAAGGAATTTCTCTCTGCCTCAGTTACCTGGTTTGTAAAATAAAAGTGTATCAAAGCATTGGCCTTCCTCGGGACTATAGGAAAAGTTGGCTCCAATATTCAAAATGTGTATGATGTATGATAACTACTTTTTTATAGTAATATTTTCTGGCTAGTTTGGAAGTGTTTTAGAACATTCCACTATATCCCATTGTAAAAATCTGCCAATTGTTTTTGAAATAGCACAAGAATCTAAATATTCCTGAGGTAATGGTACCCAATGAATAAATCTCCTGGAGAATAAACACCCCTGTCTTTAAAAACACAGTGATGATTTAATTTAGCTCACAAAGCATAAAATGGCCTTGTTAAAGGAGATTGATTCATTTGGAGAGAATCTTTTGGTTGCATATCTGCCTGTCTGCCTATCTGTCTTTCTGTCTGCTGTCTGTCTGTCTGTCAATCACTAGGTCTTCAGAAGAATACTCATATTGTGTCCCAGCTGAGTATCAAAAGAGAAGTTAGCATGCTATATAATGAGTTAGTTACAGAGTTTAGGCAAAGCCTAAAGCTAGACTATTCTATAGTAGAAACCACACACAGTACTTGTGATTTTTTCTAGTTTAAAGAAACAAGTTATTTTGATTTTAATAATAGATCTAGCTTAATCCAATATAACTTAAATACTATTTAAATAGTAAGTAAATATAAAACATTTTAGTAAGATTGTTTTCATTTTTTTCACATTAACTTTTAGAAATCTGGTATGTATTTTGCATTTATAGTCTGCTTTTATTCAAATAATAAATCTTGAATACAAGGTTGTCCTGCCAATAAATTTTGCTAAGTAAAATGAAGTTGTATTTAACAGAAAAATACTGTATGCATTTTGTAAAAGAAAATCATGCTTGTTTTTTAATTTAAGTTAATTAGTCTAAATTAATTTATCTTAACTAAGTCAAAGATAAAACCCAGCTCCTGATTATACATGATAACAAATTATTCCACTTATTTATTTACACTCCCCAACCCACACTTTTAGACTCTCCAACCTACATGTTATGGACATACACATACTAATACACACACACACAGAGAGAGAGAGAGAGAGAGAGAGAGAGAGAGAGAGAGAGAGAGAGAGAGAGAGGAAGAAGAAGAAGAAGAAGAAGAAGAAGAAGAAGAAGAAGAAGAAGAAGAAGAAGAAGAAGAAGAAGAAGAAGAAGAAGAAGAAGAAGAAGAAGAAGGGAGGGAGAGAGGGAGGGAGAAATATGCATGTGTACGTGTGTACGTATATACATGATACTATTCTTACTGTGATTTTCCTTTTTTTAAAGGTCTTACTAGTTACAATGAGCAAAAAGTACATGTAAAACAGAATGTAACCCGGAATTAGTCAATGTTTTCTTGGTGTGTAAGGATTGAGCATAATGTCTTTTTTTGTTTGTTTGTTTGTTTTGCTTTCTTTTCTTTTTTTCTTGAACTTCACACAGTCTGTGAGTTGTTTCTGGGGCAGTCCAAGCCTCTGGGGTTAGCATCCCACTATCAGTGACTGCATATTATGTCTGTTCTTTTGTGACTGGGTTATCTCACTCAGGATGATATTCTCTAGTTGCAACCATTTTCTTAAGAATTTGGTTAAGTCATTGTTTCTGATAGCTGAGTAGTACTCCATTGTGTAAATGTACCACAATTTTTTGTATCCATTCATCTTCTGAAGGACATCTGGGTTCTTTCTAGCTTCTGGCTATTATAAATAGAGCTGCTATGAACATTTTGGTGCATGTATCTTTGTTGTATATTAAAGTGTCTCTGGGGTATATGCCCAGAAGTGGAATAGCTGGGTCTTCAGGTAGTACTATGTCCAATTTTCTGAGGTATTGCCAGACTGATTTCCAGAGTGGTTGTGTCAGTTTATAACCCCACCAACAGTGGAGAAGTGTTCCTCTTTCTCCACAACCTCGCCAGCATCTGCAGTCATCTGAGTTTTGGATCTTGGCCAATCTGACTGGTGTGAGGTGGAATCTCAGGGTTGTTTTGATTTGCATTTCCCTGATGGCTAAGGATGTCGAGCACTTCCTCAGGTGTTTCTCAGCCATTCCATATTCCTCAATTAAGAACGTTTCGTTTAGCTCTGTACCCCATTTTTAATAGGGTTATTTGATTCTCTGGTGTCTAGCTTTTTGAGTTCTTTGTATACCTTGGATATTAGGCCTCTGTCTGATTTGAGATTCACACACCAGCTCTCTGAGTCTCACAAGCTCAAGGCATCATGAAGCATCAGGTACACACTTTGCTCAACAGATCCTTGTTCAGTTTGTTTCTCACCCTTTGGTTTCCATCCTGTCACGAGGCTCTAAGTGTTATCTGGACCGTGGTTAGAGTTTTGAAAGACAGTCACTTGCTTAAGTAATAAGGGAAGCATCAGGGTAGAAAAAGGCACTAAAGCTAACATATATGCTTCTGCTTGAATAGATTTGTCCTTTCATTAGAGGCCATATGTGTAGGTGGAGCTTCCATTTGTAACTCCTGGAATCCACCATATTAGAAGATGCACTCTGAATTGTATTACAGTGTTAAGGCTCTGAGTTTAGAAGACTTGAGTTGTGGTAGCATATTGCTCCCTCATTCTTTTGCCCTTCTCAAACTCCTGACCACTGAGATTTAGCGTCTGGTTTCAAGCTATTATTGAAGGTCTGGACTCCAATGTGTATTCTGGGAGATGTTGACAAGTCCTAAGTAAAATAGAAGATGTATCTTTAGCTATATTTCGGGTATAGTGGCTAACATAAAGACAAGCTTATTTATTGCAGAAATTCTCAGAGCCTTTACTATGCTAATAAATACAAATCAGTATAAAGGCAGTATGGTGGGTAGCATTACTATGTCTAAATAAAAATTCTCCTGCAGTATACCCAATGTCCAGAACATTAAAAAAGATCCTGGAGGGATATATAAAATCCATTCCAAGGGAGGGATTATATAGAATGCACTCTGGTGTCTAGAGGAAGGAGACTCTTTATGCTATCATTATCATTAAACAAATCTAACTGGTACGAACCATGTGTCCCTGTGTCCTCTGGGAGAAAAAACAGACTTCTGTGTGAATTCAACAGGGATCTTCCTTAAGGGTTCTGTGAATCCTCCACAGAATGAGAATAAACCTGTCTGGAGTCATGTGTATCAGAATGTAGGCCAAGTGCAACTGTCTGTTGGAAAGGGGTTCAGAGCATGACCTCTACTCTCTTACGTGAGTCTTGGGATTCCATGACTGGCTATATATCTTTGAGAAGATCCTACCTCTACTGAATGTGAATACTTTTCATAGCACTGTGAGTTGCTTCAGATTAAAGGATTTATCTCCATGGCTGGAACGTGGTAAAAGCTGACTGCTTCTGACCACCTCTCATTCATTTCCATGAAGCAACTGACTTCACCTGTAAAGATGTTGTCAGTCTCTCCTGGAAGCCTGGTCAACTGCACAACTAATAAAAGTTAGTAACTATGTGAGCCACATGCATGACTAGGTTAGTCCTTGGGGGAGGGGTCACTATAGGTACCACTAGTCACTAAGAAGGACATCCTACACTCTCAGCGGCCACTCTTCTGGAAACCAAAACAGAAAGTGAAATTTTCCATTTATTACAAGGTGATCTCTAAAGGAGCTCATGTCCCTCCATTTTTGAAACCTTTTAAAGATTTCTTATAGACCACCAAAAATGTCGGCCCCTAGTTAAAGCTAAAAGTCTCCCCGAGTTTTGTATAGAAATGTTGTACATAAATGCTTTGTACATAAATGTTGTTAATAGTGCCAAAGTTATTTTCAATTCAAGGGCGGGATGCCATGGGAAAGTAATCTCAGGTTTTGATGTTTCACACAATACGTCTAATGTTATCTATCTTGCTTGTGCAGGAAGAAAACGAACAGGAGTGGTGAGGTGGGGAACTCAAGAGAGTAAATGGAAATGTTGTGGCTGACCAACAAAGGAACTTCCCCAGCCAGAATCAAAACAATGATATTAACTTGGAGGGAGAAAAGTCTGCAGCATAAAAACCTTATCTAGTGGTTGAAATAATTTGGTTTGAAGGACTTAAAAAGCATTTTGTGGTTTCTGTAAACTGCCAACAGACAGTGTGTTGATCAGGCTCTCCTTTGTCTAAGTCCTTTCCTCATCTCACCAGAGAGGACATGATCTGTCTCTCTGTCTGTCTCTCTGTGTTTCTGTATCCCCTTTTCTGTCTTTATTTCTCTCTGTCTTTGCCTGTGTCTCTCTGTGTCTCTGTCTGTCTCTCCCTCTTTTTTTCCTCCCAGCTGCTACCAATATTCAGAAGAGAAAAGCCATGTTCTCAAGCATGAACCAACACCCACACATTGCTGTGCATTTCTAAAGGCATGACCCTGTCCATTTGCTATATTTCCTCAGAAAATTCCCACATGGTAGTCTTGGAACCATCCCTCTTTGTACCAGAAAGTCTATCAAAACAATCGCACGCGGGCAGAGCAGTACTCAGAACAAGCTCACAGTAAGTTTACAATTAAGGTCCATTAAAAGCATCGAGGTGGTTACAATGAGTGGATTTCCTATTGTATAAGACAGAAGTGAGGGCCTAATCAGTGTTTGGGATTCAACACCATTGACTTTACATAGATATCATGACCATGGCCAGGGAACAACAGGAGGACCTCACTAAGGAACTTAAGCTGCTGCTGGCTCCACCTGCTCTCTCAGAATCCTGATGCCCAGGGAGGAGGGCGTACCCTGAACAGCTGATACTGGAGGATAACTGACACACTTCCGAATTCAACAAAGTGAATATACACAGTTTTTCAATAATGTCCTGGAGACAACAAACCAGTCTTGTATGCAGAATGGTCATCCTTTGATTTTATTGAACATGTAAATATTAATCCTAAAATTTTTAATTATGCAATATTAAGAGAGCTTAAGGGGTGAAATTGGCGTGAAGTTGTAAAGGGATTTTTTATTTGCAAGTGTGTTTTGCAGGAGTCACTGTGCACTTGACTGCAGGTGCAGAGGCTGGAGCGCTGACTTCCCCCGAAGCTATAGTTCCAAGGTTGGGAGATGACCGATACAGGTTCTGAGTATCAAACTTAGGTCCACTGCAAATTTAATATGAACTTTTAACCTGGACCATATCCCCTGCCAAAGAATTACTTTATTTAAATATGTTTTGGAAGGATTTTACTTGTCATGAAAACCAAGTACAGTGCATATGTATTCATGTTTATTTTTTATTTTTCTATCTTTGGAGTAATGGATTGTTCCAGACATGTAATATGCATACTTCAGTTTAAAATGATATAAGATTTATTCTATGCAAGAATACACAGCTCAAAGGGAAAAGTGGTACACACTGTGAGATTCGTAATACCAGGTTCTGTTCAGGATTCCATCTTTTTCCAGGAACGTAGCCAAACCCTTCTGTCTGTATGTAGTAGACAGACAGAGAGATCAGTGTGCTATGAGAACAGGTCGCTATATGAAACCCCTTTGATCCTATAGTTCTAAGGTAAACTCTATGACATCACATAGATTTTTCAATTTGACAGACCTTGGAAGTTACAGGCACTCTGGGCTCTAGACATCAAAGAAAGGGTAAAACATGGTGATTAACCTCATGTACAAAATTGTGGGTCATACCACAGAGACAGCTTTCCACAGTTCCTTTGGTGACCTGTTTTGTTGCTTAAACAGAAAGAGGAAATAACGGAAGATTGGCTTTCTCCATCCCTCGGGTTTGTTTTCAGATTCTGGAAAGTGTCTGTCACATACCTGGCTTAGTCCATTTCTGCAGTGTAAAGGTAACTCAGAAAATCATTTCATTTGGTCCAAAATTAATGATTGAAAATACTCACTGAAATGAGTGGAAGCAAAAATGTTCACCCAGCATTTTACACACTGCTAGAGGTTTCTGTAAACAAAAATACCCCATGTGTTCTTATAGAATATATGATATTCACAAATTGTATGCATATGCAAAGTTGAATATTGACTTTCTATAATGCCCACCACTGGCCATGGTCACTCTAGCTGCAGAGATTATTCTGAAGATTACGACTATTCTAATCATTCTAATAAAGCAAAGCAAAGCCCTTTCTGTAACTTTAGCACCCAACACATGACCCAACAGATAGTAGACTCTAACTCATTTATTCACTGAGTAAATTCTGGGTGACTAGTTACTTCCCATTAAGACTTTATTACTTCTAGACATTCTTTCCTGTTTACAAGGTTTAATTGTTTGTACATCCATATGAAATCATTTTTACTTATTCATCAAGTTCTGTATGTGACTGTGGAATAAAGATCAACTAGATACATAAATAGATAAAATCTTTCGCCAAACATAGGAGAGATTATTATAATAAAATAATCTGGGGCCAGGAAGCTATGTGGATGCCTAAGAGATGCATTTACAAATTTTCTTATGGTGCAACACTTCTTTTAATTGAAGCATATAAAAGCTTCTTTATAGTCTCATCTGAAAAAGAAATTAATGGGAACAGGAACATAGAAAGTCCACAGCCAACAATATCCATGATAAACTTTGTGGTAACCTAAATCTAACTTTTATCCTCAACAATCTCTAAGACTTTGGGTATCCTGAAATAAATACTTGGGTCCACAGTTATGAATGAAATAAGTCACTCCAAAATGTTTTAATAGGTGTCCACTTGCCTCTCCCATTTCAAATAGTTTCTTCCTTTTCTCTTTTATGGTCTACCAAATTGCAACTGACTAAATGTACCTATTTAATGAAAGTCAATTCCATTAGAGTGTAATCTTACCTAACTCTTGTTTTCTTCTGGAGGATGTAATGGAGAACACGTGCAGATGCTTAGCAGCAGGCTCCTGTTTCTAGAGTTACGGCCTTAAAGTTGTCAGAACTGCTCAGGAACAAGGGGGATCCAGAGCTTGCCAGGCATACAAAACACCCACTTAGTGAACATTTAAATTGGAGGCTGAAGAATGGTGAACAATTGGCAGAAAAGGCAGAAACTACCCAAGCAAAGAAACTTTCTCTTTTCTTCTCTGGTGATCAGACACTTTGTCCACACAATAAGTGGATTGTGCTCTAATATATTTTTGAAGGCATGTGCTTGAAATTTATTTGGTTTCAACTTCATAAAATGGCATCAGTTGGCATATTCTGGGTAACATGGTGGAGTAGGAGCTGCCTTAATGTGAGTTGATTTAGTAAGGAAAGGACTGAGCGCGCATAACATATGAATGTGCAGGACATGTGACTATAATGAAAGGAGAAAGGAGAAACCAAAAAAGCAAGGAAAGAGATATTTCAAAAGGAAGAACAAAGAAAATAGGGTCATGGAATTCATGGTATAAGGACAAAAGAAAAAAAAAAAAAAAACTATTTGTGTTAAGAAAGGAGCCCAGCAAGACAGCAACAGGAGAGACTGAGGGCTAGAAAGGGAGGCACTTAAGAAGAAACCATAAAAACACAGGTGCATAAGAATAACACACAGGGCTCAAAGCCTTGCATAGTATCTTAAAATAATTTTAAATTGAGGTTTTTAAAAGATGGTATCGACAAATTTTGTCCCAAAACAAGCAAGCTTGATTTAAATTCTTCTGGAATAAAAAGTATTTAACCTGAGCACTGATAATACCAGTTGATAATCCAACAAAGATGGATAAATCTCATAAAACTCCACCCCTAGTTGAAAAGCTACAGGTAAATAATGGGTGATGTGTGTGTGTCTGTCTGTCTGTCTCTGTCTCTGTGTGTCTGTGTGTGTGTGGTGTGTGTGACAATAATAAAGAAGAAAATGTTGTGAATTTGAGAGGTATGTGGAGACATGGAAGGAGCTGGAGGATGGAGAAGGGGTAGAAATTATGTAGGGATAGTACTTGTATTTAAAACATAATTAAAAATAAAAACAAAAAGTGCATCAAGCCAGATGAAGTAGTGCTTGTCTTATCCCAGCATGTCAGAGGCAGGTAGAGAACTGTGTTTGAGATCATCTGTATAGAGTTCTGAGTCACCCATTGCTACATAGTGAGACCCCCATTTAAAAATAGCTTATTCACATTTTTATCAAAGTATTTATGATACCTCCTGAAAGTAAATAATCAATTTGTTGTCAGAGTCTCTTAAGACTACCTATGTTAGAATATGTACAGATGGGCTTTTTTGGAAAAAAAAAAGATACCTGTTTATTTGTTCAAATCTAGGAGACTGCACTATAAACTTTATATCTGAGGCAGTAAATTTCCAATGAATTTTATGTTACTTCACAGATTGATCATCTTATATGTATTGTTTTTATAACTTATAGAAATGAGTTTCTGAGTATTCTGAGAAGTTTCTTCAAAGAACACTAGAGGCACTAAAAAGTAGGAGCCACAAAGTCATAATCAATTCTTAGCACTCAGAAGTAGAAGTAGGAAAGGCTATGAGTTTGAGGACAGCCTATGAGACAGGAAAAATAGCAACTCCAAAAATACATACATTTGTACATATATACGCATACACACATATGTGTATATATGTCATATATACACACATATATACATGCATCCATTATATACATACATACATGCATACATAGCATCACTGACTCAACCACTGCAACATGATAGGCCTCTTCTTGGAATCATGTGCTCTAAGCTTCTTTTGGAAACAGAACAAAAGTATTATCTTCTAGGAAATACACAGACCCTTGAATCTGAAACCCCTGGAGAAGTAACCTAACTCTACAGCTTGGCTTTTGTGTTCACTGCCCCGTGCTTTATCCCTCATATCTCTATGCCTACCTTCTAAGACTCTTATGGGCATATGGAAGCACGAATATGACCCAGAAAGTTCAAGATCATTATGTATTATATATAGGATATTCAGAATACTATAGTGGTACCCATACTTTGTAAAGAAAATTTTATGTAAATTATATAAATGTATGAACATGCATCTATCACTTTAGGTAAAGTTTATTTCTAATTTGAATTTGTTTCATTACTTAGAAATTATAACGTTACATAATGAAACAAATAGCTAATTAAAATAATCTAAATCCATGTCTGTCCTCATCTTTTTAAAACTGTTTAGAATTCTACAAACTCTGTTGTAATTTTTAATACCCACTAGACTGTTTACAATCTGTTAAAATTTCAACCCTTCAAGCAATTATGGTGAGAAGGACTGTGCTGTGAATGGAAGGAGGCTTTGTTTTGAGATCTTATCCTTGAGAAAGTGAATAAATGTGATAAGGGAATATGTACTGTGTAAAGAAATACAGAAAGCGGTGATAAAGGCCATTCAACTGGAGGAAAGTGTGTACCAGTGATAAAAGCAGAGAGAGCAATGGCAAAAACAGTGCAGTTTTACAGAGCCAGAATGAAAGGCCATATCACACTCTTAATCAGATGTAAGATTAACTATACACCTAATACATTCTTACTATAAAGAAACACAGGCTTTGACGGATGGCAACTTTTTGGTTTTACTGTGGATTCTTCTCTGCTGGTATTATGTATTCATAAACTACAGCTACTAGTTTTTATATGATGTTAAGGATTGAAAATTAAATTACAATGTTTCTGTTTAATGCATTAACAGTGTGGCTTTGATTTCAGTTATAATAAAGAGTGTTGTCTACAGCATTTGGGCAGAATGTTTGTGAGTTTATGAGCTAAACAAAGTGCACGCTGTCAAGCTCTGTTCACTAGTCCCTGAAGCACTCTGACCACGTGATACACTACTCACACTGGGACCTGCCACTCACGGAGTGAAGCACAACTTAACCTGTGTGTTGAACTTGCCAGACTCTTGGTAACTATTCAATACCTTTTTGGGTCTGCTATTTGTTGCTCTTTTCCATTTTCTTGCTTTTCCTGTCCTATATTTGTCTCGGGATTCCTGAATGGTGACCTCTTTGCAATACAGCGCACCCATCTAAACCAAAACACAAAGGGGACAGATTTCTATGGCCCATGGTGTGCCAGGGATGACATCAGACCGGATGCATAGTCTCATAAAAACTCACACAAGGTTTATATCTCGATTTTACACATGGGACTGAAATGTGAATAATTCTTCCCTGTAGCCACACAGCTGGGAAGTTTAGATCTCACTCCCTTCAAGCCCTTGTGATGAGGTAAATATTCTCAACTCCATAGTTACATGAACCATCCTAATGGTAACTGGCTATAATGTCACAGAATTGATACTTCCTGGAAAAATTAGATGTGACTAGTTTCCAGCTCTCGTGAGCTCTTTCTCTCTCTCTCTCTCTCTCTCTCTCTCTCTCTCTCTCTCTCTCTCTCTCTCTCTCTCTCCCAACTACCTGCCTCTTTTTCTTTTCCTCTCTCTTTCCCTCCCTACCTGCCTCTTTCTCTCTCTCCTCTACCTTAATCTCCTCCTCTCTCCTCTGTTTCCCTTCCTTCTTGCCTTCCATTCTCTCTCTTCCTCCTTCGTCCCACTCACCCCTCTCTTGAATGTTAAACCTCACTTTGGCCAAACACTATGACTCCCTGCATCATAGACCCACACAACAGAACATCAAAGACTGATAATTACCCACAGTCATGAGAAGGTGGGCAGAATCAAGCAATGATCCTCTTACATTACTTCCAGGGAGTGCAGGGTTCTGATGCCACTTTGCTGATGTCAGGTTTTTCTGCTCCAGACAAATAGGAGAACCCATACATTGGTTAATGAAATCACAAGAAATTTGTAAAAACTTGACTACTCCACACACTTCTTTTCTACAAGAATTTCTCTTTTTTTCAGATTAATTTCTTTCATTGTATATGTATGGATTTATAACCTACAGAGGAATACCCCTTAGAGCCAGCTAGGCTGGTTCCAAAACCTCCCAAAAAGTACCAGGAGCTGGAGACCAAGGCTTCCAAAAGAGACACCTGTGAGGTTGGACATTTGACAGTCAAACCACAGCACTTTTAAAACATCTAAATGTGGATTGTTGGGTAACATATGATGGGATCTTTAATGCTCTTAGCATCAGTTTAGTCTGGATTACAGGAAAGAGCATACGATTTGTGTTTCCTGCCTGTGGTGTCCTACTTGCAAGTTTTACATTCACAAAAGACTTACCATACCCCATACCATATAATATGCTGCCTTATTTGAAGAAAATAATGAACATGTAATAGTTTTTATGAAAAAGAATTGCTTGTAATGATGCCCTAAATACATTTCTGAAATAATTAGAGATAAAACAATTATTCTGGAAGTAAAACAGAAATAAATCGTGTTCCTTTAAAGCAAAATCTTTCTCATTCCAACTTCTCCATTCACTCGACTACTGTCTACTTCAGACTTGGAAAACTCACTTGTCTTCACTGACAAGAAATACAGTCACTCCATCAAAGTTAAGCAGGATGCAAAATATTACATTCCATGAAAATCTTAGTCTGAACTTGATTTTTTGCACTTGGTACATAATGACTTTTCCATCTTTCTTCAAAGAAAAGAAATCTTCGATTTCAAAACCATGTGTCAGGGGGGTAGGGTGGGGGAATCTGAACTGAATTAGATCTTTCCGAACTAGTTGCAAGATGTTTTCTTCACAGCACCCAATTTCGCAGTGTGGAGATACGTGAACAAATTGCTCAACCCTGCTAAGTCCTCATTTTAGGATTGTTGGACCTTTTAGTTCCATCCCATGGCTCTGCTGTTAGCAGGCCCTCTGGTTGTCTCAGCCATTTATTCGCTTGTTCCCATAAGCAGAAGCTGGATCTAATTTCCAAATGAAAGGCCTCTTGACTGAACATTTATTTTTATGAAAGAAGGAATGGCTTTACAGTGTTTGTCATTTAGATTTTTTTTTAATTTGGCTATTTTATTCTCTGAAAAAAATGTGAATGGAAAATGTTTATCTGCTGGAGGGCTTCACATGCTTTTGCTTTCCTGGCTTCATGAGTTCTCATGACAAAAAAAGAAAGAAAAAGAGCAAAGAAAGGGAGCTAAGAAGAGAGGAGACAGAGAGAGACAAAGAGAGAGAGAGAGGGTTAGAGGGGGAGAGGGAAAGAGACACAAACAATTAGTCTCTCTGAAGAACTGTTGAGTGAAATCTAATTTGGTATAGTCAATAAAGGAACATAGCATATCTTATCATTCTACTCTATCTACTGTCCCAGGGTTCCAATGTGCACTATAAATCAACTCATCTGCTGCTTTCATATCTACTCTGCAGCCCAATTAATGTTCTGGTGAACTCCTTGGATAATTATATTGGTTATTGTTGATAAACAATAACATTTTCCCAAGATGTTCAATGATGATTTTTGAATTTCAACTAAGAGTTTCACTACCTAAATGTATATGTAGTAGGAAGAATAGTCCAACAAGGAAGAATATAGTCTTGCATTCAACAGCAAAATGGATTTTGCTGGTCTGATTTGGTGATTTTCAAATGGGAGGGTTCTAGAATGTTCAATAGGTCCTATCTAATCACTGTAAGTCTTCAAAACTGGAAGAACTTTCCAAGTTAAAAACTAAAGGAGGTTTTACTAAGGAAATGAAATTTCAAGGAAATGGAGTTTGAAGAGACCTCAACAGGCTATTGCTAGCTTTGATGGTGAAGAGGTCCCTGGAGGCCATCATTTTGTAGTCTTTCCCCATTGGATAAGACAATAAACTGGAACATGACCATCCAGTTGACAGGAGAGGTCTATGAAGGGCTTTCCATCACAGATTGGGCCCTGGTGGAAGGATTGTATTCAACCCTTCCTGAAACACCTTTTTCTCCAGAGCAGTGGGTCCATGCCTGTCAGAAGTTCTTAAGAGGCTAGAGCCTTATTCCAATACAACTTGTATTCAAAAGCTAGAACTTAAGACCAATATCATCCTTGACTTCCACAATCAGCAGCAACATTTAAGAAAGCATTAAAAATACAAATTAAAGTGCTAAAAGGTGACCAAAGCTTCGAAGGGTGGATAATGAGTTAAAAGGTAAGTGTTAGAAATCAGGATGAAAAGCCAAGGACTTATAGTTTCTACCAGTATTATACTAAACTGGATTTTCTTAGACAAACAGACTTTCCTTCATCATTAATGGTGATAGTAGTTTCATGGAGGGTTTTGGTAATAAGGGCAGTGTGATTCAAAAGGAAGATTACAACATCTCAAAGAAAGTTCAAAACAGTTGGTTTTTGGAGTGTTTGACTAAGGTCTGAGGAGGCCTCTGGTCCTCTCTGTGTGCTTTATCTCATGAAAGTTTATTTGTCTTCATCAAATTTCTAGGAGCTTCTTGAACTCTTTAGTGACTCCAAGTTTATGTTAATTGCATTCACTGGTCAAGTTCAAATTTCGTGAGTCACACAGTGGCTGAACTGAGTGCAGGTGGCTTCCAGGACACAGGCAACAGACCTTCTGAAGTGTAACAAGTTGAAAAGCCCAAGTGAGGATGTTTCAATTCCACTGAGAAAATAAAGCTGGGAGGCAGGTAAAGGGAGGGACCTGACGAGTGGGGGGGTTGGAGGGAAACAGGATCAGGAATGGGGGGGAACACAGAAAAAAGCCCAGAGGGCCAAGAGAATGAAGATAAGCAGCATGTGGGGGTTGGGGGGAGATAGAGGACCCTATAGAAAGTACCAGAGACTGGGCAGATAAAAATTCTAAGGACTCAGTTGGCTAAAATGCCCAACATTCTGGAGAATCCACCTCCAGTAGAATGACAGGGCCTCAGGAAGGACTGGGTTACTAACCCACAGTCAAAATTTCTGACCCAGAATTGTCCTTGTCTAAAAAAACTGAGGAGACAAAAATGAAGAAGAGACTGAAGAAAAGGCACTCCAGTGACCTGCCCAACTTGAGATCTATGGGAGGTGGGGCACTAAGGCCTGATACTATTACTGATGTGCTATATATATATATATATATATATATATATATATATATATATATATACATTATTGGTATGTATATAATTGCATGTCTATAAAATTTAAAACTTTTTTCTTCTCTCCCTTTGTCACCTACATTTCTCAATAATTTTCAGTCAAACAAAGGCTGCTGATAATCTTTGGGTAGTGTCTTGAATTGGTTGCAAGAAAACTCAAACAAAAGTTTAGGAGATACACACTGTTAAGTGAGAACCAAAATTCTGTTTGCAAATTTTGATTAGAGAGCACACCAACTTGTCTAAGCAGTGTATAAGTAAAAGCTTACATTTCCCTAATGATAAAAGGCAGCCACTAGTAAGTGCAATGGTCAAGTGAATTGGGACATATGATTATGCCAAGTTATGTCAGACATAGATTAATTGAGCAACCATTTGGGGCAGTTCAGTGTTTCAAATATTCAAGGAGATTTTCTTTAAAATAGGATTTTATGTTCAGGGCTTAAAGATGGCATGAATATCTGCCTATACCCTGAAGAACAATTACCATAGCAACTTTGCTTTTCTTACATAAGTGATATTTTTCTCCAGTAAATAAATAATCAGGGGTTTATATAAAAATAGATGGTGGTCTGTGTTGACTTTTAAACTTTAGCTTGCACTGAGTCTTCTGCCAGAATTATATGCCCCTGTGAGCCAAGAGGCTTGGAAGCCAGAGAAGCTATGTTTTTTCTTGCTTCAATCATGAAAAGTTTTGAATTTTTTTCTTATAATCACTTTAAAAATATGACATTAAAGACGTGGGTTGCTTTAAAATACAAATAATACATTTTCTCAGTAAAGACCAAAGGTCTTATAAATTATGGAGTGGTAACTAACAGTAAGGTGCTAACTATGTCTTTATCTTAAAGGAAAGAAAAATGATAAATTTGCTATTTGAGTATAGTATCATAGCTACAATATGGAGGATTGAAGGGAGAGGGCCAGGGTATCTTGAATCAAGAAATATTGACTATACACACACACACACACACACACAGAGAGAGAGAGAGAGAGAGAGAGAGAGAGAGAGAGAGAGAGAGAGAGAGACAGACAGACAGACAGACACAGACACAGAGACAGACAGACAGACAGACAGACACACACACACACACACACACACACACACAGAGGCACACTTAAATGGAACGTCTCTAGACTTCGTATTGATGAGAACTCGTGACAAAAGAAAATGATCAGTTAGGTCAGAAACAAAAAAACAGCAGTTCTGAGAATGTCCCCACTGGAGTCTGGGCACACCAGGAAAGAGTTCTGGTTCCCAGTTTCTTATTATCTCTCCAGAATGGGCATCACTAAGAAGCTACGGATGAGGCTGTGAAGAGGACAGGACCAAAACTCAGGTCATCTTAGGGGTGGGTCAACCTGACTGACTTTGTGCCTCAGCAATTTCTGCCCTTATCCTACAAATGGGCCCTAAACCTGCAGCCTATTGGTATAGCATTTCTGGGGTCCAGGCCTGCTATGCAGGAACCTTGTCTTCACTCTCTGTCTTAAGTTCTTCAAATCTGAGAGCCAAGAACTCAGAAGCAATGGACTCATTTGAAGTGTTGTGGTACTGTGAGCATTCAGCATTATAACTCAGGAGAGCCTAGGCTCCACTGAACTCAGACACAATCCCCTTAGGTCTACAGATATTTCCAAGTATTCACTCTTTGATCTTCAAACAAAAAATAGAAGAAAAATGAACTCATGTCAAATAAATGATTTTTGTAGAAATAAAGTAAAAATATTGTTGATTTGTGATGTTGTCAGAATTCTGCATATGAGGGCATTCAAAACAGCAATAAATAAACAGTACTGGCTTATGTAACAGAAGTACCAATTCTTTTTCAGTGATTAGAAATAGTTGAAAATTTAAAATTAATTTTCAGAAGTCAATCGACCAAATAGCAAGAAATTTTCTGCATGCAAATTTAATAAATGAATAAAAAACAACATAGTATACATATATATCACACACAATATGTGCAATATACATTATTGCAGAAGAGCTGAATATATGTTGCTGGCACCTAAAATGTGCATGACAAGGACACATGTCTAAAAGGAAGAAATTACAAATAACTAAGCAATAGCTCAAAAGATAAGCCACTGTTAGACTCAAGCCGCGCACACAAGGTCCCCTCATTCCACAGGATGGCTTTAACTTGCCTCTCTGGCTACTGCTTATTTTGCAATGCTTATTTTTTTTGGGGGGGGGGGTGATGTCTGAAACATTCAGAACTAAAAACAGTGGGATTCAGAAGTAATGGTGCAGCTGAGGAAGGGCCTGCACTTACTGCCACCGACCGCTGTGGGAACACTAAGAGTTTGCGCCACAGTGTGGGCTCGGAAAGAGAGATGGGAGAATCTGGGCTGTTTGTGAGTCTTTGAAATATTGAAAAACAATCATTTAAAAAAAATCCATAAAATACTAGAAATGTGCAGCTGGAAGGAGAGAGAGGAAAAGATGTGCTCTTGCTGTAAGCATATGTATTAATTATGAAACAAAGCTGCGCAGGAGCCTGCAGCTGGAAAGTGCAGGAAACTGAAAATTCAGTTCAGAATAAATTCCTGAAATTACACTTCAGCAAGGGAACTCGCAGCTGGGGGAGGGCAGAGGGACAGCGGCCTGTTTTAACTGAAATAAAGCACTGAGCCCTCGCTTTGACACAGTATTGGAAAGGATGTCCTGGAGTTCGGATCAAAGTACAGTCAGGAGTCACTCTGTTCAGCACAAAGCAATGTTTGGCTTCTTGGCTAAGTAGAAGTATTTTTTTAATGACTATTTGGTATTCATTTTCTAGATCTCTGTAATCTGAGAGCATTCTTCTAGAAATATAGAGGAATAATATTTTAGCCCATGGTGACTGTTCTTTTATTCTTTAAATTTGTACTTTAATGGGAATTTTCTTTATGAGAGTCCTAAAACAGCTTGCCATCTATGAAATTTGCCATATAATTTAAATTACCTAATTTACCTACTAAGAACCTGCTTTTCTCAAAAGCAGGACAGAGTAATATTTAAATATTTAAATTTTTAAATATATATACCGAATGTATTAACTTTTATCTAATTTAGAATGATCCCTTCATTAAAAAATTACTTTGCTTACTAGCAAAGTAAATAAATAAATTATGCAGTGCCCCATGGCTCCTTTTTAAGGTGCAGGTTAACCTTTAACTACAGTTAAGCATGAGATCCATGGTGCAATAGACTATTTTTGTTGTTATTTTTCTAAATCAAAATATTCTACTAAGTAGAGACTGGTGTTTACTTTTCTTATCTTTTAGACAGGGTTTCACCGTGTGATTCTAGCTGACCTGGAACTTGTGATGTTGCCCTCCCTGGCCTCAGACTCACAAAACTTCATCTGCCTCAGCTCCTGAGTGCCGAGAGACTTAGTGTTTCCATAAAAGCTTTCACTGTTACAACTTTAGAAAAGCACAGTATTCTCTTTAAACGTATTCGAGGAAAATTTGTCCACTTACTGTTACTAGTTCCTGTACAACCCTTATCCTGTCAGAAATTCTAAATAAATATTAAGAGAATAGATGTGAAGGAAATCGTATTTTTCACATTTCAGTGTGATGTTTCTGTCAGCATCTGCCTATCACTTATAAGTGTTGGTTCATATGATTGTATATACTCCAAAAGCCCGAATCAAACAACTACAAATAGTGTTCTTTAAAGTGGTAGACTTGCTTTATTAATTTTTAAGAAAATATTTACTGAATATTCCGGTCTAAACACCCATAATGCATCTGAGGACCAAATGTTCTTTCAAGTAACATCAAAAAAGCCACCAAAAAAGCATCAATTCAGATGATTGATACTTTCTCCTGAAATACCTCATATACTGTAATTTTACGTTATATTTAAGATTTTTAACTCTTTTACTGCAACTTAAAAATTATTAGCCTTTATTTTTAAAAAAGATAGAAATAGGTTTAGTAACAATTGCTGAGCAATAATTCAGGAGCATTATATGTAAGCATATTTAATAGACTTCATATTTATGTCAGCTTCAGTGTTGTGAGTTCAGAATTCCTCACTGCCTTTATTCCTTGTAAGCAATTTCATGTTTATATTGTTTCCTGGGAAACAACAGCAAAGGGGTGGAGACATGTCTTACAGAGAGGTTGCTTCTAGGAACCATAAATACTTAAATACTTATCTGATGAAACAAAAAAAAAAAAAAAAAAAAAAAAAAAAAAGGCTGTTTCCAGAGAAGATGGAAAATACTCAGGACACATCTTGATCTGAGATGGTAAGGAATCAGAGGGCTATAAGATCTATACGTTAGATGAAGGTCCCAGAGGGTGGTGTAAGAGTGGAAAAAGGATTCATCACTAGCCAGGGGAGGAGACTCATAAAAGCTTTAGCTGAACTCTCTTAGATCTGAGTTCTTTCATCCAACTTTCCCTAACAACATTCTTCATGATGCTTTCAGCATATGGCCTCTAAAAATGCTTTTACAACCAACTCACATTTTAAAGGATGTGCTCAAAGCTATTCACATCTCACACCCATCCACACTTACATGAGTGGAAGGTAACAGTGTTGCCTAGTAATTCCCAGGGGCTCTTGCTCTCCCTCTCCCTCTCCCTGCTCTATGTGTGTGTGTGTGTGTGTGTGTGTGTGTGTGTGTGTGTGTGCATAAAAGCACGCTCAAGTGTTTTGGTTTGTCAAATGTGACCATGAGACTGACATTCAACCTAAGAACTAGAATGTACTGATACTTGTTTTATCTAGAAATATATTTCTAACTAGAAATCCCTACTCCTTCCAACAGTCTCCATATGAACAATTTTTCTGACCCTCGTTGTATCCCTCTCTCCCTGTAACTCACTGCTACATCTTCCCTCCTCCCTGAGGCATCATGGGTGTGGCTCTGCCTTCACATTGCAAGTAGCACCTCTGCAATCAACCTTGAGCACAGCTTCTGAACACACTTAAGTATTTCTCTGGGTTATACCTGGAAAAATCCTACCTAGAAAATCCTGTATGCAAGAATGTGCATCCGTACTTAGAGTTACAGATGACCGGGTCACTGAAGCTATTTCATGCCCATGAACCATGAATTAAAGTTTCGCCTATAAACTCCCATGAGCTTCATCCTGCCTGTCTTAGTTTTTGAGAATCCAATGTTATAAGTTGAAAGATTTATATCTCACTTTTCATTTATTATTCTACACTAATAAGATGAAGTCTCTATTCTAATCCTTACTAGTGACTTTTACTAGTTGGATAAATGCTTAGCCATGGGTGTTTTACTTTTGCCTTATTGACTTACAGAGATTTGTTGTACACTCTGGACAAGAATTTGTAGTCATGCAAAAGTTTGGTAAACTATTTGTGCTAAGCACAACTCCAAGTTAGTGTATTTTTCTGCATTCTTTTTTTTAAAGAAAGTTAGACTTAATTTTTCTATATAGCAAAATTATGTGATAGTGTTCCAATGTAATTTTTTTAACATAGCTACTCAATGTTTACAAGATTGTTTTTAAATGGCACCATCCTCCATCATAACACATAACACATGTGACATATGACCCATGTGCATGTGTCAGTTTATGCCTGTCTTCTAGTCTGTTTTTTTTTTTTTTTTTTTTTTTTTTTTTTTTTTTGGTCAGTGTTAATGATACAAATGCCTGCTGGTAAGCTGTGCTTTTTCTCACAGAAGCACACAAATCCTCATTCTCGTGATCAGTATTGGAGACTGACTTGAAACTTGTACGAAAGAAAAGAGTTTTAATCACTCAAATGAGATACAATTTTCTTAAATATCTATGAGCTAGTATAATGAGCAAAATGAAAGAAGACTCAATACGTATAGTAATAATCATTATCTATAGTAAGGAATTTGATAAAGATACCCTGACACTTCTTACATAAAATTTTCCTTAAGTCTAAACAAGGCTTGTTAACTAAATGAGTTAAATCAGAGCAAAGACATTAGAAAAATCTTGGTTTAGAATCTAAGTCATATATTACCTTTATACTGCATGGTGTTAATCTACCAATAGACAAGTATCATTGTTTAACAGTTAATGTTAGCTGTATGCATACTCTGCATACAGAGAAACTAAAGCATACACACACAAAAGCTCGACTAATTTAGGGAAATGTCAAGAGAATAGTTGGATGTGAATTCTGATATTGGTTTGCCTCTTGGGCAATGTTTCACACACTTCTTTCTCAGTACCACAAAGCAGGCTTTACACATGCCATTCTTTTTATAGGGTATGGTTAACAAATGATATTTCAGTAATTTTTTTCTCCTTTGCAGTGGTAGACTTGATGATTTAATTGGCTTCCAGAATATCCATTTTTAAATGTTATAAATGTAAACAGATAGAACATATGCAAGACTGTAAAACAAAGATGTTTCTTACATTTATATGGAGTTATTTTCCTAGAAAGATCTGCTTTGTCCTATGTGTCCCAATTGAAGTCCCCAGGATATCTTTCTGTAGTCTATTATGAGTCATATTTTAGATATATGGCCTTACTAACGGTCTTTTTAAATCGAAGAATGCATTTTGAAGATATAGATAAGAGACTTGACTCTTAGCTAAAGGACTTTCCTAGTGAGCTGAATTTGAGTGATGGGTATAGATGAATGCACTGTTTTTATAGAACAGATACCAATATAGATCTTCCATCAGCTGAGACAGAGAAAATCATGGGCACAGGACTGTAAAAGAGAAAGATAGATTTTGGATGTGCTCAGAAGAATTATCTATTCCTGTAGCTGTTGTGTGGTTATAACATAACAGAGAGCATAACAGAAAGGAGCTGTGCCCAGAAACACAAGACACATATACAGGTATTTTAATCCAAATCATCACTGAGTCACATGAATGATGCATACAAAGAGTGTCCTGGTTTATTCTGAGCAAGACTGTATTGTTTTATGAGGTATCCATTTTCCTTAGAATTTAAAGTTTTTTTAAAAATTATTTTATTGGTTATTTTATTTATTTCCATTTCAAATATTATCCCCCTTCCCAATTTTTCCTCCACAAGGTCCCTATCCCATCCCTCCCTCTCTGAGAGCTCCCCCAACCACCCACTCCCACCTTCCCACCCTAGCATTCCACTAGGCTGGGACATCCAGTCTCCATAGGTCCAAGGGCCATCTCCTCCCACTGATGCCAAACAAGGCCATCCTCTGCCACATACGCAGCTGGAGCCATGGGCTCCTCCATGTCAAGCCATCTCTGTAGTGTGGTTCAGAATGAATACCAAGGTCATGGCTCTACCCAACAATCCAAGTTTTTGGGGGGAACAGGCTCACCCGTCAATGGCAAGGGAGGGAAGCAAGCACTTAAGAGATAATAACCTTTCTGTCCCCAGTGTAGCTGATTCTCTTCCCCTGGTAGTTTAAGGGGAGATCACTATGAGGCAGGCCTGAGTGAAAACAGGTAGGTTTAAGTCAGGAGATGGATTTTTTTTAAAATCTGTGGTTTATGTGAAAGAGAGAGAAAGAGAGGTAGACATGAACTGTCTGTATGCCTGGGTTATGATACATTCTCCTGCAACGCCGACCCTCTGTGCATTTCCAGAATGGTGTTTCTTGCTTGGCCCTACTCATTATTAGCAGCCCTTACAAAGATGGGAATGAATAAAAAAAGGTCTTAAATATTGCTTTCTAAAAAACAAAGAAAGGAGGAAAGAAAGAAGAAAGAAAGAAAGAAAGAAGGAAAGAAAGAAAGAAAGAAAGAAAGAAAGAAAGAAAGAAAGAAAGAAAGAAAGAAAGAAAAGAAGGCAAAGTTCAGAAACATCTGGGCTCTGCACCGGGAAGTAGTTTTGGTGAGACTGATTATGTAATAGATGGTGCAGAAGGAACAGAGACTGTCTCTCTGTTGTTGTATTTATGCAACCTTTTACTTCCACAGTAGCTTTAGTCAACTGCTATGAAGTGTTTACCAAACCTGACCCGTTTTCCTCATTTAAAATTGAGACTTATTTAAAACCATTGAAGACTTCCCAACTTGGGCACGTGATTGCTCAATCATCACCCATGATTACAAAAACCACCCACTCCAGGGCAATTTTTAGCTTTGTCTGCTTGCTGGCTGGCTTGTTTGTTTGAGTGCTGCAGTATTGTTCCTCTCAGCTGGCCGGCACCACCCTCTGAGAAGCACCCTAAATTCTCAGAGGTGAAAGGGTTAGCCAGCCAGGAAGGACAATACAGATTATAAAGGAGGAAATCAAAACCAAACACTTGGCCCCCTGAGTCTTCAACCAAACCATCTAAATCCTCTGTCCAAGATCCTTCGAAGTCAGCTACATCATCACCTTGGTCTATCCAAGCTGTTTTGGTTAGGGAGGTGAAGCTGTTGTCCCAGGAAAACAGCATCATCAAGCCATCCTTCCCCATGGAAGTGTGGTGTTAGAATCGCAAGAAGGTCCAAATCAGGACACCTGTGTGCCAGATCCGCCCAGCGGCACCCGAGGGCCGGCCAGCCCTGCCTGAAACCATCTGCTCAGCACATGAAATGCCAGTTTCTTGCTGAAGATGGGTTTGAAGGATGAGAGTCTTTAAAGAGAAAGCTCACAGCTCGGCTGTGACATCCCTTAAACTTTCTCACATTTTAAAATAAACAATTTTAGGAAGAGAGGATTAAAGGCTTATGTCTGAGAGATGACAAGGAGGGTATATTGCGAGCTCCAGAAACGCTGCCTCAGAAGTCCTAGTTCAGATCGGCATTTGGCTTTTCACTCTGGTGACGGATGAAGTATGACCCTACTCTTGGAGAATTCCAGGTGTTAAGCATGTGCACATTCCAAACATGCCCTGTGTTCCTGGGGCTGGGTTTGCAATAATTAGACCAGCAAGGGAATCGCTCTCTTCTCTCGCTCTTCAGACCCATAATGAGACTTTTGGCCCACACCTTCACTTCCTGTGCGGACGAGCCAGACTCTGCAGAATCCTTATACTTCCTGCCATTCTCACTGCACAGGACACTAACACCTAGAACAGTCTAGTTCTTTGGATTTAAGGGTTAATTTCCTACAAACCGTCAGCATCCCTAATTAATAATCTCTCTTCCAATAACTATGAGTAATTATACTGTATTTAAAATATTGTGATTTTTTTTAAGTTAGCCTTTGTGGCCCGTTTTGTTCTGTTTGTTCTAATTTTAATGGAGATTTAGAACATGCTTACGTTTTAGAATAGTCTGCAGGAAAACAAGACAGGTGCTTCGATGATTTCTGAAGTTTACAGGCAAAATTCTATGAAGCTCTTGAAATTTCAAAATCAAATAAAAAAAAGCTCCAATATGTTTAAAAACAACCCTTTTTCACTTCTAGGAAAAATGAGAAGCAAGGTGGTCTCCCCCAATTAACCCAAGAAGGCAAAGCTATTTTATATTTTAACAGAAAAAAAATTAACAATTCTGTCCATAAGGCTGAGTCTCCAGAGGCGCATGGACACCAAATGCTAAGCTTGTGTGTCACCTATGAGGTCACTTTTTAATAGCACCTTTCATTCCTCCTCAGTCAGATATACAGTGAGTGCTTTGCAAGATACAAAGAAGCTGATAAAATGTGGAGAGATTAAGCCATATTTACAGAAAAATCCTGGGGAAATATAGGTACCCAACCAATATCAATCATGTATAACTTCTAGAAAAAGACACCACGTATTTCTCAGATATCTGACAATACTGGTGCTCAATAAAGGGTGTTGCTAAAAATATACAGGGTTTTTCTAGTGAAAACATATTGAATGCCGGGCTGCTTTATGCATGGATAAACTATTACTATGGTTTGCATTTATTCTATTTGATTTGTGTGTGCGTGAGTCACAAGCAGCTGTCCGTGGTTTCTCCCTTCCCCTTTCATGTACGTTAGCTGCAGACTATCACTCCTTCAGATCCTCACTCTCAGCCCACTACTGTGGTTACTAAAGGCACTTTAGTAAACCTGATAGCCAGGATTTGAAGTCCATCCCCTGCGCAGGGCTTTGGCCATGCGCTTTCTTAAGGTATTTTAGGCCGTCTTCACATCTCCAGAATTCCCTCCTCCCACCATCAAATCCTCTCCAGCCAGCCTGTGGCTTTCACAGAAGTGAACTTTTGTTTTTCTTTTTTCTTTTCTTTTTTTTTTTTTTTCATTAAATAGAATTACTGACTTAGTTGAGCTACACAATCTTTTTCTTCTTTTTTTTTTCTTTCTTTTATTTGTCCTTCATTTTGTAAGCCATGGGCCATCAAATATAGTTGTTCGTTGGTGCCGAAAGCTCATATTTTCTAACAACAACAACAACAAAAAGCACAGTGCATATGCCAATTCTAGTTGTAATCAATCAAAGGGTGATCTTGCCCTAAGACCTGAGCATGTACCACTTTTGACTTTAACAACCAACAGACACTAAAGTACTCTGAAGCTGCTGTGAAAGTGTCGCTTCAAAAAGATATTTCTTCCTAAAAATATGTTGGAGAAGATACCAGTAGAGCCAACAGGCAAGTGAGGAAGTCTATGAGGAAAGTATACGGGAAACAGTGTCTTAGTTTGAGCAATTGCAAAGACATTTTTACAGTGTCAGCAATTTGAGATAGTCTCTGAAATTTTAATGTTTGCATAAAAATAAGCCTCCTTACAGACACTGTTTTCTTGTCCTAATGCTCACATTCTAACAAGATACACATGAAGTAGCCTGTGTCATCCAGATTGGGCTCCAGGGAGTTAGACTGGGTGTGGCCTCTTCATGCCATTTCTTTCAGGAAGTGTGGGCTTTGGGTGGAGAGCATACTTCTAGCCTACACTGGAACATCGTGACTCTCTCAGAACTCCCTTAGAAATAGGAAGCATCTTATAAAAACTTCCCAGGATTTTTAACAGACAGCATTTTACAAGATAATTACTAGAGTGTTTTTTTTTTTTTTTCAATTTAAAATTTTATAAAGCCAAGTGAGGGTTTCCATGCTAACATGGGCTGTGATTGAAATAACCACAGTATAATAATGCCTCAGCTCAAAATAACCTGTGGGACATTTTAGAATTGCTCTTGGAAACAACGTTGATTTCTGATTATTGGTTTTGTTTGGGGCTTTTTTTTTTTTTTTTTTTTTACATCCTCACTGCTGCATTTACGAAAACAAGAGCGACCATGTGCCAAGTATTTTGAATGTGATACACTAATCAATATGCCTGGCATTGGTTATAGTCACAGGTTAGGGCCCAGAAGAAATAAACATATGGATCACTTCTGAAGACAGTTTCAGAACAAAGGTCTACATTCTAACCTCAAAAGAGAGAAACTTCACAGCGATTGATTTAGAGAAAGAATGTGTGAATATGCATTTAAAGTCTGTGACGAAGTTTCACACTTCGATCCGGCTGATTGCTTCACTGTGTCAGCCCACATTTCGTCCCTGTGCTTCCCAGTGCTGAGATCTTGGACCCTGTGCCCTCCAATAATCTATGCTGAGGCTCCAGCTAATTCTACACTCCATCTTTGTTCTTTCTTCCCATATTTCTAATTCCTGTATGCTGTCTCCTCCCACTGCTGTTTCTTTGGTGTTTTATAAATTATAAAATTAGAATCAGACTTTCTTGGGAAGCAGCAAGATATTTACGAAGAGGGAATTAATCAAACTTTAAACCCTGTTGAAATATTTGAAAAATAGGCAGATCTCCTTTCTTTACATTATTCAGATAATTCAGTTACTGGTTTTAGATACAGTCTTATCCCTAGAGGTCATTCTGACTGTCTTTTGATGTATCTACAATGCAGTCTGTCAAGACTAAAATGGCTTCATTTTCTATTAAGGTTTTTTTTTTAATTAGATATTCTCTCCATTGATGTTTCAGATGTTATCCCCTTTCCCCAATTCCATCCCCCTCCCCCTCCCATTGTCTCCATGAAGGTGCTCCCTCTCCCAACCACTCTCTCCCACCCACACCTTGGTGTTCCACAACACTGGGAAAACAGCCTTTGGTGGACTAAAGGCCTCTCCTTCCATTGATGCAAGAAAATGCTATTCTCTGCTGCTTATGCACCTGGGGCCATGGGTCTCTCCATGTGAACTCATTGGTTGGTGTTTTAGTCCCTGGAAGTTGTGGGTTTGGCTACTTAATAATTTTGTTCTTTCCATGGGGTTGCAGACCTTTTCAGCTTCTTCACTGGGGTTCCCATATTCAGTGTGATGGTTAGCTGCAAGCATCCTCTGTATCAGTATGGCTCTGGCAGAGCCTCTGAGGAGGCATCCATATCAGATCCCTGCCAGGAAGCACTATTTAGCATCAGCAATAGTACTTGGGTTTAGTGGCTGCATATGGGATGGATCCCCAGGTGAGGTAGACTTTAGATGATCTTTTCTCCAATTCCTGCTCCTCTGTTTGTCTCTTTATTTCCTCCCATGAGCGTTTTGTTCTCCCTTCTAAGAAGGGCGATGGCGTCCATCTTCTGGTCTTCCTTCTCTGTAAGCTTCATAATTTCTGTGAATTGTTTCTTGATTATTCTGAGCTTTTTAGGCTAGTATCCGCTTATCAGTGAGTACATACCATGAGTATTCTTTTGTTGCTGGGTTACCTCAGTCAGGATGATAGCTTCAAGTTCCATCCATTTATATTAAGAGGTTTTTTGCACAGTGATTAATATCTAGATTTGTGTCATTCTTGTATGAAGGGAAATATATATAGCTTTATATAATTGAAGTGAGCAGGATAAGTAAAATATTCAGTGTGAGTGTTTCTCCTTAGAAATCTTGATGAAAACGTATGAAGTTCTCCAGCACCACTGCTATAGTACATGAACCTCTGAGCCTCTGTTCAACCTCAACATGTCACCAGATTCCTCTAGAACACTACACTGGCTTCGTTACTACATATACAAAGGAAAGACCATAGCGTATGTGTCTAATAAATTTTAGTTAGCCGGGATCATAATGTCTAATACACTTTAAAAGGAAGCAATTAAGAAGTTGGTTTAACCAAGCAATTTAATTACATCTGAATTTTCATGTATATCAAAAAAAAGGGTCTTCAGCTTGTTTCTCTGGCCTCTGATGTATACTGGGTGGCACGGGGTAGAGGTAATCAGTACAGGAGACTCAAGCAAGACCGCTTACCTTTATTTTGTTTAATGTTTGCAGTGCTGTGTACGGATCCCAGGACCCGTGTAATAAAGGGAAGCATTCAGCTACTGAACTAAATCCTCAGCCACAAGACTGCCTGACTTTTAACTCCTGATCCACCATTCATTGTAATTTAAGGGATTAAATAGGGGGAATAAGATAACTATTTGCTCTAGAAATGGACAGATGATGGAGACTAGGCTAACCGGACTTTTACTTTAGAAAACTCACTTCTTCAGAGAGAGTGTGGAAGACATCTTGCAGAAGTCTATAGCGTTGATTTTATGGAGAGTAACACTGATGTCCTGTGAATCTAGGCAGCAAATAGATGACAATAGCACAGCAGAAATGGTCATTGAAAAGATGGACCCATCTCCCTCAGAGAAGACTTGCCTTAATGGGAGGTAAAAGGCAGGATCTAGGTTGAGCAAGTAGGTGACTATTGACACTAAGGAGTTTTGTAAGGAATATAGTAAGCAAAGCAAGTTTTGGAGAAATAAATACTGTTTTGTTTTGAGTATATTTGGTTGAAGTCATTTTTCAACTGCTCAAACATACATAAATCCTGAGAAAACAAATACACAGACCTGTGCCAGCTGGTCTAAGTTTGTCACCAAACAGTCTGGGCTGATTACGTGTATTTGTACCACTGTCTCATTCTATAGCTTTCCAGTAGATTACAGCCATCAGGATCATGTCTATAAAAGCCATTACATGTTCTTATTCAACCAGGAAACCAGAGGTCATAAATTATGTCCAGAGTAAACTAAGTTAGAGCCATTTATTTATTTCGAAGAGCGATTTTAACTGACAAAAACACCATGAAAAATCACGGGAGAAACTTAAATGCGGGTTGAAAGGTTTAACAAAAATAAAGGCAGCGTGTTATATGATTCCAAACGAGTGAGATTCTGGGAACCACAGAGTTATCACTAGTTGGCAGGGGATAGGAGGGATGAAAAAAATCAATGACTTGGAAAGAGAGGAGCCTAACGGCCCAGTGTCACCCTGCCTGTCCCCTGACCCTCCGCTTCATTTCCCTTTAACACTAAAATCATTCTGAAGGTAAGGCCTCTAAATTCAAAGTACTTTTTAAAAATAATTATGACAATTTTCTGAAAATAAGTTTTACCCTGATATTCTCATACGTGCATCCATTGCTTCTAGGACTCTGAGATTCTTGCATGTGTAACACCGAGACACGGTGACGCTATTGAGAACATTCCTCCTTAACAGACTAATATAAATCTCAAGAACTTTCAAAAACACCCCCTCCTCAGTCCACCCACTTTTCCTCTGTCCTGGCCGATGCTGTTTCACAATAATGAAGCTTGGCTTTACTGGGAGTACTTCCCAGATGTTAATGCGTTCTCAGCTTTGTGATCTATTATGGGTCCAAAATATAGCACTCGGGAGCACAACTTAGGTCGTAGGTATGGCAGGAAGCAAAGGCTCAGGCTCTTCTTGACAGTCACAGGCAGGGCACTGTAGTGGCAGTGAGTGAAGGCATTTGCAGGACACAATGATAAGTGTTTGGCAGAATTGCACAAGTATTACCTTAGTGCTGAGGTTTTAAAAGAAAATTCAAGAAAGCCAAAACCAACGGCCTTAATAAAAAAATTAAAAACCTGAAGGGATTTTCCAGTCTCAATCTCTTGTACTTATACTTTGTTTCCACAGCAAATGAGTTAATCTACTAAGGAAGCTATAGTCATGGTTTTAGAATCATAATTTACTCTTGGGTTGGTTGATTGTCTAACTCAGAGTTGACATTTATGAATTTAAGATGAAAGGGTATAAACTTTTTCAGTTAAAACAGCTTTTAAAGATATAAGTGCACAGAAGCAGTATCTTTTGGGTAATAAAAAGAGAACATGCAATTACTATTGATATACTGATTTAAAAGCATCGGTTGCCTTGAGGTCTAACACTTATGACCAATTCTATCTCCTGTGTTTGTATCTAATCTTCTCTTAGGTTCACCTGCTATCCTAGGTAGAAATTCTAACCATCCTCAACCATGTCTGATAATTTAGATGTCATGTACATGGAAATGAGGATGCTAATTCAAGGTTCACAGATGCCAGGAACTTTAAAAGGCTCACAGCTTTTGCTTATGTTCTACTAGTAGTAAAAAAGAAAGGGATTAAATACATCTGCAAGTGAAGTGATCTGGGCCCACAGCTGGCAGAGTCAGAGAGAGGAGCACAAGTGTGGGAGATGAATGCTTCTCTTCACAAGGCTTTGTGTCCAACACCATCAAAGTGATTCTGAGTCTCTTCAGAAAATGACACTCACTGTCAAGAATGGTACCTGCATTCCCTGCTGAGCACAGCTACTAGATCATTGGCTCAGTGTTATTCAAACTGTGCATTTTAACCACTGGTGTAAGGAATAATGACTCACATTTCTGAAGGAGGTGGAAGAGGGAACAGCAGGATAAAAAAAGAGAGAAAGATGCGGATAATATAGGGCAGAAAAAGAAAGAACAGAAATTTTAAAGTATGGTCCATTGCCAATCATAAAAGAACTTATACTTGCAACATTCATTGTTGGAGTCTGTGACAGGAGAAGGCCATGCTAGATCACAATGTGAAATACATTTCTTACTCTGGCAGAAAAGTCTTAAAGCCATTGGCCCCTATCCTAGTGAGGCTTGGACCAAGGTCAAGCAATCTGCATCCTCTGCATCTTCCTTTGAGATGCCTGCCATTGCATTGCAGCCTGAGCCAGGCTTCTCGATAATCACACTGCTGAAGTGTCAGGCCTGGGAAAGGGCAACACAGTCACAGCCATTTCCCTTCATTAATTTTGTTTAAAACCCACGGATACAGTTGTCATCACAACACTGTAATCTTTGACAACACATCTGAACATGAACAGATTTCCAGCAGCTAAAAGAACTACACACAATTTATCTCCCATCTTTTTTTTTGCCTTTAATCAACTCAAGACAATGAATCTAATTTTCACACAGAGCTCAGCTGACATAGGGTTTACTAACATGGCTTTGAGTTATTAGAAGGGCTTATATTAGGGTTGATTGAGTCAAGTCCTAGGGAAAAATCTTTTACTCCAGATACCATCCGGGCAGTATTGCTCTCCTTTTGATAATATTCTCAATTTAACTCCCTCAAATATAAGATGAAGACTAAAACTAAATCAATACCAATGTGCCTCTTTAGTATTAATTAGCTTCTTTCATAAGTTTTTGATGCATTTAAATTTGTAGATGATAAGTCATCAATCTCAACAACCCATTATACAGATAAGAATGATCTCCTTTGGTTATCAAATATTCAAGCATTTTTTGAGACTCGATTCTAAAGGAGAGATAAGGGAGCCTTCACGCTGAACATAGCAACTTTTAGGTTATAGAAAAAAATATGAACCCTTTACTATCTAGTTCAAGCTATAAAGAATAAATTACCTGTTAGTTATTTAAAGTCTTTTTGTACAATTTATAATATGTAATTTATAAGCATAAATTGTTGCTATGTGTTCATTTTAACCAAACATAAGAGGTTTTAATACCATATGCACCACAGAACAAAGTTAACAATCCTTTAAGTCCCAAGAGTTTGAAATAGCAGAGATTTAAAAACAAACAAAAGAATAAAAAACATACTTGTTATGGTAGGTACCTACATAACTTTCTTTCATCACCAGGAGGTGGCAAGACAGAATAGAACATGAGAAACTTTCTGGTCTGTCCTACTTGATTTTTTATAGCCTATATCAGTCCAAAGGTTTTTGTAATCATTGCAAAAACAACTTTTTTTTTTTTTTTTTTTTTTTTTTTTTTTTTGCCTGAGTTCAGGCAGTTTGATGTTAGAGGTGAATGGTTTGCATTTTGTTACTGAGGATTGCTGTTATTTCTAGTTTGCTTTCCAAAACTATTGTAGAAAAGATGTGACTCAAGGGGTTTAATCATCTTAAAGGTAGACACCTACATCAGTAGTAAATGGTTCTATAAAAGGAAAAATCCTCTCTGTCCTTGACTAAAAGTAGGAGTAGGAGAGAAACAATCAGAAAGTGCATGTGAGAAGTGTCTGTGTTTACAGGTAGGCAACTGGAGTGGGTAATCTGTAGAGGAAATAAATAAAACAGAAACAGCACAGTATTAAAGATAGAGTGAGAACTTGAGCATACGGAGCTAACAGTGGGCCACAGAGTGCAAAGATAATTGCTGAAAAGCAAGGACTTTAAGGTTTATTACAATGCCACGATGCAGGTCAAGCCCCCTTTAAAGGGTGTGCAAGAGAAAAGCACCATTTGCAGAAGACTACAGTTTCCAATGAATTGAAACTGAAAATCCACCGTCTTCCCATTGGATGAAGGCTCGTATTTCACTCTTAACCAAATAGCAAGGCTATCAGCAGACACCATTGTTTCTCACATGCCCTGTTAGAAAGAAATTTATTGCATATTTCTCTGAGATGAACTTCCCAACATTATTAGAATGCTTCTAATTTGTGTGAATTATAAAAACGTAATTCATGGTGATGTGTCCAGACTAGAGGGAGGGGGTGGAAATACTCTATCCAGTTTATCACTCCATCCCAAACAGACATCTGATATGCCGAGTGTCAGTGTTCTGAATTCTGAGCACAATATGTGGCCTCAGATGCTCAAAAGCAGTTGGATGGCTTGCTTTTGAGGAATTGTCTTAACTTTAAACATCATCAGATTAATGTTCTTGGAGCAGGCTGCAAGGGTACGCTCAATTACTTTGGTTCCTGTGGTTAAGCAAATAATATTGCCTTGAGTATTAAAACCCCAATTTATTATGATTGTATCCTTGAAGTCTGAGTTTTTCTTGCTTCTGTACTCACTCCATAATTTTTCTAGTTAACCAGTAATGTGCTAGCTTCCCTTCTATGGCAGCAACGTACGTCATTCTTAACGTCAGCCTTGGAACACTGTGAAGTTCTTTAACTGGTCTTGTTTTGAGATTCTCAACCTTGTATATGAGTTTGCTACTCCACTTCATGCATATCATATGGTCAAGACACTTCTCCCTGACGTGCTAAGGAAGATTAAACAGGCCATTCTTTGATGCATGGACACTTGATCGTACATGTTTCTGTCCTGGCTGAGGTAGTGACGTCAGCAAACTGAGAGGGTGTGCTTGTAAGATTTTCCATACACTTTAGGCTGTGTGATTCTCATTCTTGCCAATCCATGATATTATTGTTATTGGGAAGTTATTGTTTTCCTGATGCTGATCAGAAGCCTGATATAGGTGTCTTCTGAGAGGCTCTGCCAGAGCCTGACAAATACAGAGGCAAATGCTTGCAGCCAACCACTGACTGAGAACGGGGTTCACAATGGAGGAGCTGGAGAAAAGATTGAAGGAGCGGAAGGGGTTTGCAACCTCATAAGAAGAACAACATTGTCAACCAATCAGACGCCCTAGAGCTCTCAGGGATTAAACCACCATCCAAAGAGTACATATGGAGAGACCCATGGCTCCAGCTGCACATGCAGCAGAGAATGGCATTGTTGATGGGAGTAAAGGCTCAATACCCCAGTCTAGGGTAATTCCAGGGCAGGGAGGCGGAAGGGAGTTGATGGGTGGGTAGGGGAGCACCCTCATAGAAGCAAAGGAAGGGGCAACAGGACAGATTTTTGGAGGGGAAACCAGGAAAGGGAATAAATTTGAAATGTAAATTTAAAAATCCAATAAAAGAAAAAAAAAGAGCTAGAGACATTAAATGACAGTTCCAAAGATTTTCAGCTGAGCAGTGGTGAGTTACCAGTCAAAACCAGTTAAAGACCTGTGGGGCTATTTTATTTTCTAACAAGCAGCTAGAAAAGAAAAACAAAAACAAAGAAAAAGAAAAAAAGAAAAGGCAAAAAAGTCTAAATACAGACAGTTCTTACATACATTGAGAGTAAGGATGAGAGTAAAACATCATGGCAGAGGCCTGGTCTCATGGAAGTATTCACATTCTCAGACATGTGTATAGCAGGATGTGCTGTTCACATGAAAAACAAGACCTCAAGAACATCTCGCTTTACTGATGACATCACTGTAATTAGGTGGGCTAGGTATGCAGATGTGACCCGTGTGTGTGTGTGTGTGTGTGTGTGTGTGTGTGTGTGTCTGTGTGTGTGTGTGATGTGTGAACCTGCATGCAGATACTTAAAGACTCCAGAAGAGGGCGACGCTGAAGCCAACTGTGAACCACTTGACTTGAGTTCTAAGAACAAAACTCTAGTCTCTGAAATGCACCGACTCTGATCTGCTAAACTATCTCTTCAGCTCATGTTTTCTTTACATACCAAATACTTCTTTATTTAGGAGACCAAGGGAATTAAGGTGATTTTCACAAACTGTGGATAGGATCAAAGGAGTTAAAGCAGAGAAGGGCTTAGGAGTCATGTAGCTGGCCAATAAATAGTACCACTTAGTAAATTTTAATATGTTCCAAGTGCCTGCAGCTTTTTAAGGAAGCCATTTATTAGACCATAATTAGTATCCCCATCTCCAGGAAAAAGAATATATGCTTTATCTTATCCATACAATAAATCAGAATATTTAAAGTTACCATTTTCCCTCATAGTGATAGTTTAATTCACCTTATCATTTAATGTAATTAATCACTCACGGACTTTTAAAATTTTTGTTTTATTCAGGACCTTATATACAGCCACTTAATGTATAAATTTGAGATATTTGAACTTAAACTGTTATGTATACTAAATTATAATATATTAACAAATTAATTAAATTAGATTTGAAAGAATAACTGAATTATATTGGTCCCACTATTTTACTGCATGAACAAGTTAGCTAGCAATTTCTTAAAATGTTACTGCTTTCCTGAAGTCCTCCCGATGTGAATTTTGCATTTCTAATTTGTAGTTCACAGATAAATCAAAAGCAATTTTAACATCTTACAAAAATGATCTGCTTTCTAGTGATTGTGCAAT
This sequence comes from Micromys minutus, assembly GCF_963924665.1. Taxonomy (NCBI): domain Eukaryota; kingdom Metazoa; phylum Chordata; class Mammalia; order Rodentia; family Muridae; genus Micromys; species Micromys minutus. The sequence continues at coordinate 64,378,362 of NC_137973.1, read as the reverse complement.
AATGTTACAGCTCAAGCTAATTAATTGATTAATGGTACAATAATTTCAATATCAGATTGAAATTGTCAATCTTAAAGATCTCTCTGATGCACTTTACCACTATCCAGAAAGTAATTCACAGCGTTAATTCTCAAGAAGAATTCAGACTAGATACTGGTATTATTCACGCTCTTCCTGTCATTAACTTGGAACCAGAGTAGGCAGTGACCCAAAATTGTCATCATGAGACATTCATTGAGAAGCCATTATTTTAAATATTTAGGTGGTGACTTTTTACCCTGTGGACAGATGTTCCTATTTTTTAAAAGATAGAGCCAGATAGAGAGGGGGGGGAGGGAGGAAGGGAGGAAGGGAGGGAGGGAGGGAGGAAGGGAGGGAGGGAGGGAGGAAGGGATGGAGGGAGGGAGGGAGGAAGAGGGAGGGAGAGGGAGGGAGGGAGGGAGAGGGAGGGAGGGAGGGAGGGAGGGAGGGAAGGAGGGAAAGAGAGAGAGAGAGAGAGAGAGAGAGAGAGAGAGAGAGAGAGAGCTTCCCAAATTTTTTATCAACTGACCTATCTTTTGGGGAGAATGGTTTAAATTTGTTTTGCTAAAACGAACAATTGAAGAAAACTTGTTGTCCTGCTCCAGGGGCTGGCCACAGTAAATAGAAAGAAGAAGAACATACAGATTGCATATGTGAAATACCAATGCTAACGTGTGTTATGCATTCAATATTAAACCTTTCTATGCAACCTTAAAGCACGATGCCAAAAAAAAAAAAAAAATAAATCTGTTATCATTACTAATCTTAATTTTGAGTCTTTGTTTCAGCTTGTTTGGATTTTCAGATTTTTTTGTTTTAGGGTAGCATTGAGAAACAGAAACAAAGAACAAGTTTCTGGGTAGGAGGTTGGGAGAATCTTGCAGAAATTGGAGGAAGAAAGAATATAATTAAAATATATGAAAAATAATAAAACTGACTAAGGGACCCATGAAGCAATATATGATAGAAATTTTATCAGTGATCAGATAAATAAGGTGAGATGGTTTCTCTCTTTTTATACACAAATAAAAGCATCCAGAACATAGTAAGGCAAATGAAATTAATACATTCTAAAGAGGAACAATATTGTAATTTGCCTTGGTATTAACTTTATATTAAAGAATACCCCTTTATATTAAAGAACTACCCATAAGAGGACTTACTTTGAGTGGTAAGTATATTAACAATCACAAACCTCTTCTAGACCTTCAGGGATGATTTTAGATACATAGAATCAGGGAAAATATTGCCCTGAAATGGAATTTAGCCATACCCTTCTGTGGCAACATTGTAACTTTAAACATAGATTTGAAAAAGAGGGAACTGGGTAGAAATTTGTATCCAGGAGAATAAAAAAAAAAATCATTTGGTCAGCCTCACAGCTGGAGTGAATTTGAGTCACCTTGTCCTCTTGCTCTCGCTGGTCTAGCATAAGAATAAAATGAAGGATACTTAGAGCATCGTTAAAATGCTTCTCCTGTTGTCATGGTAAGCTTCTGCCTGTGTCAGTAGACTGCTCCCTGGAATTGGCCATGAAAGCAATGGAAAATAAATAGTAGATTCTTTCCAAATATTTTCAACTGTTTTTAAAAACTTAACTACAAAACGACCCACTTGTTTTGTGATATTCAAAAAGTGTTTGCCAGTTATTTACGTCTTAGCAAGGAGACGTTGGGCTAAGGTTAAAATAAATCTTGAATAATTTCAGAAAGCGAGGCTAGTGACCACAAAAAGAAAAAAGACAGAGTAATTTATTTTACCAGGTGTTTTCGGGGATTTTCACAGGTACAGATAGAAATTGTAAACTACTCCTAGAAAATGTGCCCTTACGTTTTTCAGAAAGAGCAAGCGAGCACTGAGAGAAAACGCATTGCTGACCAGAAGTGGTGTAGAGGATATAGTATTTTTATTAAAAGAAAATGAAATCCACCAATATTGGTAGTTTCTAAGCAAATCCCTCGAGTTCTAAGTTCAGTGAATTTCAATAATTCTTTGCTCAGAACACAATTTTATCCAAGCAACTGTCCTTCAAGTAGCCAACTGTATTAGAAAGTTATAGGATCGGGATTACAATAAACTAGCTGGAGAGCATTTTCACAGACATAATTCGAGTAGCTTGTCAGCATCTTAAACATGACTATTGGCCACCAATCAATGTACCTATCACTTTTAGAAGTATTTGGACTTTGTATAGCTGCATTTAAATTCAATACAGCAATTAAAAAGACCAAATGTGAATGCAAAGAGCAGAAACTCTTAAAAACACACATCTAGAAGATTTTTCTCACTAATACGCAAAACACTGTGGACTATAAATATGAAAATGATTGTTTAATTGCTTTGGTATATTCTTTGTTTGTTTGCAAGGTAACCCATAACATTCAATATGCAAAACTCTAGAGATGGTATCCAGATATATATATATATATATATATATATATATATATATATATATATATATATATATATATAGCCGTTGCTGGATACACACACACATATATATATATATATGTGTGTGTGTGTGTGTGTGTGTGCGTGTGTGTGTGTGTGTGTGTGTGTGTGTGGTGTGCACTCTCGCACATGTATAGACATATATTTTCCCCATGAATTTGAAGATACTATCTAAAATTACTTTTGTTTTCAAACATATAAAATACTGTCCTTGGGAAATGAAATACATAAAAGTCATATATATGTAATAGTTGTGGAACTTGATTTGTACTGTATACATATACAGCAAGCACAATTTAAAAAATTAGCAATGCCAGAAATGAAAGTCAACTTAAAAGAGTAGAACAGCTTATTAAAAAACATTTTTTCTAATTAATTTCATACCAACTACCTGGGTACTCTAGTCTCAATTTCTTTGCTCTGTTCCTACTATAAGTTTTCATGATGTCTCTGAAAGGAAACCAAGTGTTTTCTATGTCAGCTTCCACCATAAGCCATAAGAGTCCCTACAACACCTCTGCTCAGCAATGTGTTTTCTCTGAGGGATCACTTGCTCTTTCTGAAAGTATAAGGGCATGTTTTCTAGGAGTAATTTACAACACGCTCACCTTTCCTACAGAACAGGAAGAACCTATAAATTAAGAACACTTCTCTTCCCTGAAATCAAACTGCACCCATTCTGGGAAACCCTGGAGCTTACACAGTCTTATTTTCACTTTTGTGGATCAACGGATAATTAAATTTCCTTCACAAAAATATTATCCTGCAACAGCAAACAAATTTGTATTTCAGCTCCATGTTCTGAAAGTTTTAAATAGATAGGTGTTAAATTTTGGCTTACTAAAGCATAGATCAAAAACTATGTTTCTAATCTCTTTATGGGAGGTCATATCCTGGAGATCTCCCCGCTCTGTATCTTTAAGGACAGCTTTTTCGGTGTCACAAGTGAAGATGATGAACAGAGGTAAATGTCTGAGGCCTTGGGTGGCACTAGAGAAACGGCTGCTTTCATCAACTGCTACTTTGCTTTCAGTCCTCTCAGCTGTGACAATTGATACATGATGTGCAAAACTTCCAGGCACCAACTCTGTTGCTCTAGATCCCTCTCTAGTGCGTGCTAGCCCACTAGGCTTGCTCTGGCTTCTCAGGCTTACTCAGGCTTGCTCCATAAAAAGAGAAAACCAGCAGCATCATTTCTCTTGGGTGGATTTCCTAGCTTACACCTATTTGTGAAAATTAAGACCTTTGGAGACCATGTATCTGGTGATAAAAAAGATAGAATAATAAGTTCAAATAATCAATTTCTCGTCTTCAACTAACCACCTTGTTTTCATGAGAGTCTATGTTTCAAACCAAGCTACCAGTGAGAAGACAGAATAGATACAATGTAATCTTCCTGCCGCTCACCGGGACATTTTGTTTTGTTTGCTCTTAATTCCAGCGCGCCCTATGCCGGCTCACAAACCTACATTTTAGGAATCTCTTAATTATACTTAAATATCAATAATGAAATCTATTTTAAATACTAAGCTCTATGAGCAGATTATCAATTTAACTTACTTGTAAAATAAATAATTACATATTCAGATTGAGGAGTTGAACTGGTGGTTGCAAATTACACACAGCATAATTAAGGAGGTCTTTGAGGGACACACAACATAATTAAGGAGGTCTTTGAGGGACAGCAAAGATAACCCATAGCTATCTCAAGATATGTTAGCAGAACATGAAGGGTAAGTTAAGTTTGGAGATGTTCTTTAGTCCACTCTGTAAGGTGCTCACGGCTTCTGGTGTAATGGGTAGATTGGCAGAACATTAGGAATAAGGGCCCTGAGTGATGTCACAAGTAAGGGCATGTTGCAGAAACTCCAGGGATATCCATGGATTAGACAGAGAGGAACCTGGAGAGACTGGTGATTTTCTGGTTTGGGGAGAACTCCAGCTCTCTGACACTAAGGAGGCAAAGTAAGAAGTGAGCTTTCTGCAATAGAATTTTTTGTAAATGCCCTTTCAGCAAAGGGCCCTGGCTCATGATGGACCTCAAAAAGGTTAGGTTAATTGCATTTGAAAATGTTTGGGTGTCTGCCACAGAAAAAGAAAAGGTAAGAGGTCGCTATGTTGGTGTGGAGGTATGTAAGAGAGACAGCAATGCAAAACGTATGTGCATATGTACATATATACATTATACACATATGTATAATTTCTCATTTTTCTTAAATTTTTTAATGTCCTGGGCTTGAAGCCTTTGCAGTCCTTTAAGAGAATAGTTGACATTTTTGGTATTTCAAAACGCTGGGAAACATTTTCATATTGCAAGAGCAAAATGCGTGCATACACACACACACAAACACATGCACACCAGGCATTCAGACCATGAGAGGGCAGTAGGGGGCCAGGCTCAGGCCAGAGTCTTCCCTGGCTGTCCAGCTCGCACTACCAGCCTTCTCTCTGCCTCCTGGGCTGTGGGCAGCTGCAGCTGATGACAGCGCGCTGAAAGCGGGTGCAGCCTTAACTCTGAACGAACCAGGAACCCCCCACATCTGCTGAGCGTAAAACCCCGCCTCTGGTTGACACATGTGAAAGGTGCATGTCCTGTTTTGGCAAACTGGCTTTCGATTTTGGCTTCCCACAAAAGAAGCGGATGGTGGAGCTGTGGTGGTTCCCAGTGCCCACAGAGCCCCCTCTTCTGGCCACCTCGCACAGACCACACTTGGTACCCAGTGTGTGTGTGTGTGTGTGTGTGTGTGTGTGTGTGTGTGTGTGTGTGTGTGTACATGCGTGCGCTCGCTTTGCTTCAGTTACCTCTGGGTGTCTGCTCAACCCTTTGTAAGTGACCGCCAATTGATCTGCCTGTGTGACAGACATCAGGCACCCATGGGAAGTGCCGTCTCTCAAAATCGGCTTTGGTATCCCTACTGTGTTGCAGGCACTTAAGACACTGTCATAGTCACCTCCTTATATTCTTCCTGCCAATTGATTTATTCGCAGTTCTACTTGAGTGAGAAATGCGATCTTGCCTGCTAGTGCTAAGAGTTTGGCAGAGAAAGCTAGCTAGCGCGAAAGAAAGCAATGCCCCTTCTCAGCACCGTAAAGTGTTTTGGGTGTCTGAGATCCAAATTCTCACTGCGCTGTCACTTAGACCAGTTTCAAGTTTGGAGTACACACCAACTTTTCATTTGAAGATAACAACAGGCCCTATCTTCCAGAGCTGTGGAGATTAACAAGTACACACTTAGAATCAAGGCTAGCACATCCCGGTGCAATATCAGCCGCCGCTGTTCACATCCATTGCATCCTTGTGTTGGGTGGAAGGACCACTCTGGTCACTTTGCCAAAGAAACGCACAGGATCTTAAAAAGTACCCATGCCTCAACACAAAGATGAGACAGAACTCTCAACCTCCCGCTGTAAAGAAACAGACCCAGAGACCAGCGAAATACCCAGGTCCTGTGCAGACCCAGCTTCAGCAACCCCCTCCCAAATAGCTAGAAGCACCACACCTGGCTTGAGCACTGCTTTGACTTTTGCAGGGCTCAAAGGCAAACTGCAGAAGCATAAGCTCTGGTCCCTACCTCTCCTGGCTGAAGAGTGTGTTTGAGGGGGTTTCCTACCTGCCCCAGGCTTTTGCCCTTCTTACTGCCGCTGAAAGCCAGTCCTTGGTTCATGCCCGCAGATCGATTGGCAGCCTGAGCAGGAATCTCCCCTCCTAGAGAGGACTTGATGGAGTTGAGTTTGGCCCGCGAGCTGCTGAGCTGTGAGCTCTCCACCATCAGCACCGCGGCCAGTAGGAGAAGGCAGCGGGATGAATCCTTGACCCTCATCAGAGCGGCCATCTCCGGGTGAGGGGTTCCCAGAGTTGGGTGGATCCCTGAAGGATGTGAATGCCAGGAGTGAGGACGCCGACACTCAACCCCTCACGTGGGGTGCGTGGGCTCCTCACAGACAAAGTTTCCCCAACCCTTCCTGGATCGGACACTCGGGACTCTTTAGAACTCAGTCTCAAGCCTCAAGCCAGGAGCAAAAGCGACCCTGGCGAGACCCGCTCCTCTGGCGGGCAGGAAGTTCTGCCGTCCCTGGAAACAATCAAAGGCCAGACGCCTTCTCGCCAAGGAGGCGTGACCCAAGGTGCTGTTAGACCCAGCCCTGCAGATAGCCCTGCCGGCTTCTCTTGGCGTGCAGCACTTTTGCTCTTTCGCCCGATTTTCCGCGATGACGGAATCCTCCCTCTTAATGGCTCACAGGGTTCCCTCCGGCTTTTTCTTCTTTTTCTTTTTCTTCCTTTCTCTTTTTCTTGTTTTCCCCGGCTTCGGTTGCTCCTCTGTCCTCTCCTGCGCTTTAGCTCTCAACCTTTGCGCCACCCAAGTCTCTCTTTTCCAGGTTCGCAGGCTTTGTGACTGGTGATCAAGGATCGCCCCCACCCAGTCTACCGGACTCAGGAGAGCTGAGGGGAGCTGAGGACCCAGCAAGCGCACTCCTACTGGTGCAATAAAGAGTTGTCCCTTGGTTCACACGGGCCACCAAGCCTTGACAGGGAAGCAGTGATGCGCTGTGCGGAGGGCCAGTGCTCTCTGGCTGTTCTCCCCCGCCCTCTTGGCTTTTTATAGCTTTCCTCAGTGGGTTTTTCCTCCGCCCCCAATTCAAGAGTGACAAAGAGTGAAAACGTTTCTCTCCCCTACCCCACGCTCCCCCCTCCCCTAACTCCAGAAGGCGCTCTTTCTGAAGTTGTCTCCCCTGCTTCTTACCTTTCCTAACCCTCCCATCCCTCTTGCACTCTGCAGCTAAAAACTTGGGGTTCACTTCCAGAAGAACAAGGGGGAGCTCTTCCTGGCTGATCACAGCCCCCAGAGTAATTGGGAGTTTGGAAACAAGCAGAAATGAAGAGGATAAGTTGTCCCCGTTTGTGGTGACTGCCACTAACCACCGCTTCTGAGTTCTTCCACCCAGCTTCAGCCTCCACGTAGGAGAGCTGGAACATCTGTTAACTTGGTGGATTGTGTGCAACCTAGTTAGATTTTAGCCCGTGCCTCTGGGTTAATGTGCTGAGTGAGACTACTCCACTGTAGGTGCATCATGGGGTTGCACTTCGAATAGGGGAGATGAACAAAGGGGAGGCAAGAGAACAAAAAGAAGAGGGGCTATAGAAAGGGGACGAGGGGACCAAAGAATGAGGAGGGAGGATAAGGGACCATTCTTTCCCAGTTGAAGTGCTTGAATCATTTTTTTTTTTCATCATTCCTCACCCGCCCCCACGTATATAGTACAGATTCATCTAACCACGAAGTGAGAAAGGGCATAATAACCCGAGACCTCTCGGCTTGATATAAGGCGCTTTTAGGGTGCCAAAGCATCCACTGCAAAAAGGAAATCGCAGGCAGGAATAAAAAGCCTAATGAGGAACCGGATGGATGACGAAGTGGGCCAGAAACTTCTGGTCCTGCCTCTTGAGCGCTGCCCCGCTCCCCCTCCCTCCCTAACCCCCAGCCCCCAGGCCTAGGATAGTCTTTCAGGTCCCACTCTGAGGCTCAGAGTCCTGCACCCTTCCACAGAGGCAGAGGGCCACCGAGCGAACCTCCCGGGAGCGCTGGCTGGCTTGTGGCACTTGGGGGCGCCAGTAGCAGCAACCAACCAGGAGCACACACTGCAGGATCATGCTTTGCCAGCAAACTTTGGGTTAGGAGCTGTTTGATCACCCAGGAGAGCGGGAGGAAAGGTCGCTGCGTGTTTTGTTTCTTTAGGAGGCGTTCAGTTATTCGGTGTCCTTGAGCCACAACTTGGAGCCAGACAGGTCGCCCGCTGTGATGAGCAGACTCCAGCAGCACAATCTAGTTTAAGAGTTTGCCTCCTCTTTCACACCTGACTCTGGCATATACCAGCCTGTCCAGGAACCTAATTTAACACATCGCTAAGGGGGAAGGTTAAGGCCGTCTGTATTTTCCATTAAACACTCCAAGACTTAAGGTGTGCATTAAGTGAATGGGATGTCCTAGGCAGACTCGACTATTCACTTTGATTTCCTGACCTTGTGAGTCAGCCTGTCCAGAAACTTTTCATATACACAAGGTGGTGGCCTGTATTTTTTTAAAATTATGCAACCAAACAAGAAATAAAACAGGTTTTATCTCGATTGCCTTAGTGCCTTAAAGTAAAACAAATGTGCTGATTGATTGATGAATGGATGGATTGATTGATTGATTGATTTACTTTTTGATTTATTTCTGGAGGGATGTTCTAGCTATGTTGCCCAAACTGGTTCCAAGCTAGTAATTAATCTTCCTGTCTCCTGCCCTCCCACCTTCCTTTTTCTCCTCCTCCTCCTCCTCCTCCTCCTCCTCCTCCTCCTCCTCCTCTTCCTCCTCCTCCCCCCCCTCTTCCTCCTCAGTGTTGAGATTACAGACAACTGCCATCAAATACTCTTGTCAGACCGTCATGGTTGTTTCACTTTCTAAATGCATAACAGTTACATGTCTGACTCTTGAAGAAGGCATGGCAGTGATGTGTGCCAGTCCTACATAACACAATGAAGATAGCAGTCATCAAGGGCTAGGGAGAAAAAAAGGTAGGACATTACTGTGTCAATAGGCACAAAGTCTCAAGACATCCTGATAAAGAAACCCGAGGCAATTGCTAAATCATATCATGTCTAAAGCAAATGATAATGAAATAAACGTCTAACACTGTCCGGAAAGATCCCATGACAAATGTCTTTACTACGATCAATAACTTATATAGATATATAATTTTATGCTGCAGAGGGTGTGGTGTGTGCATGTGTGTGTGTGTGTGTGTGTGTGTGTGTGTGTGTGTGTGTGTGTGCCTGTGTGAACCCAAGAACAAATTTGTACGGTTTTAAGGATAAGCAAGGCTCTAATGGAACACTGGGGAGGAAAAAGGTCTGTACATTGTGAATTAGCCCTTAGTCTTTACAGACAGATGATATTTCTTGCTTTAGTTTTGATTTGAACTGCCAATCAGAAACATTACAAAAATTCAAGAAATTAAGCGAGAAATTTGATGATTTGGATATTATTAAGAATATTATATTATTTTTGCAACTCTGATTTCTTATCAGTGCATGCGTTCTCACACATGTGGTAAAGTGTGGCGTGTGCAGAGGTCAAGGGGAATAGTCATGGAGCTGATTCTCTCCGTGTACCTTGGCATGGGCTTTGGTCATCAGACTTACACAAAAGGTTCTTTTATTAGCTGAGCCACCCCTGAGAAGTATTTTATAGCAAAAGAAGAGTCAAAATGTACTTAGATATATATGCACCAAATCATCATATAGTCATTTGAAAGGAGATAAAATCTGACCGTATGTGGAGGACAAAAATCAAGTTAATAAAGAAAAATGAGATCTTTGCCTGTTTTTGGCACCTTATAATTTATATCCAATCAGAATTCTAACATATACATGCACACACACACACACACACACACACACACACACACATACACACATACACACACCACACACGCCATCTGAATGAAGTATGGTCAGAAAATTAATTTTAGTCATGATGTACTTACTGCATAAATCCCTCTTATATGAGGACCACAATACGGAGTCTGTCCTGAAGCCAACACAACACTGTACAATCTCCAGGAACAAACTAAATAGTTAAACTTCATATGATTACACTAGGTGGGGTGGCCCAAGCACTCAGAAGACAGAGGCAGGGGATCACTGTGAGTTCAAGGCCAGCCTCATCCATGTAGTAAGTTCCAGGCCTTCCAATGATATACAGTGAGACTCTGCCTCAAAAAATTACATAAAATTTGCTTTTAAAAACATTCTCATGGGTTAGGCATAATCAAACATATGGGGTCAAACAATTAAATATAAACAACCACGCCTTAGATTAAAAAGGGAGTGAAAACTGGTTTCATTGATCACTGGACTGATTTTTATACAATTATTTGATGGACACATGTGTTACACATACAAGAAGATGCACACATACAAAACCAATACCTGAATAATCACATGCCTTGGGCTGCCATCGTAAGTCCACACACGTTTTCTCCCCGTGTGCTTAATTAAATAGGAAGAAACACCCTTGTATTTTACTTGGGAGGATTGATTTCTAGATCTCTGGCAATAACATAATTAAAGAACAAATGCATAAAAGAAGTTTGTGCATAGGTCAAGTCACATCTCTTCTGTTCAGAAGAAAGTGTAGACACTCTGTTCTTTGGCTGTACATTCCCTCCCCTCTCTCTTCTTCTAGCTCTGGGCCATTTTGGCCCCATTAAAAAGAAACAACTCTCTCAGCAGTTGTTCCAAAACCAGATTTCCTTCTAATACTTAACCCTAAAACGGGATTTACCCTTTTTATTTTCCCTTAAAGCTTCTTACTAATTCACTCCATCACCATGTCTCTGGATTAGTATCTACTACAACAGTTCCTTCGGCAGTTGCTTCTGAAATCGCTGCACATTTATTAAGTGCGGGACCCTAAGAACAAAGAGCTGAGTGGACAGAGTCCATGGCCTTGGTGAGGCTCACATTCCATTGTCACACTCTGGACTCACAGAAACCTCTAGCCCACTGGGAGTAGCTACTCCAAGCCCTCTTTTCTCCCACTGGCGAACTTTTCCAAATTTTTGAATTCAGTCTCTACTAAGTTATCTACCACTTCCAAGCTGGTGAGTTCAGGAGATTGTAGAAATAGAGATGATTAAATACATCCCCCCCCACACACACACAGCATACAAACCCCATATTTGAGTTTGGACACAAATGTCCCCAGCAATGGTCGCTAAAAATAAAGTGTTATATCTTGGCCAACTTGAGAAAGAAGGATACCATGCTAAGGGCTCCACAGGTTTCCAAATCATCTTCGGTATACAAGATGGCACCATAGATGAATCTTGGTGGTTACTAAGGATCTGGAAAGTATGGTTATGAGTGTCCTTACCGCATGGTGAACCTGAATACTGCTTGATCCTGTTACTCTGTGGTTCTTACAATTTGGTTCTTAAGACATAGGAATTTGAAGTTATTAATCCTGCCTAAGGAATAACAGAAATATGTGTTCCTATCAATTGTGTTTAAACTGATTGTAACAGATATAAATGAGCGCTAACACGTTGGGGAATAAACTGAGATTTGAGAACAAAAGCCTGCATCTCCTGTGTGCTGTTTGCCTTAGCTTACACTATTGACTGTGTTCTGCCTTCATCTATGATGATCCAATAGAAAAGACCTCGTCACGTACTTGGGAGTTTTTGACACAGGCTTGACACATACGTATAAATGAAATAGATGAGGAGATTTCACAATGAAACAATCAAAGGTAGAATTGCCTGGCCAATTTCTGGTTTCCTTGAACCTTGATTTGTCAGTCCTCTTCCCAGAATTTTCCCTGAATCCAAATGAAGATAATTTCTATGTAGTTTCTTTGTAGTCTGAACACAGGACTTTTAAAAATCCAAATAATATATCCTAAGACTGAAGTAGATAAATTTGTATTGGCTCTTATGCATGGAAGCAACCATACATGGGGTTGGAATCAAAACAACCTCTACATACTCAAATCTGTATTTTTCCTTTTGATGCACATTTTCTGTTGGTTAGACACACCATATGTTGTTCCTTGTAACCCATTTATCCTTACTGTGAAGTTCTCAAAAATTAGTTTTAAAATCCATCTTTGGAAACAATGCTACAGCTGAGTGTGGTGGCTCACACCTGTGAGCTTGGCCCTCAGGAGGCTGGGGTAGGATTGTTGTGAGTTCGAGGTTGGTCTAGATTACATAATGAGTTCCAGGTTAGTCTAGCTGATCCAGTGGCCCCTTGTCTCAAGCAACAGTGAAAAGAAGGAGTATGAAAGGACCAAAGAAAACTTGACATAAAAAGAAGGATGCTTTGTTCCTCACTGAAGAAATCTCATCATGGTAAACAATAACTTTTAGATTGTTATCTGGAGTAGAGATGTCTGGATTCAGTTCATTAGAATTCCAAGTTTCCAAAGAGATTACACAAAATTACCAGGAGCTGTCTTGTTTGCTTTATGTGTTGCACAAGTATTGAACTCATGGGTCTAGTACAAGCCAGGTAAGTGCTCTGCCAGCAAGATACATCTCCAATCTCACCTGTCTACCTCTTATTTTGAGACAAGGTCTCACTAAACTGCTTAGATTAACTTCAAAGTGTATCCCAAGTAGGCTTTGAACCTGATCCTCCTGCCTTCATTGGTAGGACTAGGTGAGATTTTAATTTTCTTTTATGGATAAATAGGAAGCAGCAAGAATAGGTTTTAAACACATGTGTTGTTATTTCTTCTTGAGGAGGACCATGTTTGTTACACGGGCAGCATTAATCAGAAACTGTGGATGGCTCCGTTCTGGAAACCACAGGGAGTATTCCAAGTTCTTCAAACCCAACCAGCCAATGGCATGATAGATTGGCCTCTCCCCTGTATTATTGAAGATGTTTCCAAACATTACATTCCTCAAATATGGAAACTATTCAAACTGAAATTTTATTCTGTCAGAAATTATTTGGTCATTTGTAGTAAGAAATACTAAAAGAGGAGGGGAGGGAGGAAGGGAAAAAGGAAGGAAGGAAGGTAGGAAGGAAGGAAGGAAGGAAGGAAGGAAGGAAGGAAGGAAGGAAGGAAGGAAGGAAAGCAGGCAGGAAGGAAGTAGAGTTGATCCAGTCATAATATAACGTGTTGCTTACTGGTCTGTAACCTAACATATGATTAATGAATACAGAAAATCCTTGGCCACATTCATGCCACACATTAAATACATTGTAGTACAGATGAAAAAATAATGAGATTATCTTCAGAAAAAAGATGTAAGCTCCCAAGTTGAAATTCAGTATCTGTATTTAAAGTATAACTGGGTTTGGTAACAGAAAATATAAACTGGATTTAATTTCTCTTTAAATAATCACCTTAACGTAGATGTCAGCTTTTCAAAGTATAAAGATATATATTATTTACACTGGAGCTCAGACTAGTTTGGAATGTAATGGTCACGATAACATTGATTAGTTGGCAGAATTTTATAAGTAACCAACTAAGGATACATAATAGTGAAAATAATAATAAGAAGAAGTCTTAGCTGCTTACCATTGTATGTGCCAAGGTTGTTAAATGTTTCCCATGCATTATCTCTTAATTATGTCCCATAGTTAATATCAAGAAACAATTGAGTACATAAGTCAATGTTAAAACAACACTTGCCCAAGGGTGAGGCACTGGAAGGAATGAATAAAAGCAAGGAAACCCAACTAGGTGTATTGATTGGTACCTTTGTGTGGTCCCAAAATGGATGCTTTGGGGAGAAATAAGCCTCCTTCCTTGGTACTGGAATCTGAAAACTCCACATGTCTAAGTAAATAACACAAGCTTTGTAAAACAAGACTTAAGAGCAGAATGATGGTGCACAGCAAGGTAAGGCCTTTACTTCCAGGATGCTGGATTAGCTTGCTAAAATGACCATAACACAGTTCTCCTGGTGGCTTAAACAACAGGCTTTCATTTCCCCACTGTGCTAAAAGTTAGCACTTAAAGACTAATATCAACAGCTTTAGGCTCTTTAGAGGATTTTCTCTGTGGCCTTTAGATTACCAAATTCTTACTATGTCTTGAAATGCTCATCCCTTTTGCTTTGGCCCAAATTTCTTCTTTTATAAGACAAACACCAGGCCCATCAAATTGGTTCCTCCTTAATGACCTCCCTCATTTTAATTACCTCTTTACTGACCTTGTCTCAAGGCTAGCTACATACTGAGGACTAGAACCTTAGCGTGTTAATTTCAGGAGAAGAGAACACAGCTCAGGCCACAATAAATGGGATTATAATTGTGGTAGACATCAAAGCACTTGGGAAAACCATATCTATACAAAGTGCAAGCAGCAGTCTACCCAGATCCTTAAATGTGATGGAGAAGCTTTGTCTCATGTCTACTTACCTGTGTTATTCAAATGTCTATCTATTGCCGTTTGACCTCTAGAACATTGTTGATGTTAATGCCTTTAAATTCCTTCTGGATGTGACATACAGCTAAATTTGACCAGCAGAGGCTGAGTGTAGTCTTAAGATTCCACTGGGACCTTGAAAAAAAAAAGAAATCAAATAACGAAAGCTATTTGCCCAGAAGATAAGGTCATTTCTACATTGTTTGAAGAGTACCTAGTTAATGAGAGATGGAAACAATAAAACAGCAGTACACGGTACAAAAATGAAATCATCAGAGATCAAAGCAAAAAGGGAGCAGCAATCAGGAACAGTGGTCGAGCAATCAGCAAGTCATCCTGTTACTAACTTAATTTGTCCATTTATTTAATTTGATTTGTTCGATTTGCTGAGTAAATTAATAGTTGCTTGGAACCACCGCACCTTTAATTAGTTCAAGGCAGTGCGAAATATGTGAAAGCAAGCAGATATCTAGTTTCACCGAAACTGTTCATGAAATCATTTGTTGACATATGTACACTTGACCATTAAGTATAAATTCTCAAGAAATCTGAGGCACAAGAAGTTCAAATTGAGTCTGGTTCCCTGTGCTGTAATTTCAACTAAAATTGCTAAAATGCATGTTGGTTGTTACTTTTGAGAGTGTAGGTGCAGATTTATATGCACCAAAGACCAAATAGTATCTCTTATGACCTAGAAACTGTTTATAGTACTGTCTAAATTATGTCAAGTTTGTTCTCCAATAACAATTCTGTATATCTAATTAAGAAGAAAATAAAATTTAAAAATCTTTGATCAATGCCTTTATTTTCTTTTTACTTATATAACTATAATTATAGAACCACACAGAACCTTTTAATTTGGTGTGTTTACAAACAGGGTCTCACTGTATAGTGGTTGGTGACCTGGAACTCACTCTGTACACCTGTTGACCTCTGACTCACAGTGATCTTCTTGCCTTTGTCTCCAAGGTGCTGAGATTACATGCGTTAGCTGTCTTGCCCTGTTTGACAACTCTCATTCTGTGTTATAATCTAGAAAAGCATTTTATCCTCCCTTTAACATGGAAGCTAGCCAGTACTGAGGCCAGAGACACTCACACTAGAACAACGTTTAACATCAAATGACAAGGCATATCAGAAACCTTCTAAGTGCTACTTTCAGATTCATGGCTATGTGAGTTTCTCTTCCTATGTATTAGTGATGCCCATGGTTGTAAGGTCCAACCTAAAGGCTATATAACAGCTTAAACACATTTCTTTAGCCAAGTGTAGAAAAATCCTGAGACCTGTGAAAATGTTAATGGACAAGCCATTTACAAGAAAAGCCCTTCTGAATATGACAAGGACATGTGGTTTTCTTTGAGTAGTCATTTAATGTCAATATATATGACACAAGACCATTCTATGACCTTAAATAAATTTGTGTAAGTTGGGGAGAGGTGACAGCACATTATAATATTATTCTCTGGCAGCCGAAGAGTTCCTGGTAACAGTAATAATGAAGTGTAAAACAATAATCATCAGTTCCCTTAACTGCTGTGCAATGGTGTGAAAACCCCAGGTTCACACGCTAATGCTCTCTCTCCCCGTGAGGCTAGAAGAGATGAGCACAAAGAGATTGTAAGTGTTTCAAAGGTTACATCTGTGACACAGTTATTTCTCCCACACAGTAGGGCTGAAGTCGTTTTTAAATTATTCACATTCAATCTTAAACTCAGGAAGAGCTACCTACAGGGAACTGACTGTCTCTGTCAGAGTCTATGCTAAGTTTTCCTGAGACAATAAAAAAAATGCTTCAAATTATCAAGACTTTCTCTGGCTACTAGGGACATGAAAAAAGAAGAGCAACAAAATCCAGGAGCCTCACCCGTGCTACTGTAGCTGCTGAAGGTGTCAATCACCCACACAATGCTTATATTCTCTTATACTGGTTCTTTAAAAATTGAACTCAATAAGCATCCCTCCTCTCACACACCCCATGTTGACTATACTTGCTGAAGAAGAAACACCTATGAAAGCAGCAGGAACACAACACAATCAGGGGCCTTGGGGGAGGGGAGGATGGTTAGAATCTGGGGATACTTTATGGTGCAGCTGTTCTAGCCACATGGCCCATGACTGAGGGACAGCATAAACCCAGGAAAGAGATACAAAGATAACAGAGCCAAGACCACTGCACACAAAGAGAAACACTATAGTAACATTAGGTCAGGGACACCACACACTTCAAGACCACAGTTTCTGTGAGAGAATTTTAAGGACTATTAATGGGGTTCCAAGAATAAGTAAGTCCTCAAATCAGAATAAAAGAACTGTCACTAAAATAAGCATTCAACTAGAAAGACAAGAACCGTGTAAGGCTGTAAAAGAAATAAGGACTTGAAAGCAGGACAAAAAATGCAAAACAGGTCTGTGATATAAAGGCACAACATAGAAAAAGAAGGCACTGAGTATTTGGCCATTAAAAGTATTAATACAGCAAATCAAATACTAGAAGCAACAATTCATGAGATTTTCTCCCCCAAGGCAACATAAGGAGTTGTAAATACAAAAAGCAAACTTTCACGGGAACAAATCTTCCAAAATGGATATCATAGTGTATTTCAGTTAGACCATTGAACTTGAGAAAGAAAATTCCTTGGCCAAGAAAAGCTCATTTTCCCCCAAGCCCAGCTACTCCTTTGTAACTGTGATCAGGTCTTTTGGTTAGCCTGTTATGAAAATGCCATCTTCTCCTCAAGCACAGAAGGTGGGTTTGGGGTTACCTGGAACCGGATCCTATAAGGTCAGGGCAGTCATGCATGTGTAGCAAAGTAACAGGGTGTGTCTAGTTAGGGCCTTGATAAAAATACAGATGCAAACTCGCTGGCTTAGAAGGACTTTCAAGCTACTGAAAAGAAAGAAAATAAACAGGGCCATGCAAACGCCATGGAGAAATGAAGATGAATATTGCTGAAGACATAATGTAAACTTACATAGTTTGTGGAAACCCGTGATAGATACGTGGACAAACAGGTAGGTAGGCAGGCAAGCTGGTAAGCGGAGAGACAGAGATAAAGTATGGAATCAATAATCAATAATTGCCAAATTCAGCTAGTTCTAACTTACATGGTTAAGAAATGCCCAGTGCCTAAATATAGAGCCTAGCTGTGTTGTGCTAAGTAACAACACTAGAATGAACGTCAGACTCTGGAGATAAGGCACTTGCAGCTGCAGTGTGAGGGTCTGAGTTCATATCCTAAAAAAGCTGGGTGTGGCCGTAGCTTTCTGCATCGGCAGGGATGTGGAAGTCTGAGAACTAAGGTTTGTAAAACACACGTTTAAATCTTTTATTGTAGATACCGTAATATTACTTAATTTTTGTTGCTAGTATCTACTTCAGCTCTATTTATTTTAATGTTCGGATGCTGAAACATTACCCAAGTGCTGAAACATTTTGTTTATTATTAATATCTAGAGCACACCAGCTAATAATGTAAGGATCTGGGGTAGGGGAAACAAAAGATTGGCTTTTTCACAATTAAGTGTCAGACACAAAATATCTATCAATGGAAGGTTCTCTCCCATTCTCAGTTGACTGACTACTTGAGTACGAAATGGTGTAAGACTTGTTTTGAAGCCTGGCATTGTCTTTCCTGTGGCAGACTTGCTTTCTCCTGCTGCCCTTAGGCCAACAGGAAATGGATTTTTGTTTCCTCTGCACCCATGCATCTCTGAAAACAAGTTATATATTGTGTCACTTAGGTGTAGAGATGGAGCTGCTAATAAAATTTTGCAACAAAAATCTGAAATACCGTTATAAGATACAACGAAAGAAACTCTAATTTTCTGTTCTTAAAGTGTGGTTTACAGAATACATTAGCCTCGAGCAGAATTTGCCGTTGGTAAATATTTACATGGTAAGTGATCAGACACATCTTTTAATTACAAATGATAAGTGGATGTAAAAGCCATCCACGCTAATCTCAGATAAACTTCAGAACCTAGTATGTTGAGTCACAAAGAACATATCAGGCCCCTGAGTACACTGGAGATTTGGGTGAATAATGCTCCACGTTACTCCCAGTATTAAGGGTAAGGTTTAGACTGCTTTGTGAGAATATTTCCAACAGGCTCCGGGGTTGTCCTTTGCACATTTTTTGTCTTGGACACTAGAGGAAGGTTGTTTGCAATCCCTCACATCAAGGGCATGTTTGCAGCAAGGTGTCCATGCTCTGGTTTCCTGTCTTCATCTGGTCTGTAGCTGCAAGGAACAGAAAGTGGCTCAGTGGGCTGATTGCTCCCTTATCACAGAAGACATATCTACCGCCGTTCCTCTACCTTGTGTGGGGAAAACACCAGCTTAGGAAATAGTCCACATCCACTTATAAAAAGAGAGCCTACACTGAGGAATGTAACATAGATAAGAGCATTTAACAGAGGTAAACCATAGCTTAGACAACTTAACCTATTTGTATTCACAAAGCAAATATGGATCGATTGGTAAATGATTGACTTAGATGTGGTCTCACATAGCCCAGGCTGACTCCAAACTTCCTATGTAGCTGAAAACGACTTTGAGCTTCTAATCCTCCTGCCTCCACCTTCAGTTCTGAGATGGCTGTTGTGTGTATGGCACCATGTCCTGTTTATATGGTTCTGGGAATCAGACCCAGGGATTGGTGAACGCTAGGTAAGCCATTTACCAACTGAGATAAAGCTCTAGTTCCCCACATTATATATTTTGGGAAACATAATAGCTAAACTGTTAGAGGATCAGAGGATAATATCTTTTGATACAACTCATTTTGCTATTAAATAGACAGTGATATACTCACTGTGTTTGTGCTCCTGACTGTCCTTCTGGCTCCTTCTGTCCCAGGGGGGCACTTTACCTCGGTGACCCTCTTCCCTGTATCCTCTTTTGTCACTGTTGCATGGGTTCACCCTCTGCTATCCAGGTAGATCACTCTCTAACCAGATCTAATTGTGGTGTTGTTCTAGCTGGATGGGTGTCTGGTACATAGAAGATATCTCATTTTACAAAACTAACTTTATCCTCTTCAAATATTCTCAGTAGAACTCTTTTGTGCCTTTCTCTAATAATGATTCTATGATCTCAACATCTGTTACTTTGAAATGTGTTTTTATAAAGATAATGCCATTATCTCTCTCTGACAAAGAGTCTTAACACACTGTAACACTGATGGATAGCCCCCTTATCTTGTCTTTCTTGTGGTTTGGCACTTGAAATCCCTTCATTTTTCTCAATTCCTGTGAATAAGAAATCTTTTTTTTTTTTTTTTTTTTGTCATTTTCTTCATTTATAATTTTCACTTATATTTTTACCAAAGTTGAAACATTGTGAGAAATGTCTTAAAGCAAGAAAACTATAAGGAAAACTATGTCATTATACCAAGTAAATCTTTGATGCTCTGCCAATGAGGAGTATTTAATAATTTCTGTCCTTTGGACACTATCCCTCTAAAAATTGTTTTATCACTAGCCATCAACTAATCCCTGGTAGAACATCAATTCTCAGTGGCTTAAGTTAGTACTCTAAGAGGTGTTTCTGCTTAAAAAAACAAAAAACAGAACTTGAAACAGAACTTGAGGGGCTTGGGAAATGACTCAGTGGTCAAACACAGTGGCTGCTTGCTCAGAGGACCTGGGTTTGGTCTCCAGTTCCCACGTGGAGGCTCACGGGAACCTTTAAGTACAGTTTCAGAGGATCTGGCGCCCTCTTCTGGCCTCATGGGCAAACAGGCATTCACAGTTGTGAATGTGCAGGCAAATGTTTAAACACTTGAAATAAATAAAAAAAAAATTAAACTCCTTAGAAAATAAATAAGCTTATAATCTCTAGGATCCCCCCCCCAAAACTAAACAAGCGAATCTACATATAGGCTGTGGAAATCACTAAGCACTTTGAATCATGACACACAAGAAGTTGGAGTTTCTCGACCGCTGTGGGATTAAAGGTCTTTGCGGTGGTAGTTAGATCCTGTCTGGAAGGTAATGATCTGGTCAACGATCCATGGCTGGCAATAATACTGTTAGAGTTTAGGCAGGTAGTAGAATTCAAGTGGGTGATACAGAACTGGGTGAAAGTTTGGAAGGCATAAGGCTTATCTTCTTTAGGTTTTCTATACCATGCATGCTCCTTATAGCAAGAGCAGTCTGGATTTTCAGTGCGGAAGAAGCCTCTATTTCGCCCCTCACCACCACCCCCCCAGATTTAACGTCTCCAACTGTGAACATTGGATCAAGAACCAACAATTCATTACCTTCTATTCTGGACCACAAAAGTTGACTCTTAGCATCAAGAAAGGACAGCATGGGAAACATTGGGAATAAGTAGCTCTTGTTAGAACCTAGGGGTGTGGGACAGTTGTGGAGGGGTTGTCTAGCTCTGGGTTCAGTCCTCAGAGTTATCTCAACTGGGAGGGAGTGAGGTTACCAGAGAATTCAATTTGTTTCAAAGATGTTTGAGAATTTATTATACTATCTGATATCACTTACTGTGGGGGTAAATATCATATAAAAACCGAAGATTGTTCTTCCCTGGTAAAGATGTATATGTTAAAACTGAAAAGGTCTTTGTCAGGTTTGTATGTTTCATTATTCACACACGTTGGGTATGGTGATTTTACTATCCACTACATCTCTCCTTTTCTTGGCTTATAAAACTATTTAGGTGGCTTATAAGGTTACAGAGAAAACTGTTCTGAATTTTACATGATGAATTTTCAGTGAGTAAGGGAAGAAGCATCTGAAGATGAATGGCAGCTCAGCAGAACATCCAGACCTGGGGTCAAGTTATTCTTCCTCCTGCCTCTTCCTTCGGGAACACAACCTCTCAGCTGGTACAAGTTCTTCCATCTGTCACTTTAACTTCAGCTGATTTTTTTCCAGTCATAGCTTTTTGTGATCTTAGGACTCGGGTTTCAACAAGGTTGATCACTCAACCAACTATTCTAAATTCCAAATTCCTTTCTAAGAGTTTATAATCTCTTCACTTTTGAGACAAATGTGCCCAATAAAAAAACAGGATGCTATGAATTATCACACTATAGCTTTTTGAGATAGGCAGACAGATAGATGGACATATGATGGATAGAAATAGAAAGATAGTGAAAAGCATATAAAGCACATATAGCGAAAACATATAAAAGAGAAAGGTAATCTTCAAGTAAAGATGGAAGCAGAAAGACAATAACTGATATTGTCTAACTGTACCAAGCAATGAAAACACTAATCTAATTATAGGAATACTAAGACTTTCTCCCTGGAGAGACAGAATAAAGCATGAGTTGGTACTGAGAAAAAGCTGAAGAAATACCTTTTAGGAGTTCTGTTGAATACCAGAAAGATGCCTAAGTAGGTAAAGGCACTTGTCACAAAACTTGACTGCCTAAGTAAGACACACACACCAAATGAATGAATGAATGAATGAATGTGATAATCCTAAGACTTTCTCCCTGGAGAGACAGAATAAAGCATGAGTTGGTACTGAGAAAAAGCTGAAGAAATACCTTTTAGGAGTTCTGTTGAATACCAGAAAGATGCCTAAGTAGGTAAAGGCACTTGTCACAAAACTTGACTGCCTAAGTAAGACACACACACCAAATAAATGAATGAATGAATGAATGTGATAATCCTAATATAATGAATAAATACATGTATGTAATAATACTAATACCTTTTGAAAAAGAACACTGTGACATATGTGCTACAGTGAGCTCTTTGGTTTGCATTATAGGATAAAATAAAATGTAAGTATTTCAAAAGATTCTGAGACATATTGGAAGGTCTTGTATGCCTGACGTCTTACAAATTTAAAAATCAACAGTATTGACTCTATAGTATCCAAAAATAGTATATGTGTATATGATAGGATTAAATTAAGCTTTTAGAAACAAACCAGACATTACAGTCACTCTGATAATTACTTAGAGATGTTGGGTTTAGCAGATAGTTAGGGGGAGGGGAAGGGAAATGAGAAAACATCAATGACTAATCCACAGATCAATTGAAAGGCTCCAAATTGTTTTTGATGTTACAATGGATATAATTTTTCAAGAAATCATAAATAATTCAAAACATATTTCTATTGTTACAGATAATTTTTTCTAAAACATAGAAATGATAACCATTCACAACCACCGACTATGACTGGCTTGGCTTTAGGAAATCTTTATGACCTAATATACAAAGTAATTTTGTAGGAAACAAAAGAAAAAAAAATTCAAGCTCTCCAAGATCTTTAATTTTTTTTTCCTGAAGGGTGACATATTGAAGCAATCTCTGCTAAAAAGGGTACTGATGAAGCCATGGAATTAAAGATGCCATTTCAGAAGATGAAAGAGGAAACTCATGTATCTGAATCAATGAAATGAACAAATGTAACATAACACACATGTTATAATTCTTTATGGGTCTCACACTGTCTGGAATTCCTAATTTATTAAGGTGACTGTGACAGTATTTTAATTCATAAGTCAATCTAGAAATTCAACTTGAGAAAATTTGTTTTATGTTTAAAGACCTCTCTAAAAGTTCAGAGACAGACTGAACTTCAAAGTTTTAGCTTCTAGAGCCGGGTGTTATTTACCTGTGGTCTTTGGTTTATTTAATCTGGGGGAGGCAAACATAAAGCATTCGAGAGAGGATGGAATTTTCTCATACACACAGTGATAAGTCCGAAAACTAACTAACTTCAAACTAAAACTATTGTCAATCTGTTCCTGTGTTCTCTGGGTTGGATATTAATGCAGAAAACAACATTTAAATGTTGGAAATCCAGTTTCTGAAGAAGGGGATGTATTCTTCCTAACGCAAGCCATGTGCCATTTATAGAGTGGGAAAATGTTAGGACCAGCACTGTAAAATCACAGTGAAGCAGTGACTATACCCGGATTGTATGACTGATGTTGCATTTCAACATAATATCATGGTAATATATCATGACTGTTGGCTTAGATTTTTTTAAACCTACTTTTAATAAGTGTTCTCAAATGCTTTGACCCTCCTCCTCTAGCTTACTATCCAAAGGCAGGGAAAGAAAAATGGCAAACAGGACAAGGGACTGTGGACCTGTTTAGAAGTGGTTTGGGGAGGAGATTCCAGTCTCTGCCAGGATACCAGCCGTCCAGTTCAGTATTGTTAGGACACCAAACAGGGATCGGCAGCAGTGGCACGATCCACCAGAAACCGCCAGTCTTTTGCCGAATCTGCAGGAGGAACTAGGACCAGACAGCACACCAGGAGCAGTTCTCTGCTTTGCCTTTCTCAACGAAGTTAAAATCAGCTAAGAAGTAGACATGTGTCCAGTGAAGCTTTGCAAAGCTAGGTGTGCAAGCACGCTGTCACTGTCCGGTGAGTCCCATTGACCCTCTCTCCAAACATCACGTATCCTCAGCAAAATACACACGAATCTGACATGCCCAAAACCTTCTGTCCTTTTATTCAACTCAAATGCAGAAAGTCGTTTTAGTGATGTTACTAACATGTAGTCATATCATTGATTATTTTGATGTGAAAAATGTCTATATCTCCTTAGCAACGTATGTATCCACATGGATTTCTCCGTCTTATGGTTATCAAAAAAGAAACAATGCTATGTATTCTAAACTTATTTCTCCTTGATAGAACAGGGAAAGTAAAATCTTTTGAGTATCATAATTCAGGGTAATTAAATTTAAAATATTTGTATAACCACAAGTTGAAGCTACTACTTAGAATTTGAACCATAAAGAATGTGCATAATTTACATACACTCAACAGGGAAACTTTCAGCAGACCTGAAGAAACATGAGCTAAAGGTTTCACCATCTGCGAACGAAGTAGAAGTAATTCATTGCCAAGGTCGAGAGATTATATTGCGTCACACTGATGCATAGAAGCAGGAAGTTTAAACGGAATATAAAAATACTTTTATTACTTAAAGATGGAGATGAAGTGATTAAAACTAGCAGTAAGGACTGAAGAATGCAACAGTTTAACTCAACAAATGGTTGTGACAAAGTAAATTCAAAAAGTATTTCAGGAGACAAAGATGCATCAAGTGCATGTGCCGTCGAGCAACTAATGTCTCAGAGAGCAAGAGGTATGTAAAAAAGTTCTATACCTGAGTGTAGGAAAGAAACAGACCGACAGTGGGTGCAGGGGCTCACCTAGCTTGGAAGCCAAATAGTGTGATCAATTAAGCCTCAAGGTTTGGGGTAAAGAGTAAGAGAAAGCTCCAGACGCAGTAGTAGAAAATCCGTCTCAGTGTTTACTTTCCCGCCGTCCACTCCCTATGTTCCTGAAGAGACAATGCCTGTTTGGGAAAATACAAGAGGTTCATCACATCAGGGTTTGATTTTATTCCTTGGCAAGAAATGAAGGAAGAGAACAAGGGGCCAGAAACCATGGTAATTAGAGGAGGAGGTTCGAAATCTAAACAATTGTAATAACCAAAGAGAAAAGCTTTTAAATCAATTGTAAATTGAATTTAGGATAATCACGCAGCATCATTTTCCTCTGTATCTTCCAAACTGATCCAGATCTGCCAAACACCGTCCGCAAACTTATCCTGAACATTTGTTTCCACTAGAGAGTGAAAATTGTTTATCTAATCCATCCCATTGTTTGATGCGCTGTCAGGAGCATGGCCTATAGGCCTTGAAATATTCAAAATTCATTTTCAAAGATCTTCCACAGGCATTCCTACTTTGTGTCTAAAATAGCATCTGGGGATACAAATTAAGGAAGTTGGTTAATTATGTCTCAACCAGAGTAAGCTCATGACCACAGAGGGAAAAAAATAATGTGATTGGAGACAAATTCAAGGTAAAGCCTTTATTCCATGTTCTCTGTGTGATCTCATGAAGAAGGGTATGAGACAAACATATGAACAAAATCATTCGGAAGTAGTGCCGATAGGTAACGTTTTACAATAACAGGTGCAGAGCTCAGATCTTAGCGCCTTGACTCGAGCTGTCATTTAGAATGTCAGTCACTTCGCAGGTACCACAGGTGTTCATTTCGTCACCCGACCGACCTTTCTCACAACTCACACTCTGCAAATTTACAAGTATGCAGGAGCTAAGAACCTTGCATGCGTTTGTCTTCTGAAGTCTGCTTAAGCTGAGGTGTTGAGGGACGACCTAGAGAAGGAGACATGGCTGGATTTTCTAGCAGAGTAAATTGTCCATACAATATACTGAAATGTCACCAATTTTAAGTGTAGACACTGGATCTTTTTACAGAGAAGAAAGCAAATGGTCCATACAAAGAGAGTGGAGCTACTCTAGCCCCTGCTCTGCAGATCACCGTGTTTGACCTTGCTAACCTTGAGAATCTATGAGTCCCTGAAGTTAAGCACTATGGAGTAGTCTAAGGGGATGTGACAGGGTCTATACGTACAACATAAACTGTGCATGCAGACCTAAGAGCTCAGTATCCAAAATTCTGTGTAACTCTCCAGCTCCACCTATGGAAGGACTATTTTAGATCTAGTTGTCCTGTAGCAATAAAGCGTATCATTAATAATGTAAATGTCGCTCTATAATTTTTAAGGATTCCAAGGAACATCATAAAACAGCTTGCTTCCTCTCAAGAAGGAAGTAACGATGCATTTATTTTGACAGATGATCTCTTTCCAAACACTAGTTGTAAATTAGTCACTGTTTCCCCAAGGCAAGCTCCTATTTCTCCCAAACTAGAGAAGACAGTTTTATTTGCGATCCCACATGTAGTTTCAGTGTCAGCATTGTGTTCCCAAAGTGGTGGTTTTAATGGGAGTCACCAATGACTACAGTGGCTTAGAATGAACCTGTTTAAGTGATGGTTCAACCTCCAGGGCTCATGGAGCAAAGCTGACTCTGAGTTGCTTCATTTTAATTTCCCAGGGAGATGGATATTTGTGCCTAAAAGGAAACTGCTCTACAGGTAGTATATTTAATATTGAGATGCACTTGGATTGAGTGACCTCTTGGATTTCTGCAATGCCCTTCGGGCACTTGATTCCAGCAAAACTCTCTCATTTGCTCCATGTTTTCTGAATGGTCCCTCAGAATGAAGGGACTGAAAAAATAACTAACAAAAAAATCTTGGTAGCTGGGATGAATTACTTTCATTCCTAGAGGTATACAGAAGGGGACTTTCTATTTCATTTTCTGAGGGAGGGCATGCACCAATAAGAACTATCTTCTGTTATCCCTTTCTGCATGAAGGCTTCCTACTAGAGATGGCTCTGAATATTCCTAAGAATGTGCCTTTATTTTTAATGTCCTTTCTATCTTAGAGTGTATGAGTCTTCTTTGTCCTTTTCCCCCATGCCCGGAAGAAGAGGCATGCCTATTCGTCATCACCTCACTGAAAAGGGCTTGAGAGTGCTTGTCTTTCTCAAGTATTACAGACAGCCTCCTCCCACTGACATCCCAGAACTGCTTCCTTGTAGGAGAGTAGTCTTTGGCTCTGCAGTCTGACATGGCTGCATCAGAAACGAGGGCAGAGCCTACCATTTGCTGCTGGTCCTGCAACAATTCAGAGATAACAAGCATTTACTACGGTGGGTTTAGTGATCTCAGTGATGAGGGAAGTACCAGTAGGCGACAGCCAGTGCAGCCATGGGTATCACAGAGATCAGGAAAGAAGAGTAATGGTAGACAGAGACACAGGACTCTGGGCTCACATCAGAAATAAGCATCGTTTTATTTTTCCCACTGTTCTTTATATGCTGTTTAGCTATAGAGATAGTACTACCAGCATGGTTTGACCACCCCACTGACATTCTTCCTAGGTTTTTTCTTCAGCTCAGAGTTTTCTGTACATGGGACCAGATCTGGGTCAAGGTTTATAGCCAAGGAAGGAACTGCAAACTTCATGGACCCGAGCATCAGGGGCTTAGCTGAGGCTTCCCTGAAACAAGTAGGGAACAGAGCTGACTGTTCAACTACCACAGTGTAGACCCAGAATTCTACCCATCACATGCTAACTCATCATGTTTTTATCAGTACCTATCATTATCCCGTGACATCTTCCATTGTCAGACACTATGGTCTTCTCACCTCACAAGGAAAAATAATCATAAATATTTTTAAGCTGTTCTAGGAGATGACTATGCCAAAAATTATCATATATCTCAAAACTTTGAGATAGATTCTGTAACAACTAGAAAGTATTAAAAAGTTTTACCTTAACTAATAAAAATTTAATTAATAAAAATTAATGAAAAATCATGTCCTTTTTCACTTTAAATATTTAATGTAACTAAGATAAGGCAGGAGGACTGTCAAAAATTCAAGGGCAATCAAACTGCATAGTGAGTTCTAGACTAGTCTGGGGTATAGGGAGAGAGACTGTCTTGAAATTTAAAACAATTAGAATTTAACTATAATTTTAATTCAAATAATATATCAAAAAAATTATCAGCACATATATGAGTGGTTTTAAATATTCTAATTTTTCTAGGGAAATTTTTTAATGTTAAGATAATTTAATTTATTTTGTATTTTTAAGAAACAATTGTCTACTGTTGTTATTATTATTTTCTTTTCTTACTAATTCAGTCTGTCAACAGTACTTAATTTGTATTTACTCTGAATACCAAATTCTAACCTCAGTCTTTTCCAGTAGAATAGCTTGCTCTTTGCTGTTGATAGGTGGCATTCCAGGAAGTAACACTACTGTATTTTACAAGGTGTGTGTATGTGCATATGTATATTCGTGTGTGCGGGTAAGCATGCATGCAGGCAGGTGTGTGTGTGTGTGTGTGTGTGTGTGTGTGTGTGTGTGTGTATGTGTGTGTGTGTGTTGTGAAGGCTTTGATTCTATATTTTAATCTGGTTTAAAATTAATAAGAAGCATGAGGAACTTTCCTGGGTAGTTACTATACTCTACCAATGATGTCTTTAAAGGTTAGGTAATCAAATGTATCCTTACATTAAAATGACAAAGCCATGTCAAAAAAAAAAAAGAAATTAACCTGCCAAGCTTTTTCTGTCACACCCAAGTTATAAGATGATTACCAACAATCCAAATTATGCAATGTGCCACTTCAGACCTGACTTATAAAATACCTTCTGGGAGGCTGGGAAGGACAAGTCATCCTGCTTTGGTTCTGGATAACTGAAAGTCGAAGTCAGTTTCTTGGTGGATTCCGTCGAACATGAAGCTTTGATAAATCTCGTAAAACATGAACTCAAGCCTGAAATTCAACAGCCTGAAGGAAAAGGTCGGCAAACTTCTTTCTCTGCTACCAAATTTCTTATTCGGGCATCTGGGTTTGTCCATTTCTTTATGAAAAAGGATCGGCCACCGCATGCAGCCTTAGGATGCAAGGTCTTAGACTTTGTTTGAGGTTTTAGATGAGATATTAAAGGTTGAGCAAGTAAACATTAAATGGAAAATTTAGACAAGCATCCTGGGAAACCATGGAGTATTTTATGGGGTAGACATTACCTGTATGTTTTGAAGCTCACTGAAGGCCTCAGCTACTACATAGACTGGAAATGCAACAGAGTAAATTTTACATCCTGATAGATTAATGTGCTACTTTGATGGAAGGGCACTCCAGACGAGGGGAACGTGGATAGAGTCCTGGGACAAAAAGCTTGTTCTGCCCCTGTGTCTAGGATAGAATGTTTCCCTGGAGAGTCAGAGTGATAGTGGTCATGTGATGCAGAAACCCCCAGAGGCAGAGCTGGGGACAGGGGACAGTAGGCAGACCAGGGAGCCCTGTTTCTGTGTTAGCACTTGCTCCAACAACAAAAACTTACCTCTGGAAGAATTTATAGGCAGAAGTAGCCTGACTGAAAGCAAATTGAAGTGACCAGAGGTGAAAAAGACTGTGTGACTTTAAAGATATGGGTGAAGAGGTGCATTCTGGGAGAGAGACCATGTTCCTATTCATAAAAGGTAAGAAAATGCTTGTTTATGACTATGTCCTAATGAATAAGTGGGAAGTCAACTAAGACAGTACTGAAGGAATTCAATAGTCCTGATAAACTGATATAAGTACTGTGGGTTAAAGATTGGGTAAAGTGAATGGCTCTCAAGAGAATGACAATAAAAGAAAGATTAACAGAAATAAAAACGATAGCATTCCAAAAGATCATTGAGAACCAGACTTTGTTATTCAAGGTACGATGCCATTAACTCAGAGTGCCACTCCTTTAGAGAAGTCAGCACGTGTTAAGGTCATTAACTTTTCTGAAGTTCCACTACCTAAGAGCAGTTGAACTAAGATACACATACAAGCAGCCCTAAGTCTATGGATCCAGCTCTTGTGTTGTGGGTAACGTGCATATAGAGGTTAACAATATTATGTGAGGGGCAGGGCAGCCAAAGGGGAGAGGGGAGAACTGAGGCTGCTCACCTAGTCTGACCAACACAACTGGTCTCTCAGAGTCTCTTCATGATGCTCTTTCCAAGTCTAGCTTCACGTGTGCTAGCTGGGTGCTATTCTAGAAGCTACTCATGGACACAAAGGTATGTCCACTGCAACCCACCTCCACCCTCTCCCCACTGCCCTTTAGATATACAGAAATTCTCAAAATCAGCATGTTCTTTGTGACTTGCTTAATTAGGGGCTTTAAACACAAACACAAACACACACACACACACACACACACACACACACACACACACACACACACACATTCCAGAAATAACTAAACCTGTAACATATTTCTCTTGGGTTGAACATGGACTAAATTTTATTTTTACTTTCGAGAGAAAGCAAAAGGTACACATTTAATGGCAGCTTTATATATTATTTGTATTTTAAACAAAATTCTCACATTAAATTCATACATAATTACCTATTTTATTGTCACCAACTCATAGATATAAAAGGTGAGGTGAGATTGTATTTTTTGGGGGGAAAGGTCCTATGTTCATGGAAAATAGAAAATTCAGGAACTTGATTGCTTATCAAGTAAAGGCCTATGCCACTATAACTGAAAATCTGAGTTTTGTCTTTCAAAACTCCATAGTAGAAGGAATGGGCCAGTTCCTACAAATTTACCTAGACTTCCACATTATCTTCCTACACACACACACACACACACACACACACACACACACCACCACCACCACCACCACCAATTAATAAATAAGTGTAAAAGAAGACTAGAAAACATAGTCTTGTAAAAATCAAGGTGACTGCAGTAGTCAGTACATGTTTTCCTACAGGAAAGGAAGGGTGTGGACTGAAGGTGAGCTATCCGCTCACTATCACCAACAATTATGTGAAAACAAGAGCTTGTTGTTATTCTCCATTTCTGTCCCTCCTTCTCTTACCTGGATTATCGTCACAGTACCCATAGGCTTTATCATTTAGACAAGAGTCTTGGGAAGTGCACTGACCACAAGTTGACTCCCTAAGCCTTAAAAAATAAATGAGATAGTGCTTTGTTCCAAGTGTCTATGCAGTGCCTGATAAAAAGATAAAGAGTTATTGAACATTCACATAGTAAATGAGCAAGCAAACAGCTTTAATGAAAACTGTTGTCAAGAGTCTTAGATAAAATGTGAACCCATCATCAAAAGCCATTAAAAGTGAATTCATGTGAAATACTCTATGTGAAGTGGTTTAACTTACCATTTAAGTTATAATTATAATTAAATATCCATTTTATTAGTGATCATAATCAAATACAAATAAAACAAAAATATAAACCATCAACAGTAAATACACACCATGGGGATGCACAGCAGTTAAAACTCCTCTTGACTGCTTGGAAGTCACCCTGTTTTCTTCTAATGTGCAAAGGTAGACTTTCTGCTCCTACAATAATGGAAGTCAGCAAGAATCCCCAGGTTGGGCCATCCAGATGGCCCCAGTGTTTGCAGAGACTAGACCACCAACCAACGAGTGTATAGAGAGGGATTCATGGCTCCAGATATACATGTAGCAGAGGATGGCCTTGTTTGACATCAGTGGGAGGGGAGGCCCTTGGTCTTGTGGAAGTCTGATGTCTCAGCATAGTGAGATGCTGGAGGGGTGGGGTGCGAGAGGGTGGGTGGGTGGGGAAGCACCTTCAGAGAGGCAGAGGGGAAGGAAGAGAGGAAGACTGTGAGACGAGGGACTTGTGAAGGTGTAACTGGGTAGTGGGATATAAAATAATAATAATAATATTAATAATAATAATAGTAATAGTAATAATAATAATGATAATGGAAAAATACCCCAAAAGATTGAAGTTAATTTTTATATTAATTTTTAATTGAAGCCAAAAGTTTTTATTTTTTTCCATACCTTTAATGTGCCCTTTCTCTTCTCAAATTTTTATTTTATTAATTTTGTGTCTATATATTTTACCTGAATGTATGCTGTTGCACAGACAGTGTGTGCGGTACCTGGGGATGTCAGAGGTGCCCTGGAACTGGAGTTGTAAGTGATTGTGAGCCACCATGTGGGTGCTAGGAACTGAAACCATGTTCACAGAACTAGTGGCCAGTGCTCTGAACTGTTCAGCAATCCCTCTAGCCCCTTACCTTTTTTTCTTAGTCCATAGATCTATTTGCATAGATTTATGATGCATCAAAAGTGTACATCAATTCTTGGAAAACACAAAATACTACTTTTCTCTTCATAGTAAATATTGCATTTCTGGGTCTGGAAAGATGTCTCAATGGTTTTGACCACTGACTGTTCTTGTATAGACTCCAGTCCTGCTCCCGGGACCCACATGGTGCCGCACAAGCACCCACAGCTCCCGGTACAGAGAGCCTAATGACATACTGTGGCTTCTGCAGTCACTGTGCGCATGTCATAAAGAGACACATCTGCAGACAAAACACACACAAGAAATAAAAATAAGCTTTTAAGAAAATACTATGTTTCTATTCGCCTTCTCGAATTTGAAAAAGATATGTGGTTCTATCAGAATCTTTCTTGGTGAAAATCAAGTTTTTAAAACCTATATGACATCTCTTATACCCCACGAGCTCTTTCAAAATCTCAGTATTGACAGTTGGTTCTTTTCAGTAAGGCTCAATAGACAGTCACAGGCAGTCCTTCTCCTCTGATGCACTTGGGCCATGTGGCCTCACTTAAGTGACCAAGTCATCACTCCTCTTTGGCAGGAAGTTCCAAGTTACAGAGCTTATCTGTGTGATCTGGATGTACCCCAAATTTATGCATTAACACTTCACCCTACCATTCTGGTATGATGTGGTTAGGCTAGAGTGAGGTGACTAAGCCATGAGGGTTTGCCATGGTGGTTTGAATAATGGCTTGTGGGACACAGCCAAGG
The DNA here is from genome assembly GCF_963924665.1 of Micromys minutus. Classification (NCBI taxonomy): domain Eukaryota; kingdom Metazoa; phylum Chordata; class Mammalia; order Rodentia; family Muridae; genus Micromys; species Micromys minutus. The sequence continues at coordinate 64,345,730 of NC_137973.1, read as the reverse complement.
TCCCCTTTGACCTCCCATCCCTTCTGTCCCGTGAAGTGATAGCATTTGTCATTCCTGGATGGGGCAGCTACAAACAACTCTGTCAGGAGAAGTGCTAGATCACCCGTCACACCCAAACAGATTAGTGCTCTGGTCTTGGTCAAGACAAAAATTTCTGTACTGTACAAATCACCCAATCTGATGTATTTTCCTGTGGCAACTCAAGGCATTGAAAGTTCTATTCCTGAGGCTCAAACATACAGGTATGGAGCTGTCGCAGGCTTACATTGTTAGTTGTTAAACAGAAAACACCGAGGTCTGTTCTCGTTCCATATTTTTCTCTTTATGTTTCCTCATCTAAGGTAGGAAGTATTCCAAACTGCAACTTGTTTTTAATTCTTTCTGTATTTTTTTGCTTCGTGTACATGTGCATTTATGTGCTTAGACACATGCGTGTGCATATAGAACCAGAATTCAACTTTAACTGTCATTCTTTCTCAGGTACCGCCAGTTTGAGTTACTTGATTTTTATATTGGGTCTTCCACTGGGCTGAAACACACTCTGTAGCAGAGGCTGGCTAGCCAGTGAGTCACAGGGATGCACGTGTTGCCTGCCTCTCCTTCCCTGGGGACAGAGTGAGCCACCATGACAGGCTTTTCTTTGTGGGTACTGGGTTCTAGGTATCAAATTCATGTCCTCTTGCTAATAGCAAGAATTTTATTTGATAATCTCTCTTCAAAGGTCCCCTTTTCTATATATTGTATACAAAGAAAATGTGTATCTCCAATTTTGATTTTCCCTAGTTTGCAGGAACTGGTCAACTCATGAAGGGTTACCAATTAGGATTTCATTCTACATTCTGTAAACATTCAAATCTGACAAGGAAAGGAAAAAGAGAAGAGGCAGATGAAGAATGTGGAATTCGGGCCCATTTGGTTCTTGTGTCTGGAAGCTGGCACAAGTGTTAATCAATCATACCTCTGCATACTACACGGTTCTTCACTGTACAGACTGCGTGTCTTAATCTTTGACTTGTATGTGAGGGAAACATGGACAAGGTAATTAAGCTGCAAAACCACCGCAGTTAAATTAACTGATTCTCCAAGATAAGCATCCTTTCTGAACGAGTCCTGAGTAATACTGTTAAATGAATATCCTTTTGGGAAAAGAATTTTTGTAAGAATCACTTGTGTTCATTTTTCCAAGGTTCAAAAATTGATCCATAAATACCCTGTCTTCTGGAGGCAGGGGACTTTAAGATTCCTTGACAATTGAAAATAAATATCCTGTAACAAAATACATGTAAAGCAAAAAAAAAAAAAAAAAAAAAAAAAAAAAAGCCCATAAATGCTTTCTTCAGGAGCACATGAAACAAATAAAGATATCAAATAGATTGACATCCTGTCTAACGGAGTTAAATAACATCCTGCCCGGCTACCCTATGCTGTGCCCTGAGCTCAATTTCAGATTTCTAAATGTTGGCTTTGCCTTCAAAGAATCATGTTCCAGTTCTGGGACTGACTATGCAGAGACTGGGTCCAAAGTTAGTGGGGAAGTTAAGAATGTGGGGCTTTTGGCTTTGGAATTAGCCTTGCTTCCACAAGCTGCTGTTTAAACTGGTTCTTATTAATAGATCATGCAAGAGCCCACCATTTCCCTCCTCTCTGCCCCACACAAATACGACACATTCTTCTAATCAAGAGCAAATGTTCAGTCTTCAAGTGCATGTTCCTCCCACTACCACCCTTAGGCCCACCCTGACTTTTATTGCAAGGCAAGGAAAGCATCTAAGGAAGAGTGTGGACAGGAATAGGGATGAGTGTCTCTCGAGGTGAGAACAGTAGGCCTGAAGTCAGATGTCACTTATTGCCTTATGTGTCTCTGCAAAGAGAACTGGGTTTGTTCTAATATGAGATATATAGGAAATCTATAGATCCCTGCAAGTGTCTGACCTCTTAAGCTATGGAACCACCATTATAAAAGGTAGAGTCACTAGAGTACATTGTTTAAAAGTTGTTTGTTCTCATGGTGAAATATTCTGTACTTTACCCTACATTCAGTCTCTGTTAATAAGTGCATATAAACTTAGAGTACTCGTGTCTTCCTAATAAACAGACCAGTCTGTCACATTTACCTCTAATAATGAGTTCCATCAATGTGTATTTGTTCTTGATCTCTATTTGTTCTGAACAAAACCATGTCTGAAACGTGAACTCTTTCCTCTCCCATCTCCTATCCAACCATTATCAAGTCTTTCAAATATGTCTTCAACATATATCCAGAATTTAAAATATTCTCTCACTCATTTCTACTTGCAAGTCTGAATAATATTCTTTTTCTTTTATGTCTCCCATTATTCAGGTATACCCTGTGCTCTCTGTAATCAAAGTCTAATGAGCTTGGCGTTCTGAGGCTCAAACGTTGTTCTTTGTGACATCTGCTATTTTGTAGTAAATTGGATTCTTGTGTTCATTATAATTTTATATTGTGACCTCATGTTTCGTGAGGCTTTATCTCGGGAAGTACCATCTGGGTTGAGGGTAAATACCTCCTGGGACATTGGATTTTGGCTTTAACCAGGTGTTCTAAATGTATAAGTAGCTTGGGACCATTTTTATGCTAATTTCAAGATTGTACAGGAAATTAAAACACCTAGCCTATTTGTGGACAAGTCCTAGATAAGTACTATCAGGAGAAATGTTTGCTTTTCTCCTCTCAAAGTATCGACTACAGTGTTGGGTGTCACTGTTTTCCACCTTTGCAGGTGAGACCCCATTGACTTCTCTCATGTCTGCATTCCTAGACCTGTCCATGGGCCTTATTTGCTTTCTCTACACAGCTGTTCTACACCATCTGGTCAGAAAACTAACAAGTCTCTAGCACCCTACTTTTAAAAAGCCATATCCCACACTCCAGCTTACAGCCCTGCCTCCCCTGAAATCTCATATACTTCTTAACACTTCACATCTTAGTAAAAAAAATTATATTCTGCTGACTGTATCTAAGTGTGTGTTAGCAAGAACATCTCTGAGGGCCTCAGAACATATGTCTTTAGTAGACAAATACTTACATTTTTAAATGCTTTCAAATTAAAGATCATATTCCATTGTAGAAGATAAAAGGAAAGGAAGTGCTAATTTCTTTGAATAAGTTCATCTGGTCAACAAAACATCATATGCCTTGGATTCTCCATCTTCAACATGTCATTCTTTTCTGGTGGTCTTTTTCTCTTAGGTGTATCACCTCATGGTTTCAAAGTGCTTCCTGGATCTCCAGGAATGGGCTACCTGTTGTTACCCGCAACAGAGAGAAAGACGACAGAGGGTTTTGTTTGTTTCTTTTTAAGATAGGGAAAGTAAACCTTTCCTTCGGTCTTCATCACCTGTTATAGTTTGTACATGATCAGCCCAGGGAGTGGCAGCATTAGGAGGCATGGCTTTGTTGGAATAGGCATGCCACTGTGGGTGTGGGCTCTAAGTCAGTCACCTAGCTGCCTGGAAGTGAATATTGCACTAGCAGCCTTCAGATGAAGATGTAGAACTCTCAGTTCCTCTTGCACCATGCCTGCCTGGATGCTGCCATGCTCCCTCCTTGATTGTAATGGACTGAAACGCTGAACCTGTAAGCCAGCTCCAATTATGTTGTCCTTTACAAGACTTGCCTTGGCCATGGTGTCTGTTCACTGCAGTAAAACCCTAACTAAGACATCACCTAAAGCGCTTAGTTCTCATTCACCAGAAGTGCATTTCAGGGTCACTTACACCATGCCCGACTAGAAAATAAGGATCAGAATTTTACTTCTTATAGTACAGGTTATCAAACCATCAAGCACCACTTGGTAAATCATGGATTGGACACCATATGGGAATTATGTGACTGCATGTTAAACAATTAGAAAAACTAGACAACAGTAATAGGTTTCAAAATATGTACTGACCAAAATTTAATTCAAAATCAATCATTAAGCTGAAGTGTTCCTGGCAGTACTCATTCATACGGGGTCACAGGATTTCATTGCAGCCTTGGTTCTGAGTGCTGAAAATACACCGCACTGTACAGGCCTAATGCTGTGTAGCCCTGAGGAATCCAGAAGCATCTCAGTTCACATTCTAGACTGTTAATAGATAAACTATGGTGTTTTGCTAGACATACAAGGTCTTCTACTTTACTAGAAGCATAATGGTTTAATTGCTGAAAACATAAATGGTTCATACATTCCTACTATCATTACTCAGCTTTACGTATCAAGCCGTTATATCTTTGACTTTTATATTGGTGTGTCATTTGATTTTTAAAACTGCTGTTTGATAGGCCAGTGAGGAGAGACAGCTGGTAAGCATATTTATTATGAAAGTCTGGCAACCTAAATTTGATTCCCAGAACCCCAAACCTATGTAAAGACAGATAGAGAGAACCAATTTTCTGGCCTTTTCTGTCATTATATATGTGCTATGAAATCCATGCCCCACGTCATACATACAATAGTATTAAATAAAAGGAGATAAATAAAAGCTTTGACATTGCTGTTTGGGGAACTACTTCTTGGGATATTTTTACTGTTCATAATACACCGGGACTTGATTAAATGCAGATTCAAGCACGCACCTCTGATATCGTAGTTACTTTTCTACTGTTGCATGAAGTGGAAATTTTCAGATATGTCAGGTGATACAGACTCACATGATGTTTTGCTAAGACAAGATCTGTAGGAGGACATGTGATGTTTGGAGAGAGTACGAATAGGAGTCAAAGGACAGAGAAAGTCTGGTTTCTTAGGCAGCTTGGCAAGGCTTCGTTTGTCTCTAGCCTTTTTTCTTCTGAATTTTTAAATTTATTTATTGGATAGTTCATATATCTACATTTCAAATGTCATCCCTTTTCTGGATTCCCACCTTCCTATTCTCCCTATCTTCCGGATTCTCCCCTCCCCCTGCTTCTATGAGGGTGCTGCACTTCCACCCACCCACTCCCACCTCAACACCCTACACTAGAAATGAGCCGTTAGGGGACCAAGGGCTTCTCCTATTGCTGCCAGACAATGCCATCCTCTGCTACATATGTGGCTGGAACCATGGGTCCCTCTATGTGTAATATTTGGTTGGTGGTTTGGTCCCTGGGAGTTCTGTGGGTTCTTGATGGTCTGGAGTCCTTATCTTCACTGAACTTCACTTCCCTGGGAGAGGCACAGCAGAGAACTTCTCCTGGCATCCCAGCTGGTCCTGGTTGCTCTCACTGACTTGTGCTGATTCAGCGGAGTACCGGTGGTTTCTGCTGGGTCTCACCACTGCTGTTGATTCATGTTTGGTATCCTGAGACTACTGAACTGGACTGCTGGCATTCTGGAAAACAGAGGTTGGAATCACCCCAAGGAACTAAACATGCCCGTAACCATATGTCCTACTTACCATCTTTCTCCCCTACCTTTGGACGGTGGGCTAGTAGAGGGCTCAAAGTGTTTCAGAACCCTTATTAAAAGTAGGCTAAAAAAAAAAAAAACTAAGCCTACAACTGTATGTATGGGATGGTTTTGTATATCAACTTGACATAATGAAAAAGAATGGAGTTCAGTTGAGGAAAAGCCTCCATGAGACTAAGCTAAGGCATTTTCTCAATTAGTGATCAATGAGGAAGAGCCCTGCTTATTGCTGGTGTGCTATCCCTCGACTGGTTGTCCTGAGTTCTGTAAGAGAGAAGATTGAGCAAGCCAGTAAGCAGTGTGCCTCCATGGCCTCTGTATCACCTCCTCCTTCCAGGTTCCAGCCCTGCTTGAGTTCCTATCCTGACTTCTTCCAATGATGGACTATGGTCTGAAAGTGTGAACCAATCAACCCTGTCTTACCAACTTGCTTTTTACTCATCACAGCAATGGAATCACTAACTAATTTACTGTGAGACAATGCCATGGTCAGCACAGCTCATAAAGGGGAACGTTTATTTGGGGCTTAAGATAGTATTCTATTCATCTTATGTTATTAATTGTCTGTGCTTTTATTTATCTTATTTTTATTCTTACATGTGAGAATATTTTAAAGTTATTCTCTAATAATTTCATACGTTATAGACTAAATATTTGTCATATCCACTTTCAGCTCCTCTGCCTCTGGCTCCCAATAGGTCTCAATCCAGTCTTTGTTTCTATTCTTAGGAACACAGGGAGCCCAGTTTAAGCTGCCCAAGACCACTTCTTAGTTTTATTGTTTTTACCTTCTTCCTTGAAATATCTTGATTTTGAATGTAGTCAAATACTTTTGACTTTCTAGGTAAGGAAACAATAACATTTCTTGATGTTTGTGCGTGTGTGTGTGTGTGTGTGTGTGTGTGTGTGTGTGTGTGTGTACATGCAAACACACATGCGTGTTTTGTTCAACAAATTTAGTTCATATTTTTGTTTCCTTGTAGTTCAGAGTTCTGAAGCCTAGAAGAGAGGAAAATAATTCTTAATCATCAAGAAGGAACGAAGAGGCTGCCTTGCTTCTCTTCTAACACAGAATATATATATATATATATATATGAAACACCCTGAAAATAAATGGTTGACACCTACTGAAAACCATGAGAAACAGTCAGCATAAAACATATTAAAGTGGCCAAAGAATTTCTACAGTTAGAGATACTTTAGCTGTGATAAGGACCAAAAGGTCATGATAAAACACAAGAGTCTAAAGGAAGAATACTGGTTGGCTTGCCTTTGACCACCTTTCTATCCCTGAATCAACCAATCAACCAATCCAGATAATTTTTTTAAAATGTCTGAATTGAATCCTCATTCCTGTGACGATGAGAGTGAAAGATTATTATGTTGATGTCATATTTTTATACATTTGAATATACCATTTAAGAGAACACAACAATTTTTTGTGAGAACATTATCTATATTCCAAATAAAGTTAGCAAAGTTAGGAATAAAATAAACCTTAGAACATATCAAAACCTCATTTAATTGATTCTGAAACTGCCCTTCTCTTTGTCCTAGAGGCCTGATAAGGCAAAGTCTAATCAGTTATGTATTGATGTCCCTTCAACTTTGACTTTTGATTTTGTTTTTGTTTTTTTTTTTTGTTTTGTTTTGTTTTTTTTTTTTTTTTTTTTTTTACTAGATAACTAACCTTGTTATAGCAGAAGATTTTGAAACTCAAAGGCTTTGAATTGAGGATGAAGATTCTAAGTTTATCTTCCGAATGAATATGAGCATTAGTACATCATGCACTAAATAGAAAAATTTGTACCCAGCACATGTGAAAATATCTAAGCATTCTCATGGCTTACATGTGCTCCTTTACAAAACATCCCAATTGGCACTGTGTCAGGAAAGACCTCCAACCTTGATACCACATGCCAGATATGGCATTTGTGGATAGCTTTTCATGTTCCTCACCTTTAAGCTTCATTTCTGTGTTGTGCTTCTTGATGTTTCTTCCCAAGAAACCCCATTGTTCTGTGTATCTATACTGTTTAATTTTTCTTAATGGCTGGCCTCATAAAATCATGCCTTCTAGACATGCTTATGGACAGTTATGTTGTTGTAAGGAGAAGGTTTGTGTTCTATGTATATTAAAGTATTTCAGAGTTCACATTAGATCCTATAATCTAATAGGTGATGTGGGGAGGGGCAGGGAGATGGGGGCAGGATAGCCATGAAAATGAATGTAAATCTGCAAAGGACAGCCACTTCATCTTTGCAGAGTTCCTTGAAATTACCATCACATTACTGTCTACTGGTCCTGTGACCATAGCTCACTGTATGCCAGCCTATGTGAGCATATGTTTCTGATTTACTTATCCAGTCATTTCTCAGCCTATGTTAAAAATGTTTGTCAGAGACATTTGATATCACAAAAGTCTTTCTGATAGTTTGCTAAGTGTCTCAAAGGACTCTTCTGAAGAAAGAAATATGAGTTATTTGCCAAAAGCGAACAAGGTTAAGTAGTATGGTAAACTAATAGGGAGTGGCAGTATTAGGAGGTCTGGCCTGGTATAAATAGGTCTGGCTTTGTTGAAGGAAGTATGTCACTAGGGGTGGGCTTTGAGGTTTCAGATGCTCAAACCATACCCAGTTACCCTCTCTTTCTTTCTGGTGCCTATAGATACAGATGTAAAACTCTCAGCTACCTCTCCTGTACCTGTTTATCAGGTTTATCACCATGATGATGATGGACTAAACTGCTACACCATCTAAATGCTTTCCTTTCTAAGAGTTGTTTTAGTTATCATGTGTTCTCACAGTAATAAAAACCCCAACTAAGACACATGGAAAAAAGGAAAAAAATATGTCCCAAAAGGACATTCACAGTTACAAGTGGAAATTAGCCATAAAATACAGGATGCCCATGTTACACTCCACAGACCCAAGGAGGCTGAACAGGGAGGAAGGCACGAGAAGGATGTTTGACTCTCACTTTGAAAAGGGAATGGAGTGGTCCTGGAAGGCAGATGGAGGGAAGGAATTGGGTGGGAGAGGGAATCCAGAGGGAAGCAGGAGGGGTTTGGTGGAGGGGCAGAGGGTAATCTTTACTGCAACAGGGATGGCCATGAGAATGAATAGAAATCTACAAATGACAGGAGGTAGGGGTAGAGGGGGTCTCCAGGATGGGATAAGAGAGGCACCCAAGAATCAATGGGGATGCTCTTAGCTGTGACTCATAGCATTGGGAATATGGAGCCTGGGGAGGGCAGGAAACCCTGGTGGATTGATAGGGATGCCAACCCATTCCTCAAAACTTTCAACTCCAAACTTATCCTGCCTACAAGAAATGCAGGAATTACAGATGGAGCAGAAACTGAGGGAACAGCCAACTAATAACTTGAGACCCATCCCATGGGCAAGCACCCATCCCTGACACTATTAATGGTGTCTTGTTATGCTTGTAGACAAGAGTCTAGCATGGCTGTCCTCTGAGAGGCTCCACCTACCAACTAACTCAGACAGATGTGAATACCCACAGTCAGTGGATGGAGCGTGGGGGAATCTTAGGGAAGGACTGTAGCCCCTAAGGGGATAGGAGCGCCACAGGAAGACCAACAGAATCAACTAACCTGGACCACTGGGGCTCTCAGAACCAACCACCAATGTTTATTCCAAGCTGTAGAAATTCTGTTACAGTTACGCAACCAACTAGTGGTAAATATAAATTGGAACTTTGCTCTAATCTCTAATCTAAGAGACTACAAAATAGCCACTTGTATAGAATTAATGTTTTAAACTTGTTGGCATGAAACTTGCTTTGGATTGACAGAAATTAAGCACTGTGGATCCTCTTTTTACTTCCCAGATTCGCCACTACTGACCTGGGAATATTTACTCTTACAGGTGTACAGATGAATTCTCCCAGAAGTGTCTTCAAACATCAGGGGGAGCCGCCTTGATGGTGATTCAAAGCGTAGTACAAAGAAATAACCGGTCTATCCCAGATTTCTCCATCACACTTCTTTATTTCTTCAGGGTCGTTTTCCCACCAGCAGGCTCCAGGTCCAATTGAGACTGCTGGTCTTCCCCTGGGTCTGCTCTCCTCTTCAGCTTCTTCCAGCTTTTCCTTAATTCAAGCACAGGGGTCCCTGGCTTCTGTCCATTGGTTGTGTGTAAGTATCGGCATCTAGCTCTTTCAGCCGCTTGTTTGGCCTTTCAGAGGGCAGCCATGCCAGATTCCGGTCTGCAAGCACACCACAGCACATCAGTAATGGTGCCAGGCCCTAGGACCTCCCCTTGAGCTGGATCCCAATTTGGGTCTGTCACTGGACCTCCTTTCTCTCAAGCTCCTCTCAGTTTTTGTCCCTGCACTTCCTTCAGATAGGAACAATTCTGGGTCAGAGCTTTTGACTGTGCAATAACAACCCCACCCCTCCACTTGATGTCCTATCCCTCCACTGGAGGTGGATTCTACAAGTTCTCCCTCCCCACTGAGAACTTCATCCAAGGTCCCTCCATTTGAGTTCTGAGTGTTTCTTACCTGCCAGGTCTCTGGTACATTCTAGAGGGTCCCCCCACTTTCTACCTCCTGAGGTCGCCTGTTTCCATCCTTTCTGCTGGCCCTCGGAGCTTCAGTTCTGTTTCTTTCTCCCCACCCCAAAACCTGAACGTGTGTTTCTCCCTTCCCCTTCCTGTTCCCTTTCTCATTCAGGTCCCTCCTTATCTCTGCCCCCTGATTGTTTTCTTCTCCCTCCCAAGTGGAACTGAGTCATCCTCACTTGGGCCCTTCAGCTTGTTAACCGTCTTGAGTTCTGTGGATTGTGTCCTGTATATTCTCTATATTGTTTTTGGCTGATATCCACTTATTGGTGAGTAGAAACCATGCATGTCCTCTTGGGTCTGGATTCTGATGTTTTAAATTAACTCCTCTAAATATTAATACATGGAAGTTGCATCATGTCCATATTCTTATAAAAATTGAAATGTAGAATCAGGACGCTCTCTGTCACGTGGTTCAGAAATGATAGCACCATGCTTTAATTTAATGTTTTTAACTAAAAAAAATAGTGCAGTTGACTCTCATACAATCCCCAGATCTTATCCATATATACTGTGGGCTTGTTTTGTTTTGTTTTCTGAGAAAGAGTTTCTTTGTGTAATGCTGGCCGTCCTGAAACTATCTCCATAGACCAGACTGGCCTCAAACTCACTCACAGAGATTTGCCTGCCTCTTCCTCCTGATTGCTGGGATTAAAGGGATGGGACACCACCGCTCAGCTACTTGTGATCTTTTAGATTTTGCCTTAAATGTTGATGTTACTGTCAAGCAGAGTTTGGAAAGTGAAGTCTGGCCAGATAGTGAAGCCATCCACTAGAACATAGTTCTTGCAGAGGCCACACCCCTAAAGAAAACTGACTTCTCCCTCGCAATCTTCAACAACCAATAGCGTCACAGCTAACGGTGAGGTTTGTTAAGCCTTTCCGTGCTGTCATGAACTCTTGTAGGTATTCTGCAAGCGACTAAAGCTCTTGTGAGTTCCTGAGTACTGTCCTGTCCATAAGACCCTGTTTGCCCCTGTCCCCGCCGACCTCTAACTTACAATCTTTCCAACCCTTCTTTCTCTACGACCCCTGAGCCTCGAGGAAAAGCATGGGATGTTAATGTCCCGTTTATGGGTGCACACTCCAAAAGTATTTATTCTCTGCCTTTTAACCAACTGTGCGTTTGTAGATTAACTTCCAACTACTGTACAAGGAAACTTCTATAATGGGAGCTGACAGCTATGCCAATCTATACATGAAGAGCTATGGATTTAGAAGGCAGCTTCACCCGTTCAATTCTTAACATGAAAACAGACTCATATTCCCTAACATTGGGGACAAAGCAAGAATATCGTCATTTACAATTTCTATCATACTAAAATATTCCAACTAGTCTTCCAACAATTCTTTATTGTACATAATATGATTATTTACATATAATATTAGAAAGAATTGACCAAAAAAAGAAACTTATAACAAATATGTGAATATAGACAAGTATTAGGATACAAGATTAAGTAAAAAATACATAATATATTATATATATAATTTTCTTTTTTATATATCCCTATTAACAAATTGAAATGTAATTAAAAATAATTACAATGAATTAAAAAATAGAACTATTTAGTCATCTGCCCAACACAATATATATAGAGACAATATATAGAGAAAGATGCTGTTAAAGTCTGATGAGAATTATCTAAGGATTCTAGTTAAATGGATATGTAGTGTGTGTTCCTGCACCAAAGACTCTATTATTCAAATCTATTCACCATGTAATCCGCAGGTTCTACCTAATCCTTGTGAAACTCAGGGAAACTATTTTGCACACGTTGATAAGCTAATTGTAAAGTCTGTGTGAAAATACAAACTAGCCAAAATAGTCAACACAGGGCTGAAGTAGAGCAGACTCGGAGTGCAGACACTATCTGTTTCAAGGCTTACTGTAGAACTATGGTAGCAAAGGGTAGATACGAAGGTCAAGAAAATAGAGGGCATAGAAATGAACCTCCCACAACATGAGAAAACTAGTTTCTGACAAAATATCAGCTTAATTAATAAAAGTTAATTGCTTCAACAAGATATGCTGGAAAAATGATGTCCACATGAAAAAAATCTATTTTCCATTTAGAACGGACCTTTTGTAAAGTTATGAAGAAGAAACTTAATGTCAAAAGCAAAACTACACATCTTTTATCTATAAGTAAAGAGTGTCTAGATATCTTTGGGCTTGATAAATGATTTTTATTTAGAACTCCAAAAAAAAAAATCACCTATGAAAGCAAAAAGCTCAAACATTAACAAGTTAAATTTCCCAGATAATAAAAATTCATTTTATAAAGGAACAATTAAGAAAAGATGAGGTAGAGAATGGGAAAGCACATGTCTGATAAGAACTCTTCTCCAAAATATCCAAAAGTATCTCTTCAAACACAGCAATAAGAAAACTAAAGTTTAGTTAATAAATGAACCAAAGATCCAATGATCTGAATCAATACTTTAGCACAGAAAATGCAGAGATGAAAAACCATCAAGAAATCACACCCAAGATCAGTCATCATTAGGTAATTGCAAAGAAAATGATGACAAACTTTTGAAATAGCCAAAATCAATAACATTGACAATACCTGGTCCCATCAAGGATGTGGAAAAATGGGAACCCTCTTTAATTTTTAGTTGGGATGTATCATGGCATTTGCATGTGGGAATATAGCTTGATAGTTTAATACAAAACTATACATCTCACATGACCCAGAAATCATCCTCATAGGTGTTTCCCCAACTAGTATGTGATAACAAAAATGTCTGTATCCTAATACTCATGGTACCTTTATTGATTATTGTCAAAACTTGGATTAGGCTAATAGACTTTTTATGGGCAAATGCATAACAAACTTTGATAATATCTTTATAATGGTACATTGGTCTAAAATAAAAAAAATAAGCTATCAGGCCCTAGGAAAACATGAGTGGATATTAAAGGCATATTGCTAAATGAAATGGGGTCTGAACCCTGATACACCATATGATATCAATATATCACAGCTTATGGGATCCAGAGTCGGGGGTGGAGGGGCATGAGAAGATAAAGTGAAAAGAGATGTCTCAGGGCACTGAAACCCTGGCAGCAGACACCCACACTCTGCATGTGTAAAAAATAGAAAGAAAAAGAAAAGAGAGAAAGGAAGGAAGAGAAAAGAAAAAAGAAAATAACACCACAGAAAGCAAATCTTAATATATGTAAGCTAAAACAAATTCATTTAGTAGTCAAGGGATCCCAAAATGAGATGCATATGTGCAAAAAAGAATTTAACCACATAATAAATACATGAGACAGACTCACTAAGTGTGGTTTTAAAAAGACACTGATATAAGTAACCTTGGAAATGAGGCGGCTGCATGATCAAGGTTAAAGGACCTACAAGTGCTAGACTAGGCAGCAGAGCTGTTTCTCATGGGATTGTGGGTAGCATGCCTTGATGCATATGCATGATGGAACTGAACAACTGGGTGAATACATGGTAGATGGCAGAAGCCAAATTTCTCACTGTTGGTTTGGGAGTTCAGAGGGGAGCGTGGGAAGAAAGCAAAAGTGTCACATCTGGTAACAATTTAGAACTGGAAAGTTCGATATGAACTGGTGTTTTTACTTTATACATACACTTATACACAGAGAAATATCCTCGCTCAGTCAGCCAGGAGAGCCTAGAGTCAACAACACCCAAGCAGCAAATAGATGTATCCAAAATGAGCCAGAGAAAACAGCAGTTCTAAGCAAAATCATGAAACACACGTGGGCCTGGAACATCTTAACAGAACTGAAATGTAAAGAATTGTCAAAAGCACAAATAAAAACATGGACACTCTGAGATAAAAGGTGTGTGTCAGAGAACATCAGAAGCAATGAAAAATGCCTATAAAAGTCCAAGGCAGAGTAATTAGAGCAGGAAAATAGAGAACATCTAGATTGTAATCCAGTAAATACTATCTCTGTTTCTAGAATGACATGCGTGAATGGTCAAGCAAGAGAAGGAGGACAGAATTCCCTATTCAGAAAACCCCTGGGTACTTACTGTAGGCAACCTATACCTCCCATTAGGGCCGTGTGAGTGTGTTCTTTCTAGAGAAAGACTGTGGAATGGTGGGTGGAAGGTTGGGAAGAGAGAACTTTGTAAAGGATGTCAGTTGAACTACATCAGCATTCACAAGGCATTCCAGTTGGATTGTTCCCTCAGAGTGACAGAGATGGTCACTTTCCTCTGTGCTTTCTACCCCTCCCAAATGCCAAAGCCAGGTCTAGTCTTTGCAAACATCAGACAAACTCTAACTGAGGAAATGTTCTACATAATGCCTGTCCAGGGCTCCTCAAATTGTGGAGCTCTTCAGAAACAGGGACTTACTATCTTCATTTCTGTGAAGTAAATCTAAAGGTATTCTAGAAAATAAATTAGTAGTTGGAGCCAGACATGTCAAGGCATGCCTTTAATCCAGATACTGGAGGCAGAGGCAAGAAGGCTAGCATGGTCTATACAGAAAGTTCAATATCATTTATGACTGCATAGTGAAACCCTGTCTGAGAGAGAGAGAGGGGTAGGGTGTTGAAGACTGCCCATAAGATAGCACTTCAAAATTGTAGAAATTATATATAACACCCAAAGTAAGATGTCTAATCCATACACTTTTAAATTATGCACACTTCCATTTTACAATGTATTTATAGTCATGATATTTAATTTCTTATATCCTAAAAGGTGGTGTTTAATGGTTGTGCCGAATAGCCTTTTAATTGTTTTAATGATCCCTCCCCAAACTCATAAGAACAGTTTATCCTCTAATATTGTCAAGACTTAATAAACAGTATAAATTGAGTTCTGGTCTAATTTTCAGAAGCAGGAAAGTATGCTTAATAACTCTGGAGAAAAGATGGAGGTAAGAAAATTGAGATAAGGAAAGAAAATTGAAATCTGAGGTGATACTTGATAAACCCCCCAAGTTTTTAGTCATAATTTTAAATGATTTTAAATAATTCATACACTGTGTGAAAATCCACTCTTTTTGTCTTCTTTAGATTTCAGAAATAATCTGAAGTAAATTCATGCAATCGAGGTAAGGCTTTGTGTAGGTTACCAAGACAGATACACACCTTTGCCATCATTCGCACTGCTTGAATGCACACTCTCATTTTTTCCCCCACCAAGAACAGTTACAGTCAACTACAGAGTATGACTTTTTGGTGACTGAAAATACAAGGTCAGTGGTGGGCAAGCGGAGGAGAAAGCTTCGGTTCATTCATGAGCCCTGTGAAGTCTGGTGCAATGAGTAGGTATCATTTTCAAAAGACAAAGGAAAACAGATAAAGGGACTGCGGCAAAGGTGGGGGCAGGTGCTTTATAATTCATTAGCTATATTTGTGACCGCCTTTGAAGACAGACATGACAAGCATGGTTATGACTTTTCTTTGAGGCCCAAGTTCAGTGGCAGATTAGTAACCTGATAACGTTTCTATATTTATCTACAAGACAGAGATCCATTTTCAAATCTGCTAACAAAGCATGCTCTCTTTTCATGTGATTGCAACACTCAGTGCTAGGATGGGCCATCTGGCTAGATCTACTGGGGTCTGCCCAGTACTCAAGAGATGCCTGCCATGAGTCATTATTACCTCTGCTGGACTGCTAAGAGGCAGGGGAAAACTCTGAATGTCTAGGCTGTGGTTTACCATGGCTTTTCTCGGATTATACCATTGCTCCTTTAAGGAAAGGGGGCCTTTGTTCGATAACATGAACCAAAGGGGAGCAGAGGCAAGCGTAACACCAAAATGGGAACTAGGAGTCTGGTATATAGGCTGCAGGGAAACTTAAGCTACTTGGAGAACATTTGCCAGCACTTCTTCCTTTATCCAGGTTTCTTCTGCTCTAGGGAAAATGACACTTTTCATCTTCCCCTTCCTGGTTCTCAGCCTGGAAGTTCAGATGAGCATCTTGTGTGTTCAGCATCTTCTGGCTGTAGAACATGGTTTTTCCTCAGTGGAATGATGAGGAGAAGAAGGGAAAGGTGAGCTCATGTCTCACTGATCACATGCTTAACATACAGGCCAGAAAATATTACTAAAATATCTGTATTTCTTCTCCCCACCGTTAACTCCTTCATTTCTAAAAGCAATTTTCTTTATTTTTTTAAATTTAGCATTCTCATTTTTTTTTCAGTGCTTATTTTATTTATTTATATTTCAAGTGTTATCCCCCTTCCTGGTTTCCCCTCCACAAGCCCCCTCATCCTATACCCCACCCCCCTGCTTCTTGGAGTGTGCTCCCACTCCCTCCTCCTCACCACCCTAGCATCCCCTACATTGGGGCATCAAGCCTCCACAGTACCAAGAGCCTCCCCTCCTATTGATGCCAGACAAGGTCATCCTCTGCTACAAATGCAGCTGGATCCATGGGTCCTCCCATATGAACTCTTTGGTTGGTGGTTTAGTCCCTGGGAGCTCTGGGGGGGGGGTCTAGTTGGTTGATGTTGTTCTTCCTATGGGGTTGCAAACCCCTTAAGCTCCTGGAAGCAATTTTCATTGAGTATATTCACAAGCTATAAAGTAGTGGCTGCCCAAAGTCAATGTTTTTCTAGCTTTGGGGAAAGATGTAAATTCATTTGAAGAATGACACTGGTATTTCAGTGGGAATGGAGTCATTCTTTGGACAGAGATAGAAATAACTTTCATAAAGAGAATTGAGGATAAGGATATCTTGATCTTTATTTGACAATGATCTGTGTGGCAAGACCTCTGATGGAAACATTCATGTTGTCTATCAGTTCCTTCCTAAACACAGGGTTCTGGTGCCTCAGCTTGCCCAAACTTTACCTCCTGTCATCACATCAGTTAAGAAGTCACTACATTGTCATAGCTTTAGGGAACACTCAGACCAGGGTGTCCAACAGGCTTCCTTTTAATCTCCTCTGTTGTGGGAGTCCCTTGGCTCAATCTTGAAAAAGAAATGGGTTATGGATGAATGCATTTCCAAGGTTATATCAAAATTCAACTGACAAAATAAAATGGAGATAGGAGATAGTTTATTCACAGCTAGGTTTATGCTTAGAACACCATACTTCACATCTAGCTTGATTTACTTAATTATCACAATTCATACCCTTAGGATTTCAGTTCCCATTTTTCTCCCAAACATCTACTATAATTATCTGTGAGTTCTATTGGGTATCCAGACATTCAGAGTTAGTTGATTTGTAATCTTTAGTAAATTGATCCAAACTGGATCTCTTTCATGTAGCTACCAGCTTACTTACTGGTTATTTTAAGAATAAGCACATGGGACTGGGGAGAAAGCTCAGTTGGCAAACTGCTTGTCATGCAAATGTGAGGCCCTGAGATCTATCCCAAAACCTATAAAAAAGTAAGACTTTGTATTCTTACCTGTAATCCTAACCCAGGGAGACAGAGACAGGCAGGTCCTCGATGTGCACTGGCAAACCCACCTCGGCTAATAGGCCAGTGAGAGAGCCTGCTAACACTAGAGGAATGACTTAGGATGTTGATATGTAGCACACACACACACACACACACACAAATATTGGCACATAAAAAAATCCATCACTCAAATAAAATACATACCTATTTACCCTTACTACACTAACTACTATAATGATCACCTCAAGTTCTATTTCATTTGTCTTTTTTTTTCTTTTTATATGGTTTTATTAGCTATATTTATATGTTTAGAGTAATGTTTTAATTTTCATTGTGTTTGTATTGTGGAATTTTTATCTTGTATTATGTGTATTATGTAGCTGGCTTTTCTGCTTAATGAGTAATCATTATGTTACACCCGTAGCACTGGGTGGGAAGGTATTCATTCAACAACTATACAATATTCTATTGTGTGGCTATACCATCATTATTCACTGCCCCTCCAATGGACATTTGGTTTGCTTCCAGGTTTCCTACTGTAAACACTGACTATCTTGTGTGTGTTCAGCAATAGCAAATGCAATATTTTAATAATCAAGGATATAGACAAAGATAGTTTCAATAGTCCACAATAGACAAAAAAAAAATCCCTTGAATTGGGCAGTTCATGTTTTCAAAGTATGAAAAAGTTGAACAAAAGCAGAGGTTAGTCAATTAAATGACAGTAATTCGTGTCTGCTTAAGGAAACAGGAGTTTTGAATCTCTGAGGTTACAGAGGGCAGGCTTATTGCGATTGATAATGTGCTGGTGTGTATATGTACTCAATAAAATCTTATACTAAAACTGGAAAAGCTTTACACCAGAGGCTTTCTCCATCCAGAGGGCTTGGGAGAGTCTGAGACCAGTTGCCTGCTTCCTCTTCCCAGGGAGATTTTGCTCTTCTACTCAGTCTACACAATACCCCAGAATGATAGGGTGAAGGAAATTGGGCTTTGTGCTCACAGTGAACTTTTCCGTCTGCCCAGAAACAAGAATGGGCACTGTGCACAAGAAAAGAGCAGGAAAAATAAAAAACAAAAAACAAAAAACAAAAAACAAACAAGTAACAAAACACGAAGCAAAAAAAAAAAAAAAAAAAAAAAACAAAAAACAAAAAAAAAAAAAAACACTACCACCATCAACAACAAAAGAACAGAAATACAAAAGAACAAAACTCCAAAGCTGAATGACTCTATCAAACAGAAAACAGAAAATTCCTAAGCTTTACCCACAGTTCCCAGGCTCTGTCTTTTTGAGTTTTTTCCCCATGAAAAGTAGAAATAAAATTTTGTCTTTCATTGGATTCAATGAAACTCTTACTGGAGTTGCCTACTTTTCTTTCTCTTAGTGTAGCAAGCCCCAGAAGAGCACCTGCTGACAGGAGTTCTGGCAAAGAACAAGGTGGTCAAGGAAACCAAGCAAGAAAGTGACTCTGAGGGAAACAAGGAAACCCATTCTCACCTCCCAGGGTGTGGGCTGTCCTGTATTAGCAGTAATAAAGCCAGAGGATCCGAAGTCAGGAATGAGTCCTGTGCCTTTCAACGAAATGTAGCTGACTTCTTATGACTGGGAGTTAATGTGTATTAAGCTACTGTGCTCTGAAAATGTCATTTCAGAGAATGGAGCAACCACAGGAAGCAGACCACACAGAGTGCTCCAAAAACAGAAGACTATAGGCACAATCCCTGCCAAGATTTGGGGGTTGGGGGAAAGCCTAGGGAAGGTCAATTTGATTTAGAGGGATTTATTTATATTTTTTTTCATTTTTTCCCTTTCTTTTGAAAGCTCTATTTAACTTCACATGGCTGAGTGGAGAACAAAAGAAAACAACGTATTTGGTTTTATTTTCCCAGGATGTGAAATGCTTTAGCACACAGAACTTCCAACAGATTTAATCGGGCATTTGAATGATTGCCGTACTGAACCCATGCTTCTCAACATAAATTAGTAAAAATATTTTGATACACCCTTGATAGCTATCTTCTAAACTAAATTACATGAGGAACCACCGCAGGCTGTTGGCAAGATCCTAAGATGATTACAAGAAAGGAGGGGCAAAATGTATATTTGAAGATGTCTTCTTTCCTCCCGTCCTGGGCTCTGCATCTTTCTCATTTGTATAAATCCCAGAGGAGAACAAAAATGTGAGACTATGACTGTACAAACTAGACAGTTATGAGTAATACTGAGTGTGTGAGGACTGTGTTTGACCACATGGACCATTACAAGTAAGTAGATGAGGGAGATATAAAATAGATGTGGTCGACTGCAAAGGTAGGCATCGTGAGTCAAAGCCTTCTATTCTAGTTAAAACTGTTCTTGGTACAGAATTGTGCTCTTAAGAAATAGTAAGTTTTAATCAATTAAGTCATCTCTTATCTCATTTCTTCTTCCAAATCAGGTCCTTGAATTAAGTTATAAAAAGATTCAATCAGCAGTATCATTTCCCAATTTGGGTGTTAAGTGGAAACAGTTCTTAACGCATCAAACACACAAATATTAATTCACAAGGAATTTAAAGATCATGTCCTTCCCACTGACACTGACTTTAGTGTTTCCGTTATTATCGAGAATAAGTCCTCCCACTCCCACCCAGGCTACAAGATCCTCCAAGTGCATACTCTGTCAAAGGATTAGATTAGCTGACAGGCATATGCCCACTAACTATTCAGTCCTCTAGGCCAATAAGATGGAATCTTAGAGGCTTCTTTCAAAGGCACTCTGAGATGCTCAGGACACTGCTTATGTTTCCAGGGACAGGTAATCACTGTGTGATAGAAAGCATGCTTTAGTCATTCCAATTCATTCAGATAAACTGCTTTCCCATGTGTGATCTTTGACACAGGATCCTGGCTTCAGCATTTCTTGCCCTTTCTCAAGCCTCTCAAAAGTACGGAATTTGCATTTGGGAAATGGCTTAGTGGGTAAGAGTGCTTGCTATATAAGCCTGAGGAGCTGAGTTTGGATCCCAAGTACCTACCCAAAAAGCCGAGCGTGGCCATGCACACAGCTGCTACTCCAGCCTTAGGAAAAGTGGGGCAGAGACTTACATACATATTCTTTTGTATCATACATTTATACACAAAGGAGAATTGCTAGATTTTCTGGCCAGTAGCCTAGCTCCAGGTTAGTGAGAAACCCATTCTCAAGAGAACAAGACAGAGCCTAATGGAACAGGGTAATTGATGTCCTTCTCTGGCTCCTGTACATACCTGTTCACACACATGAACATATACGACAGACACATGCATGCACACACACATGAAAATAAAAAGGACATGGGTCTGATGTACCTGCCTCTCTTCCTTAGTGCCTCCCCAGAGCCCCTCATTCTGAAGCATTACATTTGCTGTATCTCCTAAAATCTGCAAAAAGTAGTAAACACCTGAGAGAAAAGTAAAACTTAACAGATGCACAGTTAGAAGAAAAAGCACACTGTGAAATGACCACACTCTTATTCAAAATACTTTTTTCATTAGCTATGTAGGGAAAATGGCCACTCATTTCCTGCTGGTGAGAATCTACATTGAGAAAACATTTTTAAAAGGCAAATGGGCACAAGCACTGAGCTGTAACTGCGTCTACTCTTTGACTCAGCAGTGTTCCCACTTCCAGGAATTGACCCTGAATAAACATGGGAGGAAATGTGCATTCAAGAATAACAACAATAATAAAAATGACAATAATACTAATATAGCAAGAAAACAGGAAGCAACCCAAAGGTCCAATATCAGGGACTTGAGTAACTTGGGGAGAAATTCATGCAGTGTCTCTGTACCTCATAACAGCTTGTTTTCAAAATTTAAAAATCATGGAATTGGGTAGGTGATAAATCAGCATGCAAAGGTACTTTCTGAGGAGCCTGACCATGGAGTTTAATATGCTTCCTGGTCTCCACCTATAGTGGATGGAGAGAACTAACTCCTGTAAGTTGTCCTCTGATATGCTCATGCATGATGTGGTACACACACACATACACACACACACACACACACACCTGCAGCCACATAGTACAAGTAATAAGAAATGTAAACAAACTTTAAATGCAACACTTAAATAAGATACACAAAATCTCTTCATACATTTTTGTGTAAATGTATGATATAAAAACTGCATGATTATGCATGTAATGTTTAAGGAAAGATACTCTAACAATCATATAAATTATTTCATCTTATTTCTATAATAACATAGCCAATGCTAGATACCTTATAGAGAAAAGTTTTCATCATTTAATTTCAGAGGCTAATGTAAGATCTGTTGGTTTCATTCATTCAGCCTCTGACAAGGGAAATCTTGATGTATCACTTCATGGCAGGCAACCTGGTGGTGAGAACCATATAAGAGCAAGGGATCATGTGGCCAAACAGAAAACCAGAGAACGATCCATGGTTCAGATCATACTTTTATGAAACAACTCATTGTCCTAGAGACTAACCATGGACTTTCAGAGAACTATATTAATCTTTTTCATTATCAACATGCCAATTACCAATCACTTTCGAGCAGGTCTGTTTCTTTTAAAGCCTCAGGTACTTCTCATAGAACACAGTAGGGACCAGTCTTCTGGTAAGTGAATCTGTGTGCTAGACTCAAGCTATATCCAAGTCACATCTCATGTTGCACAGTAATGTACAGAACAAAGCTGGTTGGAAATTTAGACAATGCTTTGAACTGTTTTGTCCCTTTGTGCTACCTGTACTATGTGCGTGGAATGTGGTATCTGCAGGTTAGCCTGATGATTCTTCATTTTCCATTTCCTAATCTCAACACACATGTAACTGTCAGATGTGAAAACTCCATGGGCTTTCTTACTTTTGCAGATTATTGTTACTGTGCTGAGAAGTGTTGTTACTTGTTGAAGAAGATGTTGCCTTGTTGAAGGAAGTGTCACTAGTGGTGGACTTTGAGGTTTCAGATGCTCAAGCCAGGCCTAGTGTCTCTCTGTTCCTGATATCTTTGGATCAGCATGAACAACTCTCAAATACCAAGTAGTACTATGTCTGCTTGCACACTGCCATGCTTCCTGCCTTGATAACAGTAGAGTAAACCAAAGAACTGCAAGCCAACTCCAATTAAATATTTTCCTTTATAAGAGTTGCTGTGATCATAGTGTCTCTTAACAACAATAGAAACCCTAACTAAGACACTCATTATGTTTTGTTTTGTTCTGTTTTATCTTTTCCTTTGCCAGTGTATCTCAGCTATTCATTCCTCCTCATCAAGTCTCTATAACACTGATTCTCTACGTGTGGGGTGTAACCCCTTTGGGAGGTGAACAATCCTTTCAGAGAGGTCATAAATCCAGTATTCTGTATATTGAATATTTATATTACATTCAAAACAGTAGAAAAATTATATGGTTGTGGGTCCCCACAACATGAGGGACTCTATTAAAGGGACTCAGCACTAAAAGGTCGAGAACCACTGCTCTATAGCCTCTGCTTGTTGATACTTGTGTTGTGACAAGAGCTTCATTTTGTTGGTCTCTTGCCACCAACACCACCCCTTTAAGTCATCTGGTGATGCTTCTGAATTAGTCTACTGAAGACAGATTATGAATATGTAGTAAGCCAGCCATGTGAGCCTTAACATTGTGCCTCTTGTGTGCCCTTACTGGCTCATCTCACAGAGCTTTATAAGATAGAGAATTTATTTGTAACTCCTAGAAAGCAACTCATCTGTGAATTAATGGAGAATACATACCATTCTCAGATACATTATGACATCTCCAAGAGTGCCTTCTCTTGTTTGCTGAGCATTAGAACTGTAGCCCTAGTACTGAGTTTATCTGGATATCTCTTTGTTCATACCTCCTTTATGTAATTCGATGGGTTTTTACCTCTTCTGGAAAACAATGTTCTAGTAGCTAAACGAAAACTTCAGGAGAAAGATTATATAGACTGTAACATAAATTGAGATGGGAAAATCCAACCAACAAAAATCTGCAATCTGTTATGTGCTCAGGGTTACAGTAACATCACTGACAACCCAAATGTCTCTTTTAGAAATCTATGATTCACTCCTTTCTGAACAAGAATTTTGGCTAAAAACATATAGATGGAATTAGTTCACATTTGCTTTCATAAAAACTGTGAATTATCTGTTTGAATTTGTGGGCAGTACAGACTTCAAAGGAAAGCCCATAGAGTTTTAAAAACAGTGAGTTTCTAAGGGTCTTCAGATGTATGAAGAAAACAAAAATTATACACTCAGATTTATTGAGTGAGTTGACTAGGGAACTTGTAGTTCAGGGTTATGTATTTTGCAGTTTCTTAGAATTGACCTAGTCAACTCTAGTATTCTGATTTCATAAAGGTAACTTAATTCTTTGTCCCCCTCATCAGGCACTTAGCCAGCTGAGCCTTCTCCTCCCCTGTGCAAGCTGATATTTGAATGGAGATGGGAAAGACAAGACACTCACTCTAGCTTTCACACTGTACACACAGTAAGACACTCACTCTAGCTTTCCACTGAGTTTCTGTAAAATAGACTAAACTCTTTTTCCCAGATTATAGACCATATAGGTATAAGCATGGAGTCTCACAATCACATAGAAGTAGGCTGTTCTTTCCTTATGTGATGATTTGTATATGCTTGGCCCAGGGAGTGGCACTATTTAGAGGTATGGCCTTGTCGAAGTAAGTGTGTCACTGTGGGCATGGACTTTAATACCCTAATCCTAATCCTAGCTGCCTGGGAGTCAGTCTTCCACTAGCAGCCTTCAGATGAAGATGTAAAACTCTCAGGTCCTCCTGCACCATGCCTGCCTGGGTGTTGCCATGTTCCTACCCTGATGATAATGAACTAAACTTCTGAACCTGTACACCAGCCCCAATTAAATGTTGTTCTTATATGACTTGTCTTAGTCATAGTTTCTCTTCACAGCAGTAAAACCTTAACTAAGGCACCTTGCTTCTATTGGTTCCTTCTAGATTATACCCAGGGCCATATAACCCTTGCAACTTCTCATTTGGAAAAAGCCTATGTAGACCCCTATAAATCCCATGGTTCAGTTTATCATATAAGTCTTTTTATCTTGGTTCTTAATCTGAGTAGGATCTGGATTCAACTAAGAGGTACACCTCTGGATAAGTTTGTGAGATTTTTTCCAGGTTTAACTGAAGAGGGAACACCCTCTTGCAGAATGGGCAGCACCTTTCAAGTCATGATCGTCCATATATAAAGATGTTTGAGGGAAATTTTCTTATTTTGCCTAGTCTTCTGGAGACCTCTGACTAATATATTGTGGTTTTAAAAGTTCAAGAGTCAAGTCACTGACATTTAAACCAAATATTCATTATCACTAAGTTGCCCTAACCCTACATTATTTGTATAGTACAGGTAGATATTATCATGCTTGACATAATCTGATCAACACTGCATTATCCTTTTTTTCTATCAAAGTAATGAGTGGTACCCAACCTCATCACATCCACCTTCCTCTTTGGGCTCTATCATCTCCATAACTTGACCTGGCTCTTAACTTCAACTGTTCAATGAAATCTTTAATAATATCTTATGAGAGGCAATATGAGTTCACAAAGATGGTAGACACTGACTTTATAACAACTTTCCTCCAAGGTGAGTAAAATTAGAGAAGCCTAGGCAAGCCTTACGGTAAAGAAGGAATGGTTACTTCTTGGTCTTGAAGATCAAGAATCAATAAACAAAGATAATAAGGTGATATTTGAATTGGGAACTTTCTAGGAAGACAGTTGGCCAACAAACAACTCATGTAGAAAAACATCAAATGATGCTACACAGTGTATCAACATCACAGATGTGGTTCCATGTAGAGGAAGCTGAAGGAGCAGGCATAGACAAGGCAGAATGTAAGACTACAGATGTAGGAGAGAGACATAGAATTTGGGCTTTAACTTCTATATAGATAGGTGCCTAATGGATGTAAGTAGGGAAGCTACATGATAGGTTTTTGTTGGGAGACACTGAGACCCAAGGATAGGACAACAATGAGGAGATCATGACAACAGCCTCAGGAAGAAGTTAAAAATATCAAAAATTACAGCCAAGGAGAAAGGAGGGAAGAAGACAACTGGCGCTGATTTAAAGGCAGAAATTCAAGTTGTTGGAATCAGTTGTATGCAGGGGGTTTCAGGAAAGAGAACTAGAGAAAACCTCACTCTACAGATCATGTGTCTGGTGGTGATGGAAAAAAGATCCTCAGTTCAGCCCTGGGCAAAGTGAGTCTGAGGAATCTGTGTGAGCCTTTGATGTGCCCATTTCAGCCCTGGGCAAAGTGAGTCTGAGGAATCCGTGTCAGCCTTTGATGTGCCCATGCCAATCTTCTAAATGGCTTACTTTTAAAGCTGGGTTGGGAGTCTGGATGGAAAAAATAAGACAGAGGAGGGAGAAAAAGAGTCACATAATCCCTCATTCATTTGTTCTGAGTCCAACATTGAGGTTTTTAGTGCAAGAGGTTTGAAACTACCAAAATAAACATGTAATTGCAAGAGAAGGAAGAAGTTGCATTTCCATAGTTTGAATATTTCTTGATAGCTCCCAAATGGAAACCTCTCTAAACAGTTTTGTCAAAGGTAGAAGAGAGAAGTTGATACTTTTTACATGTTAAAGCTTTATATAAATTGCATTTTAATTCTTACAATACGCCTCTATAAATTGGTGTCATTATCTCAATTTTACAGATGTGAGAGCTCAAAGCCCAGGGAAGTTCATAGAATTCCTCTAGCATCCCAGATGGAAATGGTGGAACCTATGTGTAAATCTACATCTGCCTAGATCTTCACTCCAGCTTTCTTCCATTGCATAAAACTAGATGTCAATTACTCAGGGAATAGTTTGGCTCCAGAAATGAGACTCATGAAAATAAATAGTTAATGGAAAACTGGAGGCATTCCTTGTCCTACAAGCTGTCCCGTGTTCTAACAGAGTGTTCCTGTACAGAAGCATTCTTGCCAATGACAGAGACTCAGTTTCACAAATGATCACACTTATCTTCCTCCATCCAAGAAACACTTCTTATAATGTTCTAAATGAAAACCAGTCAGTCAGACACCAAACAGATCAGTGGGAAATTCCCTTTCAAATCTACAAAGGCAATCCTTATGTCCTTTTTTATTTAGACAACCAGCTCCAGTAGCAACTTCTGATACTCCTCAAGGAGGCTACAAGCATTCTGTCCTAATAGGACCAGGTGACTGCAAAATCCAAGGGGTTTCTCTTGGAACTGCTGTCTTAAGAAACCAGAATACCATTTAAATCGAGAACAAGTACTATTTAATGAGTGGCTTAGTACATTATTATCATTTTCTGATGTGACTTATCCTATCCAGCATAACGGTACCTTTTCCTCAGAAGTTTCAAGCAGCCTTCGCATGACCTTGGGAAGATAGGAGGGGGCAGGGTGGCTACTTGCAAAACAATTTACATTTGCTTAGGAACACTAACCACACCATACAACATATGTCAAAATTTTAAAGAGAACAGAACTTCTTTGCTCTGTGCAATGTATACGGTTAGTTCCTGGCCTTTGATGTTTCTGTTTCTGCCCCTTTATTTGTACAAAATTGTCTGGCTTAAAGAAAAAACTTTTATGTCTCACGGCTGACCTGTCAAACATTATTTTAACTTAAAGAATAGCTGACTTCATGCAGCAAACCTGGAAAAGCCCCCTGCTTAAAATAATCTCCCATTATGTATGTGTGTTTAATATATTGGAATTGAGGGAGCGTGCACTAAGAGTCCTGTGTATAACCGTGATTGAGTATAGACACCAGTGGCAGCCATTGGGTCTTCTGCTATGTCTTGTGCCTCAACAGTTTCAAACAGGAATGTAAGCATCCTCTTAACACAGTTTCTCTAATTCTGCATCCTCATACGTCTAGAGCAATCTTCTAACTCCGGAATCAGAAAAGGGCTGATTGAAGAATTTCCTAAGAGCTTTTCTGAGGAGGAGGGCCACATGCACAGAAATGCTGTGTGACTTCTGGGGCTTGGACATCAGAGGATCTACACAAAAGTAGTGATGCTTATGATTAAACTCAGCAGAATGGTTGAGGGGGAAGCGATGCCTGCTTCTATCCACCATGACAGCTATGCCGAGAGGTGGAAGTTAGTGGGGGGTGTTCTATATGGACTCTTACGAGTGTCTCACAGCCCTGGCCTCATCATCACTGCCACTTTCCCCACTTACAGCCTGTGCCTGTTATTCATTGTTTCTGAGAATACTGGAGACTTATCTTGTAATATTTGCTGTTGTGTGAGTTACTTTAATTGAAAACAGGTGCTAGGCAGAGCTTTGGCTGTCCATCTCTACCTCAGAAACGCTGAATAAGCCTCTGCTACTGGGGTGATGATAAATGAGAACACTTTAAAAAAAATCTAAGCGTTAATGAAAATACATTAGCAGTCAAGGAACTTTTCCCTTGGAATTGCCCCTTATTTTAGTTTGAGGATTCAGAATAGAAAATTTGAAGCAAATTCTTAACTGTAGTCTCTGGGTTTCAGTACTTGTCTCTAGGAGACCCAAGGCCTTGGCTCCCACTCTCTAACAGCAACAATTCGCTTTTTTAAAAGTTTATATATTTGATTTATGTCTATTTATCTATGTGAGTTTATGTGGAGAACGTGTGTATAGATGCCCACAGATGTAGAAGAGGATGCTGGGCTCTCCATACTGGAATTGCAGGTATTTGTGAGTCCCCGTGTGAGTGCTGAGAACCTAGGAACCAAACCTGGGAACCAAACCTGGTTCTTCTGCAAGAGTACATTGGGCAGGCTAACCAGTCCCTATAGCAATCCTAAAGACCCAGAGAGAAAATTGTCCTATGTGTTTTTTGACTATTACAATTTTAATAAAACCAATAACCCCCTTGCCCTCAAAAGACAATTAACTGCAAATGATATCAAGGTTTCAATCAGAACTGAACACTCCCTTAAATATCCATTTTAGGGTGACCTATATCATTCACAAACACTGCAGGGTTACTTTTGTTTGGAATTTCACTTTGAATATACACATCTTCAATGTTAATACATTTATTAGTGGAATGCTGTTATGACAGGGACATGAGTTGATTTAAAAAATTAAAAATAAAAACTTACCTTGCTGAGCTGTTGTCTCTCCAGGAGAAGGGAGAATTGCTGGCCTGGAAATGTAGGGAGGCCTTGGCTACACCAGCCACACTATTCATTTCTCTGATCAAAGAGAGAACACTAGTGAGTAATAAAGGAACTCCAGTCAATATGATCACATCGGGTCAGAGAGATTAAAACGTTGTAGGAACTCAAGGTCTGCCTTCAAGGGGCTGACAGCAATATTGACTTTATGAGAAAGGGAAACTAGGCTGTATAGCCCCCAGTTGGATTATCTCAGGCAAGGTGGGGGACAGTGGCTGGTTTTTAATCTCTTTTACGCTTCTGCACAGTGATTCATGGAAATCATGATTGTGGCTGATAGAAGAGGGATATCTAGTTCCAGATACATGATTAATTGTTCTTGCTCTGAGGTGAAGCCTCAGGTCTATTATGGGCCAACCCCTCCCGCTTGAAAGACAATTTCATCGTAAGTGATCGTTTGTGAGACCTCCCTTACTTGAAGGGAGTCTTTATTCTCCTCATACAGTTCCTATCAGTCCTGTCTGCCGTAGAATCCAAGGTAACTGCAGAAGGCAGTGTGTAGGCAGGAAATAAAGAGGGAAAGGAGGCAGAGACAAACTTCTGTGACTTAGACCAACAACTGAGCTCTCTTTACTACATCTTCATATACCTCCCTCCCATCACTGTTCTTTGAAATCAAGGAATATAAAACTAAATATTTTAGATATTCTTATTACATGTTTAACATTCAAATAAATAAATGTGGACACTAAAGAAGTGAATTCCGAGGCAGCTACTTAAATGTGTAAGCTGGTGAGAAGTCTGTGGTTAAGTGCTGGGTCGTCTATTGTTTCAGTTAGTTTGACCTTTTATTCATTCATACATCGGCCATACTATTTGAACATCAGACACTTTTTGGTTCTGAGTTAAAATAGTACCAATGTCACAAAGGAACCCTCACAGTCCTGAGTCTGTACCCTAAGTTTTTCTTACCATTCTTTCTGGCCGGCACTCAAAAATGTATTTACCATAACACTTAGCAGGAAGAACTGATGCCTCAACAGTTAAAAAGTCATGATGCTCTTAGGGAGGATCCAACCTAAGTTGGTTCTCAGTACCAACATCAGGGGGCTCACAGACACCTGTAACTACCACTCCAGGGAGACCCTATGCCTCTAGACTCTGAAGTCACCAGCACTCACATAAAAATACCCACACATGTGTTCACACACTCACATAATTACAAAAGGAAAAATAAGTAGTAAAATGATCAAATGATGGTTTCTGCACTTTCTACTGACTAACAGGTATTTAGATCTGTGCTCTTGTTTTGTTTTGTCTGGAGAAAGAGATGGAGAACCTGAAGTTGGGTAGGTAGGGTGTTGGGGAGGATCTGGGAGACACTGAGGGAAGAAGAAACATGGACAAAGCAATTTTAAGTAAGAGATTTCTGAAAGACCTATTGCTTACATGAGAACTATTTATAGTTATTTGAGAGGTGTGGTACCTGTGACAGTTTTTACTCTGACTCTGAGAAAGGATGTGTCATTTTAAAACTGCCAGTTATATTTGTAACCCTCTCACTGTCTGTCAAAGAAGTCTTTCCTCCCATGGCCCTTTCCTGTTCTCTCCCTCTGATGCCCGCCTTCACAACTTTGACTGTAAGTGACTGTGCCTGACAAATTGCAAAATGATTTACTTTTGCTCTCTTTCCTATAAATATGTCCAACAAGTTGATTTCCTGATTACTTAGCATCAGTTATTTCTTGACATAACCTACCTGATCCTTACATTTGTCTGTTGGATCTTTCCCAACAGGAAGCTGCTTACTGTGAAGGACACATGCGAATAAATTGGGTGCTCCATTGCTCTTGTATAGCTACTGGGATACCATTTAAAATGACTTTCTTTCAACATCTTTCATTCACACTCTGCTTTTTCTTCTAAGTAGACTGCTGTGAAACACTGAAGTACTTGTTTCCTTTTATTTTCAAATAAAAAAAATGGGACAATAGAACATACCAATAAATCCCTAGACAGGAACTTCCTGTCAAGGGGAGACGGGAGCCAAGCACTTTTGCTTATGTTCTGTGACCATCTGTAAGTGACTATGTTCTGCCTCATATCCAGCCTCAAGTTGCTTTTGTGCAACAAGGGAAATTCATTAAGAATGTAAAAACAAAAGTGAATTTTAATGAAAATGAATACAAGTTGATGGGACTGAAGATTTCTAAGGTATATTCAGGAGAAATGAAAAGTAGTTAAAAAATGGAGGCTGCAGGGGAGATGTCTACCATGACTCAGCGGTCTTTTAAAATAGACTAAATGATATGATATGCTAATGACCTGTGGGTGCTTCATCAAGCCAGCAGTAAATGCAGAGAGCTAGGCATAAAGCCTGACAGTTATGGGATCTGGGACTCTGTGCCAACCGCTGAGCCTCTGGCTTATGTGGCTGCTGGTATTGTTTACATAGAATACAATGGACAAGTACAACTCTGACATAGCTAACACACAATTGTCTTTTATATTCTATTGTCTCTTTAAAATGAATTCAGTGACAGCACCAGGAAATTTACTAGAGCCACTAATTAGGTATGGCTTCAGGATGAAGCCAATAGATCTAAATTCTTTGTATTGCTATGTACAGTAAAGAGTCTCTAAAAAGTGAATCAACAAAGCAATGCCATCAGAAAGAAAAAGTGCTAAGATATAAATTTAAGCAGAGAGGGGGCAGATATTTACATCAGAAAAATGGAAGACATGCGTGGAAGAAACTGGAGGAGATGCAAACAGTGGGAACGGGGTCCTTTATTCATAGAACAGGACACCTGTTCTGTTAGTATGTTAGTACTACCCAGAGTGACATACAGATTCAGCATAATTCTAACAAGATTCCTATGGGTTAAGGATGCCAACACATGCCTTTAGTCTCAGTGCTTGATAGACAGAGGCAGGTAGATTCCCATGAGCTCCAGGCCATCCAGGATCATCAGCAACAGAAATCCAAAGAGAAAGGCATCCCACCAAACACATCCTTCCTATATTCCTCATCACTTTCTAGCCACCTAACTGGTTCTAGATCCGACCTAGAAACATCCTCTTTGAACTGCAACATGAGAAAGCCTAACCATTGGGTCTCTGCACCATAAATATAAATGGAAGATTTACACCCAATTATGAAGCCATCATCAGGATACCCCTGAGCCCCTGTCTATCTGTCCACGTCAGTTTTCACATTTGTCTCAGCCCTTATCAGTAAAGTTGTAGACCCTTATTAGCAAACTCAGCTCTTTTGCTAGAGATTGTACATGACTGACTCTGGCCAGGACAGACTGCGGCATACTAGAGCAAATAGGACTCTGGAACAGCGGATGCTACACTGAGGGCAGTGACAGCAAGTCTTCTTGAAAATTTGACAAAAAATGTATTGTATAATTTTATGCAAAAAATGCTTAAAATCTGTACATTTATCTTTGTTTTGTAAAATAAAGTTGTTAAAAAATAAATAAATAAATAGATAAATAAATAAAAATAAAACCTGAGGGAAAAAAAAAAAAGAAAATTTGAACACCTATTTCTTTTCTTTCTTCTTTTTTTTTAAACATTAAGTCTCCATGATCATTGATGTAGTCTGAAAATGCCTAAAAACGTTTGTTCAGAACTTCTACTAAGATTCATATAGGATCACTTCGTGAACAGGAAGCAGATTCCCGCAGCCTTGCTTATTGTCAATCACAGGAGTGTTTGCTGACAGAGCTCAGGCAAGGAGAGAGCAGAACATCACAAATCACAGCCTGAAGCATTCGCATATGAGCACCAGACAGTCAGTGTTGATATGGGCAAAATGTTCTTTTGCTTTCAGGGTGAATGGGAGCTATTTCCACCTCCACAGTGTATTTAAAAAGAGTCAGGTAGGTTAAACAAAGGGACAGGCTTCCTTTAATCACACCGATCCTCCTCCACTGAGCATGCTTCTCTTCCTGCTTTCCTTTACTTTCCTTTACTGCTCAGGCACTGGTGCTGATGCAAATGTCAAAGGTCACCAACTACAAAGGGATTACTCTCCCCTTGCCTGATGCATTGGCAACCTAATTTTTTTTTCCCAGACGCCTTGAACCAACAGAATTTAAGCTGCTGAATCTTAGAGATCATTCAAAGAAGCCCAGTGGAATATTACACAATGCAAGGAGATGTGTCTCCACAGATGACCACATTCTTCTACCAGCACACAGCAAACAGAAGAATGTTTTAAACAGTGATGGCTGCAACATAGAGATGGGACATTCATTTATCTCTCACATTACTTTCCCTTACATTTACAATTTAAATGACAACCTGTTGAAAATTCAGAGGAGACCTGCCTATAACAGCCACCCATACAACCAGAAGAAAAGATTGTCTGCCATAACTAATTGTTATTAAGATGATCATCATTTACTATAGTCACTTGTTACCAGCACCCTAAAAAAACTTCTGATATACACCACTCACAGGAGAGCTGTACTTGAAGCTAGAAAGCTGACATGTCTTGTTGGTGAGTAATACAGACAAAATGAAAAGGTAGTCTGAACCTACCTTTTATTATATCACCAAATTAAATTAAAGCATTTGTCAGGGCTCTAAGAATGTTAAAGCTTTTGTGAGAACAAACACCATGCTGGCATCAGTTTATTATGTATATGAACAGGCAAACCCAAATTATAGTTATGACAAGTTGAGGCTAATAGCGTATATGAATAAACTTTAAGATCTGCAAGCTTTCTTGGCTCTGAATCAAATTTCATATTCCCAGTTTTAGTCCTGGAGAATTTGAGTTACTTCCAGACAAAAATAAAACAAGACAAAACAAATAACTAGCAATTCAATTACACAGTAATTAAGTATAGAACTAAAAGCTGAATTAGCCAGAAAAATAAAATAAGAAAGGGAGAAAGGAAGGAAGGAAGGAAGAAAGGAAGAAAAAGGGCTGGCAAGACAAGTCTATAACTAAGCCCTGGACTCTTCCTACCTACATGAAGCCACCAGAGTGTTGCAAGTTCTGTGTCATCTATCAAATCATTTTACTGGCCATAAGTGACCATCGGCCACTTGCCTTTATCTAAAGAAAATGCCGGGAAATACACACTGGGAAAATAGGCAGCTTTAAGTTTGAGCCAGAACTGAAGAAAGAAGCTTTATAAGCTGACACTTCCTTCACATCAGTGCTAGAGTTTAGGGAAAGGACAGAGGGGAAACCAGAAAACCTGATCTACAGGTTTAGCTATGGGCCCTGGAATAGGATCTGGACAACTTTTATTCTCCTACAGAGAGCTAGAACTGAGAAGGACAGCTTTCCTTTCAAAATCCAAATCCCAGTTTCAAAGAGGGTCACTGTAGTATTTTCAAAGTAAGCCAGACTGAGAATGACAATTTCCTTCATCTTAACTTTGTGTAAACTCTGTTAAAATCTTGACAAGAAAATTGCATCGAATGCCCTAAACTAATGACTATAAGGCTGCTCATGTTCCACAAATGCAGTTCCATAAATTCGGGGTAAGTTGAATGTTGTCGAATTTGCTAACTGTTGAGTCAAGAAGGATTTAATGAGTATATGTGACCCAGGAGATTAACAATATGGACAAATACCTTGATAATTTAATCAATTAAAAAATAAATCTTAAAAGACTGGTTTAGTAAAAAAATATTTAAAGAATTTCACCCAATGAGGTTGCTAAAGAAAGGATCTAAGGAGCTAAAAGGGGTTGCAACCTCATGGGAAGATAACAACATTATCAACCAACCAAACCCTCCAAAACTCCCATGGACTAAAACACCAACCTTTGTGTGCACTTTGAGAGACCTATTGATCCAGTTGCATATATAGCCGAAGACAGCAGTGTCTCGCATCAGTGTGAGAAGAGGCTTTTGTTCCAGGGAGGGCACATTTTCCCAATGTAGGGCAATGCCAAGGCAATGGGGTGGAGCAAGTGATATGGAGGGAGTGCACCTTTGTGAAGGCAAATGGAGGGGGAGGAGGGATGGGAGCAAGGTGGGGTAAAGGACTAACATCTCAAATGTAAATACAGAGTATCTAATTAAAAAATAATTTTGTGTATCTTGTTATTTATTAAACACAACAGAATGATGCATAGAAGTAAGGGTTTAAACTGATAATTAAAACAATAAAGTAAATAAATAGTAATTAAGGCAGAATACGTATGAATGCTGTACAATGACTCCAGACTTCAAGTTTACATAAATTATTAATGAAAAAGTGTGTCTCAAAACTGCTGACATACAAAAGTAACTGTACGTACTGCATACATCTGCATATATATCAACCAGAGGCATGTAAATAGCTAAAGATCCCTTTTCACTTTTTTATTGTAAACAGGTAACAGTTGTTAGAATATATTACAGTATGTAATCAAATTGTTTTCATATCAAAATATCAACATTGTAATTTAAAACAGCAGGTCTAAATTGGTGGCACTGAAGGAAACTCTTCATCTCTAAAATGACCTTTGACTACACAATGAGACCAAATCCATACCTCATTTCTAGCTCTTTAGAATGACGTGGGAGAGAGTTAAAATAACAACCCTAGCAGGGCAGCTGCAAAGCAAAACCAACTAGTTCAAACACCTCATTATTAAAGTTTCTTCAACTGTGGGTATTGAAGGGAAAGATATTTTTACTGCAGTCAGAAAATGGAAAAGAGAAAAATGTAGCCAAGTGTTGTCACATTAAAAACAGAACCAAGCCCTCATGAGTTTCCCCAGTTTCTTTCCTCAAGCAAATCAAAGATGCCTCACTTACTGTAAGTCCAAGCTGCCTGTGATGTGCTTCGCTTAAAAGACAGAACATTTAGGTTGGGCCCAGACACACATTTTCATTAGTTGCAGATTTAGAGACTGGAAAATCCCATCTCAGCTGTGAATGGAGATATTCAAGAACGTTTATGATCAGTAGAAAGTTAACATTGCATTGTGGGAAGAAATAACAAGACCTTTCAAAAGCCAAAATCTTTGTCCAGAAAGAAGACTTTCCATGGCAAAGCACCACAAAGAGCCAGGATGTTTCCAACAGGTTTGTTGTTATCAGAATTGCTGTTCTTCTCACCATCTAAGATACCAAGTCAGTAAATAGAGTTATCTGCTAGACTAGGGACTGGGAAATGTCTACCATAATTAGATAAGTAAGAATGACTTGTGTATTAAACATGAGCAATAGCTGATATCCACATTCAAAAGTAACATAAATAAGACAAATATGGAGAGTCTCTGATCAAAAGCAACAATAACACTCTACAAACTTTATGGCATTCCTCTCTGAAGACTTCAAAGCCTCTGATAAATTGTGTCATGAGCCAGTCCATAGACAGATAGGAAAAATACCATTCTCCTGACCATATGAGCATCGTATCTGAAAAGATAAAAGGAGTGGCCCTCACTCGGGCTTTTCTTCAGTAAAAAGGGCACCATATAAATCTAAAAGAGGACTTCCAACTACAGCTGTGTCATTAGGTGAGCCAATAAAGAACGACATATAAAACTACTTGTTTTCTTATTTCCCATTATAACTTTCACACACTGAATGTCCAGTACCCTCACATAGCCAGTCAAGCCTCCAGACTGCCTAGCAAAATGTGCTCTGGTCTTCTGATATCTTAATGCAGATCCTTACTGGACCCACACAATCCTGATTAATTAAAAAACCCACTCGCTGGTGCTGGTGTTCTTCCATTTCTGTGACTCCTTGGGCATTTACTTGTTTCTTCACCAACTATCTTCCCTACGGCACTGTCATGTCATCACAATGTTTAATGTCTGTTGCAAAGTGGGAAGATTTCAACATTTTCATAACTTTTCCTGTTCATCTTTGTTATTGTTAATGTTGATACTTGGTAACCTGATTTCTTTTTCTTGATGTGCAATTTGGAACTAGAGATGGAGTTCATTGATCGAGCACTTCTCCAGCCTGAGTGAGGACACAGTGCACTGAAAGGATAAAATAAAACTGGCCTGGTGGCTTTAATCTGAGCTTCTTACGAGGCTGAGATAAGGGGAATAATCACAATTTCAAAGCTGGTCTGTGCAAGCTTAGTGGTATGACATTGGACTAGTATTCATGAGGATTCATGTTCAACCTCTGGTTACACAGAGAGACATATATTTCACAGCGAGATGGAATACACACATTATAGATCTTAAGAATGAATTGGCAACCTTCTAAGACAGCAAATAATTTAGATCTCTGCCATAGCACAGCACTCTGCTTTTTCCATGACATGCTAACTAAATTTAAATCACTTTTAGGTGTTTTTACTGGCAGTGCCTGATATTGACCCCAGGATTTAGTACATGCCAGGCTCTACCCTACTCTCAGCCTAAAACCCAAAATTTTAGGTATCAGAAGCATGTATATGTTTCTCTATAAGACATTCTGGGGGATTTACAGAATGTTAAGATGTCCAGTTGGCTTTGCTTATTGTCTGCAAGTAACATATCTTCAACTCCAGGGGATACAAGAGTCTCTACTATTCTGGCTTTCAAGAACACAACCAGACTTGCCCAGATGCATGTAATTAAAACTAAATGTATATATTCTGTATATTCTCTCACTGCACACTTAAATATTCTTCCGATGTTGATGATATTCTAAGTGTATTATCAATATCAAATATTTACCTAGCTGTAGAACTTCCAGTGATGTTTGCAAATCAATATCAAATATTTACCCAGCTATAGCACTGCCAGGGATATTCTCAACTTATAGCAATGTTACTTATGAGAGCTCACCTAGAAGCTCTACAGCATTTGCTGATGCCTTTAGGGAAAGAGGAGGATTTAACATCTTCGTAAGACTTGCTCTAGAGACTTAGTTCGAAAGTCCCAAAGCTACTATCAGACAGCCTTCAGTTTTAAGTTGATCTTCATGACCAATTTTTTATGCTGTCAGAGAGGATTGACAGTTCTACCTTTCTCGAGTGGCTATCATCTGATACCCAAACTGTCCTTTGTAAAAGATCTTACAGTAATGGGTAGATAGAGCAGATAACTTTTTAAAACATAGTTGATGCTGGGTGCTTTCTCTAGAGAAACTGCGTTACATCAATTTACTGTGTTACATCAATGATAATTAATATGCTACACAGTTGCAAATAAATTAAATGAGCAAATGTGACCTGCCTTTCATATTTGTATATGGGTCAATTGGCAAAAGTTATGTCACTTTTATGTGGTTTATAGATAGCAAAAGATACTATGTGTCTCTAACATAATAAGTGAGATTTATGTGTTTATTTAAAATCAATTGTTTTCACATGACATATTCTGATTATGGTTTGCCCTCCACCGACTACTCCCATCTCCTCCCCACATCCCCCTTACCCAAATTCACACCTTTTCTCTCTCATTGGAATACAGACAGCCACCTATAACTAACAATATAACAAAAAACAATAAACAAACAAACCAGAATGGAACAAACTAAAGAAAGACAGATAAAAGGAGAGACAAAGAAAAGGCACAAGAAACATATATAGGTACGTGTGCATGCACGTGCACTCACACACACACACACACACACACACACATACACACACACACATATACCCACCTACATACACACACATACACATACACACACACACACACACACACACACACACACAGAAACCCTAAAAAAACCAAAGCCAGAAACCATAATATATGACATAAAAGACCTGTAAGATAGATAAACAAACAAACAGAAAACAGAGTTTGTTTTGGCTAACCTTTCAAAGTATAGGATCTGCACTTAAGAGGTGTTTATATTCTCAGTGAGATTCCATTAGAGAAAATAAATTTTCAATTGCTAATTGTTTATTTTCAATGGCTACCAATTCGTAGATTCAGCCCTGGAAAGCTGCCTGGCCCAGGCCCACGAAGTCATGGTCTCAATAAGTCTATATGTGCATTGATACTGCTGTGTCTAGAAAGACTCATTTCCTTGCTGTCCACCAACCGCTCTGACTCTTAGAATCTTTCTGAATCCTCTTGTTCAGGATTCTCTGAGTCCACAAGGTTTCGATGGAAACACAAGAAGGACTTTTATTTGACAATGTGTCACCTACTGAACAGCATGTTTTAGTCCAGAGCATTCCAGCACATTTCTAAACTGAAGCACTCTAAACTGTGCTGCTTGATGTATGGTCATGAAAACTTTTAGCTGTCAATAAAAGCTTCACAATGTCCTTGGATAAATGGGGTACACTGTAAGTCATATATTCTGATCATTTGCAAAAGTTGTGCCTAAGCAGTGATGTATGTTTATAAGAACATAAAAGGCTAAGTTCTAATCCAGAGGACAAAAGATGTTGCTATTGTTTACATTTTTAAGTAAAATGAATTATCTCTTGGTTCTTACATCTTTATGCTTCTCTAAAAATACATTCATCTACCTCAGTTTTGATCACTGCTTCTTGTAGTGCCTTTTAAATTTTTTAATTATATTTATTCACTTTACATCCCGCTCACTGCCCCTTCCCAATTAGCCTTCCCACACACACACACAGTTCTTACCCTACCCCCTCCCTTTCTTCTCTGAGGAGACAGTCTCACCCCACCTCTCAGTATTTCCCAACCCTGGCACTTTAAGTCTCTGTGAGGCTAGGTGCTTTCTTTTCCACTGAGGCAGACAAGTCATCCCAGCTAGAACATACCCTACATACAGCCAACAGCTTTGGGGATACCCCCTATTCCAGTTGTTTGGGAACATGAAGGCCAAGCTGCACATCTGCTAAATATGTGCAGGAAGGCCTAGGTCCAGTCAGTGTATATTCTTTGATTGGTGGTTCAGTCTCTGAAAGCCCAGTGGTCCAGGTTAGTTGACTCTGTTGGTCTTCCTTATCCAGTCCTTCCTCATATTCTTTCATAATAGACCCCAAGCTCTCTGTACTGTTTGGCTGTGGGTGCCTGTAGCTGTCTGAATCAGCTGCTGGATGGAGCCTCTCTGAGGACAGTCATGCTGGGCTCTTGTCTGCAAACATTAAAAAGTATCATTAATAGTGTCAGGAATTGGTGCTTGCCCATGGGTTGGGTCTCAAATTGGGCCTGTTATTGGCTACCTATTACCTTAGTCTCTGTTCTGTCCCCTATTCCTGCATTTCTTTTAGACAGGATAAATCTAGAGTCAAAAAATTTGTGAGTGAGTTGGTATTCCTGGTTCTCCATTGGGGTTCCTGCCTGGCTATAGGTGTTGGCTTCTTCAGATTCCATAACCAAGATACTGTGAGTCACAGCTAAGAATACCCCCACTGATTCTTAGTGCCTCCATTATCCCAAGTCTAAGTTTCTTCATAAATGTGCCTCTACTTTCTCACCTCTGTCAGTTGCAGATTTCCATTTACCCTCATGATTATCTGGCTATTTCACCTGTCCCTCTACCACACCTGATCCTGAAAACTGCCATTCCTCCCTCTACCCTTCTCCCAACCAGTTCCCTCTCTCTATCTGCCTCTTAATAACCACTGTATTCTCAAACAGCCTTGCTTGTGCCTTTCTTCTTGTTTAGCTTCATTGGATCTGTGAAGTGTAGCATGGGTATCCTGTATTTTATGGCTAATATCCACTTATAAGTGAGTACATACCATGCATGTACACTGGACCTGACTTATCTCACTCAGGATGATGATATTCTCATAATCTGTCCATTTGCCTGCAAAATTCATGATGCCTTTGTTTTAGTAGCTGAGTAGTATTCCATTGTGAAGATGTACCACATTTTCTTTATCTGTTCTTCAGTTGAGGGAAATCTAAGTCATTTATAGTTTCTGACTTTTACGAATATGGCTGCTGTGAACATAGTTAAGCAGGTGTCTTTGGGAGCTAGTGGAGCTTCTGTTGGTAAATGTCCAGGAAATCACCTTTTTAAAAATCATTTTGCTTATGCTGTTTCTCTAAGAAATGCTAAGATTCATTTCCATTAGTACTCAGCTATTTGGGAGTAAGCCACATTTTGGTGACATTTGGTGATCATCAAATCACTACATTGGAATGGAAAATAAGAAGAGGCATCTCAGCTCCCAGACACAATCACTCAAAAGCTTTTGATTCATTTACAATCCAGAATTGTAGGTTCCATTAGCAGAATGATAGCTTTTTCATGCCAAATAATAATCATCATCATAAAGAGACAGATTAGCAAGAGTAATAGCCAGAGTAATTTTCAAAACACAGTATATTGACAACCATTCTGTCTCAACTGCCATGACAGTTTTCTCCTTAAGAAGCTACTAATATCTATTTATTGGATCAATAGTATATATTGTAAATACTTCATTGGGACAATTATTTTGTTAAAGGTCACAATTACAAATTACCTTTGCCTAAGCCTACTGGTAAATTAGTCCTGAATCTGGTTGTAAATTATATACTGGCAAAAAGTCCATCCTTCTGGTGACTTTCATTTCGCCAAAAACAGCATAGCATCTTGACTTGGGGATGTCTGGATGCTGATGTTAAGTAAAGATCTGCCAGAGACAGGGCCTTACATAGGAAGGGGTTGGAAAAGGAACCATTAATAAATCATACAATAGTGTTAAAGGGCAGGAAGTTATCTGTACCCTAATGTTACCTATTGTCATTTGTCTCATTTCAGTGATTTGTTTGATTAACATAAATATGTCCAGTGTTCCTTCTATATGCTTATGGCATGATTGTAAGAGACAAACGGTCAGCGGTTCCAATGGGAAACTGGTATAATCAGAAAAAAAAAATCCTTCAACTCTTTTACTTTAAAACCAAAATTATTATTCAAGTTAGTTACTTTCAAAATGTAATTGTATCCACCTCACATAACTTAGTTAATTTGCTGAGATACCTAAACAAGAGTTTGTAACTAATTCATCTTGGCAGACTCACCAAGATTTGTTTCTTAAAAATAGATGTTCTATCAGTATATTTACTGAAAAAAAATTTTTTTATAGTCACAGTGAATGGCTGGCAACTTATGCTTTGAAAATTTTCCAGTCATAATCATTATGATCACATGGTGAGAAGAACTTTGGAGACATAATAAGTCAGTTATTTGTAGGCTAAAATGGGCTTCTGAACTCTTATTTAATCCACTAACCCCTTGGACCTGCCCACTCTTGGCTCACCTTGATGTGAAGAGTGGGTAGCCATTTGCTCAAGAAGTCCCATTGATTTCTGGTCTAGTTTTTACAAGAGACTGCCCACCCTCCTATTCTGCTGGTTAACTTTTAAAATAGCCACTCCTTAATCAACAATGAGAAACTGTTTCTTGCCAGAGAACAAGCTCCCGAATCATTGCTAGCTGGTTTTTACCCAGAGCCATGTGAAAGGGATTTCAGTCCTGGAGATGATTTTGAAGAATAAAAGCGTGTCACTTTCTAGACAGCTACATTCTCACTCCTAAACGGTACTCTGCCATCAAAAAGCTTTATCAGGCTCTGACAAGACAGTTAGTTTGTTGTAGTTGGCCGTCAACTTACATTAATGGATGCCCTAAAAGGGCCTTTCAAAGCTTTATAAAACAG
This sequence comes from Micromys minutus, assembly GCF_963924665.1. Lineage (NCBI taxonomy): Eukaryota > Metazoa > Chordata > Mammalia > Rodentia > Muridae > Micromys > Micromys minutus. The sequence continues at coordinate 64,303,737 of NC_137973.1, read as the reverse complement.
ACTACTGTAATTACTTAATAATGTCATTAAAATGTCATCCACTAGCACTCGGTGTCCTCAAGACAAAGGCATACTCAAAGAGTAGGCCTCTGGCTCTGACCTCAAACAACAAGGGCATCTTCTCCTCTCTAGTCACAGACTGCTAGAAGCTGACCAGAGCATCTTTGCTTCAACTACAAAGAAGCTCAGAGTTCATGCTATTAACTCAAATATGTAACTACGCAAGTCTTTACAAGTACGCACTTCTTCTACATTTTCACTGAAATTTTTCATGACCTTGAGCTCTTGCTTCATGTATTCAATCTGTGGACTTTTTGAACATCATTGAAAGACATTCCCCAGAAGTTTGTTGGAAATGGTGTCCCAAAGCCAAAGGGAAAAGTAAAATACAACATCATATGAAAGGTATTACGAGTAGAAAGAAAACAGGGAGATAAAATGGCAATAATAAAAAAGCCTACACTTTCCCCCTTTTTCTGTTTGTTTAAAGGTACATCAAGTCATTTTCTTGCAGTGTTATTTGATATGTAAATTGTATTACACATGAAATAAAGTATGGTCATAACTTTTTTTTCCATTAAAAACCTCTTGACACTAACAGGAAATGAAGTAGAGGTGGCAAACGGCTCATTCAGAAGTGAAACAGCTTTAACATTCACATAGAGTGAGGTCGAAGGAAAAGCTGGCCAAAAGAAGAAACTGTATACTCACGGGGTTGCAGTAAATGAAAAGAAATATGAAACAAAGGCTTGTCTGCGGCAGGACAAGAATGAATACTTTTGACGCAAGCACTGAAACAAAGCCATGCAAGCCATGTGCCAACTATGAAAGCAGCTATTCCATTGTGTAATTGGTGCTGTATTCTGGGGCAAGAATGACCAAGCCTCAGTGACAGTCTGTCATGAGCACAACATGTCAGAAACATAGATGAACTCATTGGTGACACCCACAATGTCAGACCTCATTGACTAACAATAAATTCACAAGGTACAGCTTTTTTTTTCCTTTTGGGTGGGGGCAGCACCAATTTTCCAAATAGTCCAACTATCTTTGACTCTCCTGGCTGAGGCAAACATGCTTTTTTCATTTTAATCTTAATTTCTAATACTAATTTTCAAATCACGCATTAGACATCACACAATAACTATGTGATTTTTTTTCAGTGTGTACATGTTTGTGTATATGTATGTGCATGTGTTTTGTGTATGTATATTTGTATGTGTTCATGCATTTGTGTGCTTAGGTCACTGAATAATGGGTTAAAGAGGCTTCAGTAGAGTTTAAGAAAGCGTAACCATGAAGAGTCATGTCTAAGTTGGTAGAAATTCAAAAATGTCTCAGCTGGAGTAGACCAATTAACAGGACTGGAGGTCTACTGCAAATACAGCTATGGAGTCAAGCAAGTGGTAGCCTAGGTCAAAGACGTGAGCAGAGGCACAACATGGAGTTCAACTGAGCACACTAGGTACAGAACCAAGAATGGCAAACAATAGACAATAATGGCAAGACTAAGGCAGATAAATAAACAGGGTGATGGATGGTGGAAAGTCCAGGCAGATGGATAAGCAGGCACATGGATGGCAATGCATGCAAACCTTGTTAACCACAAGCATATCTGAAGACCCTGGGACATGCAGGAGGCCTCTGTCCATGATCCCAGTAATGCACACACCTGGTCATCAGAAGACAGGTCAGTGGGATGTTGCCATTATACCATTGGGTGCCTCCTCCCTGTAGGATGCAGTTGACTGGACAGAGTGAGTCCCTCAAACCTGAAGTATCCTGCAAATTCTCTTATCTGGGTTCCCTGATATGATTTCCTGACATGTGTCCCTCCAGTAACTTCTAATAAGTTTATAGGCTGGAACCCTTTCTACTTTCAGGATTAAATTATTTATTAGTTTGTTCCACCATCATCAGTCAAGACAAATGATACCAATGTGCAGAGTCATTCTCCATTCTCAACATTAAGCCAAAAGATGCTTGTAAAATGGAGTCTCTCTGGAAGTTACAGTCTGAAAAAGAACAAAAACCAAAACCACTGTTTTATATAATATGGAGTAACTTAAAACAGGGCTTAGCCTGATTTCAACAATATCCACCATGTTGTTACCTACATGAACTTAATTGAAAATATGTCTTATTTACAGAAATTTGATTATCTTACCAGTCTTTGGTATTCAAATACTGTTTTTTTATTTAATTTATTCTTGTCAACAAATTCCCTTAATACATCAGTAGGCTCAAATTTAGTGCATTCAGGATGGTAGAAGTCCTGCTCCATAACTATCAAGTTAAAAATGAAGACGTAGGCTGGTGGAAGAGCCCATGATGTTGAAAAGCCTTTTACATCCAATGCTCCTCATGTCTAAGCGTTTCCCAAGCAATATAATTGTGTTTCTCCCTTAATAGTTTACTTTTGACATGCCAACAGAAAGTCTCTGGTCTATTGAGTAACTCATGATTGTTTTAAGGCCTAAATAGTTTTTGATATCTAGGATTCTTCATACCCCGAACTTCAATAATACCAGGATTACTAAAAGTGAAAATGCCAGGTTCTGCCTCAGATCTCTGGAATTCATATAATTCTTGATTCGGGATATCAGCCCAGTGTTTCAATAGCCTTGCATTTGGTAATACACCTCTTAAACTAGGAGATCATGTGACTACAAGAAACAGGCATCTGTTTGTTCACATGTATGTGGAATGTACATGATCATATAAGAGAACAGAAAGAAACCCAGGAAAACAAAGTCAATGATGTCTTGCATTTTTCCATCAGAGAATCAAATGTGAGTTTTGGTGCTCGTGGTTAAGTTGCCTTTTAATGTATTATTTGGATATTTGTCTCTGTGCTGTATTTCAGTCTTGTCTGGGGCTGAAAAGAGGTTTGGCATCAAACTTGCTGAAAAACATAGCACTAAGCCTTCCCATTCACTTGGCTTCCTTAACTAATTTCATAATTAAAGGCTAAGTTGCCTTCTAATGTGTTATTTGCACATTAATCTCTGTGCTGTATTTCAGTCTTGTTTAGAGCTGAAAAGAGAAGGTTTGGCATCAAACTTACTGAAAAACATAGCACTAAGCCTTCCCATTCACTTGGCTTCCTTAACTAATTATCCTCAAACAGACAACGTGACTTATCCCCCAGTTCCTAAGTCATTTTGCAAATGATTGAGTTTCCTCATAGTTTTAGCTCCATACGGGGATCAGTGTCACCAGAGCAATTTAGTCACCCCTAAAGAAAAACCTTGCAGCTGTTTAAACAGTGTGTGGCCCATAACAACAGGACAGTGTGGAGCATGAAGCAAAGACGATCAGAGGGATCCTGTTTCTAATCGAACCTCTGATGGGAGTAGAAATTGGTGACATTTGATTTCTTAGATCAGAGTCCATTTGCTTATCATGAATTTTTCGATGATAACACACTCACACACACACACACACACACACACACACACACACTGATGAAGTCCTTTCACACGAAAACTTATGTGCCTCTTAAGTGTCACTGCCACTTAAATATGGATACCAATATTGAATCTACTGCTATCTTCTTCAAACATGGGTGCATATTACTTTCAAAATGTCTCTATGCTGTTAGAGTGAAAAACATTACCTTATCTCTTACCAGGAGAAATGATTTAGGAAAAGACAATAAAGATGTATTACAGGGGATAAGGATATATTGAATTTTTTAACCTAAATTACAGAGATTAGTAGATAGTTTTGCAAAGAAAACACAGGAGTATATGTAGGTACATATAATACCATGGCAGCGTGCCCATTCTAGAACTGAGCAAAGACTGAATGAATGGGCTCTATGAACAGAGTTATTGTGAGAAATCAAGTGCATGAGGGATTTTAATGAGAAAATGTGTTCATCACTGACTCTCTGCACCAACAGAAGACAAACGAGAAAGAGAGGGAGAAATGACCTTTTGCCATTTGTTCATTTGTCTTTGTTCATTTACGTTTATTAAAGATCTTGTTGTCATTAAGTTTATTATTCCTGTTATCGTGAGTTCGCCCAACTAGGATCTTAATCATTGAGTGCTTAGGCATAATTAAAGGGAAGTATCAGCTGTGAATGCAAATACGGCAGGAAGTTGAGTTGCTGTCTGCAGGGAGCATGGCTTCTGCTCATGACTGATTTCTTTAGGGGTGTCTAAATTGCTTCACAATAATAGGCGGCTCGGCAGTTATGTGAATTACTGTAAAATTATACAATTACATACCTCTCTGCAGGCAAAACACTAAGACATTATTCCCAGATTTCTTTCTCATCTACAGAGTATAAGATTTCTCCTCTGTCCTTTGGAAGTTTTCCACATGTAACCAATCTCTCCTCTTGTGTGAAATCTGCTGAGGGGTTGAATATAGAAAGTCATTCATGAAAGTTCAGGCAACTCAATTTCACACTTCTTAGTTAATATTATTTTTAAAACACACCCAAATACTGTTTCCTGTAGAATTTCCCCTTTGACACTTCTAAAATCTCTAAGATGTGAAACTTGACATCTATCTTATGGGTCAGATTTAATCATGAAATCAGACATTAGAATTAGTATCCAAAATTTGACCATCATAATCTTGGCTTTCATGTGTTTGATTTACAGAAGAAGGAAGGAAGGGAGAGATAGAGGGATGGAGGAAAGAAAAAGGGGTGGGAAGGAGAGATGGAGGGAGGAAAGGCAGTGAGAAAATGGAACAATAGAAGAGAGAGAAGAAAGGAAAGAAGGGAGGAGGGAAGGGGGAAAAGGATAAGGAAGGAAAAGGTGGGAGGAGAGATACTTTTCAGTTAAATCAGCTACTACAAGAATTCTCTAAAATATTTTATGTCTCTAAAATGTCCTGGAATTAATATTAGCTATATATTTCTTATTTCACCCAAGTTCCTTGTTATAAGGAAAGATTATATTACAATATGCTTCTATAGAGTGATAAACTAGAAGCAATAGATTTTTTAAAATGCATTAGAACACACACGTGCACACACTTAGAGAATGCATCCCATCAATGCAATGACTGTGTGACTTTTTAAAAGTAAATGATCAGCTCAAGAATGTTTTTTAAAAAGGCAGGGAAGAAAGAAGAGGCAGAGGAGGAAGAGGAGGAGGAAGAGAAGGAGTTAGTAAAATGGTGCAGTCAGTAAGGTGTCTGACATGCAACCGAATGTGCACACACACGTCCTCTCCACTCTCCACTTTCCCCCTCTGTCTCTCTGCCTCTGTCTCTCTGTGTGTCTCTCTGTCTCTGTCTCTCTGTCTCTTTCTCTCTGAGTGTGTGTGTGTGTGTCCAATAACCTTAAAGAACTTGTTAGTTAAAACATTTTATTTTACTTTCATCTCTTAGTCAACTGACCTCCTGTCACGCGCCCACGCTTTCCGCCGCTAGGAACAGGCGTGCAACAAAATGAACAGCTTCTTCTGCGGATAACCTTTATTGAACAGCACTTTGAGCAGGGGCTTCATGAGCAGGAAACTTGTCTCTGAGTCGGGGACTCCCTACCAAGTTCTACTGTCTAGACGGCCTCTCATGCACAGTCCCCCAAGAACGATCTCTCTGTCCAGTCTCTCTCCACGTGGGATCTCCCACAACCTCTCCTATCGGGCTTCTCTCCACGTGGTATCTCTCCACCATCCCTCCACGTGGTTTTTCTCTCTGTGTCTTTCTCTTCTCCTGTCTTCCTCTCCTCTTGGGGGAAGAAATGCACTGCTATACATGCCTAGGAGACTTGTGTCACTACCTGATTGGTGCACCCTCCAGTAGCTCAATCACGTGCCCCGGGGGTGGGCTGTAACTATGTGGTGCATGCGCATTAAGTCTCTTGGCTGGGCAACAGCTCTGTTTGCTGAGTTCTCGGCGGGAAGCCGGCGCCATGTTTGGGTGCCGCACAAACGGCTCCCTACAACCTGCAGTAACAAGTTAGCACTTACACAGCATGACCATTCTTGAGGGAGATGTCACAAAGTAGAACCTACTGAATTTCATGTACTCTAGGAGGAAGTTTAGAGCAAACCAGTTTTCCTACAGATATGATGGGATATAACAATAAAAGTGAAAAACCTTTTTCTAGGACTAGCTCTCCAGACAAGAGCATTAGACTACAAGTTGTGAACCAAAGGACACACTGGAGGCTTGTAGAAGGAGAGAGGGGACAGTGTACTATAGTGCCAATGTGCAGAAGAAAATTGTATCAGAAACAAAAAGGCAACATGAACTTCATTTCAGTCATCTGTGGTGGGAGCCAATGAGGACATGAATGAGTAATAAGAGTCAATGGCAAAGAATCACAAGGTTTAAAATGCAAACTAAGATGTCACATAACATAATCACATTTGTTTCAGAATGCATTTCAAAATCAAATGACATCATTTAACAATACAAAGACACAAAATCCAAAATAACTTTAGTACCCATTTAAAGGTAGGTAACAGGACAAAAAAGAGATGGCTAGAGCTACAGGATAAGAAATACTGAAGGATCCCTGGCCCTAGAAATGAGACAAAAATGAAAACAGCGATGCTCACAATTCAGAAGAAACTGAAAGAGTGGGCACTGGGTCCTCTGGGGAAAACACTATGAAGTTGCGTTTGGATGTGGCAGTTTCCTCCAGGCATAACATGATCTTCATATTGGAGGGGAGACTTCCTGTGACAATTGAGAAGAACTAACTCGAGGGTAATGGGATGGAGTAGTGACACTTTTTCATAGTAGAAACAGTAGGGGAGAGTCATGGGACCTATGCCTAAGACTCCAGTCTTTCTGCTTCTTGCCTTTGCTCAGCTGCAAGTGATTTCAGGAGATGTTACTGTGTGCACAAGAAGGAGAGAATCACTAGCAAAAAGGCAGACTTCATGAAGAAGTTACCATAAAGTCATCTTCCATGACAGGATGGGACTTTGTGCTGATACAGCTGTTGGGAGAGTCACTCATTTCTGAAAGGAACTCCTAAGCTGGGCCTTTAAGTAAAGCTCCATAAACTCATTGCTTCACCATGTTGGGCTGTGGTGAAATCATCCTTTGGTCTGTCTTTAATGTCTTATATGGAGTAAATAGACATTTGTGTTTTCTAGAAGAAAATTAACCTAAGTCAGTTCTCAAATAGCCATGCATGGATTGGAATTGATAGGCTACTGGGTACCAGGATATCTGTGGAGGGGATAGAACACAAAAGATGCTCAGGAATATGTGTACCAGTGTATATAAACTAGGACACTTTCTGTGTACCCAGAGAGGCTGGTCCTAGTAATGAGCAAAGAACTAGGATAATGGAAAATCAGCCTTCTATTGTATGATGATGCTTTTAGAAGCAATACACACAGGAAGGAAGGACCCTCTTACCTTCTGATTCCTCTCTAGTATGCACTAATGACAGAACCTAACAGGAAACCACATAGTAAGGAATTGGGGGTGAGTGATTTGTTGAGTTCTATTTCCAGCGAATTAGAATAGACAAGAGTTCCTTGTAGTTCAGAGACAACAGCGCCTATCCAAATCATCATCATCTCTAGAAAGAAACTTGTAACAAAGCAGAAGTAAAAAAGAGGCTTACACAAGAAAGGGGAGGGAAACTTCAGAAAATAGGGCAGACAGAATGGACTCAGGGAAGATGCTGCATTTTGACATTAACTTGTAGATAAAATATTTTCAAATAGTGAATGTTCTCATTTTAAAATCTTAAAAGTTCACTCAGCATCTTGATCAAAGACTTACTACAGTTTTCCTATCCCATTAAGAACTTTAGACTATTAAACAAAATTTTCACTTATGTTAACAAAGGATAAAAAGTATTCCTAATCAGTTGCAGCAAAACAGAAACGTTGTGTATTTCAAATGAAAGCACTAACAATGAGGTGCAAAATATTTACTATTCTACCAAAATACCTGTAACATTGCCTGAGAAGTGAATTTATATACTTTTATTCTATATTATCTCTACTTTTTAATTATCAATACATTCAGAACTTACTATTTGGTTTCTGAATCACTGGACATGTGTGGGTACCCCATGGGAAACAATAATTTAATATTGTACAAGGATGCCAGTGGCCCTGCCGTGTGGAGGCTCAGCATGGAAGAGTGGTATAAAGAGATTCTCTTCCTCCCTCCTGCAGAGAGGAGAATTCCATCACACCATCTCTGCTCTTTCCCTTTCCCCCTACAGAGCTTAAAAATCTGCCTTGGATGTGCATTCCATGGTCCTCTGAAGTATTACAGTAATAACAATAAATTCTTCACATGACAGCTGGACAGAATCCAAGCAGGCGTACACATAAAAACCTCTCAGGTCTAAAATGAGGATTTTTGGTTTTTTTTTTTTTTTTTTTTTTTTTTTTTTGTTTTTTAAATAACATGTTTAAAAGGAACATTACATTTTGGTAATTCAGAACGCGGTGATTTCATAGGAAGTTTTAGGAGAGCAGCTGATACTGAATGCTATGGCTGTGAATGCATTTGTCTTCTCGGCATCACAGAATTAACAGCAGGCTTTGTTAGAGGGCCAAAGGTTAGGAGTATAAATGTGTACTAACTTCATGCAAGAGGAAAGGGATGGGGAGAAGAAAGCCAAGGCTTCTTTTCTAAGGGACTCACAGCTCTCCTTCTGAGAAGATATTGTTCCTGCAAGGATGCTCTGTGAAGCTGGGAAGGGCAGCTTTCAGGGCTGTGCTTGACTAATCTGGATTCGTTCCCACATTCTGAGTTTTCCTAGAGAGCTATATACAAGTGTGTTTTGTAAACTTGTACAGAATAGTTTAGAGAGATCACTAGAGTTTAGAGAGATCACTAGACATATCACTATTTTACAGAGAAATGGGAATATACTCAGGACCAGTAAAGTTTTAGCCTAGTCAGCTAATATTGGCTTTGTCACCTTATATTATAAAATATGAGGGTTTTATAATACAAAAAAAATACAGTAGCAGGTATCAGGTTGTCAGCATTCAGTGGGCACCGTGGGAGAGGCTTACGTTTTATGTTAAGGAATAAGGCAGTAGACAGATAGTAAGATTCATGGATAGTAAGATTTATTAAGCCAGGAGACACTTTCAGTGGAGGAAGCTGGGCTCATGTGCAAAGAGGTGGGTTGCTTGTGTTCAGTGTAGTGTGGGCTTTGGGGTCATTTGCATTATTTAGGATTTCTTGTGCATTTTCTTTACACGAAGTCACATACAACTTCATGTATGACTTTTTGTTATCATGGTAAGTGTTTACCCTGGGACAGATGTTGTAGTGTAATAATGAGCCATGGACTGACTACCTTCAAACACGTTGGGCAGCCTTTGCAACTGCCCCAGTGGCCAGGCTTCACGGGTTTGTACAAGGTTGTCTGGACTTCAGTGTTCATACTGTTCTCAGTCACTACATGCAGATGTGGGGTTGTGCCATGGTCTATGATAACCAAAGAAGTTGATTAGCATATGGAAAACAAAAACCAGAAACCAAAGAGGAGTCTATCCAAAGCCACACTGCTGGCAAAGGAGAATTCGAAAAAGATTTCCAGGGTCCAAACTCCTTCTATTCACTTGTGTTGAAAGACAAAATTTGTTCCTATTTTTTATCTCAACCTAAATAGAGCAACCAGCTCTGGTCATATCATCATAACATAGAGTTTATGTTAAAACGCAATACAGACTCATCTGTCCAGAAACTTTGGAACCATTTTAGCCATGAAATAAATTGAGAGAGTACAACTCATTGTGTCAGAAAGGTCTTTGGAGAGATCTGTAATAAGCTGGGAGGGACAGCATCTCTGGGTGAGCACCGAGCCCCAATCCACTGAAGGAGATAATGATACTACTGAGAAGGAGGTTTTTATTACTTTGCCCAAGGCCATGGTGTTAGAGTACTAAGGGCATGTGTGACTGTGGACTGGCATATATCCTGACACAGAAATCAGCCAGTATTGTTGAATTTATAATCTGGAAAAGAAACAAATAGATTGATCGAGGCTTTGAAAACAAACAAACAAACAATTGGGATGTTCAAAGCTAAGAAACAGGACTTAAAAGAATGGTGCAGTTCTCTGAAGGCTCCTTAGGAAAACATTCTCTCCAATCTAGAAGTCCACCTCACAGACAAACTGTGCGGCTAAGGGCCAGAGAGTGACCAGAGAAGACATACTGGTTTCATTCCAATGCAACATAGGTGGCGTGCGTCATCCCATCATGGAAACTGTCTACCCAGATATGCAAAGATAGTTTATAAATGTATTCTGATTGAAAGGGACATTAACAAACAGCTACTCTTCTTACAAAGAAAAGAAAGCATTTCTTGAAAACATATTTAACTTTTAAGTTTGCTTTGGGATTTATCAGATTTAAGGGGTGATCTGGAAATATAAGAAAGGGGAGTGGGCAAAAGCATAAAGAAATACCTTGGCAACATCTTCCAACATCTAAGGGGCCTGAAACAAAAACTGCTCTCAGAGGCCTCAGGCCTGTCCACCTCAGGCAAAAGTCTAATTCTTGGCCAATTGAGAACATGTTTGAGATACGTCTTGCATTGCAGAACTGGCACAGTGTATTACAGTGAGAGCCTCCTCCAGCCGGGCAAACCCACGTGTGTCCAGGAACAACTATCAGAAGATGCAGAGGTTAGAACATAAAGATTGACTGAAAGTAGGTTAATCAAATAGCTGAAAGTAAGTATGAAGTTATATACTTCTGTAACTGCAGGAAACAAACTTAGAGTCACAGCAGACATTTCTTTAAAAAAAAAAATGGTGGGTGGAGTAATTATGGCAAATGCCCCATAATTACATGCACACACTACGATTTGTTTATTTGGCTACAAAATGCATCACAGCACATGTCAAACACATATTACTTGCTACATATCACAGATTTCAGATTATATGGTACATAAGAATATCTTTGAAATGTATATAGGTAGAGTTGAATTTAGTATAATTTTCATTTAGTTTAATAAGTATGATGTTTATATAGTTACACTCAAATTACTATGCATTTTCTAACTGATAAACAAAAGGAATTGTTCTAAAAATTGTAGAAAATGTAAAGTTGTCATACCAAAAGTGATTCCTGTTATCTAAAAGCCTGTGTAGTGGAAGTGACAAATGGCATAATAGCAGAGAGGGTGGAATTTTTGATTACAGGAAGGATAAGCCTTATTTATTTATTTGAGTTATGGTTTAACATATTCTAACCTGGCCTCAAACTTACTACGTAATCAACAATGACCAAGTCTGATCCTCCTGCCTCTACCTCTGTGGTAGTATTCTGGGTATATAGCAACGCAATTTTACATGGTACTGCAGACTGTATCGAGGACTGTATGTATGAGAGGAAAAGATTCTATCGACCTCATAAGCCATATCTTTAAGAGCCAAAAAATGTTCCACTTTCATCCAGTGAAAATGTTCATTTACTATACTAGTGTTCTCAGTAATAACGTTATTATAATAAGTCATGCAAGTCTGACTACTTAAGGAAAGGTAATACAGATAAGAATTGAATGACAATATTTAGGAACAAGTGACTAAAACATAATTTTTTATAAACTACAGAAGGTGCTTTAAGTGAAACGTCCATCTTTTTCTCCTGTATCTTACTCTCTATTTTAGGATGGTGCCAGATTTAATGCCTTATGTCACCGGCTCCAGTGTCTCGTTCTGTATATCTTAATGTTGACACCGTGTTTCCGATTGCCTTGTAATTGCTGGGTTGTGGGAAGGCTGAATATGTACTGAAAGTTTAACCTGCATTCAGAAACACATGTAGTCAATTACTGCTGTAAATAAACTTAAAAAGATTAACAAGACCTGAGAACAGTAACAAGGATCTCACATATATCCACCAATCCATTTCATTTCTAGATCCCAGTGCAGTCACAGATTTTCCTTTCCAAGTAATTCTTTAGATGATGCTCTGGGAATCTTGCTGCTCGGTGTGTAGTTTGGGAAGCATCGGCATTGGTCTCATCCAGGCTTCTGGAGGACATGGTGCCTGAAACTTCAAATGATCTGAAAGACAGAGCCACCTGCGAAAGCTGTGAACTTGACAGATAGTGTCCATCAGCACAAAACTACAGGGCTTGAAAGAAGATGGTGCCCTCCCTGAACAGAGACCATGCTTAAAAGCCTACGTTGTGATTAATCAATTCCAAGAACAACTGAATCTTGAAACATATAACTGCCAATCATCACGTTGATTTCCCTCTTACTGTAGTGTGCTCTTTGACACAGGGGCATTGATGGCAGTTTAGTTATCAACAGTCATATGTTTTGGTTATTTGATGGTTTTCTTAATATTTTCATGGAATGGTTAAGTACTGATGTTTTTCTGGGGTAACTGTACCTCCCGCCCACACACCACCAAATCTCAAATTAGAACTAAAAATGTGTTTTTAATAAACATTTTTATAATCCCATAGCTGATGCCCTTACTCAAATCCATTTTGATTACTATTGCCAATACTTTCTACAAGATTTTTCATTATATTGTTACTGACATCAAGACATTCTAACTCATGTTTAATAATTGTGTTTTCGATGCTCTCTAGATTTTTCCTTAGCCTGAAATGTAGTTCCTCACTAATAATTTTTAATATTTGTTTATTTTTATTTCATGTGTTTGAAGCCATGAGTTTGGCATCAGATTTCCTCTGATAAGTGATTCTCAACCTTACTAATGTTTGGCCCTTTAATACAGTTCCTCAGGTCGTGGTGTCCCCCAAACATAAATTGTATTTTCTACTATTATAAATCATAATATCACTATATAATATATAAAATATCTGATATGAGAACCCTGTGAAATAATCATTCAATTCCCCCAAAGGGGTTACAACTCACAGGTCAAACCTGTGAAACTATCTTTAACTGATGAGCCATTTCTTCATAGCTCAAATATGGATAATGCTCATAAAATCAATGGTATTCATTGTTGGGCTCAGCAGGTCTTTTAAGCACATTGCCTGACAATGTGAATTTGGTCCTGGCCCCACAAGTTGACAAGACTTATCAAGTCATGAGAGTTGTCTTCTAGCCTTCATATGTTTGCCTTGACTCATGTGGGCCACCATACCTGCATCACATACACACGATATTGAGGTTAACATTATATATTATTTATTATTCACAAATGATTAAAGAATGCATAGGATAAACCACCTAAAAATTTTGCAAAAACTCCTTGCAAATATTTACATTTTATATTCTCTTTTATGACTATAAAATAATGCATCATTTTCTGAGTTGCATATTGTTTTAGCTCAAATCAGAGAGAATTACTTTTCACAGGAAAAAATAGATTCCTAAAGAAATAAACCAATATTTTTACCAAAATATTAATTTTTGGCTGTCTTTAATAGAACTGCTACCTGGAGCCTTACAGGAGAAAAAGAGCTGCACAGAATAAAGTTGGTGTTCCTCCTGGGCACAGCAGAGAAGAGAGTTGCCAAGGAAACCCAGCACTCCAAGTCTAGAGAGACAAACTTTTACAGACACTGCAATGATCAGCTTGGCTAGACCAGAGATTTGGGATCTGAAAAGTGGTGAGAAAATCTGAATTGTCATTGTACTTGAGAAAGAAAGCCACGTGGTGAATGGGAGCTTCTAGGGACTGAAGTCTGGGATGCTAGAGGTTTCTAGGGACTGCACTCTGAGATGCTGGGTTTCAAGGGGCTGCAGTCTGAGATGCTAGGCTTCTAGGAGCTGCAGTCTGGGATGCTGGGCTTCTAGAGGTTGCAGTCTGAGATGCTGGGTTTCAAGGGGCTGCAGTCTGGGATGCTGGGAGCTTCTAGAGGCTGCAGTCTGGGATGCTGGTCTTTTGCTAGGTTGGGTTTTCAGGCAGTTCACCATGTTCCCACAGTGGAGAAAATCATTCTTCTGCTTTTGGCACAGTTGGAGAAACTGGTCAGCCTGAGATTTTCATATCAAGTGCTGACTGTCCTGTGAAACCAGTTGCAGAATTTATGAAGCAAGGACCCTGGAGGAAACCAGAGTCTTTGCAGGTATAGTAATATCAAGCTAAAACCATATTAAAGCTTCAGAAAACAGGAGACAAATTAAAAAGCTTCAATGCAAACACAGAAAAAATGCATCTCACACATTCTGGAGAAAAGAATAATGGTGTTTTCTCATTTAAAACATCAAAACCAAATATTATTTAAGAGAAGAGATAATACAGTGAAATATTTGAAATGTTGAAAAAAATTTTAAGTGAAAACTCATCTTCACCTATAATTCTATATCTAGAAACATCCCACAAAAGGAAAGTTGAAATGTAACCACAAAAATGGAGGCAGGTATTAGCCCCAAACCCACTCTACAAGCATCAGAAGATGGGAGAAAGGAGATGGCAGAAGTCACAAACTCAGATCTGTGTAAAGAGGGGAAGAGACGTGAAGAAGGAATGTGTTTGTAAAATAAAATATGTTACTCCCTTACTCTTAATCTACTACCTAAGTGTTAAAATAATGAATCACAATTGCATGATTAAAGCATATAAAGGAATCACAGTCATTCGAACTGCACTCATGAGGAAATATAGTATTGAAAATACAGCCACGGATTTGTGAAAAGTTTATGCTACAAACCCAAGAGCATTCATTAAAAGAATTTTATAAGAAAGTATAATTGATATTGAGACAATGAAATAATATAAAATCTGAAACTTAAGGAAGAGATGGCTAAAGAAAAGAAATGAAGTGAAAAACCTCTACAGATACACTCATTATTAATTTGACTATATTGATACATTCAAAATAAATGTTTAACAAACATAGGTAAGGTACACTAAACATGAATAAAAGAAGAAGAAAGCCCCACTGCATATTGTTGCTCAAACATTTAAATGTCAAACATGGGTAGATTAGAAAAAAAAAACACAAAGGTGAAGGTTTGGGGTTGTGGCTCAGCTGTATATGTTAGGTCTTTGACAAGGAAGAAGGGAAGGGAAGGGAGGAAAGAATGAACGGAGAAAAGGAGAAAGAGAAAATAAATTACACCATGATAGCACCATTAGCAAGAGGAGAGAGGGAGGAAGGGAAGGAGAAAGGGGGGGGGCAGGGAGGGAGGGAGGGAGAGAACCAGGATAGCTGTATGTATTTCTAGACCTCACAAAAAGGAAGGGTAGAAGAGACAAAGGAAACATGACATAATGATTAAAGGGACCATA
Source organism: Micromys minutus (assembly GCF_963924665.1). NCBI lineage: Eukaryota > Metazoa > Chordata > Mammalia > Rodentia > Muridae > Micromys > Micromys minutus. The sequence goes on along the minus strand of NC_137973.1, from coordinate 64,288,591 downwards.
ACATGTACTGTGCGTACCTGCCTAACACATGGACAGCATCTAAGCCTGAAACACTTTACTGTAACGATGCTCACCAAGGACTCAATAGTTTATTAGATGTGACATCCTAGACAAGAGACTGGGCAGTAAAAGACATAACTGAGGAAATGTGAATATACTATAGACATTATTCATTAGAATGTATCAGTCTTGGTACACTAATATTAACAAATGCACTGTAAGTATAAAGATGTTAATCAGAGAAAACAATTGAGAATGTCCTTCAACAGAGGAATGGATATAGAAATTGTGGCACATCTACACAATGGAGTACTACTCAGCTATTATAAATAATGACTTTATGAAATTTCTAGGCAAATGGATGGAACTAGAAGCAATCATCCTGAATGATGTAAACCAGTCACAAGAGAACACACATGGTATGCAGTCATTGATAAGTGCATACTAGCCCCAGAAAGCTCTGAATACCCAGCAAACAATTCACAGACCTTATGAAGCTCAAAAAGAAGAAGGGCCAAAATGGGGATCCCTCAGTCCTTCTTAGAAGGGAGAACAAAACACTCATGAGAGTAAATGCAAGGTCAAATGGAGGAACAGGGATAGAAACAAAGATCATTTAAAGGCTGCCTCACCTGAATATCTACTCCATATGCAGCCACCAAACCCAAGCACTATTGCTGATGCCAAGAAGTGTTTACTGCCAGGAACCAGATAGAGATGCCTCCTCAGGGCCTTTGCCAGAGTCATACAGATACAGCTGAGCATGCTTGCAGCTACCTATCGGACTGAAAATGGAGACCCCAATGAAGGTGCTAAAGAATAAACTGAATGGGCTAAAAGGGGTTGGAACCTCATGGGAAGAACAACATTATCAACCAACCAAACGCTTCACAACTACCATGGACTAAACACCAACCACCAAGCACACATTGAGAGACCTATGGCTCCATTTGAATATGTAGCTGAAGACAGCAGTGTCTGGCATCAATGTGAGAAGGGGCCTTTGGTCTAGGGAGGGCACATTTTCCCAATGTAGGAGAATGCCAAGGCACTGAGGTGGAGAGGGTGATTAGGAGAGGGGGCACCTTCTTAACGACAAGTGGAGGGGGCGGGAGGATGGGCACAGGGAGGGAGAAATGGATAACATTTCAAATGTTAATACGGAGAGCATCTAATACATTTTTTAAAAAGATGTTAATCAGAGAAAACATGGAGGAAATGTATGAGAACTCTATACTAAGTTTTCTCATGTTTCTGTAAATACTGTTTTGTGGTTGGTATTGGTTTGTTTGCATTTTTCTCTATACCATTACCTAACCTATACCACAATGGAACCCACATTCATTGTGCCTCAGCTTTCCTAAGTACTTTTTGTTATAGATATGCATCAATATCTCTAGGTAGAAATCTTAAACTGTTTTAAAAGTTAAATAACAACCTTATTAAATTTAGTCATAATTTTAAAAATATTTTACCTATGTTGATCATACTTACTCAGGCTAACGGTTAATTTAAGTAACGTATAAAGTATAAAAAACTATAGGCTTTTTGAAAATTTATGGGTGGGAAAAGAAAAGGAAGACACGGGAATATATAAGCATCTCTCTTATAAATTAAATCTTCCTTAGCTGTCTGAATCACAGGGATGTTATGTAATATGAAAGTCGCCCCGTTCACAGGTTTCACTGTTAACTGGGGTGTGTATCTCTGAAGCCCAGAGAGATTCAGTGGCTGTGTTATCACCTGCTCTTGCTAAATCAGTGTGTAGACAATGACACTTCAGAGAACAGGACTGCAATGGGCACACAGCGTTCCATGAGTTCCCTCTTCCACTCTTGTGACTGTTCCTAAGGCTAGACCAACGCTTCTTATTTGACTAACAGTGTGGCCCCTGGCATAGCAAACAGATACATTGTGTGCACTGTCTAGGGCAGTGGTTCTCAACCTTCATAATGCTCAGACCCTTTAATACAGTTCTGAGTGTTATAGTGACCCACAACAAAATTATCTTTGTTGCTACTTCATTACTATAATTTTGACACTGTTATGCATCATAATGTAAATATCTGTATTTTCTGATGGTTTTAGCCAACCCCTATGAAAGGGTTATTTGATCCCCAAAGGGGTCAGGTCCAACAGTTGATAACTGTTATTCTAGGAGTATTAATGTATTAATACAATAAATAATCACGAGGCTTCAGTATGAGTCTCAAAATATTATGAATTTTGAGTTGGGTTTCTAAAATGAATTAGACAAGAAACTAAAAATCATGACTTAAAATCATAGTCTGTATTGTTATAAATGAATGAAGGAAATGTGCATAGTTTGTAGTTAAAGGAATGTTTACCATGATTAGACATATTTGTTGTTAGGATTCTCAAAGGACAGCCAAGAAACAGGTATGATTACCTTGGGTTTCACAGGTCACTGTCATTGTACAACATGTAACTCTCACACATCTGTGAACTGTGCAGTTCCTTCCACCCACAAAGCTGTACCTTCGCTGTTCACATGAGGTATGCCTTTGGTTGGAGATCAAAGCACTTCCTGGTAGATGAGGCATGTTTCTTGAACAAAGACGAACAGTTCTGAACCCTAAGGCTAAAGTCTCCTAATGCTATTTATTTGCAGGAGAGACCGAACTTGAGAAGCCTCCTATCTGATTAGTTTTATGAACACAGTAAAACATAAATATGAAATGCAATGGTTTACCTATGCATGTGATTGCTCCCTTATGTGGAACAACATGGCAAAACTTTTAACTTATGCCTTCCTTTATAAGTAAAGAATGTCACTGTGAATTTTAAGCTAATAATACATCCTAAAGACATTCTTAATAACAGGATGTTTGTATACAGCAAAATAATAAACGTTAATTGTCTGCAGCCTCATTTTCTAGCATTCTAATTTTTGTCTGTTGCACTCACTGCACAGCATATGATCAAAGGTTTGAATTAGGTGGCTTAACAAAGAAAAGATGTCAGTTAGACCTATCTTATTTTGACAGCATGATCTTACCGCTCTATCATAAATATCACATCTGAGGAGATACTATGGTAATAGGAAACTAGTTTCTTTTGAAGTTAACTTTATTTAGTTAAGCAAACTAGATCACAAAACTGTTTTTGATAATCGTGTACTTTATTTAAGATCACTCTGACTTAGACACCTATAAAACTTATAAAGTAATAATTATATAGCTCTGTAAGTATCAAAAACTATGCACAACAATGGAATCAAGATAAATTTGAAGCAACATGGGGCCAGTGCTAAAAACTGTAAGACACATGGGTAGCACTTCATGTAATGGGAAGAAAGATTAATATTAATAGTCTATGCATTCTTGACACATGTCAAATTGTAGGTCACACAACTTTTTCCCAAGAGTGCATTACTTCCACAAGAGTTTTTCCTCTACTCCTCTCGTGTGAGCAATCAATCATACAAAGAGACAACGAATGCAAAAGAACGAGCAGAGTAAAGCAGGAAGAAATGATCAAATTGCTTCTTGAATCTTTCATTCACACGCATAAAATGTATAGCTATAGACAGGAAGAGGAGGACTCTCCCTCTGATGCAGGAGGACTTCTCTTAGAGTAAGATGTGACCTGTCATATGACATCACCTCTTCCCTTCTTGATGTAGCAGTGCACGCCGTCTAGATTTAAGCGGTGTGCATGTTTTAGTGTGTCTCACTTCCACTCTGAGAATCTGGTCATCAAAAGAGATGGATGAAATGATTAGGGACAGAGGAAATAAAGCACTGATATTTCATGACTCTTGAAAGCCAATTATGTCTCCACTGCTGTAGTATCTTCTGCTACTTGTGGGTATAACTCCCCCCATTTTTCTCATTCTTTGTTTCTTTTTTTTTAACTTTATTTTAAAAAACAAAGATAAATGCACAGATTTTTAAGCATTTTTGCATAAAAGTATACAAACACATTTTATAAGGTTGTAATTAAGTATTTGTATACATATATACACATATGTATATATGTAACAATAATATAGGAAAAGAGGTTATTAATTTGAGGAGATAGGAGAGACACTGGGAGTGGCTATAGGAAAAAGGGGGCATGTGATTCAGTCTCATTCTTAGTTTCTATGACCCCATTCAAAAGCTGGGTCATTACACAGGAAAATGCATGGAAGCACAGTGGGTCCCCAGCTATGTCACTAGAAAGTGCTAATGACTACTGTGTCTGCAAGCATCTGTAAACCTCAGGCATCATAAAAAATGTGGAAGACAGAACTGGCAATACACAAACATCCCTCAGGAGAATGACTACTGAGAGATGGAGTGCAGCAGGAACAAAGGCTGGGGGGGGCTAAAAATTAATTCTTGCCCTTTTCTTTAATGTTCACTGGGGCAGAATTTGGGGAAACAGGAAAATCCCAGCAATCCCTCACTATGGGACAGACATGATATCTTTTCCTTCACTGGACACTGCTGTGCGTATAAAATGAGATAGTGTGTAAGAGGCATGGGAATCCAAACATGGAGCACGTACTACAGTAGCAGTCTGTGATGGTTCGAAGATCAGTGAATTTGATGTCCTTTATTGGCACACTAGCTTCTCTAACAAATTTAGAAGTATGCGTGTTAAGTTCACCTCTAGGAAACTAAGATGATTTTGATATGGGGTAGCCCTGGGTGGGGGAATACTCAGCCCTTTCCTGTCTCCCACTCTATATTCTGTCTCACAGGATACACTAAGCTCTACTTGACCATGACCACACACTCCATTCACTGTGATGGTGTCTGACTTCATGTCCAACCTCACTCACAGCCACAACAGTAGAACCCACTGCCTGTGGATTGAAACCATGAGCTGAAATGAATCTTCCCTCTTTTAAGTTGGTTCCCTAAGGTATTTTGCCATAGAAACAAAAACTCTAATGCAGAAACTGTGTGCTTTAATGTCTCTATTGACATTCATTGTGTCATGTGTCATTAGTCAGCATGGGAACTGCAAACTTCAGTGACTTGTACAACACAACGTTTTGTCTTGATATGTTGGCAATGATGTCTATATCCCTGCCCATGTGTTTTCTTAATTACTATTGACAAGCAGAAAGAATAACTAACTCTATTTGGAAATCACTCATCTCCAAATGAACAATTTCAGAACTACTGTAAAACTTTCTTCCTAGATATAGAATTATGCCTTCTACAATGTTGCATTTGCTAAAGAAAGCTACACAGCCAACACTTATATCATGGATACATTGACTATTTATATCAGAAGAAAGGATATCAGGGAGAGAGGGGCCTCTTTTGATACCAGATTTGTTTAAAAGAAACAACATAGTTTACAACACAACAGATAAAATATAAATGGGGACAATTATGACTAAGATTGGGTTTTATCCATTTTTCTATATACTAATTATTATGACTATCCTACAAAAGGAATAAAAATATACACAGAAATATTGAAGACATAGTGTCTCAGTCGGGGTTTCTATTCCTAGACAAAACATCATGACCAAAAAGCATGTTGGGGAGGAAATTTGTTCAGCTTACACTTCCATAACACACTTACTTAACTTTCATCACCAAAGGAAGTCAGGAAGCAGGAGCTGATGCAGAGTCCATGGAGGGATGTTACTTACTGGCTTGCTTCCCCTGGCTTGCTCAGTTTGCTTTCTTATAGAACCCAGGTCTACCAGCTCAAGGATGGCACTACCCACAGTGGGCTGTGCCCTCATCCCTTGATCACTAGTTGAAAAAATGCCTTACAGCTGGATCTCACAGAGGCATTTCCTCAACCAAGGCTCCTTTCTCTGTGATAACACCAGCTTGTTGACATAAAACCAGCCATTACATGTAGAAAGTATAAATATGTGATTTTTTCTCTTTAGTCTCATGGGTTTAAATGTTAGTGGTCAACATGTACATTCAAAACAAAAGGAAAGGTAGATAGACATTTAAGAGTTTCTATAGGAAGTAATTTTTTAAAACCCTACTTTATCACCCAATCTTACCTTTCCCTAGCTAAAAGAATCACCACCAAGGAATCTCCACATGAAACTAAACTATATTACATGCCAAGATGCTGTGGAAACATGTGTGTGTATGTGTGTGTGTGTGTGTGTGTGTGTGTGAGAGAGAGAGAGAGAGAGAGAGAGAGAGAGAGAGACAGAGAGACAGAGAGACACAGAGAGAGACAGAGAGACAAAGAGAGAGAGTCAGAGACAGAGACAGAGAGACACAGAGAGAGACAGAGAGACAAAGAGAGAGAGTCAGAGACGGAGACAGAGACAGAGAGAAAGAGAGAGATTCTGTTCTAGAATGGAAGCATAAGCAGAGACCTTAAGCATGTAAATTTCCTAGCATAGAAGCTGTCAACATCTTTGAGAGGATCTTCTGACTTTTGCCTTAGGACACTTATGGGATAAGATATGTAAACACTCTTTGACACATAGCCAAACATAACAATCATTGCTGTCAATTTGTTGAGTTGAGGAATGAACAAAACAGTTTAACTGTCTCACTGCTGAAAATAGACAAATATTCCTGTGTTTTTAATGTAACTTAACATAAGTTCATGGAAGATTGGAAACCCTGCTGTGATCCAGCCTCCTCTGTTTACAACATAAACATTTTCAGACAAACAAACTAAAAACTCCTGTAAAAAAGAGATTAAATTGTAATGGTACGCTCAATTCTTAAGACAACTAACACACAATCACTAAAAATCTATACCTCTTGTTAAGGTAAGAACATGATCCTTAATAGCATAATAAGTTCAAATTAAAACAAGTGGACTTCTTAAGATATCATGACATAAAACCCGGCACTAAAAGAAACAGGGAACCTGGACTACATTAACATTAAAAGAAAAAGTCCTGCTATTAGACAATGAGTCATCAATCAAAATCAGACCAAATGAAGTCATAAAATATTTTCGTCATGGTTCATGTTGATCAGCTAGCTCTCTGTGCTCTAATGCACAAAACCCAGGTGTGGAAAATTTCATCAAACAGTAAAGGAACATAGAAAGAAGTGTTCACTGGAAATGTTAAATTGGCCCTGACAGAACAATGAATGGCATCCTTCCAGAGAAAGTTACTTCTTAGTGTGACATCTTTCTGGGTGAAACTTAACTAGGGTCACTGTGGTGGTTTGAATGGGAATGGCCCCTACAGGCTCATATATTTAACTGCATGGTCATTAGAGAGGGGCACTACTTGATTGGGATTAAAAGTGGGTGTGACCATGATGAAGAAATTGTGCCACCTGAGATGGGTGAGCTTTGGGGTTTTATATGCTCAAACCAGGCCCAGTGGCTCTCTCTTCCTGCTGTCTGAAGATCCTGATATAGAGTTTTTGGTTATCATGTCTGACCACATGCTGCCGTAGCCCACTTCCTGCTGAGAACGGACTGAACCTCTGAAGTGGTAATGAAAGGGTAAACCCCACTTAAGTACTTTCCTTTATAAACATTGGTACTCTCTTGGTGTTCCCTCAAAGCAATGGAGCATTGACTGAGATGGTCACATGAATGAATCTCCTTCTATACTGATTAGTGCTATGATTTGTCTGTTTCTGAGCCCACCTTTACAACTGATTTCCTCCCCTGATTAATAATATATAATATTTTAAAATATTGTATTTCTAAATCTTTAACAAGTTTCATAAGTATTTCCTAATGTTGTTTAGTCACAACCATTTTTGTGAAAAAAACAAAACAAAACTCACTTCCCTCTGAATTCTGTTACATTTTGAGAATGATTCTTAAAATTACATCCACTTAGCAAATTAAAAAGTGTAAATTCTCACATTTTAGATTATGTTCTTCCTCACCAGCCTCTCTTCATTTAAGAGTTAAGCTGATAAACACCTTCTCAGCCTGAAGAACTTTTCTGTAGCTTCAGGTTAAATACAGAATACAGTTCCACAGGTACCTGTAATCGGCCCACAGCCACTGCTGCTTTTGCCACTTGATGGGACTGTGGATATGTAGAATATGTGGCAAATAAATAAAGCAGTTTTCAGGGCTGGCCTGTGTCAAAGTGGGCTGTGTCAGGCTACATGCATTCTAGGAAACTCTCTATGGGGCATGCTTCCCCTACCGTGCACAGCCCCTCCTTCCACCTGTAGGCAGGACACACTGTACCTGAGGGGGTAGCAGGTGCAGGTGCAGGAAGCAGGGATCTAAGCATCAGGAAGCCCTCTCTTGGTGCTCCGGAGAGGGGATATGACCCATTTTTAGATCACAGGCTGGTGAGATACCAAAGCTTCTAATGTGACAGGGAGAAGAGGAGGGAGATCTAGAGGGCTGCAGTTTTAAAGGTCTACTAAATGGAAGTGAACATAGCCATCCTCCAGAACTGACTGTTTTGCTTTGAAGCAGGCTGAATTTTCTCTGCTTAAGTAAGACTGTATAGGTAAATATGAAACTGGTGTTGTGTTGGGGTTATGGGGGAATCTGCTTAAAGAGCCAGAAATTACTTGCCTGTTTCTAAACAATTATCTTTATATCAGCTCAAAACGCCAAGAGAACCTGCTAGTATGAGTTGATTTCATTTTCTGTTTAGGATCGAATTCTCTTTTAATAAATAAAATGCAAATAAGGGGCTGCAGGATGGCTAAGTGTTTAAGAACACTGGTTGCTCTTCCAAAGGTCTGAGTTCAAGTCCCAGCGACCAAATGGTGGCTCACAACCATCTGTAATGGGATCTGATTTCCTCTTCTGGTATGTCAAGGACAGTGCAGTCATAGACATGAGTGTTATAAACATTAAACAAATAAATAAATCTTTAAAATTTTAAATGCAAACATGGAGGGACATGGACTAGTAAGGCATTGGTTAATCTCACTTTCTTCCCCTATGTAAAATTTGCCAGCCTTTAACTCCCAATGTTCTCTACCACAAAATCCATAAAGATTGGACATGTTCATAGAAGCGATGTTTTTAAAATTTCTCATATTCATTTACTTGTGTGTGTGTGTGTGTGTGTGTGAGAGAGAGAGAGAGAGAGAGAGAGAGAGAGAGAGAGAGAGAGAGAGAGAGAGAAACGCTTCTCTTATACCTTCATGGAGGTTGCAGGGATGTAATTCAGAATATCAGTCACAAGTACCCTAACTGAATCATTTCACATGTTTAAAACGACCCTTGAAACACACCAGGAGTGGTCTACTTGCTGACTAAATTAACCCTCCTGAGTGTTGATCTCTTAAGCAACCCTGCAGAAAAAGAAGTCTCAGTCCTGAAATCAGCAAAAGGGGGGTGTATTTACATTAAGAAAAGACTGACTTATGACTATCTTTCTACTCTCTTTGCATAATCATTCACATATTATACATAGAAAACAAGTTTGAAAAATGTTTGAAGGGGGTCTATTAAAATAGTATACAATCCTTCTTAAATATTAGAATGTTACTATTCTTACAATTCTCTACATGATTTTAAAACTTACTTTTGCCATTCATTTTTCTTCTTTAGATATAAAATCAGATGCATAGGAATATGGAATTCTGTTTCTGTTTTGATAAATATTAAAGAGAGCATCTACCAATTCCCATTCTTCTCACTCTGAGTGGTGACTCGGTCTGCAGGCCACAGATCTGAATCTGTCTGCCCCGATTCTTCTCTGACACCCAGTCTATAAGTCACCCTCTCCCATCTGTATGCCTGTCAGCCAGAAACTTAGCTCAAATTCCCCACACCCTGGTAAAATCAAGAGTCAATAATCAATAATTTATAAATCAGATTTATATGTTAAATTCTCAATCTACAATCGATCCACACAATAAGCTTACAACCAGTTGACAAAGATATAAACTGCCTGCTTAGAGAAGATAAATTGACCTATAGAAATCTATCCCTTAGCAAGTATACGTAACTACCAATGGCTACTGAGAGCTGTGTGGACAGAGATAAGTCATCTTTGTCTTCCCTGTTGATTCTCCTTCTTCTTCCTTCCTCTTGACTTACAAAAACTTTATGCCTGCCCCACTTTCTAATACTGTCCAATCATGTATTACTTTGCCATCAACCTGCATGATCCTATTAATAATATCAAGCTTGAAAGAAGAACAAAGGGAGGAAGATGTGGAGTGTTGAAGAACAGAACAGTGCTCAAGCTGTGCAGAAACTCAGCCAGCATATACCTGAACACTGACACAAGAGAAGCAAAACCATGGGTGGTGGAGTGGGGGAGGAGGCTCAGCTGGTAAATACACTTGATATACAAGCCTGATAACCCAAGTGTAAGCCAAGAAACACATGTAGAAAGTTGGATGTGGTATTGCTCACTGGTAACTGTAGCCCTCCTGTGGCAGTGAACTAGGAGATTAGACAGTGGAGTCCACCGGTAGCTTGCATCATGGAGTGTCAGTGGAGTGATGGAAACAGAAAGACCCTGCCTCAAAACAGGTTACCTTCTCATTTGCACATATTCGCTGTGGCACACATGTGCCCACACTCACATGCTGGTATACCGTATACACACATACAAGAGGAAATGAAAAAGTGAAAGGAAGAAAGGAGGGAGGGAGGGAGGGAGGGAGAGAGGGAAGGAGGGAGAGAGTGGGGGAATAAAGGAGGAGGGAAGTAGGAGAAGAAATTGAAAAGTGAAAAACCTGTATCTAATTATCTTAACCTATGTCCTCAAAAATTACACTCCTGGAAACTAAGCTCCCAAACCATTATAAATCCAGCTGTTAGAAGATTCATGACTCAGGTTTCCTATGCTTCTCTTATATCATAGTTTCTCATTTCACTGTGTTTCACCTCAGTGAAGAAATTCTGACATAGGCATAGTCCCAAAGGACTCTTCTTACTAAAGAGAGACTTATTCAAATTCATTGCTGTTCTCCACAAAATAGCCAAGAAATAGAAAAAAACACTAGATATCCATTCAAAAATGGGTGTATTATGTAAATAGAACATTTACAGAATGTAATATTACTTAGATATCAAGAAAAACTAAATTCTCTAGTATATGAATAAAGCTGGAAATAATTATTCTGAATGAGGCAACCCAGATCCAGAAAGACAAATGCCACATGTTCTCTCTCAGGTGAATGTTAGCTTTCAGTCTTTATAGACATGAGTGTTTAAAGTGATTACACATAGACGTCAGAGAACTAGTTAGGGATCATGGAGGGGTATCAAAGTAAAAGGAATAGAACACAGGTGGTAGGAAGGGAGAAAGTAATAATGGAACAGTAAGTGTGACATGGACTGGAGGATGGGAGGGCAGAGTAGAGCATGGAGAAATCCTAACACTAAGGCCATTTGCATTTGATATTTATTTTAAAATATTTTAATAATAAAGTCATAAAATAATTTTAATAAAAAATAAAGGCCACTAAAGATGCTATATGGTAGGTAACCTACTACTTTCAAAGCTTCTGAAAAATTACATATATATATATATATATATATGTATATATATATATATATATATATATATATATATATATATATATAATTACAGACATACAAATATAAGTAGGTTTTCAATTAAATTACTCTATAACAGGAGACAATGCTACACAAAACACACAAAATGTCCAATGACAGGTATGGGTTATCTGCTTTTGGAACATTTGTCAGTGGGATCCTATAGCTTCCACAAATATTATAGGCTATTGCCATTGCTCTTGGGTTATCCTCCAGTTTTCTCTGGGGTTCTACACATGCTATGGATGATGTCACACCTGTGAGTACACTAACAGCGCTAAATGACTCGGTGGGTGAGAGATGATGCGCTCATGAGGTTGGGAAGAAATGGCAATGGGATAGGAATTGGAGGGAAAGAATGGACGGGATGGGAAGAACAACAGTATCAATCAACCACCCCCCTTCAGTGTTCCTAGGGACTAAAACACCAACCAGTGAATAGACATGGAGAGACCCATGGCTTCAGTTGCATATGTAGCATGGAATGGCATCAGCTGCCCAAGTGCACACTGTCTGTTCTTTACAAATCTCTCCTCTGTAGCACATGCAGTAGCTCCCTTCCCACACATGTCCTGACTGACACCGAATTGTAACCGGAATGTAGGACTGGCTCATTCACACAGCGCTGGCGATGGGCTTCTGCCTGAGTTTGAAACATAGCATTGAGCAGTGATAACTATGATCCTTTTGTCTTCCCCCTTGGGACAATTATTATTATTGTGTGGCTGTTTCCCCAGGTGTGTATGGAAATATAAAATTGCCTCTATAGAGCTCAAAACCCTACAGTCATAAAGAAGTGCCCTTAAGGCATATGTGAGGAGCCTCTTCCACAGAAGAATTTGATGAGATAGTAAAAACCTGGGCACGCTCATCATAGTGAGACAGGATTCACTCTTGTGATAGGAGTGATAAGGTATATATTTCAACACTTGGTGGATCTGGAACCAGGTACCAGACTAAGGAAGCCAGTCCTCAAAGATTGTCCCCCAATGGACCACACCTTCAACTATCTACATCCCTGTTGAATCCTTCCCTTTGATCTTAATTCTTTTGACATAGACTAGGTTTCACTTGGTTCTCACACAGGGAGAAAAGGTGGGTATCCTGCATGAATTTTGATGATGGAAGATGGCAGAAAACCCAATAGCCTTCTTGCTGCTCTGAGATGAGAGGTGAATGTACCCACATCCCTAATAGAATAGTTACAGGCTTTGCTCATCCTTGGAGATGCAAATTGAAATGTCTCATCCACCTCCAATGTCAATAACTTGGCTTCCTCTTGGTCTACCGTGTCTGGTATTTTTGCTCTGTCTCCCTCCTTTCCATCAACCACATCAATACTAGATTAAATCATCCGAGAATACTCGACTGATTATGTCACCTTCCTATTAAATAGCCCTTCAAAGGGCCCATTGTGTGTGGGGATAAAGTCTAAACTCTTTCATCTGTCTTGCATCTCTATTTCTATCTCACTGTCTACTCTCCTCCAGAATGAACTCCCCTCACTCTCACCAAGTTATCTCTTAACACCCTGGCTATGCCATGGGATGGCCTAAAACACCTATCCGGTGGAAGGTTTCTAATCCCATAGTTTGCCTCCAAAAACTGCTCATTCTCCTCTTAATTCCCACCTGCTCTGTGAGGTTCTCTGGTCATTCCTCACTAACTTCTGTCATCCTTATTGTATAAATTATAATTAATTTTCTGCACATGTCCACATAATTCTTTAATTAAATCATCATTATCTCAAAAGAAAGATACTCTGATTTCTCAACACAAAGGGCCTGGTGAATTTATTTTCTCTTTTATTTTCTCCAAATAAAGTACTTTGGGGGAAAATAGATTGTCTCAACTCACACTGAAACAATCCTACTGACAGTTTCCAGTGAAGTGTGAGTCAAACTATTGTTTTCTCTGATGGCCGCACTCAGGAGAGGAAGCTGGAGCTGCCATCTCATCTGTGTAGGAAAATCTCCTTCGAGTTAAAAATATGAACCCTTTGATGCTTTTGATTGTACTCTTGACACTATCCATAACAGAAGCTATCTTCATCCCCTGACACTTTTAAGTACATTTACATTAATCACAAACAGCAGCATAACCAAAAAATAGAAATTGCTTGATGGTTCTCTGTGGCTTATGCTATTTCTGTGGTTTGTTCATAGTTAATTATTCAGGTAAGAGTAAATTCCAGGGCACGTTACCATAAAATCAATTTCTCAAGAATTTTACAGTGTTTATTTCACTAGATCTGCCTTAAATGAGTTTTTTTCCCCTTAATAAATGTTACTACTTTCTTTATCAGCACACAACAGTTTGACTTGATTTGGAAGCAAGTGTTCAGAAACATAAATGACCAAAATGACTCCAGTGAGTCCATGTAATTACCATAAATACAATAATATGCTAAAATTTTATAACAAGGAAGACAAATGTGTAATCAACACAGACATATAAAAACCATGTAGCATAAGAAAATCCAGCACAAAATAAAGTATACCCCTTTCCCTTAGAGTATGGAAACTTTTCTCTGTGGTGTATTCTCTAAGTGCCCTGTAGAACCCCAAACACAAAATCCTTTTAAATTTACATCAGATTTCTATGACCAACGTATGTTTTATCTTTACAAGAAATAATATAAGCAGATTATCTGTAATCTGAAAATCTGAGATCAAAATATTTGATTGGCCTGGTGTCACAAGTGAAAAATGAAATGTCCATGTCTGACCTAGATGACCTGTCACAGTCAAAACAGGGGCACACTAAAATGTCCTAAAACACATTTGTGAAGGCTGCATACATGAAACGTGAATGAAAGCACATGTATCTGTATATACGATATAAATTATACATTAGTGAACATCATGTTTAAACTTAAATTACATCCCCAACATGCATATTTTAAATATGTATCATTGCAAATACACCCCCTCAGTTAAAAATACATTCACAAATTCAAACCGTTTTTTACCCTGGCTATTTGGAAAAGGTCCACTCAATCCGTACACCTAATTGTTTCATACTCAGAGGTACTAAACAAACCCTTCCTTTGTAGTTCTAGCAGCCATGCACAATCTTAATAATCCCATAAAGTACCCATTCATTCAGCCTCAATCACCCATTAAAGAAAATTCACTCACTAAATGTCCTGCCTGTCCATAATGAAGTATTTAAAATGCCACATAACATACAATACAACCAGCTCCACACTCCTTACATTATTTTATGAACAGGTCTGTGTTCCACGTCATAATAGACTTGACAATAAGACTTTGATCATAGTCTCTTTTAGCTTTTATTTGTTTAGCCTAAAGCATCCCATTCCTTTAATCGATGTTCATATGGAAACCCCTTGATCATTGTACTTATTGTTTTCTGGGCATCCTCCAGGTCCTTCTTGTTTAAAACGTGATGATCAGGAGAACAGAGACGACTCTAGTTCTTACGTGATCATAGGATGATGTCTTCTGGTTTGCTTCCAGGACTCTTTGTGAGGTAGGCCATTGGTGCTCTGGGGTTTGGGGGTCAATCTGAAATCATTTCTTACTTGTGTGCACCAGAAAGCTCATCTTTTACATGTTGACATTCAAATAATGGGAGAATTTATCCTTTGATGCATTCCTGCAGCTGGCAGCTTTTCTTCCTCAACGCCACAGTTAGTAAGTTTCTTTGGACGATGTTTTTTTTTTTTTTTTTTTTTTTTTTTTTTTTTTTTTTTTTTTTTTTTTTTTTTTTTTTTCTGTGTTACCAGTCTTTCAAGACGGCCTTGAGTCCTCACACTTGGCTTCCTGTCTTTCAGTGAGTCCTTAACACACAATAAAAGTGTTTTCCCCAAAGACATGGGAACTATTTTTAAAAGTGTCTTTTATCAAATAGTTTATTTTTACAGTGTGTATTAAAGCAATCTGACCATGTTTTACAAATTCCAACATCTTGTCCTGGGAACTAGTGAAAGCAATTTTTCACATATTTCTACTGAATGCATTTAAATTCAAGAAAGTTCCATTGAGAACTTGGTACTAGCAACTTAGAGTTGCCAGTTGGGGAGTCTGGTCCCTCACCTCATAGCATTCTGTATCTGGAATTTCTTTGTAGATTTTTTTTTACAGCTGTCTTTGTTTTCTTTGTTTGTTTGGGCTAGTTGGTTTCCTGAAAGGTAAACTAATTAAGGCTACCCAAATATATAATGATACTTATGCATCCATGTACTTGTAGACAGAAAACAAACCAGTTAATGTTGCATGATGCTGTGTTTATTTAAATGTATGGTCAAAGTAATTGTAACTCATAGTAAAAAAAGGTTTATTTTATATTTTATTCCTCAAAATCATTAAAAATTGGAAATAGATGTTTAAGATTTTAAAAAAGTTAACGTTGAGGGTCTGAGAACTATATCCCAGATTCTAAAGGACATCCCTAAAAGGCAGGAAGCCATAGCATGGTGGAAGATGCCTTTAGCTCCTGGATTCTGGTACTGAAGAAGGGGGCTCAGAATAATGGTCCCCTCCTGTCCTTACTCAGTCAAGACCATCCTCAGTTTCATAAGCAAGATTGTTTCTGAAGACAGAATTAATATTAGCCCATACATAGCGCCTTATATGAAAGTGAGTTACCAATGTGGTTACTAGAACATAGGTGTAAAAATTAAACTATAAAATTTCTAGGTAAAACCTGTGAGAAAGTGCTTGTGAACCTAGATTAAGGGAAGAATTTTAAAATTGGACATACACGCATACACAATAGAGAGAACCTGAAAGAAAAAAAATACTTAGTGTTTCATTAAAATTTGAAACTTCTGATTTTATAAAACATACTGGTAAATTATAATTACGTCCTAATCCCCGGAGGTGATGATATTTGGAAAATAAGGATTTGTGGAGTAATTAGATGATGTCCTGGGAGGGTTCCACAACTGAATTAGTGTATGTCTAATGGAGACAATAGATAGTTGGTGTGTTGGCTAATCTTGGCTGTCACCTTGAGTATATCTGAAGTCAACTAAAACTCAAAAACTGGGCACATCTGTGAGGGATTTTCTTGACTGGATTGCATGAGCTAGGTAGACACACTCTAAGTCTGGGCCATACCTTAGAGGCAGCATCCCTGAAAGGGCATGGAAGAAGGAAGCTTCTGCTTTTCCCCTGTCTCCCCTCACTCCCACAGGCAAGCCCACTGATGTTGTTGCTGAGGCATCCCTTCTTGTGTCAGAACCTTCCCCTTCAGGATTCACAGACAGAGGGAAGACCAGCAGCTCTCTGGAAATCAGGACTACAGAGACATCCAGTCTCACGACCAAACAACTGTGGGATTCTTGACCTTTCTGTTTAGAGACATCCACTGCTGCATTACTCTGGACCACAGGTTGTAAGTCATTCCATGTTTTATGTATTTTATATATATATATGTATGTATGTATACATAATATATACATATGTAATATGTTACATATATGATATATATAAATATATACACATCTATTCTATCAGTCCTGTTGATTTATGTGTACTCACTGGTTGGTGGTTTCCTGTCTGTTGCTTTATAGAAGCCTTACAGTTGATTCTTCTGGTGTTTCAGCATGTGAGCAGCCAGGGAAGATGTGGCTGGTTGTGAGCCAAGGACAGAAATCTGAATTTACCAATCTCACTGGCACCTGAAACATGGCCTTCTGAGTTTCCAAACTGTGAGAGATGCATAGTGTCTAAGCCATGTAGCTTTTGGTGTTTAGTCGTGACACTCTGAGCTTACAGATTCCCATCATTCTTTGCATTTCAGTGAAACTATAAGACTTTCGGGGAACTGCTAAGTTCACATACCCCAACTCCGAGTCAGGCCTTCCATACTAAACTCTGAGCCATAACTTCAAGTATACTCGAGACTGGCTTATATTCCCAGAACAGTAGCAGGCTACTAGAATCAAACTCCTCACCATATTTGATACATAAGGGCTGGGCAGGGTTAAATGTGATGTAAGAGGCAAATGGAGAGGCTGTAGGGTTACTTCTCATTCCATACAAGGCCCCTTGGAAATGGTGGGGGACTAGATGTGAGTGTGGGACAAACATATACCTTTATTTATACCCTGGCTTTTACCTATATTCTGGGTGATCCTGAGCAAGTTATTTCCAATCGTAGCCTCGGTGTCCTCGTCTGTGTCATGGAGAGAAGCAACTTCTACCCAGGGCATTGTTACGGGTATTGAACGAGCAAAAACATCAAAGAGCTAATATACAGCAGACTTTCAATAAATAATAGTTCCTACTGCTGCTTATGCATGGGTTACCCTGAAAAAAAATATGGTGCCTGGTGGTAAAATCAAAATGCCAAGCCAGCTCTGTCAAACCCGAAGCAGGGCCATACCCCCAGAAGTACTGTTGCAGTAATGTTTATAAATAGTTTAAAACTAAGCCAAAGTATTGATGCTGTCATACTATGTTCCCATAGCAAGTCTTGGTGGTAGAAAGAGCCACACTAAAGAGCTTTAAACTGAACAGTGCTTAATGCTAATGTGGCACACTTCCATGTCTGAACAGTAGAGAAGGGTCTTTGATTATAAAAGAATGTGAGAACTTCAATGAAGTCACTGGAACCCCACAGACACCCTCTTCCACATGTATCCATGGTCCTCATATACTAACTCTTACTGTAAAATTTGCAAAGATGGACCTTCACAACCTACTGAGACAGCCTGCAAAGAGGTAACATCCCTACAATTGATTGTCATCAGAAACAGGAAACAAACACTAAGTTGTATTCTGGAGTACAGTTTTGAGCCATGTTCACAATATCTGAACTGCAGTCTTTATATCATGTATAGGACATAAAACATTAGCTCCACATCTGCTTCAGAAGTCAAGGAGACACACAAGCTTCAAATTCCAAAGGCCATGTCCTTAGAGTGACTCAGTCAATGGTCAGCACTGCCCTCTAGTGGCAAGCATGACTAAACACAGCTTTGTCCTCCTTCGGTGACCCCAGAGGGTAGCCAGGCCAGAGCAGAGATTTAAAGAAGAAAAAAGTTACCAGTTGGTAGCACTAATTACCAAATGGAACCAGATTTGGACATTTCTAAAAAATTTTTTACCATGAGCATTTTTCCAGTTTCAGGTGGAAATCTGAAAGTACATAGAGCCTTATGAAAAACTAAGAAACAAGATACTGATCTGAAGTGTGTGTGTGTGTGTGTGTGTGTGTGTGTGTGTGTGTGTTTAACCTCAAGTAGTCTTTCAGAAACTCATGTAAACTAAGGAGTGTAGATCTTGCATGCGTGCATATCCTGTTGTATGTGTACAGATTCTTCACGTGTACAGATCTTGCATGTATGCAGATCCTGAATGTGTGTACAGATCTTGCATGTATGCAGATCCTGAATGTGTGTGCAGATCTTGCATATATGCAGATCTTGCATGTGTGTGCAGATCTTGCATGTGTAAAGACCTTGCATGTGTAAAGATCTTGCATGTGTGCAGATTTTGTATATGTGTTAATTTTGCATATATATACATCTTGCATGTGTATAGATCTTACATGTGTTTCCTTTTATTCTTGTCATATGCTTCATGACAAGCCTAGAAAGACAGTGGTCAGTCATTTGAAAACAGAATCCAAAGCTCCTTTATTCGGAAAAGTTTTTACGGAAAAAAAGAGAAGAAAGAAGATAGGGGGAACTCAGGTTCAGTTTCCTAACTCTCTTAGAAGCATCAAACACACAGGAACTTATAAATAAATATATAAAGAAAAAAAAAACAAAATAGAGGAAACACACACCTTGGCTAAATACAAATCTGGGGCCTTTAACTTTCTCCAATAGGTGGCCAAGCTAGAGGGACCTTAGTAATAAATTGTCTATCTACTGCAGTCATTTTGTGTTTGGGTGTGTGTACATGCATGCATGTGTGTACAGGTATATGTGTATACATGATATGGAATCTAGGGGACAACCTGGGAAACTCAAGAGCCTTCTACCTTTGATAAAGAATCTTTGGCCTAGAACTTGCCAAGCAGAATAGACTAGCTGTCCAGAGAGCCCCAGGCACCCACTGTTGCTGCCTCCATAGCTCTTGGATTACATCCATAGGCAACCATATCTGGCTTTTTTTAATGAGCTCTGGTTCCTCATGCTTCACTGATAGATCTCTCTCCCCAGCCCTACTGAAACCACTTTTGGCTCCCTGCTTGGGGAGGTTTTTTCCCAACCTGTGGATGTGGCACACCTAATGACAGCAAAACATCTGTTAAACTTGATTCTGGACTTTGAAGCAAAAAGCCAGATAAGTTCCTGCACATGCTCCAGCCAGGCCTGATGATACTCAGAAAGTTCTGAGAAAAGTAAATCCTAGGGAGCAAATATCAGCATTCAACCCTTGAGGACTTACCTGTTCAGAAGATCACTCTAGGCAATGTATTAATAAATGCAACAGCAGTTCAGGCTGGCCAATAGCCTTTGCAACTGCAATGGGATTCTTAGTCCCGAGGAAAAGAAAGGCTATGTTTTGACTTTCAGGATTTGTACAACTCAAAAAGACTTATAATTCTATAAATCAGAATACTGTCGCAATGGAGAGCCCCAGAGAGGCTAAGGGAATTACTCAAAGACACATAGCTCTTCAGTGGCTTAGCTGCGTGAGTCATATGCACCAACTAACTCAATTGTCGTTAACTGGATACTTGAAGGGCTTTGGATTTGTACAAACCTGCTGTGGTTTGGGAGCAAGTGAGAAGCATGCTGCTCAATGTCTTTGGAACATACTTCAATGAAGTGGTGCTTGGGTAGCTGCTTGATGAATGAGTTTTCCAACTGCTCTTTATTCTAACTTAGCCAAAAAGTAATAATGGCAATTTTACATTTTTTTCCCTAGTGCCCCCTAAATCCTAACTGCATTCACTAACTTTGGTATGACACCCACATTCTATATCCTAAATGTTTTGTTTAAAATGACTTAAATATCTCATAATGTTCTGTCTTCAAAATAAAAGAGGAGCATATCTCAATAAAATGCTTCAATTGTGAACTCTGTGACACTGGAAATATCTTTGGATTTGCCTGGTTAGGATGTCCATGTCTAATTTGACCTGAGTTTATGCTAAATTATATTTGAACTCTTTCTCTGGTTAGATTATTTGAATTCCAAATGAATCTTTGTGTGACATGAATAAATACAGGGCTATAGAAAAGATAGAAAATATATATATAAGACATCTGTTGTGTCACTGGAGAAAATAACTTTTTAATATAAAAAGAGCCATTCTATACTATATATCAAGTTTTCAGTTTGGCAAGTGAACATCATGTAATACTATATAAAATAGTAAAAGTGAAAACTCGGGTTTGTTTATAAATTGACTTCCAGTTAATTATATCAGTACTTTGAATGAGAAACGTCCCCCATAGGATCCTGTATTTGAACTCTTGGCCACTAGTTGGCAGCACTGTCTGCATGAGTTTATAGGACTTTTTAAACATTAAAGCCTCACTGGAAAAATATGTCACAGAGAGCTTGAGAATTTATACCCTTGTGTTCTCTCTCTAGGGTTGCTGTGTGAAAAGTGTGCTCACCCAGCTCTCAGCTCTTATAGCCTGCTGCCATGCCTGCTTAGTTGTATGGCTTCTCCCTCTGGATAGTAAGTCAAAGTAAGTGCTTCTTCTATAAGTTCCTTTTATTCATGGGTTTGCTTGTTTGTTTGTTGGTTTTTACACTACCTAGTAAAGAAATTGTTACCAAGAATAGAGTTGTTGCTGCACAGAACACACATGACTGTGTGGTTTTATGGAAGAATATGTAGGACTTTGTAATCTTAAATTCAAAAAGTGATCGCATGCTACATAGCTTGATGGGCCATTCTAGTAGGAGCCTGGAAGTGGTACTAAGAGTCAAGTGGGTGGTAGAGATCCACTTCATCACATTAGAAGGGAATTAAGACTCTATTACAGTGGACTAGAGCCCAATCATGTGCAATTTTGACAAATAATCTGAACATTTCCTGTCCATGTCTTCAAAACTTAAAGCTTAAAAATTAGTGGACTAATTTCTTTGGTGGAGGATTTTTCAAGACAGCATTGAGTCTTTGGCATTGGCAATACTGATAACTCCAAACTGGGTCCTCATTGATATAGAACAAGTGGGACAGAAAAGAAAATAGAAAATGTGCACATTGGAGAGAAAAGGAAGACTGGGAAACTTAATGTTGCCACAAGGCATTTACTGAAAAACATACTGCAATTGTTAAAAGATATTAGCACCATTAAGAGGTAGCCCATGCTTAGCACCGGAAAACTACGAAAAGGTGTTCTGAGTACAAGACTTCCCAATCCCCATCTAAGCACTGGAAAATTACAAAAAGGTGTTCTGAGTACAAGACTTCCCAATCCCCATCTAAGCCTCCATTCTGTGAAAACAAAGGGGGGCCTAAAGAGTTCTCTTTGTTTTGGCTATAGTTAAAACTCAAACACTGTTATTTTAATGTTTACATTTCTACTATTATTTACTATCTGTATCGAGGAAACTATACATGTGACCAAAATGTCAATATCATGTTAGCCAGACTAGTTAAGAATTATCCTCAATCTTTTTGGATATGAGTAAGATATCATTGAAATACGAAATCAACAAAATTAGTTGATCATTCTTCTTTCACTTCGGGTAAAAAGAAAGCTTTTCAAGTTAATTCAAGACAATAATTATTTTTGAGTCTCTGTTATGTTCTCAGCATTTCTCTGGGAATAAACAGCCATTGCTAAAAGCATTCTTGGAGCACTGTTCTGTGTGAAACCATTGAGTTATTTAGAATTTATTAGAAACTGAGTCTCTTCTACACCAATGCTTCCTTATGAAAAATTTTCTAGAACATATATGTGAAATATATATGAATTTACTTTGGAATAAATTCAGAGTAGTGGTAACTTTACCTAACTTTCTTCAGTGAATTAAAATTTTAAATTGCTTTTTAATTATATTATGAATTAGCTGTTCCCCACTATGTAGCATAACATAACAATTATTTTTAGGACTTAATTCTATCCTCAAGAGCAGAGAGTACTTAGGAGCCAGAATGGCCTACTATCACCAGTAGAGACCACAGACTACATCATTTGGAACTAACTTTAGGAGATATTTTGAATTTTTCCATCTTATTTTCCCATGTTGGAACTAGCAACCATCAGTTAGTGGGAATGAGATATTATAGTTCCACTTATATTTCTAAATAGCCCAAGATAAACATGTTCATTTTCTCTTAGTTTACCACATTTCTTTATAAACAGGTACTTTATCTTACTTATATTTGTATGCTACTAAAGCCTAAAACAATGCTTTGCCTGTAGAAGTTACTCATGGGGATACTCTGTAAAATAAATTATTAAATGAGGTACAAGTAGGTTATCACTGAGAAATGGTTCTCTGCATAACTTTGCTCTATAATTTACTGGCATAAGGAGACATTTGTTTAGCCCAAGATTCTGCTGGTTACAATTTACACTGGGCTCAACTAAGAAGTCCTGTCTAACATCTACAGTCAACTGAAGGTCCCTTAAGGACTGATTCATCCATAAAGACCTCAGATACAATGATTCATAACTGTTCTCATCATCTGTCTTGATATCTTGGGTTTGTTCTCATGCTGTGGCAAGATTCTAAAAGACAACAAGCCTACATAAGGTATTTGGAAGTCTATACTCAGAATATGAGGATATGATAATTTCCACAAGATTTTCCCAGTCAAAGAAATCCAGGAAACAAGCCAGTATTTTGTTGTTGAAGAAAAAGACTTTATTTTTTTAATGGCAGGAACTGTAAAATTTTGTTTCAAAATTTGCACTTACAGAGTCAGGGTGAAGATTTGGGTGTGTTTGAAATCAATTTAATGCAAAACTTTTTACTCGGAAACATTTCTCATCATAGAAATGTTATTAATGCAAGTCCTTGTGTAAAACATTGCCACACTAGAATCACTTCAACTTTCCATTAACACAATACTGGTATAAATGTCCTGGGAGCAATCAATCATTTTCTGGTTGGATTTTTTGATCTGTTTATTCCATAAGGTGAAACCCACACAAGGAACCATGGTTAAATGAAAGACCTTATGACTAGATAGGTCATAGACATTAGGGAAGACTATAATACTATTATTTTTCTAAGTGGGCACAGCATTAACCAGACTCCTAACAATGTAATGTTATGCCCACATATTAATACATCTTTCACCTCTCTTCAGATATACTTCCATTTGTAGCAGATGGTTATAACTCAAAGAAGCACAACAATGTACAGAAAATAAGAGAAGGCATAATACTTAACCCTAAATACCACTGTAGAAGAAAAGAGCAGAGAGATTATGAGACTCAAAGGCATTGGATAACTCCAAGGAAACTGTGTATTTTGGTGTCTTAGTCAGGGTTTGTATTTCTGCACAAAACATCATGACCAAGAGGAAAGGTGGGGAGAAAGAGATTTATTTATCTTATACTTCTATATTGCTGTTCATTACCAGTCAGGAAAGGAACTTACACAGTGCAGAAGCTTGGAGGCAGGAGCTGATGCAGAAGCCATGGAGGAATGCTGCTTGCTAGATTGTTTCCCCTGGCTCACTCAGCTTGCCTTCTTATAGAACCCAGGACTACCAGCCCAGGGATGGTCCACCCACAATGACCCTCACAACTTTGATAAGTAATTGAGAAAATGCCTTACAGCTGGATCTCATGGAGGCATTTCCTCAAGGGAGGCTCCTTTCTCTAACTCCAGCTCATATCAAGTTGACACACAAACCAGCCAGTACATCTGGACACAGCAGGTAAGCTGTATCTATGAAGCAATAGCATGTGTGAGCATGTACAATACCTGTATAAAGCTAAGCCCAACAAAATCTCAGAGTGGAGAGGAGAGGTGCAAATTCCCACTGAATCCATGGAGCTATTGGTAATTATTAGCAGCTGAGAGATAGACAGAGCTTTCTCTAAGAGTGTCACCACTGATAAATTGGCCATATTCTAGTGGAAGGTTATAATTCTAAGAATATTTGGGCATCACAATTTGACCTTGATGTTAAAAAATGAATGAATGAATGAATGAATGAATAAATAAATAAATAAATAAATAAATAAATAAATAATGGAGGGGCTTAAGTTGAGTCGATGGGGAAGAGAATGGGCCTCGAAAGAACCAAGGGAATGAATATTATTTAAGTGTATACAAAAGTACAAAAAACTTTAGAATTCTAAAAACTCATTTTTTCTGCCTTTCACTTTAGGTAGAAACTTTGTTGGTAAGAGAATAGGTTTTCTTTTTAAACATCATCTTTACAACTCATTTATGTATTCATCTTTCAGTGAATATTCTGGAGATACTAACAACTCTCTCAAAGCTCAGTATGGGAAGACAGTGAGTGTTCTTCACTAGTCCTCTGAATGTATCCTGTTGTTATAATTAGAGAAATCGTCTTCTCTCACCTCCCAAAGCACTGGTGATAAAACACAATCTTTGCCATTAAGTGGTTTATCCATAGGAAATTCCAGAATAGTTACCTGCCATATAGCAGGTGCTAGGGTTGGGAAAGCATGGAGTATTCTAGGAACAGGAAGTACCTAGGGGCTAAATATATGCTCCAGATGCAAGACAGTGGAAAGATAATTCATAGAGGAGGAAGCATAGATCTGAATGGGTATAAACATCCTATGTAATTTATAATTTTATATAATAACTAGTCCATCAATGCCTGAGCATAGAAGTCCTATGGTCCCTTCTGCCTGTTATGAAAATGAGTCTGATACTAATGACAACAAAGAAATTTAAAGAGACATAACTGAAAGGTAAGTTTAGAAGACCAGGTTATGGAAGGAATAAACATGACCCAAGCAAACTCACAACTCCCCTTTAAATGTATTTAAAAAGGAATAAATACATTAAATAAATAGTTGGGGACTTTTATTTTATTTCAATTAAATAAATAAAAGTATCAAATAAATAAAATAAGGATTTTAACTATCTAATAACATAGAAGACAGAGTTCAATCTGTCTCTCTCTTACTCTTAGGGCTTTGCCTGGGCAGTACACTGCCCCCTGTGCACATGGTCTACCTCATAGTTGGTGCATCCCACGTTTGGGGGTGACTAAGAGTGAATAGGGGTTTGAATTTATAAGGAATTACAGATTTACTTAAGAAAGAGAACTATTATTTTAACATTTCCAACAAGTGTGTTTTAAATATGTTAATGCTATGAAATCAGGTATTCTCTGTTGACACTGAAAAAAGAAAAAAAAAAGTCTTGAAAAGACTCTTCCACAATTTCCCTCAACCTGCTCACAGATTGAGTTCGACAGATCGCCTAGATTGGAGACAGGGTAGTTCCGTCTCAAGGATCACTTGGACTTGGGTTCCAGCTTCTTCCTGAATCAGTGCCAGGTGCGGTGGTGGCTTTTGCAAGGCACATGGCTTTCCTATGAGGTCATCACTGATGGAACGTATCAACACCTCTGCCCCGTGGGGAGGGGAAGAAGTCAGGCCCATTCAAATAAGCATTCCTCAGGCTCCTTCCTCGGAAATACTCGTCTTCCCACCGCAGATGTTTTAGTTTGAGGGACAGGATAAAGGATGACACCAAGGACTGGAAATCAGAACAGACCCAAGGCAGCTGCATAGGGAGACGAACCAGGCAAGAGTTTCCATGTGTCTCAGTGTTACCCTTGCTGTCAGCTCATGGACTTAATTTAGACAGGCAATGAGCTGTGTTCCAAAGAGATGTCAATCTATTCTGGGTGGGTATCAAAAAATGGTTACTTACTCCATCTCCCACTGAGTAAGAGTTGCTAGATGGTAAAATGCATGCTCATCCTGAAAACACTGTGATGGCCATTTTTAAGATTCGTTCATTTTATTTAAAAAATATGAATATGTAGCCCTAAATATTAGCATTTTCCTTCTGTAGGCAGTCACGGTTGCAAGTGTCTATATTATACTAACAGAAAAAAACTGGGTGATAAAAGGAGAGTACATGATATAAAAAATGTGACCAAGGAATAGATTTCTTTGATAATTGGACAGCTTTGATTTCTTTCATTGGGTATGTGTGATGGCCAGAGACAGTTTGCCAGAGCATGCATTTTGTTTTTGTAGACAGTATGTTATATGTCCGTCATCTTTTTCAGCAAGTATTACAGCGTACCCACTGCATACCAGGAACCATACCCTCAAGCCGTCCAGGACACTCCTGATCGGAAGGGATTTGCAAGCAGGCAGATTTGTTCATCTAATGACTGGTGAGAGTGTGCATGCCTGGGGCCGGGGGAAGAAGAATACAAAGAAGATGAAGCAATGCCTGAAAGTGTAGGAAGAGTCTGTTTGGCAAAGACATTCTAAGAGAATTATACTATAAATACAACCAGAGCATTTATGAGAAAGAAGAGGCTCTTATGGCTGCAAGTGGTTTTCAAGGAGCTAAAAATGAAAAGCTGGCATTTTGGAGGACAGAGGCGCCTAAAAGCCTTTGGAGGCATCCTTTGAAGCGGTAGTTAGTGGAGTTCTGGTTAATGTTTCCATGGCAAGATCGGAAGATGGGCCATAGAGATAACAGGAGAGGAAGAAGTACATCAGCCCCCTCCAAACTGTGCTAAGCAAAGGGAGACCACAGCCCAGGTAAGTCAGGAGTCACTGCAGATATTTGTGATAGTCCTGAAAATGTGAGACCCTGCCGTTCATGATAAAGTCTTTGTGATTAGTACTTCAAGCTGCACGAAAGCACACAATGTCTTCCTCTGAGGGACAAAGGGAACATGGAGAAGGGAAAGAGCACAAACAAAGAGAGAGTCAATTTCTGTTCTAGAGAAAAATCTTCCGAAGTGGCAAGCTGGCTGTGCACAAGCCCATTTGCAAGAACAGCCCAGCCCTTCACTTCAAATTTGATCAGAAGCCACCGGCCCTACAGTATCACTGGCGCCTACTGAATTTTCACCAGAGACCTAACACAAAACATCTGGCCGCTTACTTAAAAGTAAATCAATTGATTAAATCTGCATTTGCGTGCTTTCTTCTACCAGAAGCATGGCTATTTCTCTTTTTATTCTCCCCTGACTCCTTTAATAACTTACTTGTGCTGTGAGTTAAAGTTTGGGACAAAGGTGTGTCCCCTTCCTTGCCTACACAGGGAAATTTACCACAGGTCAAACTAAAATCATGTCGGAAATCCAGGGATGTAAACAATTTGGTCATATTTTATATGTAAATTGAAAGCTTACCTAACCACACAGAGATGACCTCAAGTTGCAGTCCACATATGCAAGCTGAATTCTCACTTCCTCTAGGAAACCCTGACCATGAATGCTGAAACTTCTATTTTGAAATGTGATCTCCATGCTTAAGCTCATGTTATAGTCTTAATAAAAGAAATTTTATAACATGAGTAGATTAGGTTTGGTCTTAACTAAAAACTTTTAACTTGGAAATGGAGTATTTGTGGCCACACCTTGGAGCTTGGGACCCACGTGGTCATGTGCTCTCGCTTACATCTGCCTATCAATGCCGCCTCCATAACAGGAAGTCCAGAATGCAAGACCTTAGAAATAAGCACGAAACATCACCCTGACACGTGCCACGGATGCATGCACTCACTAAACAAATCATCCTGCAGTTTTCATGTGCCAAGTGCTCTTCAAGTCCCAGGGGACAAGTGGATTAATGGCAGAATGTCTTCCATAAAGCCTCAGGAGCTGACAGGGAAGCAACATAAACATGAAGTCACAAAAGCCCTGAAATAAATGCTGTACTAAGGATGTATAGAGTGTCAGGAGATAACACGGGCCCCCAAGGAATCATCCTGCCTTCCGGGAACATGGAGGTGATGTGGGAAAGATGAAGAGGACAACAAGGACAAACTGCATCTCTCAAAGATCCCTCTGACATATGTCTGTGCTCTTGGAAGATCATTTCACTGCTGTTTCTTGGGTTTGTCAACAACTAACCATGGAAGTTATAGCATGTCACGTGTTTAAAAGACCCGTTGAGAAGTCTACTTCCCAACAGTGGTGAACGGGACAGTGTTGACAAGATGGGAAGCCAGGATAGCACTAAGGTGAGATGTGAGAGAGGAAAGATGGTGTGTTTGGGAGAGGTGGGATGCAGGAGGCTAACAGGGAGCAAATGGGGAGCAACTGCTTCCCTTTCATCTGGCCTCTTCTCCTTATTCTCTCGGGCTTAGCAGTAGCATAAATATCATTGGCTGGGAAAAGGTAAATAAAAATTAATCTTAGTACTCCCCCTGAACATTATCAATCAAAAAAGTAAATAATAGAAAAGAAGTTTTTAAAACAAAGAGAATTTTTCAGTGCTAAGGAAAACAAACTATCATGAGAAAAGAGAAAGGACAGGCAATAGAGGGTTGGCTGATGGGTGGGAAGAACAAGCTGAGACATCTGAGGTGTTTGGTAAATAACCCCTGCCTCCTTTGGTTGATGAGTTAATTAATACACACTGAAAAAATGCCAAAGGCCTCCTTAGCATGAAGCAAATTATATTGTCTGTTGTCCGCTGTCCACACCTAATAGCAAAGGTCACAAGAAGATGATGGTTTTGTCTGCCTTCATCATTAATAGTGGAGACATTGCTGTGATTAAACACTGACCAATTTGATGGAGAAGATTTGTTCCATGACTTATATATCCAGATATAGTCCACCACTGAGGGAAGTCGGGGCAGGAACTCTGACAAGACTAGAACCATGGAGACATTTCTGCTTAACTGGTTTCCTCTCATAACTTCCTCAACTTGTTTTCTTATATACTCTAGGATCACTTGTCCAGGTCTGACAGAACTCAGAGTGGGCTGGGCCCTCTCTTGACAATCATTAATCAAGAAAATGAAACGCCCACAGACATACCCACAAGCCAATTTGATGGAGGCCATCCAAGTGGTGTTCTCTCTTTCTGGGTAACTCTGGTGTATGTAAGCTTGACAAAAAAATAAATAATTAATTAACACAATAAATTTTACAGTCTCCCTCATTTCTTAACACTCTAACTCAGCTGAGTCATAACTTAGTTTAGGATTCCCAGGAGGTTCCTAGGCACAAAGTGGTCTCAACACTTAGATGCCCTAACGCCTTAACCTGGCAACATCTTTTGGTAGGTACCACAGTAAAAGAATAAAGAACAAAACCCACTTAAGTAAGTGCCAGATGATGTTCCACCAAAAGGGCACAGATGAAGATTATGAAGCAAGCTTGTCAAGGACTGTAGTTATGCTAAATGCTGGCCAACCCGTAGGAGCATCGGTGCTGAAGGGACTAACATATCAGCCGTGATTCCTGCCCAGAAATAATATAAAACACAATGTAGAGACATGCTGACTTCGTGTGCTGAAGGATCTTGGAACTAACACAGGGAAGAAAATTGTTTCCCTCGCTGGAATGTTCCCCAACCCCAAACTAATGTGTGGTAAGTGTGCCGCCACCCTGGCATCTGTCAGGGGGTTGTTGGGTCATCTCTGTGGGGTATAAGATGACAAACAGGGCTGAACGTGAATCTGCATGTGACAAGGGGAAATAAATAAAGGGTTTCTTTTTTTCTTATTCACATTAGTATCCAAAGGTGGAAAAGCCAGACCAAGAATGCGATAAAGCATATAATCTGACAAAGAAATAGAGAGAACTGAAAAATCGGGATGTCATCAAAGCCAAACACAGTAGGAGAGAAATTTCGGATACATAATTCATACACAGAACTGAAAACAAGCAAAAGCCAGTTGGTTCTTCTGAGAAACAGCCAAATCAGGAAGTTCCAAGCCCTTCAGAAACTTCTTAATGAAACCTTTTCCAAAAGCAACTTCTAAAACATATGTTGCTATAGAGATTTATTAGAGCATCACATATTCAGGAGCTATAGCAGAGGCAAAACACTGCTTGGTTCTGAAAGATGTGTTCCCCTGCCTTAAAGCAACTTGGAGTCAGGTTTAGAACATGTAAGGCATATTCTCCAGTATGGGTGGGGTCTGGGGAGGAATTCAAATGACATCATAGAGCAGGGCACACATTTTAAGGAAGAAAATCAAGTGTCAGAAACTAATGGATATAGAGGGTTAGGTGTGCAGCTGAATGACTTATTAATCATTGCCCTGGCAGATAAGTATGCCCTTTAAGTATGCCCTCTAGGATGTTCAGCGTTTACACAGCCTTCCTATATTTCAAAGTCCTAAAATGGCCAAGTGGATAGGGAATTGTCAAAGAAGCTAAACCACCATCTACTTGGGATACTTGGGATCTGTGGGAGCTCTCGACAGGATTGTGATGGTTAAGTACATCACCTTCTTTCTCCCTAATTTTCAGGTTCACTTAGATAAGCTAAGGTAACCGCAATCACGTTCATGCTTGGGAGATATAAACCCTCTTAGCAAAACTCATGCATGGATTACAAATTTTCAAGGCAAGCTTGGGTTTTGTTTCTTGGGTTTCTTTGTTTGTTTATCTGTTAGGATGTGGCAGGGAGCAGGATAATGTGTCCCTTTTTTGAATGATCCTCTGATTATCTTTCGGGTTGAAAGGGTATTTCAAAGAAAAGATTTGACAACTACTTTGGTTGGGTTGTGAAATAATCTCCATGTGACTTCTTACATCCACTTCCTTTGGGTAGTTCCTCCCTCCAACCTCTGTTTCTTATAAGGTCCCTGCTTCAGTCTTCTTATCCCTAGTGGAAACCTAGTAGTTAGTAGGCTAACTTCAAAATGCAGCTTAAAAACAAAAGTTCAGATGAGATTACCCTGTATAGGAGTCAGGGGCAATGTTGCTCCCAGAAGAGACGAGTTAAGAGTGAAATTCAGAGTCCAAGGCCCTTTGAGTTATTGCTCAGAAAGGCCCCAGAGTCTCCAACCCAACCAGGCTATTGCTGTTCTCTAGGTTATTCGGTGCAGCCTTGTAGTAAGACCCTATCGTTGAGGATATTATGTCCTTTGGCTTCAGGACATAGAAAAATCAGTGTCAAACTAAGCAGTAAATCACTTCCCTGCTGGTTAGCTTCCATAGCCCAAGAAGGTGTTATGCAGGATGCTGAGGGAATAGATATCCGTGAGCTCTGTGCTTTCTCTGCCAAGCCAGAGTACTGATCTGACCAGCAATAGATGCCTACTGATTCCATTTTGACACATTTATAGGACAAGTAATATAACTTTATACTGGATTTGAGGCCCTCTCCATGGAAAGGAATTTCATCTCTGGTACTATAATCCTGGTCAAAAGCCTATAGCTGAGGAAAGCCATTGACTCTAGTGTTGAAACTATTAGTGTTATTTACTAAACTGCCATTCAGTCAAATTGCCTTGTTTATATTTACATTTGCATCTACATTTATATTTATATACTTATGTGGTGGGTTGAATATGCTTAGCTCATAGGGCATCATACTGTTAGCAGCTATGGCCTTCTTGGAGGAAGCAAGTCACTATGGGGGTGAGCTTTGAAGCTTCACCCAGTGCAGAAGTCAGTCTGTTCCTGGCTTCTATTGGATGAAGATGTAGGACTCTCAGCTCCTCAAGCACTAGGTCTTCCTGGGTGCTGTCCTGCTTCCTGTCTTGATGATAATGGAATGAATCTCATAACCTATAAGACAGACCCAGTTAAATGTTCTTTATAAGAGTTGTCTTGATCATGGTGTCTCTTCACAGCAATAAAACCCTGACTCGGATAAAAGTTGGTACCAAGGACTGGGTATTACTGTGATAGGCAAGCAAATCTTTGAGTTCAAGACTACCCTGAGACAGAGCAAGTTCTAAGTGAAGAGAAACTTAAATCCAGCATGGTAGCACATGCCTTTAATGTCAGCACTCAGGAGAGGCCATGCAAATTTTTGAGTTCAAGGTCAACCTACAGAGCAAGTTCCAGACAGCCAAGCTTAGGCAGTGAGGGAAGTGGAAAGCAGAAAGATGGTAATGATATAATAGAACAAAGGGCAATGTTCCAGCCCCAACAAGCAGCAGAACTTGGCAGCTTTGGCCATGTGGCCCTGGTTTTCCAGTCAAGAAGAGAAGAGACTGCTGGGACAATTGATGCTGGTTTGCTAGAGTTACAAAATTAGCAATGATTAAGAAGACACCAACAGCACCGAGGTAAAATTTTCTGTGAAGTGGTTTCTGAGAACACAAAAAAGCTGTGTTCCAGAGATAGCCAAAGTTGTGCCTTTTGTTTCAGCTGGACTTGGTAATGTATAAGAACCACCCAGGTAGTTTTGAAGGCATAGGAGGGTCACAGAGAGCAGCTAAAGCTTAGCACTGTAAGAGGCCACGGAAAGCGATTGGTGAAGGTCACAATTAACAACCCAGGACTGAAGGGGTCATATAAAGAAGCTGAGGCTTAGCACCATGAAGAGAGTCTATGAGA
This sequence comes from Micromys minutus, assembly GCF_963924665.1. Lineage (NCBI taxonomy): Eukaryota > Metazoa > Chordata > Mammalia > Rodentia > Muridae > Micromys > Micromys minutus. The sequence continues at coordinate 64,255,823 of NC_137973.1, read as the reverse complement.
GGCTATTGGTGAGGCCTAGTTGCAGCAGAAGACTCCAGCATATTGGAGATGTCAGGGCCATGGGATAATCACCAAGATCAGCAAGAACAGTGGAATGGAGACAATCAGAGCCTAGTGTGCTATAAGGGGGTGGGGGACAAGGCTAGAGAAGTGACCCAAGCTTTTCAGAGGATCCCAGAAGATCATATGTGAATCCTAGACCTGGAACAAGAAGCTGTGAGGTTGAAGTTGCCTTGGAGACCCCACAGTGTTAGAGATGCCAGAGCCATGGGACACCTGCTGAGGAAAGTTGCTAATAGTGAGTGGAACCAGCCCAAGAGAAAGAATTATGTTACAGTCAGGAAAGCTTAAAGGAGTTAGCTATACATTGGACATGGAGACATAGAGTTTGGAGTTTGCCCAGATGGGTTTTGGGTTTTCTTTGATCCAGTATTTTCTCACTATGATGTTTTGGAAAGGTGACATATATCCTGTGATGTTGGAGATTTGTGATACATGTTTTGAATTTGATTGTATAGGGGATTACAGCTAAGTGATTGGAAAAAACCCAGAAGATACTTTGAACTTTGAAACAATGTTGAGACTGTGATAGACTATGGGAATTTTTGGAATTGGACTAAATGTATTTTGCATTATGTTATGTTTAGGTATGTCCCCCATAGCTCCAAGTCTTTGAACAAGCCTCTGGGGTCAGGGAGTGAAATGTGGTAGCTTGAATATGCTTGGCCCAGGGAGTGGCACTATTAGAAGGTGTGGCTTGTTGGAGCAAGTGTGTCACTGTTTGGGTGGGCTTTGAGACCCTCTTCCTCACTGTCTAAAAGCAATCTTCTCCTAACTTTCTCCAGATGAAGATATAGAACTCTCAGCTTTTTCACCAGGAACATGTCTGCCTGGACATTGTCATGCTTTATAAGAGTTGCCTTGGTATTAATGTCTCTTCATAGCCATGGAAGCCCTAATATAAAATTTATATTTATATCATTTAAGTATATCTATATTCTATCGATCTCTATATCATTTAACAGTAGGCCTGTGCTGCTCTCTGCAACAGTCAGAAAAGCTTCTCTTTCCAATGGGCAGCAATCAGCGGAAAGATGTGTAACTGGCCACAGTACTGAGACTAGGGACTGAGTGCCCAGCTTTAATGCAATTTCTATATTAACCACCACCCTTGCACACACACCGAGGCTCAGGGCAAACCTTGAAAGGGCATGTTGAAAGAATATAAGAGTCAGTAGATATGGAACAGGTAGGAAATTTACCACCTGTGCTTGACACGGCTATTATGAGCTCATAGCAGCCGTGATTACTCCTATAGGACCTAAGTGAAATTATGCAATTGAAGTACTAGCATGAGAGAAATGGGTGACCGTACCTCATACTGAGGAGCTATTGGCCATGGATTGTTGCTGCATAAGAGAGAATTGGCCTGGGGATATGGCCAATGCTAGATTTTTCCATACTCCAGTGGATAGCCCTATGTAGCTATGCACTTAAAGACACTTCAAATGAGACTTAGTAGGTTACCAAAAACACAAAAATCTAAAAAAACAAACAAACAAAAACATATATAAACAGTTGGAAGAAATCATATTTTTTGAGGGGATATGGGGGAGTTGGAGGCAAGTATTGGTGTATACACAATCATATTTAATTGTATACATGTATGAAATTCTATAAAACAAATTTGTAAAAGAGATTATATAAGCCATGAAAACAAGACAGAGGCTATTTCTCTGGAAACTAATATTGCAAATTGGGATTTTTGTGTGTGTGTGTGTTTCTATAATTTAAACAGAAGTCAGGGTTTAAGAGGCAAGAAAAAGGTTTCCTTAGAAAGGCTTAGAAAAACATAATCGAATCACTCCCAGGGAACAACCAGTTGAGGTTCTATGGTCTACCTGAAAGGACAATGAGATATATAATGCAGTCCAGGAAGATAACGGGGGAAGACAGTTTGCTGACAATGTACACCCCAGCTTAGGCAGAGAGTGTGGGAGAGAGGGAAGTAAACAATCAGAAGGACGCTTCCAGGAAAAAGTCATCTCATCCTAAAACTCCAGTCAAAATACCTTAGTGCAGAAAGCAAAACAACTCTAGACAATTACAGAAATGGCCAAACGTACAGATTTCAGAATGCAAAACAGGATTATATCATATGTGGCCTCCTTGAAACATTTATAAGTTCCATATTTGTCTCATCTGTTAAAGATAAATGTATGACTGAATTAGGTTCCAAGAGGAAAAGGCAAAAAGTCTGGAGTCCTTATAATGTAGTTCCAAACAAAGCTTGTCGAGGGATACTTTTGTACCACCATAAACACCTAAGGTGAAATTAGATTTTGGAGTGTTTGTACCAATGTTCCTGGAGAACCACACTATATCACCAGCCAGACAATAATGCATGTGACTAGGTCTTTAGACTGGGGAAGCTCACTGAGCAAACAGCTCAGTGTTGAGAACATAAAACAGAAGATGAAAAGCCCCAAACGGTACAGCTGTGACTTTAACACAGCTCACCAACAAACTCTGCAGTGGTCACAGTTCCAGGAGTTTAGAATTTCCCTGTGGCTTCAAGATGGCCATCTACTGTGATTGTTCTAAAATCATGCCACAAGGACTCCTAGGCTTCAAGAACATGTCCCAGTGAGCTACAGAGAAGTAAAGGCCTGATGCATAATAGAAAGCCCGCTTTATATTTCCTAAAAGGTGTCTTCAGCCATAGGGTCCCACACACACCCCTCAGAACTACATCAACAATGTGTATTGTTTTGGGAATCACTCAGATGGCTCTGACTAGCCATTCGAAAGGAGATACTGGGGTTTTGCTAGTCTATGGTGCTTGTGGGGCAATATCAGCCCAAATAGCTTAACTTCCTTTAGGATATATAGAGACACATACAGATAAGGATAGCTAAATATGTATTATAGATAATTTGGGTAAATATAAAATAATATGATCCCTTGAGGTTTTATTAGATGCTCTTGATTTTATGTGTTCTTTCTGCCCCCTCCTGAGTGCTGAACTCCCTCTCTCCTCCACAGTGGGAGCTCCTTTCCCATTGTTTCATTTCCTACATTACATCATCTGTTTCCTTCTATTCTGTTGCTGAGCAGCCTCCCACATGCGGTTACTCTATGTGAAACACACTTCCCTAGAAATGCTTCATAAATAAGTCCAGAACGAGGACAAAATTCAGGTTCATGTTAACGTGGGAGGGGGGAGTTCACAGAGTCACACCCCTAGACCAAAAAAACAATAGGCAACTATTATATGCTGAAAAAAGGAGTCCAGCCTTTCCCAGGGTGAGCCCCCTTAATTGGCTGCCCAATGCAGATTAGTCATCTCTGAAACCATATGCACACAAACAATAAAAATGGTCTCAACAGGTTGTGTTTGCATATATCTGTGCATATAGACACAGATACCAACAAGAATAATCAAAGAGAAGGAGGCTCTCAGTTTGAGAGAGGTAGGGGGACTTGGGAGAGTTTCCAGGGAAGGTACCTGACAGGGCATGGCGGGAGAAAAGGGGGATAAAGGCGATGTCAGTCTAGCTCAACTAAAATGTATTTTAATTTGCATTAATTTTTAAGATTAACTGCATTTTACATTTTATGATGCCATGTAAGATTTAATCTGAAAAAAAAAGAGTTCTGCTACTCCATAAATGAAAAACGATGCATTAATCTAACCATTTCCTGTGATAAGAAAAGAGACTTAGGCCCAGAAAAAAGATAGCCCTAAAGTACTCGAAATTGGTTGACTGAAGACAGAGAATTACAACTTGACTGTTCTTTCGAAGCAAAGACGACATCAAGCCTTGGGGTCCACCCATTTCTTCAGGAAGAGAACCTCAGAGAACCTCAGAAACCTAAGAGAACAGGAACGGGACAGTACAATGGAATAATATTCAGCCTAGCCGTACGTGACAGGTGCTACGCACCCTTTGAGAAGCCATATAGAATGTGCAGGTGAATTAACCTGCCATGAAGCTGGAAACAGGGGTTCAAGCTACCTCTCTATCCCACAGGGGCTCAGGTTTGTTGCTGGGATGCTTACCTGCCCTGCACTTCTCAGCATTAGAGCAAACCCTCGGCGCTCTAGAGGATGTTCTCAGTGGAGCAGCAGAGAATCACACGTGCCTACTGACAGTGAACATGGGAGAAACTGTCAAAGCTGCTAGGCGCTCAGGGTGAGCAGGGCATCCACACAGCTGGTACTCCTGAGAGCCCAGCCTTCTCATTTCCAAATTCTTACCTTGCTGACGGTATGTGTTTATACCACAAAGGGCTCTGTGTCCTCCACAAAGCTTTCCTGCCCTGATAAACGATTTCCAGATGCACGACCCAAACCTACCACTTCTCCCCATGAGGCCGCAGAGGCAGTGGGATCCTGCATACACTTTACTCGTGGAGAGATTTTACTCTATTTCAACTTGTCTGTTGATCATTCCTTAAAAGATCTAAGATTTCACCAAATGAAAGGAAATTAGGTGATAACAGGGATCTAGCCAGCATTTGTCCTCCAAAGCATTATTATTCTGTGACGAGGCCAAGGAGGACGAGTTCTGAGCAATGCCGCAAGGGGCCTTGGAGCCGAAAAGCTCCATGGGAGCTGGACCTGGGTTTAGCTCCTGAACCGGACCAAAAACTGTACTAGAGAACCGTCCAGGAAACCACAATTATTAGGAATGACAAAGTAAACTAGAAGGCGGAGTGATTAAGAGAGCCACTCTTAACGAGAGTGACGCAGATGGCTGTCATTTCCTTTTCTCATTTTAAGATGATGGTTTTTCATTCCACTGGTCTCAAAGCCAAAATAGAAGGCAGAAACATTTTCCAACACCCACTCCAATAGCAATTTTCTATCTTCTTTTGTGAGACCTTGAAAGAATTCTCACAATTTTACAAAGCTTGGAGCCCTCTTATTTCTCCCAAGTCAATAAATGTCTTTCGATAATAACTTAGGATCGATCTGAGTAGGAACAACTTATTTGTAGGGAAAATACTAATCTGCACATGATTATTAGAGAGAATATATGCAGGGGCCTTTTCTTCACTCATCCAAGTTATCGTGAAGTGATAGAAGTTTGTTGTAGTCTGAAGATTTTTTTGTAGGAGGTGTGTTGGTATGGGTGTGGTGTGTAGGTATACACGTGCGTGAGTAACTGCAGAGGCCAGAAGATGGACCTATCAAAGCCATGGGGCCAGAGGCCAGAAAAGAGCCTCATCAAAGCCAAGGAGCTGGAGCAGCCTGATGTGGGGGCTAGAAACGGAACTCTAGTCTTCTGTAAGGGCAGCAGTAAGCGCTCTTAACCCTGAAGCTATATTCCTAAGTCCTCTCTCCTACAAGTCTTTCACTTGCTTGGATAGTCATACCAAGGTATTTCATATCGTTTGAGACTATTGTGAAGGGTGTCTTTTCCCTAATTTCTTTCTCAGCCTGTTTATCCTTTGAGCAGAGGAAGGCTACTGATTTGTTTGAGTTAATTTTATATCCAGCCACTCTGCTGAAGTTGTTTATCTGGTTTAGGAGTTCTCTGATAGAATTTTTGTGGTCACTTAAGTGTACTATCATAACATCTGCAAATGGTGATATTTTTACTTCTTTCTTTCCAATTTCCATCCCTTTGACCTTTTTTGTTGTCTAACTGCTCTGGCCATAACTTCCAGTACTATGTTGAATAGGTAGGGGGAGAGTGGGCAGCCTTATCTAGTCCGTGATTTTAGTGGGATTGCTTCAAATTTCTCACCATTTAGTTTGATGTTAGCTACTGGTTTGCTGTATATGATTTTTACTATGTTTAAGTATGTATTCTAAACAAATGTATTTCTACATATGAACTTAGAAGTGAATATCTAAGGGTTCCCATATGCACACACTTTAGATAAAGACCATTACTCCAAAAAGGGGAATACCTCATTATGAGTAGTTGTTTAAGAAGGATGCAGAGGCCTCCAGAACAATCAGATCTTCCCACTCCTCTTAGTTCCTCTCCAGACCTAGATGATAAGATCCTATTACTGAAGACCCAACACATTTATTTTTTGTGTGACATAGAGAAAATGATCTGTAATTAAGCTGAAATTTTTCTCTCTTCACACACCAATGTTCTTTTTAAATTATTTATTTACATTTCAAATGCTGTCGCCTTCCCAGTAACTCCTCCACAAGCCCCCCACCCCATCCCTATCCCCTTTGAGTCTAAGAAGGTGCTCCCCCACACACCCACTCCTACCTCACACATTTAGCATACCCCTTCTCTGAGACATCAAGCCTCCCTACAACCAAGCACATCCCCTCCCACTGAGGCCAGGCCAGGCAGTCTTGTTACATCTGTAGCAGAGGCCATGGACCAGACTATATATGCTGTTTGGTTGGTAGCTTATTCCACTGGAACTCTTAGGGGTCCAGTTAGTTGATACTGTTGTTCTTTCTATGAAGTTGCAATCCTTTTCAGCCCTTTCAGTCCTTCCCCTAACTCTTCCATAGGGGTCCCCGGACTCAGTCCAATGGTTGGTTGTGAGTTTCTGTCTGTCTCAGTCAGGTGCTAGCAGAGCCTCTCAGAGGATGGCCATGCCAGGCTCCTGTTTTGCAAACACATCTTGGTATCAGCGATAGTGTTGGTATTTGGTGTCTGAACATGGGATGGATCCCAAGACAATCCAGGTCAGTCTGGATGGCTTCCCTAACCTAAACAAACATCAGAAGTCTTACACAGTTGCAATCTATGAAACCAACTTACCAAGCAAGATGTGCCCAGTTCTGCTACGGAGGCATTAGTCTCTGCCTGATTTTGAAGCCAGAGGTAATTCATCACTGGTACTGTAGATATAGTCAAAACCTAATAGTGAGATAGATCACAGGCCCTAATAGAAACTGAATTCTGTTGTTTACCTGAATTGACATAGCATCAAGCTGTCTTCTAAGTATTTATTAATAGACCCACCTCCTCCCTTTTTTAGCACAATTCATAGAGTACACTTCTGAGTTCAGTATTTTTTTAAAGCTAAAGAGAGACAGATCCTGTAATGGACTGAGCTCAGGTACTGAGTGATGACAGAAGTTTCTCCACTGAAAGTTTTCAGTAGGTCAAGTAAAAAGAATTTCAGGGTTTCCTTTGACCCACATGGGGTGTAATTTTAACCTCCTAGTAGGAAATTTATAAAAACAGATAAGTAACCAAACAAAAGTCCATCCACTTGAAAATGTTTACCATAAAATTAAAGGAGGAAAATATAATTCCCATTATGATAGTGAGTGGTATACTAAGCACTCTCATGCATTATTTCTATCTCTATGGCAACCTTTGAAATAACTACTCAGATGACTGATTACCAACATACAAATGAAATTAGCAGACAAAACTTGAGCTCAGAAAAGTTATCTTGGGAAAATTGAAAAGAAGCTGGATTTAAAACCCAAATCTGTGCAATCTCAATGCTGATCTTTAATCAATGCTGGGGCTCCAATAATACTTTTCTTCTAGAAGACTGGAAATTGATGGATTCACGTGTATATTAATTAACGTGGTAAGCTATAAGACTACCAGAATGTCATAGAATGTCTCCTCAGTACAAACTATAGATTATATGATTTAATATGAATAAAAATAGCTGGTTATAGAAACTACATTACTAAGGCTTTATAATAAATATTTTCATGTGATGACCAGGAAAATAAGAAGAGACCAGAAGAAGGCGAAGAAATATAACATGGATCATTTTGAGGATAGAAGTTGTATTTTTTAAGACACCTGCCAATGTCTTCATCAGAGAATAACAGTAACAAGAAAGATCAGTGTTGGAAACTGCCCTGATTGATTTCTGAAACAGTAAGCACTGAACTAATATCGGTCCCCAACAGGATCTAAAATGTATATAAAAGCATTTTGTTCTTAATTCCTTGCTGGGACACTTTGCAAATACCTGTTACAACTTTCAATCTGCTTAGCAAAGAAATCTCCTGATTAGTATGAAATTTGAGTATAAAAGGTGCCAGAAGCCAAAGAGAAGATTTATTGAACACATACAGATACATACACACAAGTGCACATAAGTTCTTTCAAAAACAGTTTGTTTGAAGCTCGGAGCTCTACCCTTAACAATTTTTTTTTTATAATTAGATGCTCAGAAGTGTGCATGTCCGTGTATGTTAGTGTGTGTGTGTGTGTGTGTGTGTGTGTGTGTGTGTGTTCAAACTTTTTTATTTCTCTCAAGTATAATGCTCAAAACATAAGTGATATGTGACAATCACCAACCATGTAAACCGCATCCCTGCTTATAATGTACGTTCTAGAAATTATCTTTTGCAAGGTATTAATAACTTCATGACAGCATAGAGGAGATGTAGTCAGAAAGGGCCCAGGAGAGATGCTGCCATCTGGTTGAATCAGATGGGCTGGATCCTAAAGAAAGCTACTCAGTCTGAGAATCAGTTATTCGTAATTATTCAGATATTTGCTGGTATACTGATGGTGTGATTCACAAACTTCATTACTAACTCATGTTATTTTGAAATTAAAACAACACATAGGAACCAATCCAAATCATTTTGAAATGCATTTTATTGAGAATATTGATAGAATAAGTACCAAGTATTTTTTGTAACATATGTTATAGTGCAGGTCTACCTTTTCCTCCATATTTGTTAATTTGTCTAATTGCTACCAGCTTGTCATCCCAATATTTAAGAAAAAGATCCAGATCCCTTTTCTGTAACAGGAAGTAAGAAATGAACCATTACCCCTCTCTTGAATATTTGTAGAGCAATAACTAGTGAATGAATGAACATAAATAGACTACAAGGCCATTGGAAGTAGGCCATGGAACCGGACTCAGCACTGCCAACCCTAAAGCTTAGCCTGTAACCCAGAAGCACATAGGTATATGTTCTGCTCACTTATGGCCCCTAATCATCAGGACTCCATTCACTTGGTCTCTATCTTTGAATTTATTCTTGTCCACCACATCTGCTAACCGGTGAGTGACTTCTTATGGTAGATTTGGAAAACAAAACGGAACCTATTTCAGAGACTGCTTGGGGCTCTCCTTCCTGTCTCCAGAAGATGCTGGGACTCAAAGGCAGCATTCGTATGCTGTGCCGCCTGTAAACTTAGGCAGCTGGGTAATAATGTTGGAGCCATTGTTGTCTGCATCTCATAAGCAAATGGAAGGGATTATTTTATATCATAGACAGGATTCCTAAATCCAGGACAATTCATGTCCTTTTAGCCTGTCCTCTACTGCAACACCCAGATGATCTCCAGTGATCTAAAGCCACTCTTCAGTTTTCATCACCTCCCTGCTTTCGTTGCTTCCTCCCTTCAGCATTATAACTGGGTCACGATAAGGTTCTGAACAAGTGTGCAGGAACTAGCTGAGAATCCTAATTGTTTTATAATTCTGGAGGAGAAGAAGACCCATCTGAATTCATTTTGGTTGGGTTGACTTCCTCAGACCTCCTTTGACCTGGAGCCAAAAACTCTTTCAGCTGAGTTTTCAGTTTTGCCTCTCTGCACCAAAATGGTTTGTGTATGTGCACATGCGTATGTGGGCTTTGTTCTTATAATTTCTAAGAGGCCTGTGGTATATGAGGTGTTAAGTCGTTTGTGAAAGTTCTGTGGCAATGCTAACGTATTCCATCAATGGTGATTCACACAGCTGTTTATCGTCAGCATCTCTGTAGCTCTGAAAGACCAACAGACCTGACAACTGTCACCAATTCTGGGGGCAGTACTTTCGGTGGTAGCAGGCTGAGGTGACTGCTGGCAACACATGTGGCTATTATTTTGCTACGTATCAATCATAGGATAGCAAATCGTTAAAATTAGCTGCAGATGCCTGTAATGGGTATAATGGTAGGAAAACAACTGAACTATTCACAACATGGAATGCAAAGGCGGGAAGAGAAAAATGTTCTTTGTTCATCTCCTGAATAATAAAGCAGGGGCCGATGACCTGCTCTGGGAACTTAGCCTGGATTTGCATACATTCTTGGTTTATATTTGCAGAAAGGCACACCTTTGGAATTGACCACTCTTCTCTCTCTTTAACTCCATCTCCATGCGGAGACACTTGTGGCCAGTTGTTTTCGAGTGTCAGTGAATGTCAATGGGAGAAGCAGCCCCAACCCAAGCCATTGTTTGTCTTCCAGAAGATACAGCATGTGAGGAAAGCACACAGAGTTCTGTGCTCGCTCCTGTGAGAGATGGTTCTGTGCAACTAGAAATATTTCTGGATGTCGCAGTAAAAGACAGGGTTTATAGATGAGTCTTCTTAGATGAGGGAATCCTCTCTATAATATAAAATAACTCCTTCCAGTTACTTACAAAATGTAGACAATGGCTCCAACATTATGACCCAGCTGCCTATGCTTGTGGGCATCACAAAATGCAAACACCGCCTTTGAGTCCCAGCATCTTCTGGAGGCAGGAAGGGGAGCCCTGTGGAAAGCCCCTGGGCTGCTTTCAGTTTTGTTTTCAAAATCTGCTGTCTCTGGACACAGCAAGTTAGGGACATCTCATCAGAGTTACAAAAACAGAAGAAAAATAGCATCAGTGATCATCCCGTGGAGGGTTGAAGCCAGAACAGTTGTTGTCTTCTGGAAAGATGGATGTGTGGCCAAAAGCTTCCTTACTGGACAGCTAACCTAGTCTGTGCCCTTGGCTGGAGAGCTCCCTGCTCAGAGCGGACAGCAGCACACAGTCTGACCTTGACTCCCAGGTTGGTAGCTCAAGCTCAAAGCTGATTTCCTAGGGCAGATCTTCTCTCTGCCTACTCCAGGCAGGATGCTCTTTACCCCATAACCAGTTATCTCAGACTTGTGTGCCCATGTTACCCTTGTTGCTGCTGAGGAACTGAAGCGACAACGTGTACATGGACTAGATAGCTTTGCACTTTTTGTCAAATACACTGACACACCTCTCAGAGAGAAATTCTATTTAAAACAGTTGGCGGGACAGTTAATCTGGCTAACATCATGGAATGTCTGCATAGTGGCATTTTCTTTCTCTGTCAAAGTTCCCTCAGATAACCAGAGCTCACGGCTAAGCCTTTGGTGTTGAGCAGGATAACCTCAACCCTGAAGGATACAAAGAAAGTTACATTCCAAGGGCAGATATTGTCCTTCCAGACTCCGGCTTTCCTGAGATTCACTCAATAGGCCCAGTAATGTCTGGAGTGCAGAAAGCTCAGGGAGAGACCAGCTTCGAGATCAGCTGAGAAGTGTGCGCTCCTATGTCAGCAACTGTGCATCTGACCCCACAGACCAAGGATTGTGTCAGATGGGTTTGAAAGCAGCAGTACAATTTACTGCACCAGGCCGACTGCTTTCCAAACTCTGCAATGGACAATTTAGTCTCAACCACCGTGTGAAGTGTGGATAATACAAACAGGAAACCTGGGACTTCCAGCACAACTAATCTCTGTAAAAATAGCCATGGCCTGAGGAAGCCATAAATCCCAAAGCTGCCTCATGCCATTACTTACTCCACATTAGCATCTTCCCCATAAATGAAAAGTGGAGAAGGAAGACCACATTGCAGCCATGTGGGGCCAAACCTTAAGAGACCCCGTCTTATAAACACATGAGTCCTCCTGCCAAACCTCACTCTGAATCCCTAGCTATCCCAGGCTTCTTTTGCCCTCTTACCAAAATGCACAAGACTTTGCTATTGTGCATTTTTGTGCTAAAGACACAAAACCTCTTTAATTTGTTTGGGGCAAAATACCTAATTCACACTGACCTCAAAATCAACATCTACTCCAGGATGGCCTTAGACTTCTGATGCCACTGCTTCTGCCTCCCAAGTGTTGAGATTTCAAGCATCTACTTTCACAGCAAGTGAATGCAGTACAGGGGGGAACCCAGGGCCTTGTGCCTGCTGGACAAACACACTTACCTATGGAGCTGTAACTCCAAGTGACAACCTATGTTTTTATTATTTAGAAAGTTACTTATTTTTATTACATGGAATTATAGCCTCATTTTTGTTTTCATTTGTTTTCTTGTTTGTTTGTTTGTTTAGAGAAAAGCATTGTTGCCAATACTTTCAGTGAGAACAGAACACCATTTGGGTCTGAACAAACTTTTCATTGTAGGAGACAGAGTTGGCCAGTAGAGGATGGCAATCCTAGCGTACTTACTGAGCCATTTCCCTGTGTCAAAGCTTCTTCAAGAGTATTCTTTCTAGGGCTGGAGAGGTAGCTCAGTGGTTAAGAGCACTGGCTGCTCTTCCAGAGGTCCTGAGTTCAATTCCCAGCAAACACATGGCGGTTCACAACCATCTGTAATGGGATCTGATGCCCTCTTCTGGTGTGTATGAAGACAGTGACAGTGCACTCATATACATAAAATAAATAAATCATTAAAAAAAAGAAACAGAAGACAACAAGAGTATTCTTTCTAGAAGACTCTTCGATTTTAGTCTAAGCAATAAAGTGATCTTATAGGATGCAAAGCTTCCCAAAGACCATGCATGGAACAAAGCTAGGGTATCCCAAATTGGGAGAAATGTCAGGATCCCAACAAAGTGACAACGTCAAGGTCAGAACACATTTTCATTTCTTCCCAGGCTTCAAGATATCCATTCACTGCTAAATGAAAGCAGGATTGTTGAGTACCCAGTTGCTAATTCAAACCAAGTGGCAGAAACAGTATAGTGGTCCCCCTGTTCATTATGGGTTCACTTAAAATTCACTAAAATGGAAACAGGAAAGTACTGTGGGGGAGACCACAGGTTTGCAGTACATCCTTTTCTACTCACCTGGCTTTAATCATGTCCTATTAGGCCTCACTCTGGGCAAGAACTCATTCATTGAATATGACCCTCTCTGGTACTCAGTCAAGTGAAGAGCTGGAATTTAATTTCCCTAGTGTTTTGTTTTCTTGTCTTTGTTTGATTATTCCATATTTATAGTGTATAGATAAACATCCTACTAATTTCTTTATGCAAAAAAGTCAAGAAATATAACCATCCAAACATAAAACTAAATCTTTTTGTAAGATGTAAATCCCAGAGCCATGAACAGAGAAAGTCACCAAGGACGTTGATGCCTCCAGTATTTTCTTTCCCTATTTTCCAGCTTCTTTCTACTAGACAGCCAACTAACAGAACTCTTTGCAACACCACAGTGGTCCAGAATGTGCACTGGGCTTTCCTGAGTTTTGATCATTGGCCACATCCAACAAACTCCTAAACAACCACGGAAGGGAGACTGGACCTGTAGTATAAGCAATACCTGAGTAACATTATTTTACTTTTTTAAAAAATCACTTTCTAAATACACTCATCTAGAAATATAGGTAACTTTGCCTGGGGCTGCTGATCCTCCTTGTTCTTCAACAGACAATGCTGCTGAGTAACACCATGTCACCAAAAGTTGTCTAAAGACCGACTTTCTGCAGCCAGGAGTTTGCAGTGGTCAACAGTGGTGGGGATGTGAGTCACAGAGTGATCAGATGGGTAGATAATAGCTTGGGCCATCTGTTCAGCATGTGTCTTGCAGAATGCTGCTATCAGGGACCTCATAGTTTATACAGATGGTATTCCCCAGACAGAGACGTGGTTGGAATGACGCCGTGCAAAGAACAGTCTTAGTGTAAGACAATAGATAATAGCCTGTCTCACCATGTTTTAAAAATCAATTCTCTTGTAACCACCACATTGAGCATATAGTTTGAGGGCTTCCGGTTGTTAATTTGAATGTGCTGCTGTGTGACTCCTGTCTCATGCCACATCAAGTTTAAAGAGATGAGCAAGGAGAACAGAATTCAATTTTGTGAGCAATATTCACTGTGATTACTTAGTATCCTTTGAGAAAGCACTATACTTTAATTAATCCATCTTTCCTATAATAAGTGGAGTTTGCAACAGTTCAGCGGCCATGTATTCCATCTTCTTGGCTCAGCTAAGAGGAAAGATATGTACTCATCACGGAGGAATGTGCTGCAAATGAGACCCAGAACTGGCTACTTCTTCAAGGTGCCAGGATATCCGACTTCCCAACTTTCATCATGAACTTGGCTCTCTCAGATAAAAGAAAGATAAAGTGCATTAATCATGGAGCAAAGATACAGAAAGGGCTCAGAGAAGTACAGGGGGAGGGGTGATGAGTGAATCTTAATGATAGAGAGATGCTTTGGACTTCAAAAGACCTCTGAAAGAAGATAAAAATGAATTTATTTTATGAGATCAATTCCTAATCCCAAAGGATTTCCTTAAAGGACACAGGGCAGCGTAAGTATACATAAAAAATTCCAAACTGGTTCCATTTCTATTCTTTCTGAATAGAAAGGACTCACCTAGGAGAAACTCTGGAGCTAGAGTGTCCATACTTTTGCACAGCGGCAGAAATAAGGCAGGAGAGAAGAGAGTCAACAAAGGTTGTTGGGAAGTGGGTTTTGAGACAGAGCTTAAGGTTTGCAAAAGCATCAGTTGATATCTTAGAATGTGTATGATGAATAAACACAGAAGGGTTACCTTCCCGATAGCTGTACCTTCTCATCTTTAAACATACAACATTTTATTGAAGTTGTGGGAGACATTCAAACCCACAAGCCATAGAGGCCTTAGGATAACTACAGTAATGAAATTACTTAATTAGATTTTAGAGAAAAAAAATGCTTCAGTTGATGCCTACTGACTATGTAACTACATAGTCATTTCTTTTGGTTTACAACCTTCTGACTGCTGAATATATATGTATGTATGTATGTATGTATATATATATGTATATATATGTATGTATGTATGTATGTATGTATGTATGTATGTATGTATATATATATATATATATATATATGGTTATTTTATGACTGGTTGTGTGTCCTCAGATATAATCACCTCCTCTTATAACACTGGATCAAAACATGGTCCTGAGTCAAAGGTCATGGTATCAATGCTACAGTAATCTCTCTTCAGGGCATCTCATGAGTGCCCACTACATCTGAGACATTTGAGGACCCGTTCATCTCCAGGATTTGCTTAACAAGTATTATATTTTAGATACACAATACATAAAAGGTATGATCTTCTAAAACACCTGGAATATTACAACTTCAGTTGTGATAAAGCCACATTTTAAAGCCCTTAAGATCATAACTGCAGTGTACAGCAACATATGCACTTAGTGATAGGTAGATGGTCTGCAAAGGAGGCAAGAGAATGGTTGGAAAAGCTTCCCTACTTTGATTTCTGAGTAGGTGACATAGAGTTTAATGGACAACTCAGAGATATAACCCAGGAAGACAAGTTGACCCTGATGTTACTAAAGTGTTTTGTGACATGTATGTATTTGTTGCCCACAAGGGCCAGGAACATAGGCATGTAGCACTGTCTCTGCAGTAGCAAAAAGCAATAAAGAAAAAAAAAAGTGAACGGTTCATCCAACCCTTATGCCCAATGTCCTTACATATGCAGGTATTTAGAGGGATGAGTGGATTTACTGGCACACATTATGAGTCTTTTCTGGAAATGTTTATAGTCACAGATCCACTTTTACAAAGGTGTTAAAAAGAATAAGAGAGAGGCCATCCAGTTCTTACTTTCTCTTTGTAATGAGCTGCTAAAAGTGATAAAAGTGCACAGAAGATGAGGCGGGAAGGGAAAGAGACAGACGAGTAGATGGCAAGAGAACAAATAAAAAGTTCAAAGTGGCAAGCAGTGTGATGTAACACTTCATCATGACGAATCCACCCTTGGGCACTGGCTGGCTGCAGTGTGCTCATTACCTAGGAGAGGAGAACTGCAAAGGGTCCAGAGAAACCCTTTAAGGCCCGAGCAAAAACTCAGTCAAGGATGCACAGAGGATGTCGCTAACCTCTGTGACAGCTTACAAATACCAACTAGCCTTCTCTAGACAACACAGCAGCTGACTTCGGGTGCCTAAGTGTCAGGAAGTGGGAGGGGAAAAAATACATCATCACCCCTACGAGTGGAGGATATTCAAAATCAAAGTAGAAATCAAAGGCTGTGAACTGCACGATTTTTGCAGACTTTCCTAAATTGAATACTGTCTGATAGACAGGCTCTCCACCCTCATCACTACCCACTTGACTTTAAAACCATTTCATGAGTACCAGATTTTTTGAAGGAAAGAAGCGTCTCTTCCTTTCATGTAGGTAGGATTCTTACTTACACAGATGAGCCAAGCCCAGTCACCTTCAGACTCCTCAACAGCCTTGCCTTGGAAGAACAGGTCCCTGCAAACTTGCCATACCTAACCCTCTATTACACTTCTCCTCAGTACCTGCATAATATTATTCCTCAGTTAATACACAGAACATATTTTCTGTGACCTGATGCCTGGACTCCAGACTTCTACACTCAGTCACCTAACTGCAATTCCATTTATTCCTTATTTGTCATCCTCATTAAAAATAACCCAAATATTACTCTTGTTACCAAACATCTGTATCACTCAGATATACCAGAAACATTCACTGTGCTGATACAAACACAACCTATGAACCATTCTTCATGTCTGCTTTTTTCTTTCATCACTATCCCTCTCTTCCATTGCATTGGCTTCCTTTAACTATAACCTACTCTCTCCCTTCTTTATCTATTTAGAGTGTCATAGGCCTGGTCAAAGATACTAATAATCATCACTTGCGCGGTCAGAAAACTTCCCAAGTCATATTCCACTGGGTGTTATGTTTATAAAGTCTAATAACCATAGATTTGGCAACCAAAATGAAGTATCAGTAGCCAAGGTGAATAACTAAATTTATTTACAAAATCTTTGCCTACATCATGATGTAATTAAGTTACAAGTAGAGCACGTTAAGATTATGTAAGCCAACTTTAATTGTAAAAATATAAGCACTGTACATTTTACTAAGCTTTACAAGCACTTAATTACTGAGGTGAGAACATGAGTTGCTACTCAGTTTACCAACCCCAGTGTAGACGTCATCAGTGGTCACCTGAGACAGTACAAACTGACCCTAAGAGGCTTCACATGTACTCTTTCTCCACGAAACTGATGTTCACAAAGCAATTAAAGAAAATCATCACAGATACAAACCACAATTATGACTCCTGGATTTCAAATGTGATGTGGCAGGGTGCCCCCATAGTCTCTGTCTTTCTGTAGCAGCTGTACTAAAAGAAAGGCTTCCTGTCAACAATGAGGAAGACTGGGGATAGGCAATGGGCACGAGTTATAAATGAAAATATAAAGCTAATTGGTTTTTTTTTTTTTTTTTTTTTTTTTTTTTTTTTTTTGCTCAATCCTGTTACAGATATTTGGTTGGGTGGTGGATAAATGCTTAAATGTACTCCATACTAAAAGTGTAAATTTTAATGTGAAGTCTGCTGTGCATATTATAATTGTAAGAAGTTTTCATCAACTTTGAGTCTAGTTAACTTGGGTGGGATTTTTTTTATTTGCAAGATGTTTTATAATAAAATTGATAAAGTCAAAAAAAAAGAAGTATCTCAAGATAATTATCCACATGTAGTAGGTCAAGAGGGGCTCCCAGCAGGCAGATTTACCTATTAGACTCTTTTTCTCCCAGAAGATATGGTCATATGTCTGAGCCTATGCTAGTGAATTCGAGGAAACCTAAAATGTGTGCAGCTACTAAGTGATCTCTAAAATACACAGCTACTGTGGAGGTTCCCTGTAGCTGGAATACAGATGAGCTAGTAATGCAGTAGCTGGTCCAAGCAAGTAGAAATGTGTCTATGTCTAATCACTCAGCATGCAGGGAATTACCTGTCCTCTTCTTCAACAAATAGAGGAGGAGGAAAGAAAAAGGAGGAAAAAAGGAGGAGGAGGAGGAGGAGAGGAGGAAAAGAGAAGGAGTAGAAGAGGAGGGGGAGGAGGAGAAAGAAGAAGAGGAAAAGGAAAAGAAAGAGAAGAAGAATTATATAATACCCATTAATCACTCAAATTTTTGTTTGTTTGTTTGTTTGTTTGCTTTGGAATAAAAGATGAGAAGCATAGAGAAAAACATCCTTTCATAATATCAGGGAACTGAGAGGCCATTTGCTTTCAGTAAGTGTCTACATGCCCTTGTCAGTGATGTTCTGAGAAGAGGAGGGAGGTGCTAAAAAAGGATGGAGGAAATTCATCTCTCCTTATGTCTTTTGCAAGAAATAGGAAAAAAAATTACTCATCAAAAAGGACTGACCCTCCTATATTAGATTCTTTTTTTCCTGTACTGTATTTGAGTCTTGAGGTTCACTGGAAACTAGTCCATTTTACTACTGGCCCACTTTTTTTTCCAGAGTCATAGCATTTATCCAGCAAACACAAATTCGTTCAATTCTTTATATGTAGCTTTCCAAATTGTCTCATGGTTCTTTCAAATCTATGAGCACGGAACTTGTGCACAGGAGTAGTAACACTATTCTCACTGACACGTAGGCAAAAGATAGATGCCCTGCCGCTGCTTCAAAAGTGAACTCCTGTCAGGACCCTCAGAATATTCTGACCTCCTTCTCTCAAATTCCTCATCAAAACTTTAAAAATGGAAGAACTGATGTTTGTTTGTTTGCTTGTCTTACATTTTTGGAGAGTGTTTCCCAGAGAAATTGCCGATGAAATGTCATAGGTAAGTTTATGCCAAATATATATGATGGTGAACAATTGCGAGGCTGTCTGCTGTTTCTGCAGCATGTTGGGGTGCCGGGTGAAGGACATTAGGAAATTAAGAGCAAACTCCTCAGATACATAGTCTGCAAGTGGGGAATCTGGGTCAGTCAAAAGGACAAGGGATGTCCTCCTGTGGCTAAGGTAGAACTTTGGCTTTCCCACGCCCTTGCTGACCTGGGTATTTCCACTGACATCATTTCCTGTTAAGGGTCTTCGAGCCTAATCACTGATATAAATAATCTGAGGCCAGCCTGATTGCTTTAGGCCTTTCCATTATGTATTTTGAAAAGACTCGTCTCAGCAGATCTAATTGAAAAGAGTTCATGTGCTGAGCCCAAAATATGAGCTTTTCATAAAATACAGACGCAATAACAGACTCAAAGCGCAAAAAGAAAACATTTACACAAACCATTAAGAGACGGCCCAACCCTTCCTTTTATGAAGAGAAGAACTAAGTGTATTGGCTTCTAGCAAATATCTTAACGTCTCGCAGCTTAAGCTTTGATGTTCTCATGTCGAGCATTCTTTCTCTTTGTGCTCTCTGTGCTGTGTGCCCGGACAATAAGACTTGGCTTTATGGCCTCCCCTTGATTTCCTGCACAAACACTAGGGACATAAAGAAGGGAATTTTGAAACCTTGGTTTCCCCATTGACCCACAGGGCATTTTAATCTGTCGAACTGCATTGTAAGAAACACAAAAGTGAGTCTTCCCTACGCAACTTAGTCTAGCAATGTCTTCCAAACAGAAGTCAAACACAAGATTGTGTGATAATAGAAGTTTGGAATGTGCATCGAAATAACATAGAGCCTGGTTTTCTACTTAGTAACCATGTAATTAATTTAAATTACATGATGTTTGTTGGTAGGTGAATTACATTACAATAAGGCTGCTATTTATTTTATGATGTGAGTTTTTTCAGTGTCCCGAGGATGGGATTCTTTGTGATAGTTAACAAAAAAAGAATTCTCGATATCAACAGTTCCCCTCTCCTCAATTCAAAATTATATTCTGTCTTTATTTATGCTTGGTATTTTGCTCTTCAAACTAAACAAATGACTGTTGTCTTCTTCAAGATAGGAAGAAATTTTAAATTCAAAAAGATTCTGTATGCTGAATGAAAGCAGGTATGGTCCATGGTGTCTGTTGTAACTGACTAAAGGTGACGTGTCTGAGAAGGTCCAGCACTAGAATCATCTATGGACTTTTTTCTGAAAGGCAACATCAGAGAGTCTGCTGGAAGCCTCAGTTGAGAGCTGGTTTTTAGGAGACTCTGCTCTCCAGAAAGAACAAAAGCAAAAGCTATAAAATTACGAGTTGTTGATTCCGCGACCAGTTTATTAGGAATGGAGAATAAGGCAACAGTGAAATTCTTCTGAGACTCACTGCAATTTCCCAAAAATGTTCTGAGCAAAGATTCTCTACATACATACTATGTAGAAAGGAAAACAGTAGAGGGCTCAGATTGAGACTGTCATTTTAATAAATGGGGTCAGGTTGTAGTTTATTTTTTTAAAAGATATTCAAAGAAGAGCTAGGAAAGTAACTAATTAACTCTTCAGCCATGCAAACAGATCTTAGCTTTCTTAGATCTCTCTGTCATAATCTGGAAAGAAAGAGGTTGAAAATTACTCCAGCTCTCCCTGATTGATAGTGGTTCTGTCATTGATTCAAGGGATGCATAAGAGAGTTGAGGAAAGCTTTTCTCTCTCTGGTGTCATAGTTAGGCCTAAAAATCAGCAAATGGCTTCTCACCACTCCAATTGTGTCAAACATCCCTGCTGATTTTTATTCCCATCTCATATGGATATGTTTATAAGAAAATTGTTCCTGGGTTCCATATTTCCTAGTATTTAGCATGGAAAACAGAGGCCGCTGCTTTTTTTAAAAATGTAAATAAACTTTATTATTTAAAGATTGCAAATAAGTTGCCTATTAATTTCATTGAATGTCTTTTATTGATGAACTTGGTTACTTAGATTTAAAGTTTCCAGATCTTTTTAAGTTCTAGGTTTTTGCCCCCTGTCTGAAGTGTGGATGGAGAGGATCTTCTTCCTTTCTATGAGCTGGGTTTGCTCTGGCAAATGTTTCCTGGGAGGCATAGAAAGTGTACTTTCAAGTAGTTGCATCTGTTGATACTTGGTGTTAGTTTCTGTACTGTTGGTATTCTAGACAAATAGTTCTTGACACCCTAGTATCTTGAAGTAGATGCCCTATATTTTCTTCTGAAATACTCAATTTAAAAAAAAGATAATACCAGAAACTGTAAATGAGCACAAAAGAACCCAGATAGTAACAAGCAGTGCTATGGAATAAGAACACTGCTGGAAAGACCTCAATATCAGAACTCAATTTGTAACCCAGGGCTGAAGTAATAAAAGCAGCCTGCTATTGGCAAAAGTATATACAAGTCGATCAATGGATAGGAATAGAAGATCAGATTTCCTTACCAGTTGAAGAAATGAGGCAAGAACAAGTCCAGAAAAAGAACTCACATGTTTTGCTGGCAAACATAATTTCTACTCATAGAGAATAAAACTAGACCCTTTCATCTTGTACAAAAATCTTTCAATATTGGATCAGAAACCTCAGTGTAATGGCTGGAACACTGAAGCTTTCAGAAGAGACTGCTTCTTCCTGATGCACAGAACCGCTTGCTAACAAAGGTCACTGGACCTTGTAATGTGCATCTGTTCTTCCACTGACCCCAGAAATATTTAAAAACAGAGACCCTTGAAATCCATTCTTCTAAAATGCCAAATGTTAATTTAGCTTGAATGAAATGGAAGGGGTTTTGCCACAGCCTGTGGAAAGATTTCAAATATATGTAAGATCCAATGACTTTCTTCTAAAAGCTTCTCCTGAGTCAGGGAGAGTGGCACACATCTGTAATCCCAGAACTTGGGAGGTGGAGAAAGAAGGATCAGGAATTCAAGGTCATTCTCAGTTACATAGAAAATCTGAGGCTACCATGGGCTACATGAGACCCTGTCTCAAAAACAAAACAAAACAAAAAAACACACAAACAACAGCTTCAAATGTTGCTCATATATTGGAGGATTTCACCTGATAAGCTAATACAAAAACTGATTTGTTCTTCCATTCTTTATGGCCCTAACACTTAAAACAATTTACTTAACTCTTCTGACGAATGATATAATGGTGGTTTGTAACTTTTCCTGAAGAGACATGAGAAACTATCTATTCACCCCAAATATGGCACTGGTAATGCATCAAAAAGAATTCTATTAAAGTCCAAGTTAGTAAGCCCATAAGGTTATTGGGGCTGCTTACAGTAGTATGGAGGGAGTGGTGCTTACAGCACAGATAACTCGAAGGTAGCTATATAATCAAAACAATCAAACAAACAAAAATTTTAAAATATAGTAGGAAAAAAAGAAGAGAAAATGAAACAAAGGAAAGCAAAAACACCCTAGCATGGGTAACAACATATAAAGTCAACAGCCCTAACACTCTTGCACAACTTGTAGATAGCTAAACAGGTTGCTGTGCCTCCTCTCTTCAGCCATCCTTACTGCCTATTTAACCCAGTAGATGGAAAAGCCTTGTGAATCTTGTAAGTTTCAGGGATTTGTTGAGATTGCTGAGTTGTTAACTTTTTAAAGAGTCTCCTTCTAGACCGGAAAATATGTAACATTACCTATTTTCTTCCCATATGTTTCTTATGTGTCTCCCTCTTCCGTCTTGTTCATTGAGCTTTGGAGGAGTGATTCAAGGCTGAGCATCGTGTCACTGCAGTAGAGAAACAGTCACTCACTCTCAGGAGCCTTAGCAGTAGCTGAAGTCTCCAAGCACATCATTATTTGCAAAGGGAAGTTTCCTTCTATGACAGATTGTGGCCCAAACCACAGTGACCTCTGGGCACAAGTACAAATGTTTTACAGATACACCACATCTGTTTAAAAAAAACAATAGCAGTTAGCTTCTCTTTGTGGTTTATGACCTCCCCAGCCCGAGGCTTTTGTGTTTATAAAATGACATTTTTCCCAGGGGATAAGTACTTAAGTTTGCTCTTCTATTGCACCAAAAGCAACTAGAGGAGGACAAAGTCTCTTTGGCTTACATGGGTGGGACACTATCCATCACTACGGAAAGCACAAACACAAATGAGTAGTAACACAGCTAAGTGTTGTCATGCTCTTTCCCATAATAACTGTACCATTTGCCTCAATACGAGCCTTGTCGACAGAAATGTACAAAGATGAGGTATGTGGCAGTCAGTGGGGAGAGATGTAGTGTCTTCTTTAATGTTCTTCCTGATATGCAGAGCTTTACACATGGCTTAGAGATGTCTGCATCCTTCTCTTTTTCTCTTCTCCTTTATTTTTATATTCCCTCTTCTGTTTAACAAAAGACTGTTTCATTTTTTGTTTTTCTCATAATTAATTTTTATTCACATTACACCCCAATCACAGCCCCACTCCCTCTTTTTCTCCTAGTCCTGCCTCTACAATCCCTTCCCCCATTATATCCTTCCTTATCCTCAAAGAAAGGGAAGTCTCCCCTGGGTACCTCCCCATCCTGGAACATCTAGTCTCGCCAGGACTAACCTCCTCCTCTCCCACTGAGGCCCAACCAAGTAGTCTACTATAAATTTTAATTATGTGCATGTGGAGGAAAGTATATGCATTTGAGGGCAGGTACCATAAAGGCCAGAGGAATCAGATCCCCAAGAGGTAGCTGTGTGTGTCTCAGTGTCTACAAGGCCCAGACTTAAGACCTCTGCAAAAGCATATATGTTGTTATATCTGCATACATCATCTCTGGAGCCCGAACATTTTCTCTTTATAGTAGAGAAACTAACCTTTGTTTCTAAAACAAGTCTCAAATATGTTCCAAGCTTGCTGCATGTATGGTAGTTCTTGTAGTCCCGTTGCATAAATAGCGATAAATTCTAAATGTCCAATAGTTTTTTTTATTGCTCTTGGATTTTCAGTTAGGAACATTTTTCAGTCCTCAGAATACAGAGGAATTTGCTTCAGTTTTTCTTTCTGCACTTGCATGATTTTTAAGTTTGTATTTAGCTACAGAGATTTCTAGATTTTAGCTTTATGAGAAGTATAAGGAATTCAACTCTTACTGTTTTTTTTTTCTTTTTTTAGGATGACTACCTTCCCAAAACTTCCTTTATTATTTTTTAATTATTAGATAGCTTATGTATTTACATTTCAAATATTATCTCCTTTCTCAATTCTCCCCTTCCACTGCTTCTATTAGGATTCTCCCTCTCCCACCCACCCACTCCTACCTCAACATCCTAGCATTCTCCTACTCTGGAGAAACAAACCTTCACAGGGCCAAAGACCTCTCCTCCTATTGATACCAGATAATGTCATCCTCTGCTACAAATGAGGCAGGAGCCATAGGTTTCCCCCCACCCCATGTGTACTCTTTGGTTGCTGGTTTGGTCCCTGGGAGCTCTAGGGGGTCTGGTTGGTTAATATTGTTGTTCTTCCTATGGGGTTGCAAACCCCTTCAGCTCCTTCAGTCCTTTCTCTAACTCCTCCATTGGGGTCCCAGTGCTCAGGTCTGATGGTTAGCTGCAAAGCATCCGGCAGAGCCTCTCAGGAGGCATTTCTCCCTTTCTTCCACTGGTAAAGATATGGCTAGCCTATTGTTCTCAGGTAACACAATGATTTAACAAGACCCTATTGGTAAAGACACCACACATTCTCATATACAAGGTCATAGAAATTAGGCGACCATCTACCAAAACAATTCAATTTTACTAGCTAGCATCCACAGCAAAAGGACCTAAGAAGCCTTCCAGGAGAGAAAATTCATCAGTGGCCATGTTAAATTGTGAAGCCAGAATTCCACTGTCAGATAATATGTACCCACTGATGGATGATGCGACTACTGAGTGTCTGTATTGGGGACCCAGTAAACCTGGTCAAAAGCTTAAGGCTAGGGAGGCCATGGGATCTAGGGGATCTGAATCCCCACAAGATTTAATGTGGTCTGAATATTTATACATATATATTACATATATTACAATAAGCCCTGGTAGGAAAAATCAGAAAGTGAGTAGAAGGAAACCATCTTCCTTAGTAACCTTGTTTCCTTCCAAGTTCACTTAGCATGTTTTCCTCTGCTTCTTTATTAGACCTACAACATGGAGACCTTTGATTTGCTTGATACTTTAATACAGTCGTAAAACCATACAGCATACACCAGCCTGGCTTGTAGTACAATATACTACATGAAAAACAGATTTGTACCACCATATACTATCCTGCCAAGGTGAGAAAGAAAAGATGTTGCCTCTAGGAGGAGATTGGGGAAGGGTTCCCACATATCTGCTTCATTAATCCCTTTTCTGTTTTCAGTATTCCCATACCAATACACATTAACTCCCTGGGTCTATGGGGTCCTTCAGCAGCTCCTTGATAAGCCTTTACAAACAGCTCCTTCCAATTGTAAGCTGAAAGTTCATTCTGAATACAAGCACACACAGACTAAAACAAATCTCACCCCCTCCACACCGCAGTCTAAAATCCAAACCTCAGTGAGCCTGTCATCTTCTCGCTACAGGGGCCCATGGAGGAATATACATTTGCTTTAGCTCTCTGTCTCTGAACCTGTTTCTGCCTTTTCATCTCCGTTTAATTGGTGCCTCATATCAGAGCAACAGTTGAAATGTGATTACACTTCAAGCTTGCTGGGGGAATTCGGGAGCTTGCCAGGAGCAAAGAAACTCAACAACATTGTAGAGAAACACAAACCAGCTTACGCCGCCCGGCCAGCACTGGGCATGGATCAGGGAATGTGCCAGAACAAGGCCCCACGTCAGTGCAAGCAGCTGAGGAGCGCTAGAACCCCATGGCAGGAGAAGAGACCACAGCAGAGGGCCAGCGGCCAACCTGGAGCTGCAGCAGAGTAGAGAGGAAGCAAGCTTGCTATCCCAGCTGACCGAGTAGGATCAGATCAAAGAGCCCGATGGAATCGTTTCATCTGGCACAAAAGACCCTTCAGAACCAGAGCCAGGGCTGCCACAGCTGATGCCAAGAGCCCACTAAAAAGGCCTCCCATGGGCGATCCGCAGGCAATCCATCCTCGGGGCTGAATAAAGAGGTGGTTTTAGAGGCAGCTCTGCCACCCAGCATTGAAATAACCACAGCTACCACAGTAAAGTGTCAAAGCGTCAGCATGGCCAATAGTTATCATCACGGACACCTAGCCACAAAGCAGGATCACAGCCCTGTTCACAGAACAGCAGCAGATGAAGAAGAAATGAACGCAGGGTGCGCACGTATGATTTCTTTAATATTACATGAGAAATGGCCCTATCAGTGGGGACCTTCTTTTTAACGTGAATCCCATCTTGAAAGATTTTCGTGTTAAAACACAGCTTATCCATCGTTACCTCCTTTTGTCTTATCTGAGGAAACAGAACATAAAATACAGCAGTCAATACAATCAATACATCGACAGCACAATCCCTACTCCTGCGGCTCGGGAAAAATCGAGAAGGTAGAGATATTTTAAGAACATGAGGAACAACACACCTCTTATTAAGATGGTGTCTTTCGTATATGATTGTGAAGCCATACTGATGAAATCTCAACCATGCCGATGTGGATGGAGAAAATTGCAAAAGGCTCACCCCTAAATAAAGAGCTACAGAGAAAACGGGAGAATCAGTTTCTTTTTTTCCCAGAGACAGTCCCCACAATAAGCTGCCCAGTCCCTAGTGTCCAGCCCTAAACACATGTACATGGGAACAACATTAAATAAATTCGGTAGTTATTTTCATATTTTTAAATTTTTCTTTATTTCCTTCTATTGAAATATGTTTTTCCCTTTCAATATTCTGATTATAGTTTCCCCTCCCTTACTCCTCTCAGTTTCTCCCCACCTCCTCTTCTCTATAGATCCCTTTCTCTCTCTTATTGGGAAATAACAGGCTTCTGAGAGGTAACAACCAAATATAAAATGACAAAATAAAATATAATAAGATGAAGCAAAAACTATCATGTCAAAGTTGAACCTGATGTCCCCAAGAAGTGGAAAAGAGTACCCAGAGCAGGCACAGATTCAGAGACCCGTTCATTCCCACTCTAGGAGTCCCACCAAAATATTAAGCTAAAAGTGATAATAATTCCACAGAGGACCTGGTACAGACCCAGGCAGGCCCTGCACTTACTGGTTAAGTGTCTGTGAACTCATATGTGCCTGGCTTAGTTGAATCAGAAATTATGGCATGCTTCACAGATTCACCTGTCACTGCATGGTAGCCTTGCTAATCTCTCTAATATCCACTTTTCGTACATGTGCTGCCAAAGCAGGCAAGATTGTTTAAATTTTAATTAATTAGGTTTCATATTTTTATTTCATTATTATAGTTACATCATCTTCTCCTCTGCTTTCTCCTCCTCACACGTCTCCCACTCTCTCCCATGTGTATAGTTGGCGGAGTGGCGAACCCTCTTCAGTAGAGAGGCTCAACTGCAGTTTATGGGGTGGATTTTGTTAGTTTTACCACCAAGTTGTCTTTCATGGTTAGCAAAAGTTCCTCGGGATGGTTACTTGCTTTCACAGCCTAGTATTTCCATATCGCAATGACTTGGAGCTGCAGCAGTAAGCATCCTTACATCACCACACCTATATCATCACATTCCGTTGTTTATTGAGACTTACCCGTGTGTCGGTCAAATTCCCCATGACTAATGCCTTACCTATTGTTAACACTTGCTTCAATTCTTCCACCTTCGTGAAAATTACAAATGATGTAAATAATTCATTCAGCAAGATTCTGAGGATGCTGCGCGCGCGTGCGTGCGTGCGTGCGTGCGTGCGTGCCTGCGTGCGTGCGTGCGTGCGTGCGTGCGTGCGTGCGTGCGTGCGTGCGTGCGTGTGTGTGTGTGTGTGTGTGTGTGTGTGTGTGTGTGTGTGATTCTTAAGTTTTGTCTCTTGTCTCCAAATGCTTCCCTCGAACATAGAAATAATGGGTATTTTACCTCGTCGTTCCTATTCTATCTTCTGGGATTTCATTTCCTTGGCTGTTGTGGATGTGCCTGTGGCTTTGCTTCCATTCCTCCGTGAACCACCTTCACGTACTCTCCAACGGCTTGTACATATTCTTGCACTTTTATCTGCCTTCTTTTATCTGTCCTTTGTCTCTTTCTTTCTTTCTTCTTCATGTTGATTCAGCATGTCATTACGAATTCCATGTTAGTCTGGAAAGCACTATGCAACTCAGGCTTGCCTCAACTTGTGGCACTTCTGCCTCAACACCACCTGCCAAGGGCTGCTCAGACCACTGGGCAGGCATATCCCACCATCCCTGACTCATCAAGTTGCTTACTATAGCCCATTTTGTTTCACTAACAAGAGTTGCTAGCTTCAGTCTTTTCTCTTTTGTCCCTCTTTTGGCTCTCAACGGGCACATTTTCTTAATGATAGTTACCAAGTACAACTAGGAACAACAAGGATACATTAAGCCGTTAGCTTGTCAATCAATCTCTTGTTTCTCTTTTTTATTATATCAATTACCATATAACTAAGAGGATTTCTTTACCCTCTAGATAATCACCGTACCCCTGAGCTACATCTCCACTCCTAAATATGATACTATTTTGAACTTCAAGTAAGCAGGTAGTCTATTTGTATGATCTAAGCAGGTCTATTGCCCACGGAAAGTGCTCAGCAAGTGTTTCTGGATTTTTCTCTCCTTGTGTGACCATGCTTTTTGAGATTTCAGTCCTAAACAATCCTAAGTGTGTCCATACTCTCTTTCCATGCACTCTTTTATTGTAAAACACAGATTTGAAATGAGTTTTAAAACAGAGGCAACAGTAGAAGACTTGTATGATGCTTAAGATTTTAAGTGGACACCACTACTGCTATCTAGTTTTCTATCACATTGGATGTAATCAGTTAGATCCAACCATCTAGAAGAAAGCCTCCTCAAGAACATCTGAAAGGCCAAGGTAGGAACGCCAAGTCTGATAAAAGCATCTTCTCATTCTGAGTAACTCTTCTTCCTAGGAGAGGAAAATATTTTGAGTGGAAACTCTTCTGTATCTAGTGAATGCTCAGGGTGGGTGCCAGTGTTTTCTTCTGCAGGAGATGAAAGTTTCATGGGGGCTCCTGGTGACTCCTGAGGGCCCCTGGGGACTCCTGGGGGCTGCTGACTTTGGACTCTGCTCAGATGGGAACTAGCAGTACCCCCACAGAGACACTCTATCTGGGGACATGCCAGGGGGCTCTAAGATTTGTCTGACATAAAATGTAAGGCAAAAGAACACATACTATGTTATTTATTGCAACTGTTAAAGAAAGCACCCAAATTAGGGTGTAGTTTTTTCAGGGTTTTAATAGGTAAAGTAACAAACTACATACATGAGTTAAGTATTTTTGTAGTTTTAAACATAAGCTTTCTGTTAGAATGATATTGAACATAAATGAGTATATTTCATTAGGCAGAGTGAAGTTGAATTTCTCTCTGCTCTACCACAAAAGTGCAGCAGGGAAAAGTGACATGAGATTGTAGACCCAGTGCTCTAGAGACAGAGGCTGGAGAATAACCATGAATTTGAAGACAACTTGGGCTACTTAATAAATTACAGACAAACCAGGGCTTGGTGAGAATGCATCTCAGAAGAAACAAAAACAGAAGAGTTAAAAGCGCTTCAACTGAGGCCCATTTTCAGGAGAATAAATGGCAGTTGATAGACCATTTTATGGGAGTGCTGGTAAGGCTCAAATATAAGACAAAGATAACATGACCTGCAGGAGTCAGAGCATATTCTGATAATCCTAAAATGAAGGTGAACATGCCAAATTTTCTGTTAAAAAGTCTAAGATAGAAAAGATGAGCCAAATAGGCTACTAGTTTGTAGAAACCTCTCCCCTCCTGGGAGCATTTAAAACCTCTCACAGGACAGCACTGACCTGCTGAAGGAAAGTAAGTGATCTTCAGATGCATTTGTTGTCCATTTGTGGTTATCCGAGTGATGGCAGAGATCCACAGAGTGTTTATAGAAACCAAGGCTCTCCATAAGCAACTTCAACAATGGGGTCACACCTAGTTTTCTTTTTTATTTATTTTTATTATGCAAATAGCACTTCTGGTTATGACGTTTTCATGGGTGCGCACTGTCATGGTTTGTTGGTTGACAGTTACCTTCCTTGTTTCCCATCATCCCTCACTACCTGTCTTTCTCCCTGCACACTGACCCTTTGGCTTTCCAGCACCATATTGTTGTGCTAATACTTCTGATGTATAACCTTGTATTTTACTGGGAAGTTATAAATTATGAGTCTGAATACACCATTGTCACAACCTTGGCCAAGGTAAAAAGTGTAATTTGCTAATTCAGTGGAATTTTTGGAGGCTTAGAAATGGTAAAGAGTGGATCATTTTTCCTTCATGTTCTCCATTTCCTTCAACCATGTTTATACTCATAGTGCAAACTCCATAAAGTTCCATTTTTCACATAAAGAACCAAGTTATAGGGAAGCTGTTAAAATGACAGCACTAGCCTCTTTCCTTTTGGCAATACGCTAAGCCTTCCCATAATAAATTCTGTGAGTGTGTTTAGAGACTAGCTGCTTGGACGTATCACAATTTATTGCTTTTTTTCATGCTGAGATAAAGACTTATGGCTAAACACATTTGCTTTTTGGTGTTTTGGAGCCTGCTTGCTCCTGGGTGCCAATTAAACTCTGGCAGGAGCCTGAAGGTCTCCACGGAGCAGCTGGTGTCAGCATCGCATAAAATATGCTTCTGAAATGGATCATTCTGCTGCTTAGGGAACATGCAGTAGAGGCTTAGCTGAAATAAAGAAAGAACAAAGCTATGGCATCCAAAAATAAAATCAAAGGGGATCAAGTTAAGGTTATTTATATATACTGTTACTGGACTCAATATTCTAAACGCCTCACAGCTGTTCAAAATTTGAGAAGAAGAAATGAAATATATCACTAATGTCCCCTTGCCTGGTGGGTTCTTGGGCCAGGCATATCTATCATTCATCCACTACTAGGAGCCCCCGCTACACGGATTGCGTCTCCGGTCTGCTTTGCACTTTGAATGTGTAAAGAGAGCTGGATCCCACCTTGGTCAAGTGGGTTAAAATCCTAGCTGTGTGACTTCCTGACTCTCTGATCTTGGGTAAGAAATTTAACCTATTTAATTTTTGGTTTTCTATTCACAGACAGGTGGGCAGGGGAGCCATTGTTTTGGACTTTGGGAACTGCTGTAGGAATTTATTGAACTAGGCGGTGTGAGTCTCTGGGTTCAGTATCTCAGTTATGAAACCCCCAGCAAGCGTTAACAATGGCTGTCGCTTCCATGAGGGTGTCCAAGTAACCACAGGCATCAGAGCAGAAGCTACTTCCTAGCATCGGGTGTGTCCCAGAAAACGGATGCAAGGAAGACTTGGTCTTGAAATGGAAGCCTGATTTCTTCACCAGATTCCCAAGTTGCTCCATGACCCAGGGCTGAGTTATTCTTCCACAGTGGCTTTCTGTCTGTGTCTCCTAGTACTTCCTCACTGCTAGCCCTACCATCTGATGATCCACACAGGAAAACTGACGATCCACAACATCCCCAAGGAACTGTCCTCTCTGGGCATGCATCAGTCTCAGTTGATGGTTCCAAGATATGGAAAGAATAGTCATCTTACGTTAAGCCTACAACCATGTTCAAACTTGACCTAACTCATGAACCTATCTGATCCTTGAGAATTATTAATATTTTGTGCCCAGTTCTATGCCACTGTGATAGGAAAAAATAGAAGGGTATGCCTACCACCTACCTAGAAAGAATAAATTAACTTTAAAATTGAGAATGCAGTATTTTATCAGATTTGACTGGCATGTACATAAATGAAAAAGGACATAACAAGTAAAGAAAGGCAAGCAATTTCTGGAGTAGAGTGGGCAGGGTAGAGTCAGAGGACAACTTACAGGGGTCAGTGGTCTCCTTCTATTCTGTGGGTTTGGGTTTTGAACTCTGGTCATCACTTGGCAGCAAGCTTCTTTTACCCACTGAACCATCTTGTTGGCCCAGTGTTTGAAGGGTGTAGAAAATGAATGAGATGCTGAATATGAGTCTAGATGGTATGAAAAGATAAAAGGGAAACTCAAAAGATGTTTCCTTACAGAGGTCTAAGCACCCACATTCAGAGGGGATTACCCTGTGTTGGAATGTGAGCCTAAGGAGTAACTTATGCTGACAGTTCCCTTTTACTAAAGGATGTGCTTGGTGGTGCGTAGTGGCTGCTCTAGGAGGTACAGAGTATGACAGAGCTCTGTCTGCCATGTGTTTCCAAGTCCAGTGACTAAGTACAGGGAACAAATGGGAATAGGTAACAGTGGTTCTCCAGCCCTTCATTCGCTGAAGACAGAAACAGAACACGTCAGTGCTGAGCCCACAGAAACACTCCTAGGTCCTCTGTCAGCACATTCTCCAGGATATACCCAGACACAAGTGCAGCCATTTATGTGTCAGAAGGACTACGTGGAAGCTGGGTCTGATGGATCATGTCAAATTCCAGCATTTGGGAAACTGAGACAGGAGGATCACAGTATTGGAGGTGAGCAGGGACTACTGAGAAAGCATTGGCATTGTTGGGAGAGAATCTCTAAAGAAAACTAAATAAATAAAGTACTGCAGAACGAGACCATCCTGAAACATCTGTACCAGCCTGTAGCCCTGGGAGGACCATTATGCTTTGACTTCCCATGGCCACTCCAGTTAGTTTCCTGTAGCGCTGTGTATCTGAAGTAGATGCAGCTTCTTAGAAATACCTGTTCTCACTCCAGTGGTTATATCTTTTATTTACTAACGAAATTTAAATAATCTGTTTTTCATGTTAATCACTAGCCTCTTTTTATGTTCTATTTTTAGGTCTGAAACAATCTTTCCCTGCCTCTGTATAGAGCAGGAAGCATGCAGTGCCTAAGTATTTGTGGTTTAATGCCCTCAGATATATATGGTGTTAAGAGGGACAAGAACTGAGGATATGAACATGACAGAGTCAAGTTCTTGTCAAAACTACACATAACATTGCTGGAAGTGTAGCTTTATGCTTGAACACATGTCTAACATCTTAATATGAACAAGACCTTGAGTTCAATCCCTAGCACTAATGTAGAAAAGGAAGGTGAAAGGAAGGAAAGGAGGGAGGGAGGGAGGGAAGGAGGGAGGGAGGGAGGGAGGGAGGATGGAAGGAAGAGAGGAGAGGACCAGAAGATTGAAATTGTACTAGTGAAGTTATTCTACATATTTTCACTGGTTTATTGAAAGGGACTTTGGTTTGACTGATGGAGCTGGAATTTTAGGTCAAGGCTGTGTTTTTAATACTATATACAGTCTTTGAATGCCTGGACACTTACTATGTTCTTCAGATGATTAAAGGGGAATTCTTTTTTAGTAAAAAGACTACATAAATAATTCCAAAAGATAACCCAGAGCCCATAGGCATACCAAATATGTAAAAGGAACAGACCAACCACCTTGCCTTTCACCTAAGGTCCTTGGAGGACGTTGTGAAACAGAATGCTTAAAAATAGTTTCAGGACACTTTATGACAGGGAGGGAGTGAAGCAGAATGATCCAGCCAAACAATGGGAAGAACAGCCCCTCCAGGATGGAATGTGGATACTCGTTAGCCGTTCCTGGCAAACCCTTCTGACTATGACTTTATGGTACCCACTGGGGAAGAGTGTGAAATGTCCAAAAATGTTCCCATCATAATCTATGCCCAGAACACAGCTATTATTAAAAGGAGGAGCCCATCCAGCCCAATTCTGTATTCCATGAGATACACACATTCTCAAATGGAGGAGTGAATATAGCATCAGGAGCCAGATGGAACTGTGGCTCGCTGAGT
The DNA here is from genome assembly GCF_963924665.1 of Micromys minutus. Lineage (NCBI taxonomy): Eukaryota > Metazoa > Chordata > Mammalia > Rodentia > Muridae > Micromys > Micromys minutus. Next base: position 64,222,351 of record NC_137973.1, on the reverse strand, counting down.
TCAAAACAAACAACCAAATTAATAACTGAAAGAATGCAAGCAAACTAAATGATTCTGACCTTGCTACCAAAAGAAGAAAACTGGCCATAAAAGACACATCAGCATTATCCAAAATGGAAAACTGACTGGACTGTCTCCACGAGTGTTTCATATTAACTTTGCAAGAAAAAACGGATGGTATCCATCAGAAATCTCCTGCAAATTTCTGAACTACATCAGGGATAAACAAACAAGCTGTCATGGCCCTACCATGACCTGTGTCTAGTAATTCTGCTTAGTATATGAAGCTTGAGCTCCCTAAACTCAAAGTCCAAGGGCAATGACCTGACATTGAGTGGCATCCCAGGTCTGGGTGGGCAGATGACGCACATTCTTTCCTGACTATCAGCCACAAGAGAAAGACAGCCTGTTCGGGTGAACGGCTGGAATCGTTGATACTTCTTTGATTCACTTTGCCAGTGACTGCAGAGAATGGTGACACATTGTGATTAGGAACAGCGTTCGGAAAATTTCTTATTTTAAACTGAAGAGTGGGAATCAGAGAGGGAAAGTTGGCTGGGACATTCACACCCAGGTCCTGAGGCTCTTGCAGGTTTCTTTGTGCCAAGGACATAAACAGAACTTAATTGCAAGGCAAAGAGTTTCCATTACTGTGTTACAACATGCACACCCATGCAGCCTATAAATTTCCATTTAAACCTTAATTAATTAAATTAACTAATTAACCAAATCGATTTTATCAATAATCTTAGGTATATAATTCTGTGCTAAACCCTGAGTAGGTACTTGAGGAGTTTTTTGATTAAATAAAGAATGAATTTATAGATTCTACAACCTATAGACAATTTTATAGGTGATTTAATGTGACTTTTACCTACATATTTTACTTCTATCTGCTTCCCAATCTCCCTAGGGGAAAATGTCAGCCAATAAAAGAAGAGAAGATGTGAGATTTTATGATACTTTGTTCTTTAAATTTAATTTACCTATTTGTGTGTGTGTGTGTGTGTGTGTACACGCGTGCGCACATATTTGCCACACTATGCTCATAGAGGTGAGAGGACAACTTTTGGGGTTGGTATCTCTTTCTACCATGTAGATTCCTGGATTTGAACAGAACAGGACACTGAGATGACTCAGCAAATAATGTCACTGGCAGCCAAGCAATACAAAATTTCAGTATTGTAATCTTTCTATTAAAATTCAGAAAATGATGCCTACTGTGTTAAAAAAAACAAATTATGTGCTGCAAAATTCAAACTTCTCATAAAAGTTAATGTATTCATAGAATAAAATACTACAAGTTAAACTATCTCATTAACATCCTAGAGAGAGAGGTTGAAGGAAAGTTGTGAGAGATGGAAAGGGGATCTTGACATGTTTTCTTGTATTTCAGGTTTGGTCTGCTGTGATTTGGTTTAATTTGCTTGACGTTGTCTTTTGCACATTGAATGATTTTAGCTCCTGTCAACACTGTACAGAAAAGATATCTGTTGTTTAATTGGCTTATTTAAGTCAGCCCTTGTTTCAAGTTGTGCTTGAAACCTAGAGATTTTAATGTTGTAGATTTTTTTCCAAGAACAAATATTTTCAAGAACAAATTGTCTTGAGGACACGCCCATACAAATCCTTTATGATCACTATTAATTATCTGCCAGAGACTTTTAGTGTCATAGGTTATATATGGAAAGTTATCATTCCTCCTTCGGAATAGATACAACTTGGTCCTCAGCTCCTTTTTCCTGAGACTTTTTCTGTTTTAGTTAATTTTTCTCTTAAACTTTAGTACAGGTAAGAATGCAAGAGTCCAAAACAAGATTCATGAAATTGTGCTGCTAGAAAGGTTGAACTCTAAGAAGAGGGACTCAGAGAGGAAACAGCGTTTTATCCTCTCAGAAAGGGATAGGTCACTGATTCTCTCGTGAACTCAGCTCTGCAGTGTTAGCATGTGGCTTTTCTTTTTCCCCTTCTCTCCATGAGGCACCGCTGTGGTGAAGATAACCCATGCCTCTTGGATGAGGTTAACCCTTGCAAAGTGTACTAAACATATGATTTTAATTCCTGTAAACAGATTACCATATACATATAGAATACATTTCCTGAATTTTATGTTATTTTTACCCAGAACCTTTATAATACGTCTCTGGCTCTCTTATGATGGTGATATTGAGGGGTTTGGTTGTTTGTTTTTGTCTTTCTACAGGGATACATTTCTAGTCTGCCCTCCACTTCTGAGTCCTCAGTACCATTAAAATTAGTATCTTTATAAACTTGAGTTTGTTGAGCTAAACCCTGAGATATATTCTCACTGGGAAAAGCAGTAAAATAATGTGCCTACACTGTGCTACACTGCTCTGAGTGCAGTAAACGGGAGCACTTAAAATTAAATCTCAGTCCTCATGAAATTCACAATCTTGAAAACAGCTTGTTGAAAGGAATGTGCATGTGGAGACTGCGAGTTAGAAGGAGAATATAAAGTTTTCCATGCTTCACGACAGAAACATGGAAAAAATATTATTATTTGAGGTTGAGCCTAGAAATATATAATGTCCCTTGGTCACTAAGTATAAATAGAGATATGCTCTGAGAACTGAATTCTGGGGCCTTTTAGCATTTACATATTAAATGTCTTCAGAGAAACCAACAAAGGTTATATACAAAATATAACAACAAAAAATATATAAAATATACTCATGCTGTAAGACTAGACAACCCAACTATGGTGACAAACTAGGGTGATTAATTTTGGGGTACAGATGTGAGTAGAGGTGGGAAATGGATAGATACAGCAACGAGGAAGCATGGAGAAGCTTTTCTCTTTTTGTTTTATTTTCTCACCTCCTCTACCCGTATGTCTCTCGCTCTCTGCCTCCTTCAACCAGCTCTTTCTTCATGAGTCCTGTACTTCACAGTCGTGACTATGCCCTCTATCTTCACTGATCTGATAGCCTGCAAATTTGCAGTTATTTTTATTATAAGTAAATAAAAGATCAAGTATAAGTAAATTTCTCTGATTTATCCAATAACCATGTCACATTACAAGAATAACTATCTAAATGCATTTCATGACTACACTGTAGGCTGGGCCCAGTCTTCCACACACCCCAAATACTACACTACCCCAAGGAGCTGTTCTGTGTGTTTGGAACACAGCCTTGCATTGAAGACACTGCTTTCCTGAAGATTACATTCCAGCACCTTTCTTATAGTTCAATAAAGTACATTGATGATGTGTTGGCTTGAGGAATGACCTTCAAAATTGGCTTCAGTCATTTTCTTGGTCTCACCACTCTTGCTATGGCCAGGTTGTAGTGTCATATCATAATCGTTTGTTTCCTATTTAGCTACACTAAAAAGTCAGAAAATACTTAACTCTGTAGCTGTGTGTTCAATAGAATTTTGACTAGAATCCTGAACCCACAGCATTGTATTTTGAGTATTTCTTTATTTCAAGTTTGATCATTTATAAATCAGGCTTTAAACCCACCATGGAAACTCTGAGAGATTATGCCACTCTGTGCTGATGTTTTGCTTTGTTTTGTTTTATCTTCAGGGATTCAGACACATGGAACAACCAGCTCATCTTTATCTTTGTTATCTTCTCAGTACCACTTATTCATTGGCAGCCACTGGCATTCAGAAAGCAACTATGAAATTTGAAGGAAAACTTGCATATGATTATTTCCCATCCCTTATAAACAACCTTTGTCTTAATGAACACAAAAAGCAAAAAGGAAAATATTACACTACTCTGCTCAAAATTATAAAAATCAGTAGCATTTTGTCTCGGTTTTGGAAGGTAATCCAAAATGTGAGGTTGTTTTCCAGAACCTAACATAGGTTTAAGAAATGAGCAGAACGGTCTTCAAGTTGGTTCATGTAACATAAAATGTTGGCCAAAAAAAAAAAAAAAGGCTCCAATTTATTTTTTGGGGAATTGAGTACTGAGAACTTCTTGTGGTAAATATTAAAAAAAGAATTTGTTCTGTTCTTTCTGTGGAGTGATATTCGGATCTGAGCACAATCCCCTGAGGTAGTTAGTTCACCCGGATACCCACACATCTCATTCCACTGGTCCCATAAAGACACAACTCAACAACCAATAACTTATCAAATATGTTTGTGTGTTAAATTCTCAATCAACAATCCTTATACACAATAAGTTTACAACAAGTTGACGAAGATGTAAACTGCCCACCTAGATAAAAAAAAATGATCCATAGAAATCCTTAAAAATAATCCTAACAACCTTATCCATCTAGACATGCCCTGAGAGTAACATCCATGTCTGCTTCCATGTTGCCTCCTCTGTGAATCTCCTGCCTCTCCTCCTCTTCCACTTTGTCCCTGCCACACTCTCTACTGTCCAATCTTGACATCAACCTACAAGAACTGGTAAAATGTGCAGCAGCTTTGGGTTTAACAGAGTATTTTTTTATTATCATATGGCATTTATAGTAACTATCCTAAACAAATCCCTTGTTCTTTTCATCACCTTAGAGATTTGTTATATAAGCTAATTTAACATATTGGGTTATTGACTCTTACTATATTATATTATTTATTTATCTTGTTTGTTTATTTAGTGTGTGCGTGTGTGCATGTGCCACACAACTTGTTGAAGCCAGTCTTCTCCTCCTACTGTGCACAACACAGGGAAGTCTTAGGCTTCCAGTTTTTGCCATGAGTACCATTTACCACTGAGTCATCTTGCTAGCTCCTTGACTCCTTTTTTAAAAAGTAAAACAAAAAAAAAAAAAACAAAAAACAAAAAAACACAGCATTAGGCATTCTCAGATGTTTTGATAATGAAGGAAGGACCACGGATCTCCATCAGCTTTCCTTCATCAGGGAGCGTTTTGATGAAGAGAAGATCCATAACAGTATATTTCATGTAGGAGACTGGAGGTCAGAAAGTGTACCTGATGCATTTTTCTCACCCACTGGAATCTCCTATCAGTCTTGCTTAACCGTATGTCCACATGGGTTTTCAGACTTCGTGTACTGGGTCAGAGCATGGAGGAGCCTAAAGGTGAGTGATAACATGGAGAAGAAAGGATAGAAGCCTTCCTTCCTACCCCAATTACCCATCATGCTCCGAATGTATACATGAGTGGGTAGTTAATATAGGGATACTGTGACCTTCCCTCCCTTTAGCTGCTTATTGGATACGAAGTAACACACCTCAACCATATTGCTAAGCAGAGCAGGTAGTGTTTTGTTAACACTAGCTTTTATGCATCCAAACCTGTTTACTGTTTAGATTCCAGTATGGGACAACAGTTTGAAATGAAAACACAGAGAAAACAAACTGTTTATCAAATGACAAACTAACCGTATACTTTTGACCAAACTGTTTATACAACTAAAGTGATTTTTCAAAGGCTCTCACAGAGGCCTTTTATTAAAACAATATGGACATGTTTAGCCAATGTTAGATTGATCTGTGAACCATATTTCATATCCAAAGGGCTAGCATGAGGTTGTTGCCTCGGTGTCAGTTACATCAAGGTGCAAACACCAAACTCTTCAATAGACCATTATTAAGAGAAACTTACACATGTAACAATGATGACTCGTAATCCATATCAAAACACTTTCAAGTTGTTTCTCCAAGTCACTAATTTCCAAGTCTTTCCACAGTCGATTTATTTATTTCAAAAGAGTTTATAAAAATATAAAGTATCAACAGAGAAGCGTACATGTTAAGTGTAGCCCTGGATGAACTCTGGAAGAATCACTTCCATCATCATGCCTAACACCATGTTGTGCCTGGCTTTGTTACCTAGGGACCTTTTTCTCTGTAAATACAATAAGGTATTGTCATTTGCTATATCTGAAATTGAATCAAATTTACTGGAAAAGACTATATTGGAAATAGTTTATTTTCTTGGTTTTGAGCCAGGTCTCATTATATAGCCCAGGCTAGCCAACTCACTATGCATTGTCTCTGCTTTCCAGGAGCTGTATTACAGGCCTGAATTACCAACTGGTTCACATTTGTATTAATGACAGATACAAAGAGAAAGTAAATGAATTAGTGGGTCTCCTTAACCAGGCAGTGTTAAATCCCACTAAAATCCTTTACAAAAGCATCCTCCTATAATTTTCTTTACTAATTGAAACACAGGCAGCTGAGCTACACACAGGAGAGCACAGGGCTATAACATGTATGTTTAGTTAATAATACACTGTGAGTTCATCTGGCATGTCATCAAATGAAACAGAAGTTCATCACTGCCCACTTAGGCTTATTACAAAACCTTTCTCGTATAACTTCATTGACTACAGTATCCCCATGTCCAGCTGCAGGTAAATAACACTCCAATTATGTTATACCTGTTGTGCTGAAAGAAGCTAGAATAGAATTCACAAAGACTACATGTGCCACTGTGTGCATCTCCATCTACTATGCTGTTTGCACATTAGATGTGTCAAGACACTGCAATGAACTCACCCTATAGCACCCCATACATAAGAGCAGATAAACAGTGTTTGCTCCTGACACTAGCAATAGTGTGGCTTTAACGCCGGAAGAAGAGTGTAGGAAGTAGAACCGTTACCACTGAACACCAATAGGCTGCCTGTCAGGGGAGGGTTCCTATGTTGCAGCGCTACCTGCAACCGTTTTACTTTAAGCTAAAATATAGTTTATAAAGTGACATTTTTTATCTTTAATTAATGATTTTATTTATTTACATTCTGCATTTTAAAATTCTAGATTTTGACTCAGTTTAGGATTGAATTCTACTGGAGGTAAAAATATGCATTTTTTTTTCTTTCTTCAGCTTACTAAATTAGAGAAGTTTAAATCCTGGGCAATTTCAAAATTGGAGAATCACTAATGCAAACAGTTCTAGAAACTGTCCTCAACAATTCATAAGAGAAATAAAAGCAGAAACTTCACTGATTGAACAATAGCTCTTTGTGTTTCTTTAAAGCTGTTCTAAACAATTTCACAGGACTGAAAGATGTCCTGTATAATAAATACTTTCTGAAAAACTTAAAGCTAAATATATTTTCATTTCACTAGCCTGCATTGCTGTTTGTCGTGGGGTAGTTTTAAATTAAATTCAAAGTTGTTCCTCGTTTTCTAGGGTCTTCATTGTTTATAATTAGTAACCACTTCAAGGGAAAATAAATACCAGACAAGATGTTCAGCCCACCTCTCATTCTCTGGCTATCATTCAAATGTTTCCCAGTTTTCCTGTTTACATTGCCAAAAGCAGATCTAATTATCATGGTTTGTAAAGATATTTCCCCATGTCAATGATCTAGCATCCTGTATAGCTGCCTTAAGTTAATAACAATTTTACTTTATTGAACAATGTTAGGAGCCACGTGGAAATTTTGCTCTCACTGACTAGATTGTGAGAATGGTGTGCCCCATAAAGAGCCAGGTAACATTTTCTTGATAAATGTAGCCAACTTCACTTATTACTTACTTAGTGACAATAGTTTGATAGTCCATAATGCTCTATCTAGGATAATTAATGAACACACTCATTTACTAAGTTTCTAGGGTTCCTACAAGGCACACTTCCGCTTTGGGGGATAGAATTAAGTAGAAAATAAATTAGATACAGCCATGCCTGCTAAGAGCTTAAACCTGCCGTTAGTAGAGGATGCAGTTTCCTTCACCCATGTCTTTAAAGCACCGGAGCAAGTTTTCCTCAAGAAGCTTTTTGGATACTTTATTTCAGGGATAATCGAAGCAGTTGTCTAGATAGATATTTTCTTGTCACTTTGAGCAACACATATATGCCAAGAAAAATGTCTACATGCACTTTCCTTCTCTGACCCATTCGATCCTGGCTGATTAAAACAAAGAAAGACAGAATAAGCAGATGAAAGATATTGATCGCCAAGGTTTTTTATGACGGTTTCATATCTGCTGCAGATAAAGCTCTGCAAAGGAGCCTTTCATAGGTGATAAGACCATAGAGAAAAATGAAAAGGAATAGTGAATGCATTGGAAAAGCACCGTGAAGAGAGGCTAAGAGATTTCAAAATCACAGACTGTGGGGCCATGTCACTTATGAAGTCCACGCAATTGCAAACACAGTACTTTCATTGCATAGAAGTTCTTGTGTTATAGAATGAGAGGATAACAACACTGACCAAGAGGAAGCAAGTAGACAGAAGGCAACTAATGATGAACTGAATGAAACAGAGAAGGTAGACATGAATGGATGCTGAAGAGAACATTTGAATGTACTGTTTGATTGACCGCCTCACTGCCACATTTAAATGATACATCACTTCGCAAAGAGTAAAGATATAAGTCACAAGAGAAAGCCCCATCAACAAAATAAAAGACAGTTTGGCAATTGTGCGTTTGGGTTACATATATTTACCTTCTTAATGATATTTCCTGTTGAGTAAATAAAACCATTTGAGGAATAAACCATGGGTCCATATTGAAACACGCCAATTCTATTTTGTGCCAAAGGAACTCTCTCACCAAAATACTGTTCATTTGTAATGTTTTTCATAAACAGAATACAAAACCCAACAGACAATGTGACATAAAAGTGCTGTTAGTTCTATTGCAGTTCATCTTAGCCTGATGTTTGAGGTAAGACTAGGAAATACAGGAAATCTACATTGTGAGATGAAACGATCCCTTTCCTACATATTCCAATGTAAGACAGAGGGCATTCCAGAGCATTCCAGAGAGGTTACACAACTAGTCCTCAGCCAAATGTCATAGGGCTTCCATCAGCGGAGGCAAGGATCCCAAAATGCGCATCCTGGAACAACTAATTACTGTCCTACATCCTATGTCGGTAAAGCCAAGCTGCAGAAAAAAATAAATGCAAAAGTTCACATGAATTCATTTACTTGGATTAATAGAACAGCTCTGATCCCACAGGCCACTAATCAAGATGAACCAAGTATGCCCAGCATCTTCTAAAAACCACATAATTTACATAACAATGGCAAAATATCACAAACTGCTGTTGAATGAGGAAATGTGTTGACATGTGTCCCAAACTCCTCAAACCACAGCGCATGCCTTCAAACATAAAGATGAATAATACTATATAACCCAACTCCACGTTACATTCACTTGATACTCAGAAACACGAAATTCAAATGCAACAAAAAATTTAAACATAAATTGTTCCTACGGGAAAAGCTAATATATAATTTTGCCAAGTGCCAGGTTTTTCTTCCTTTCTTTAAAGTTAAAGAGTTTGCCTTAGGTATGTTGAGCATACAAAGATTTAAAAGACATCTATTGTTCCAATTCATTCTAGTAAATTTGGTACTAAGTGGCAAGATATATAACATTTTACTTCACATGTTTATTCAGCATTACAGCTGATTAGAGGGGCAAACAGCAGCCCCCCTCTCTAATCAGACAGTAGACATATTTCTAAATAGGTATGTCAAACATACACAAATAGATATACACAAAAACATAGAAAATATGCAACATATATCTATGTGTACAAACATGAATACATAAATATTCTTGAACATGAAAAATTAGAAAAGTCAATAGTGACCTTCCTCAATAGTGACCTTCCTCATAGAGAACAATCCTATAGTCAACAGCAATATGCATTTACCATTTTACTGGGATGCTGTGTCTTTCCCTCTGTGCCTTTAATCCCAGAACTCAGAAGATAGAGGCAAGGAGATGCCTTGAGGCCTTAGCAAGTTCCAGAAGAGCCAGGGCTACCTAGAGAGATGCTATCTCCAAATAAACTGATGCTGGGTTTTATATTTTATGTTTTTACTATAATAAAACATGGTAAGGCCTACTTAAAAACTAAAAGTAATTTCATCTTTTTTTTTTTGACTCAGAGAAACTTTCATCATCACCGTTGTCATCGACACCACTGCTGTCATTGATGTCATCAAATAGCCAACGTAAGATAGCAAATTGACCGTTGCCTTTCTGTGTTATAGTGGAGAAGAATAAAGATAACAAAAACCAGCCTTCATTCCAAAGACAGAAAGAGCCTCAGAAGTTTACCAAAATTATGGGACAAATAAAAATATTAAAAGGCAGAAGAGCATCCCAGCAAAATGCACTCTTACGTATGGCTTCTGCTTTTTTTAGCACCCTAGTAGGGGCAGACAGAGCCAAAGCCTCATCCAAGAGGTGACTTGGTAAAAACAGACCTGCAGGATGAGCCCACAGTTTTCACAAACTTCAGTCTTCAGGGAAGCTGGGGTGGCAGTGACTCCTCTGCCCTATATCAGCAGTGGACAGGAATACCCTCTTGTCATGCTTGTCTCAGAAGACTGCACTTGGTCACTATATTGAAAGAACATCTGTTCTTTAAGAAGCCACTGCACTTGAGACTTGCTAATAAAAAATGATCACAAGTCAGGAAGCCTGGGATCAACCTGCCACAAGTTCTAGAGGGAGATATCTGCATGAGATGGGACGGGGGCTGGGTGGGGAAGGGCTTAGCTGCACAGTGAGAAGCTCGAATTGCAGAAGGCTGAAGTGGTTCTGTGCTCCTTGGCTAAGAGCTGGACAATCAGCAGATTGAGACAGCCACAGGAGTCTGAAGACAGCCATGAAGCCGTGCTTCACAGGATGTTCTGTGTTTTTACACTACAAACAAGACTAAGCACCTAAATGGTTAAGTACAATAAACACTCCCCAGAACCCACTTCAACCTGTGGGTGTTCAATACTGAGCAGAATCCAAAAGCACCAAGGTACATCTCTGGCAACATATCTCCATTCTCTACCTGTATATCCCATACCCTAGCACATTCAGCTTTAAATACCCCTTCCTCAAGACGTATGAACCATAGAGATTATGACCACATGCCTGGTCCACATGCAGCACACTCCAGGAATCCTGGGATACAGCGAAGGGAAGCAACTATAGAGATTTGAACTCTGAAGCAATGAGCACTCAAGCATCCTGGGCTCAGCAACAAGTTGACCAAGATGTAACAGAATCTCCAAGTTTGGTTTACACCTCTTTTACCCAGCAGGCTCTGAGATTAAAAAGCCCACAGCTGCTCCAGGTTGTTTGATTGTTTGTACTTGGAATTAAGAGGTTTTTCCCAATACTGACATTTTCCTTTCACCCTTGTGCATTCTCTGTCTTTTGCTGTATTCTTCCCTCTTGTTTCTATTTTATTTAAAAACAACTTATTGATATCATTCCTCTTGTATTTATACAACTTGTTTACGTGTTTTCTTTATTGTGCTTTTTAATATCTTCCTCTTTTCAACACTCAATGAATCTTCTGTTCATGTCTTGTTATTTTTTTTTCAGTTTATGTAAATTTATCATTTATTCCATACTAGCATGTCTATTAACTAAAAACAATGATCTTTCAATAAAGTACTCACTGGTAACTCTTTGATTGGATTTTGTACTTGGGGACAGACAGAAGTAGAACAGGACTTCTGCTCCAAGGCAGAGTGGATGAAGTATCAGCCAATGCCATAAAGAGCTCCAGGAGAAAAATTCACTGTTGAAGCATCCTCAGGTTTTAACACTGCTCATCCCACATTGTGCAGAAGTAGCCGAATCTTGATGTCCTTAAAAATGAATCTAAATTTAAGAATGCTTGAACTAGAATTTATTATCTAATATAACTAATCACAACTGGCCAGCAACAAATATTTCAGGGATAAACTAGAATGGGATTCCACAGACTCTTGAACAAGTGTTATAATGCCCTTCTTCTATTAAGTGATGAATATAGAAAAAAGAAGATATGTAATTTTTTTAAAGAAGATGGTTTCTTTTTTTTTTTTTTTTTTTTGTTTTCTTTATTTCTTGGACTTCATACAGTCTGTGAGTTGTTTCTGGGGGAGTGCAAGCCTCTGGGGTTAGCATCCCACTATCAGTGACTGCATATTATGTCTGTTCTTTTGTGACTGGGTTATCTCACTCAGGATGATCTTCTCTAGATGCAGCCATTTTCTTAAGAATTTGGTTAAGTCATTGTTTCTGGTGGCTGAGTAGTATTCCATTGTGTATATGTACCACAATTTTTGTATCCATTCATCTTCTGAAGGACATCTGGGTTCCTTCCAGCTTCTGGCTATTATAAATAGAGCTGCTATGAACATTGTGGTGCATATATCTTTGTTGTGTATTAAAGTGTCTCTGGGGTATATGCCCAGAAGTGGAATAGCTGGGTCTTCAGGTAGTACTATATCCAATTTTCTGAGGTGTCGCCAGACCGATTTCCAGAGTGGTTGTATTAGCTTGCAACCCCACCAACAGTGGAGAAGTGTTCCTCTTTCTCCACAACCTCGCCAGCATCTGCTGTCATCCGAGTTCTGGATCTTGGCCAATCTGACTGGTGTGAGGTGGAATCTCAGGGTTGTTTTGATTTGCATTTCCCTGATGGCTAAGGATGTTGAGTACTTCCTCAGATGTTTCTCGGCCATTCGGTGTTCCTCAACTGAGAACGTTTTGTTTAGCTCTGTACCCCATTTTTTAATAGGGTTATTTGATTCTCTGGTGTCTAGCTTTTTGAGTTCCTTGTATACCTTGGATATTAGGCCTCTATCTGATGTGGTGTTGGTAAAGATCTTTTCCCATTCTATTGGTTGCCGTTTTGTTTTCTTGACAATGTCCTTAGTCTTACAGAAACTTTGCAATCTCATTAAGTCCCATTTGTTAATCTTTGACCTTAGAGCTTGAGCCAAAGATCTCCACATTAAACCAGAGACACTGAAATTATTAGATGAGAAAGTAGGGAAAACCTTAGAACACATAGGCACTAGATTTTGCTTTTTAATTAGAGAATCTAGTCTGTCCTTTTGGATTACAGTCTTAAAAACATTTACATTTAAGGTTATGAATGAGAGAGGCTTAAAGGTTCTTATAAAATAATAGTAATAATAATAATAATAATAATAATAATAATAATAATAATAATAATAAAACTCAAGCCCTAACCCTATCACCATTGGACAGATTACAATGAACAGTTACACATATGCAAGTTAAGTGTGTTTAGCCTAGAGGGAAAGTCCTTTGCCTTCTGTAAAATGAACAGGTAAAAGTACATGAAAGTAACAAAGAACAGAGTTCTCTCACTAATACTGGTGTTTCCATGGTTGACTGTATCTTTGCTTATTCTTTTCTTCTCATCTACTCATGCTTGGGGGTGACTGATCACTGAGTTGGACATATGTGATTCTGTCCTACTTTGCCTTTCTTTGTTCATGTATCCCTCTATGAAACATCCTCTCTCATGCTCTTGTGATTGATGGATAATTTCCTGCTGAAAGACTATACTTCCCAGCTTCCCTTGAAGACTACAGGGGCCATTTGCACCACTAAAAAGGCTACAGCCAGCTTCTTCCCATGGGAATCTTTCTCCTCCACCTGCATAGTCTGGACATTAGCTCATCATTCCATATGGCATGACATGTATTGATCCACACAGGCAAAAAATAAGATAGTCCAATCACCATGTTTTCCTGAATAAATGTAGCCCAGTCCAAAGGTCAGACTTGCCTCTTTCCACCTTTCTGTCTCCTCTAGTTCACTGACAATAATTTAGCAGTGACCATTTTTCCTTCTCTTCTATGTTTAAGGTTGATGTAAAGAACTTCTGTGATGAGTTAACACTAATGTTTCTCAGATGATTTTATAAAATAGAAATGTAAAGAAGTCTAACAAACTTACTTTACTAGCCAACCAACAATCATGGTGCCAGAATTAAATAAGGTCAAACACCAACAAACACTATAGACACTTTCCTGATCAATACAGATACAAAAAAATTCTCAACAAAATACTTGCAAACTAAATTTAGCAACACATTAGAAACTATACAGCATAACTCAGTTAATTTTATTCCAGGGATTCAGGGAAGGCTCATCGCACACAAATCAATTTAAAAAGCAGAGTACACAAATAGTCTAAAGGACAGAAACCAACATGATCATCTCAATCCAAGCAGAGATGACAAAGGTCAATGTTATGACCATTTCAAATAAAGAGGAACAGAAGAAACATACCTCAGCATGATAAAGGTTCTCTCTCTATCTCCCTCTCCCCCCCCCCTCACACACACAGACACACACACACACACACACACACACACACACACACACACACTCAACATACACCTAGCCAGCATTTTACTGAATATAAAAAATAAAAATAAATTCCTTTATAACCAAGAACAGGGAAAGGATGGCCACTGTGTCTTCATTCTAATCAATGTAAAACTTGAAATCTTAGCTCAATAAAGCAAAAGAAAAAAGTTAAAGAGATGCAAATAAGAAAGGAGGAAGTCATATTATTCTTACTTGTAGAGAGCTAAATTTTTTCTTTACAAGATCTTAAAGACTTGACGAGAAATGTGTAGATCTGCTGATCACTTTTATTAAAATAGCAAGATATACATTCAATATATAAATATATAAATTTTCGCTACAGTGCCCCAAACTTATACTGCTAAGCACCCTCACAGAATTTTCCCATACATAGCTTCATCTGTTTACAGTGTGACCCTTGCATTAGGAAATGGGAAATGATTAGGTTTGGGGGGTTGTTAGGTCCTAGATCTGAACTGAAATTGCTTTGCGTTCAGAATGTCCTTTGGATTTTACCAGCAAGAGCTGAGACTGGAAACTAATAGAACATCGACAAATCCCTCAGCCCCTTGGTAATTTCCTCAGTGAATATTTGGTAGCCATTCTTGACAATCAGAACCCATACATTTATTTCTGGCCTCTGGAACAAGAACAGTAATGGAGAGAAAGTCCACAGAGTAGATCTCTCCATGTTTAAAGAAATAGAAGGACTGGAAACAGCAGAGATCCAGGGACTCAGGCCTGGTGAGACTGCGCTGCAGGTAGCCAGGGCTCAGAGAGGTCTGGGCTGAGCATGCAGAAAGCGCGCCTCACCCCCATTGGTTCAGGGAGCAGAAACTCTGCCTTAGGGATTCAGTTTCCAACCCGAGGGCCCTTGCATAAAGACCAAACACTCAGGCAATCTGACACCTGGAGAAGTGGAGATCCCGGAACATAGGAAAGGTACACAGGAGAGACTGGAACCAATCACTGAAAACAAGACAACATGTAATCACAGAAAACAAGATGGCAAAGGGTAAGCGAAAGAACTTACCCAATGGAAACCAAGACAACCTGGCAATGTCAGAAACCAGCTCTCCCATCACAGCAAATAGCTGAGTGTCAATTACTCCAGAATAAAAAGACTGAGACACAAAACCATACCTCAAGATGAGGATAGAGATCCATAAACAAGAACGGGAGGAAAAGCAAAAAGAAATAGAAGCTTTTAAAGAGGAAACAGAAAAAAAAACACTCAAAGAAATCAAAGAACTAGAGGAAAACAGAACCAGAGAGATAAAGGAATTGAAAAAGGTTTGAAAATGGAAATGGAAGCAATAAAGAAAACACTAAAAGAGACAATCCTGGAGGTAGAAAACCTAAAAAAACATCAGAAGTCACAGATGCAAGCATCTCCAACAGACTACACGAGATGGAAGAGAGAATATCAGGGGCTGAAAACAACATGAAAAACATAGACAAAACAGTCAGAGAAGATGCAAAACCCAAAAAGCTCCTAACCCAAAATATCCAGGAGATCCAGGACACAATGAGAAGACCAAACCTAAGGATGATAGGAAGAGAAGAGGGCAAAGAATATCAACTAAGAGGCACAGTAAATATCTTCAACAAAATCGAAGAAGAAAACATTCCTACCCTTAAAAATGAGATGACCATGAACATAAAAGAAGCCTACAGAACTCCAAATAGAGTGGACCAAAAAAGAAATTCCTCCTGACACATAATACTCAAAATGTCAAGTGCCCAAAGCAAAGAAAGAATACTAAAAGCAGAAAGGGACAATGGTCATGTAACATATAAAGGCAAATCAATCAGAATCACACCCAACTTCTCAACAAAGACTATGAAAGCGAGAAGATCCTAGACAGACATTAATGCACACACTAAGAGAAAACAAGTGTCAGCCCAAGCTGCTATAACCAGCAAAACTCTCAATGACCATAAATGGAGAGACCAAAATATTCCAGGACAAAACTAAATTTACACAATATCTGACAACAAATCCAGCAGTAAAACAAATTATAGGTGGAAAACCCAGTACTAGAAGGGAAACTACATCCTAGTAAAAACAAGAAAATACCTAAGCAAGAATTCCAAAAGAAGAAAGACACACAGGCACAATTCTACCTCTAAAAGCAAAAATAGCAGGAAACAGCAACCACTATTCCTTAATATCTGTTAACATAAATGGACTCAAATTCCAAATAAAAAGACATAGGCTATCAGACTGGATACATAAACTGAAGCCAAAATTTTGCTGCATACAGGAAACTCATCTCAGAAACAAACACAGACACTATCGCAGAGTAAA
The DNA here is from genome assembly GCF_963924665.1 of Micromys minutus. NCBI lineage: Eukaryota > Metazoa > Chordata > Mammalia > Rodentia > Muridae > Micromys > Micromys minutus. The sequence goes on along the minus strand of NC_137973.1, from coordinate 64,205,988 downwards.
AGATTGGGGAAAAAATCTTTAAAGTAAAACGCCCCAAGAAGCAAGCTGGAGTGGTCATTCTAATATCGAATAAAGTAGATTTTCAACCAAAATTTATCAAAAGAGATGAGGAAGGACACTTTTTACTCATTACAGGGAAAATTTGTCAGGAGGAACTCTTAACATATATGCTCCAAACACAAGAACACCCACATGCATAAAAGAAACCCTACTAAAGCTCAAAAAATATATTGTGCCCCACACAATAATAGTGGGAGACCTCAACACCCCACTCTCATCAATGGACAGATCATGGAAACAGAAACTGATCAAGGACACAGTGAAACTAGCAGAGGTTATGAACAAACTAGAATTAATTGACATCTACAGAACATATCATCTTAAAACAAAAGAATACACCTTCTTCTCAGCACCTCATGGCACCTTCTCCAAAATTGACCATATAATTGGTCACAAAACAAGCCTTAATAGATATAAGAATATTGAAATACTTCCATGCATCCTATCAGATCACCATGATCTAAGGCTGATCTTTAATAACAACAAAGACAACAAGAAGCCCATATACACATAGAAACTAAACAATGTTCTATTAAATGATAGCATGGTCAAAGAAGAACTAAAGAAAGAAATTAAAGATTTTCTAGAATTTAATGAAAATGAAAACACAACATACCCAAACCTATGGGATAGAATGAGAGCAGTACTGAGAGGAAAACTCATAGCCCTAAGTGCTTCTAAAAGGAAACTAGAGAGAGCATACACTAGCAAACTGACAGCACAGTTGAATGCTCTAGAACAAAAGGAAGCAAATACACCCAAGAGGAGTAGACTGCAAGAAATAATCAAACTCACAGCAGAAATAGACCAAATAGAAACAAAAAAGAACCATTCAAAGAATCAAGAAAACCAAGAGCTGGTTCTTTGATAAAATTAACAAGATTGATAAACCCTTAGCCAGACTCACTAGAGGGCAAAGAGAGGGTATCCAAATTAAAAAAATCAGAAAGGAAAGTGGAGACATAATAACTTAAAATGAGGAAATTCAAGAAATCATCAGATTCTACTAAAAAAGCCTATACTCAACAAAGCTGGAAAACTGGAGTAAATGGATGAATTCCTAGATAGATACCAGATACTATAGTTAAACCAGGACTAGGTAAACCATTTAAATAATTCCTAACACCTAAAAAAATAGAAGTAGTCATCAAAAGCCTCCCAACCAAAAAGAGCCCAGGTCCATATGGGTTCAGTGCAGAATTCTATCAGACATTTATTGACGACCTAATACCAATATCTCCAAACTATTCCACAAAATAGATTCAGATCAATCACTACCTAACTCATTTTTCGAGGCCACAATAACCCTCATTCTTAAACCACACAAAAACCCTACAAGGAAAGAGAACTCCAGACCAATCTCAATTATGAACATTGTTGCAAAAATACTAAACAAAATCCTTACAAACTGAATCCAAGAACACATCAAAACGATCATTCACTATGATCAAGTAGGCTTCATCTCTGGGATGCAGGGATGGTTTAATATACTAAAATCAATCAACATAATCCACCATATAAACAAACTCAAAAAAATAAACCACATGGTCATCTCACTAGATGCTGAGAAAGCATTTGAAAAAATTCAACACCCCTTCATGTTAAAAGGCTTGGAAAGAACAGGAATCCAAGGTCCATACCTAAACATAATAAAAGCAATACACAGCAAACCAATAGCTAACATCAAACTTAATGGTGAGAAACTTGAAGCAGTCCCAGTAAAATCAGGGACTAGACAAGGCTGCCCACTTTCCCCCTATCTATTCAATATAATTCTGTAAGTCCTGGCCCATGCAATTAGACAGCAAAAAGAAATCAAATGGATACAAATTGGAAAGGAAGAAGTTAAAACATCACTATTTGCAGATGACATGATAGTGTATGTACATGACCCAAAAAATTTTACCAGAGAAGTTCTACAGCTGATAAACAAGTTCAGCAAAGCGGCTGGATTCAAATTAACTCAAACAAATCAGTAGCTTTCCTCTACTCAAAGGACAAACATTTAAAGAAAGAAATTAGGGAAAAGATACCCATCACAATAGTCACAAAGAAAAGAAAGTAACTTGGTGTAACTCTAACTAAGCAAGTAAAAAGCCTGTGTGATAAGAACTTCAAATTTCTCAAGGAAATTGAGGAAGATCTCAGAAAATGGAAAGATCTCCCATGCTCATGAATTGGAAGGATCAACATTGTAAAAATCTTACCAAAAGCAATCAACATATTCAGTGCAATCTCTATCAAAATACCAACCCAATTCTTCATTGAGTTGGAAAGAGCAATGTGGAATTTCATCTGGAATAACAAAAGACCTACAATAGCAAAATCTATCCTAAACAACAAGAAAACATCTGAGAGAATCACTATCCCTGACCTCAAGCTAAATTACAAGGCAATTGTGCTGAAAACTGCATGGTACTGGTACAGAAATAGGCACATGGATCAATGGAATAGAATAGAAGATCCAGAAATGAGCCCTCATGTATATGGTCACCTGATTTTTGACAAAGGAGCTGTAAACATTCAATGGAGAAAGGACAACCTATTCAACAAATGGTGCTGGTCCAACTGGCACTCAGCATGCAAAAGAATGAAAATAGACCCGTTCTTATCTCCTTGTACAAAGCTCAAGTGTAAGTGGATCAAAGATCTCCACATTAAACCAGATACACTGAAACTATTAGATGAGAAAGTAAGAAAAACCTTAGAATACATAGGCACAGGAGAAAATTTTCTGAACAAAACACCAGTGGCTCAAGCTCTAAGGTCAAAGATTAACAAATGGGACTTAATGAGATTGCAAAATTTCTGTAAGGCTAAGGACATTGTCAAAAAAACAAAATGGCAGCCAACAGAATGGGAAAAGATCTTTACCAACTCCACATCAGATAGAGGCCTAATATCCAAGGTATACAAAGAACTCAAAAAGCTAGACACCAGAGAATCAAACAACCCTATTAAAAATGGGGTACAGAGCTAAACAAAACGCTCTCAATTGAGGAATATCAAATGGCTGAGAAACATCTAAGGAAGTGCTCCACATCCTTAGCCATCAGGGAAATGCAAATCAAAACAACCCTGAGATTCCACCTCACACCAGTCAGATTGGCCAAGATCAAAAATTCAGATGACAGCAGATGCTGGCGAGGTTGTGGAGAAAGAGAAACACTTCTCCACTGTTGGTGGGTTTGTAAACTGGTACAACCACTCTGGAAATCAGTCTGGTGATTCCTCAGAAAATTGGACATAGTACCACCTGAAGACCCAGTTATTCCACTTCTGGGCATTTACCCCAGAGAAGCTCCAACATACAACAAAGACACATGCACTACAATGTTCATAGCAGCCCTAGTTATAATAGCCAGAAGCTGGAAAGAACCCAGATGTCCTTCAGTAGATGAATGGATACAAAAATTGTGGTATATTTACACAATGGAGTACTACTCAGCTATCAGAAACAATGACTTTATGAAATTCTTAAGAAAATGGATGCATCTAGAGAAGATCATCCTGAGTGAGGTATCCCAGTCACAAAAGAACAAACATAATATGCAATCACTGGTAATTGGATACTAACCCCAGAAAGCTTTGAACACCCCAGAAACAACTTACAGACTTTATGAAGTTAAAGAAAAACAAAGACAAAAAAATGAAAAATCATTATACTTAATCTTTACACACCAAGAAAACTTTGACTATTTCCAGGTTACTTCTTGTTTTACGTGTACTTTATGCTCATTGCAACTAATAAGATTTTAAGACATACTGTCATATCTTTAAAAAAATCAAGTACTGACAAAAATGTATTCATATACTGTTTTGCAAAAATACTTTTAAAATCTGCACATTTATCTTTGTTTTTTAAAATAAAGTAGTTCAATTGAAAGGAAGAAAGAAAGAAAGAAAGAAAGAAAGGAAGGAAGGAAGGAAAAAAGAAAGAAAGAAAGAAAGAAAGAAAGAAAGAAAGAAAGAAAGAAAGAAAGAAAGAATTAGAAGACCAGGAACAAAATAACCTATTCTAGAATGTAGTGCCATGAAAACTGGAACAATTTAGGATGCCATTCTTACCACAATCATCCTCAGTGCTCCTATCTGGTCTGAGAGCACAGACGCTATCAGATGAGCTGTATCAGTCACAGCTGTATGTGAGGCAGAGGCATAAATGAATTATCTTTCTGACAGTTGAAAATATGATTTGCAGACATATTCATTGATGCAAGTTGACAAAGGATGAACTGTGGTGAGTCTGTGAAGTAGCAAACTACATTTCCCAGAATACATTTTAGTGTGCATGTTTAGTTAGGGTAGATTATGAATACAGCTCTTGGAAAATTTGGGGAACAAGAATGAAGCAGCAGCTGTTTTGTACCTAACACATGTCATTTTTCAGATGACAAGAGGCAGAAGTCAGGCCTGTAATTTTTCTATTCTCCTAGATACTCACTCCGCTTCTCTGACTTCTGTACCAAGGATATATTTAACTCTGAAATGGAGCCTGACTCCCACCGAATCCCTGACTTCTTATGCTACCAAGAGGTTAAACAGTACGTCTGGGCACTGCCTCTGGAGACCAGTCTGTCCTTGTGTTTTCTGGTCTGCTCTTGCCTTCCCCAGCCTTCTGTCAACACCTTTTCCTTGTTTACTTGCTGGCCATCTTCAGTCAATAGCATCATTCAAGAACTTCACAAAGACTATGCAACCTGGTCTGTTTTAGCAGGTGAATAAGCCTAAACACATGTGCATAGAATGTTCATCCATCTTTTGCTCTTAAGGAACACAGTTCTATAGTAGAGAAGAAAAAAATTTGGAGCCATTGAAAAGAAGTATGATAATTATGGAAGGGGAGAATGCCAAGAAAAAATGAGAGTTTTGTGACAAAAATTAAGAGATTTGGAAGGGGCAGAACTTTTTTCAAAGTGAAGGGAAAAGAGGAAGCTGGAGATAACTCAGTTGGTAATGTGTTTGCCACACAACAAAAGGACGAGAGCTCAACCACCAGCATCTATATGAAAATCAAGAGGGAATATTGGCATATCCTCCTAATCCTAGGACTGAGGAGCAGATAAGAGAACCTCCCCAAGGCACCTTAGCCAGCTAACCTAGATAAATCAGTGAACTCCACGTCTCAGTGAGAAACTGTTTCAAAATAGAATGCGATGACTACCTCCTGAGAAATAATACTTAAGGTTGACCTTTGGCATTCACATGTATACACACAAGTGTAGACATGCACATGCATACATGCCCGAGCACACACACACGCACACACTCACACATTCACTAGCTCACTCACACCTGTACATACTTGTAGAACAAAAAAATTTTAAAAAATAAAATGAAGATAAAACATAGTTCAGAGAGAAAAGATGACCATAAAGACATTACACTGGAAAGTTCACCTGGGCATACAATCTTCTAGAAAAGAATTTCCTGAGATGGAACATAGAGAATATTATAACTAGAAGCAAGTTCAGGGCAAAGGGGAAGAAAAGAACTACAACAGGACCACTAGGCAGTTCTATGCATGTCCCATACTGAATGAGGAATTCATACTACCCAAGGCCTCCTCTTGCATTCTTCCCTTTCTATCAAGAAACAAAAGCAGCTGTGGCTGCATTCATTCCATGTCCGAAAGACCAATGATCAGAGCCATGAAGCTCGCATTGGTCCCTGGAGGGGAGTTAAATATATTGAACTGTTCTGACCAGACAAAGTCAATGTTCCCCAACCTGGAGAGGCCCATTGGACCTAAACATGAACAAAGACAAGAGTTTCTGGTGTGCTGAGAGTAAGCAGTAATTGATAATGAATATCACAAACTGGTACACAAAAAAATGTCACCATTAAATTTGTCTGAGAGAAAAGAGGTGAGTTCAAAGCATGATATATGAGTGGCACTCTTCGGTGGTGAGTGCTTGAGTGTAGAAAGAGACAGATTTCATGTGATGAGCTAATAGCAATGCCGTGGGTTCCACAGAAGGTAACTTCATGGCAGCCTCTGCTTCCAACTTACAAAACCTCAAATTCCCTTCCCCCAGATACGTCCTCAGAAACAATTTCAGATGCACATGTATCACTCTAAGCCTCCTTAAGCCTGATTCCTGTAGCAAATGCTTTCCAGTGCCCTGCTGTTTTAGAGAAAAACCATTAGCTTTCTGTGTGCCTAATCCAATCTTCTGCTCTTTGTCAGGAAGCTCTTGTGCATTCTGTCATTGCCTTTCAGTTAAGTAACATGCACTAAAGTCTGGCAAACGCTCCAGGAACTCTCCTCCATGTTAGTCTACCTATTCATTTATGCTTGGTGGTTCAGCACCAGACCTCACATAAACAGAGAAACTTATGATGACTCCATCGTTACAGAAAATTGCACATGGAGGAACATCCACAATGCTGGCCCCAAGTCTAAGCACACAGGCGCCTTCCCTTGTCCAAATCAATTGGTGGCTTGCTAGTATCACATAGGTAAATGCCTTGACCGCACTCTGGTTTTTTTAATTGAACAACTTTATTTTAAAAAACAAAGATAAATGTACAGATTTTAAGCATTTTTGCATAAAAGTTTGACCTCACGCTGGAACCCTATGATGTCACTAGCTCATTTCTCTCTCACTGGTCCTCCTGAAAATTGCTCGTTTTGATAAAAAAGAAAAAATCAGTCAGAATGCCTTGTATTAAGTGTTTTAGAGTCATAAAAAGTTCAAGCTGTTGCTTCAGAATTGTAGTCCCCGTTTCAGTCTTGTCATGGATGAATCGCATGCTGTGTCTGGTGTGGATTGTTAAGCCCTAAGGCATGGACCATATAGTCCCCGGTGGTTTGTGTTGTTTTTGCGTTCTTCTCTGTATTTATTTTTTAAATAGCACTAAGTACAGAGATTGTGTTCAACAAATAATAAATAATAATCGTGGATCTTATTTGCAGGTGGGATCATTTGAGAAATGGAATATTTTCATGTGAGCTTGTCAATGAATTCTCTCTCCACTCAAGAAGAATGTCCTAATGTGCTCCTGCCTGGAATTCAGGTTAGATTAGATGGACAATTTATTCTCGGGATCATGTCCTAGAGCGCATCAGGGTACTACAGAAAACAGGCCAGCAGAAATGTAATGCCCCTGGGGTATTGCACACTATGTGATAACAGCAAGGAGCCATTGTTACAGTTATGTACAGGTGTATTCCCACAATGATAGGTCAGTAGGTCAGTAGGCAATGATGTTTCTAAAGCCACTAGCATTCTGCTCTGCTGAAATACACCAAAGGAAGAGGTGCCTCTGTTTAGTGGAAGTATACATGATTTTCTTCTTCACCTTCTAAATCCATCCAACATAAATTTCTTAACACAGGACTGGGAACTCAGTACCATGTCATGCAATAACAAGAAGCTAATGAGTAGCATCCATGACCATCCACCGAGGACCTCACAGTCTTATGAGGTAGACAGACATATAAATAAACAGTCACAGTGATATATAAGGTAACCAAGGCTTAGGTGTCATTTTCACAAAGTACTGTGAAAACGCAGAGAAGTGATCTCCAAGCCTGGTTAACTAATCTCTGACTTTCCGTAGTATCTCATCCACAGTCACTTTCTCTGTTGGGAACTCAGTGCATGCCTGCTTCTGACTCCCAAGTGCTGGGAGTGAATGTGTCACTATCATGCTCAGCGTGTAGTTTCCTTTATGGGTTTTTTGTTCTGCTGTTGTTGCTGATGGTGGTGATGGCGGTGGCAGTGGCGGTGGCAGTGTCTCATTCTGAGTCATTGTAATAGACTAATCCTGGCCATCTGGAAATGTTTCTTCTGTGTTCACTTGTTAATCATTTAAGAAGTACTGGGTGTGGATCATCTTTGAAAGTCTTATAGAACTCCGGTGTGAATCTTTCTGGGCCCGAGCTTCTTTATGTCAGAAACCTTTAATTACTGCTTCGGTTGTCTTGAATTATTAAGGGTTTGTTTAAGTTGCTGATCTTCTCTTAGTGTACCTTTTGTGGCTAAACCAAAATTTAGGGAACCTGCAAATTCATTCACTTCTTTTAGATTATTTAACTTAAGGAAAACTACATACACATATATGTACACACACCCACATACACACACACACACACACACACACACACACATACACACATACACACACATATGTGTGTTCAGAAATAAAGTCTGATGTGGTGGCTCATGCCTGTAGTCCCAGCATTTGGGAATCTTAATGACATAGTAAGGTTTAGACTGTTTGTCATGGCAACAGAGTAAGGCAATGCCTTCTACAAAATAAAATATAATAAAATAAGATGGAATTTAATAATTTAGTGAAGAGATAACTTACACTTCATTATGAATTATTTGAAAATGAGATCTTAATGTTAAAGCACTATGAGCCCAGCATCTTGTGCATAGTTTATAATGTATAAGTAAGTATAAATGAATATAAAAGTGGTAATCACATAATGTAAAATGAAAGAAAACATAATTACATGCAATTTGCTTAACAATTAAAACTAATATACAACATGCAAAGGGTATAAAATAAATGTCATAATGTGAGGTAAAATAAAATCACTTTCAGAAAAAGAATATTATGCCTTCATATCCATCCTATAAACGTAAAGTCCACAAAATGACTGAATAGTGCTAACAGAAAGGTACATGTGCAAAATCTAAGACGACAAACAATGTGTGGAAGAAGATATAGCAAGTTCAGAAGAGTATCTTCCTTTCTTGGGAGGGGATCGCCATGAGGAAATGGCACAAGAGGAATGCCAACCAGGTCTGTAACACTTCCTCTGCCTGACTAAATGGACACATGGCTCCCTGTTGCAGAATTCTTTATGACTTTTATTTTTCTGAAAAAACTCCCAATAACTTAGGCTGGCACAAGCACTACACGTATATGGGGTTTACTCCCTCGATCCAAGAGCACTGCAGAGGCATCCCTTTGTTTGCCCTTGCTCTCCCACCTAAGGAAGCAAGCCGGGGTTCATCAAGGTCCCATCACTTGCCCCAGTTCTTTGTACAAACAAGGGAATTCTGACAGAAGCTGTGCACTCCAGAGCTGTGCTTCTCTGAACTGCCTGCTCCTCTGTCTAGTGATGGGGCTGGGAGGGGAGGATAAGCCAGCAATAGTCACTGTCCTACAATCTCAGCAGAATAGTTACGCCCAGGGAGGGAAAGTTCTAATTATAGTGCTTTGTGGCCCCCTGAAGAACCATAGTATATAAAAAAGATATGAAGTATGTCTGTGGTATTAAATTTTCGTGGGACAAGGGGATCAGCCAGGGGAGAAAATGCCCAGAGTTTCCAGAGGGAAAGATAAGGAAAAAGGTTGAGAAAGTCTCCTGTGTTCCAAACACAACGTGCAAGTCTATTTTAAGTCATTTTTCAGGCTTTACGTATAAAGCGCAGATCAGAGCATGTCTTCTCAATTCTATTAAATGTGTGCTTTCCAGAACCAAGGTGTCTTTTCCTTTATGGGCTACAGGCTTTATGCTGGTCAGATCATGGGTTTTAGAGTCAAGCAGACGTATCAAGTGGACAGGTTAGCTCAGCTATTCATAGTGTTTGCATTAACATGAACTCCCTTGGGTTTCGTCTTACTTATGGGACCACTGAAAAAACGACTGTAATTGTATGTGAAATGTTAAGTAAGCAGGAGGCCTTTCTCCCGTGTGTCTACTAATTTCTTGAATAATAAATCTCCCCATTAGGAAGAAGGATACAAAAAATTGGTAAACAAAGGTCCTTTACGTAATTACCTTTTATTTAATAAACACATCAAATGCCTTTGTCTTTTCATTGGTGGTCTTTTCTGGTGACTGGGACTTATACTGGAGACTTGGGAAAACAGGACAGAAATGTCTGGGAATTTAGCAGTGGGATCTGGAAGGAGGGAAATTTTTTGCTGTTTTATTTTGGAGTATTTACTATTACTTGAACTTACCAGTTTCCCACCTCAGCCTTTCCAGAGCTGAGATTAAAAAAAAAAAAAAAAAGTTTGTGCACATGAGTGCAGTGCCAAAGGAGGCCACAAGGGGGTGACATATCCTCAAGAGCGTCAAGACCTGAACTCGGATCCTTAGTAGTAATAGTATATACTGAGCCATCTTTCTAGCTCCAAATGAAGAAATTTTAAAGATGTTTACATTTATTTGGTTTGTGTGTGCATGTGTGTGTGTGTTTGTGTGTGTGTGTGTGTGTGTAAGTATATGCACCACACATATGCAATGCTGAAGAGAATAGAAGAGGGTTTCAGATCTCATAGAACTAAAGTTCCAAGTAGCTGTGAGCCACTTACTGTGTGCTAAAAATCAAGCCCAAGTTCTCAGCAAGACAAAAAAGTATTCTGATAGTCAAATGGTTAACGACAGAAGGAAATATCAAAGGTGTTATTTATTTTACTCGAAATATTTAGTGGTCAGAAAGTTTATATTTAAGTATTAGAATCACAACAAATAAGCATCTCAAAGGAGAAAAAAGGAAATCGAAAAAGTGTTCGCCAATAATAGAAATTCATTCAATGTTTAGGTTTCTTGATTGTGATATTGACAATATGCTTTAATATAACCATTGTTAAAAAAAAACATTTACAATGTGAAGACATTCCCACTCTATTACACTAATTTAAAAACATGGCTATGAGATCTATATTTGCTACAACTCGCATGTAAGTGCCACCTTTCTTTCTGTAAGTGATGAGAAAAATTACCTAAAGATAAATTTGTGCTCTAATTTAGATATTCTAAGAATTGGGCATATTATCTCCTATGCATAAGAAAAGAACCTCACCAATGTTTTGTGTTTCAGAAAACCTTTTATAAATACAACAGAACTAGTAGTTTTGCTCACTTTTATGCTACTATAGTCTCCTAAGATCCTGCATTACAATTTTTCCTTTTATTCTTTTTATTGGATATTTTATATATTCACATTTCAAATATTATCTCCTTTCCCGGTGCCCACTTCCCCTGCCTCTATGAGGTGCTCCCCCTCCCACCTCACCGCCCTGGCATTCCCCTACACCAGAAAAATGAGCCTTGACAGGACCAAGGGCTTCTCCTCCTATTGATACCAGACAATGCCGTCCTCTGCTGCATATGCAACTGCAGCCATGGGTCTCTCTATGTGTGCTCTTTGGTTGATGTTTTAGTACCTGGGAGCTCTGGGAGGTCAAGTTGGTTGATATTATTTTTTTTTCCTATGGGGTTACAAACCCCTACAGCTCCTTCAGTCCTTTCTCTAACTCCTCCATTAGGGTCCCCGAGTTCAAGGAATTTACAATGTCAAAGGAATTACATAAGCTAGGCATGGTGCTACAAAACTAGATTTCTGAAGAATAAATGTGCTTTTTTGTCTGTTCATCCAAATCATCCCTTATGGAAGTTGAAGCTTTTAGTATGAAGAATCACAAAGAGATTATACACAGGAATATTTATATCATCAGGAAGGATGCAATGTCGTTTTAATTATACATTCCTCCTCATCCAAAGAGCAACAGGTCTGAAAGAGTGACTGAGGGGTTGACATGTTGGGTGAGAAGGCTGAGGTGCTGCATAGGCCATTCCTCAAGCACAGCTGCTCCCATGTGCATCGAATCAGCTGTGCTTGCTTGCAAGAACCACCGGCTTTTGACTTTTGCCATTACCTCATTGAAGGATGAAAGGTGTCTCTGGGAAGTGCTACACCCGTGATTCTCAACCTTCTTAAAGCCACAACCCCTTAATACAGTTCCATGTGGTGTGGTGACCCCTGCCACCAAAACATTATTTTATTTCTCTTTATAACTCTAATTTTGCTACTGTTATAAAGAATGACATAAATGTCTGATTTGCAGTATATCTGATATTCAACCCACAAGGGACCGTGACCCACAGGTTGAGTACCATCATGCAAGGGTCTATAGGCTGGAGGAGGTTAGTTTAAGAAGGGATCAATCTGTATGCCATGGAGAAGACATCACTTATGCAGTTGGGGACTTTCCAGTGAAGCTGCTCTTGGGTTTCCCATGTCCTGTAGACAACCTGTCATCTATAATCTGCAAGTAAGCTCAACGGACTCATAGTTTCCCCAGGTTTAACTTTGGGGAAATTTTAATTTGGTGTGGGGGACTTCCTAAGGGGGAGGCAGATGTTATTTACATCTCCCCAAGAAAGACATTCTCACAGCAGACAGAAAGCGACAAGACTTGAGGGAAGCTGTGTCTACAGTAGTTAGCAATTTTAAACGGCCATCATTTTTAGCTGTTGGTCAGATGTTGATTGTAGTTATGAGAAAATCTCTTTGTTCTGAATGTTGTCATAATTTTAATCTGAAGTTGTGCTAAGCATCTAGAAGAGGGCAGAAAGTAAGTGCCTCCTTGTGGGAAATGAACACAGCTTCATGCTACTTTAGAAGAAGCATCCTCCAGGGGAATCATTTTGAGGCAAGGTATCTAGTTTCAGATGTTCTGGACCAGTACCCATGGGATATTAAGAGGAACTAAGCCCTTCTAATCCCAAAGTGATGACAGAAAAAAAAAATCGGTGTGCCAAAATTACTATTTTTTGTCCCTTCTGTTTTAGCCAATGTGAACATTTTACTAGAGGCTAGTCATCATCAGGTTAAATTTGAAAAATATCAAAGATTCTCCTGTATTGATTCGCTTCTAAGCTTTGAAGTAACTTTCCTGAGTTGTATGGTATTTTTGGGTTCTGGCTAATTATTGCCACAATTATACTGGAGAGCTATTTTGTTCTCGTGTGCTGTAATTAGACTGCAGAGCCAATCAGTCTATGTCCATGCAATTTTCCACATAAATGGTGCTGACAGTAATTGCTACAGCCACTAACACTGAAAACATGGTCAAACTCCTAGTTGGAAGTTTAGCCATTTCCTTCTTTCACTTAAGTGAAACACCATCTGCCCTTTCCTTTAGGTGTCTGATGGCCACCTCTTGTTTAGAACTCAGTAGAACTGAATGGTCACCCTAATCTCTAGGAATAAAAAAGGGGGAAGACGTAGTGGTGAGTCTTAGCATTGCTGTGACCAAGTCTGAAAGAACTGCTTAAGGTATGGAAGATGTTTTTGTCTCATGACTAGAGATTTCATTCCTGGCCTTGGCTCCATTGACTCTGGCTCTGTGGTAAATTGAGTTATGACAGTGGGGGCAAGTGAGGAGAAGACTGTTTACTTCATTGTCAACAGGAAATGGAAAGAGAAGAGCCAACTAGGACTAGACACCACTTTCAAAAGCAAAACTCCAGTGGCTCACATCCCACAGCAGGAACCTACTTTTAAAGTTGCCACAACTGCCCAAATATTACCACATGCATTCAACACATGAGCCTATGAGAGACATTTAATGCTCAAACAAAATGATTATTTATCAAAAGGATGTGAAATGAATTCATGTGAAACTATCTCTACTTCCCGACTTCTCAGAACTTATATAAGCATTTCTACAGTCTTGAGTTCACGTTTCATTTTATTCTTTGAGATTAAAATATACTGACTCCTGTTCACACAGAAGTAAAATACATAGTCAACTCTGATAGGCTGTGGACATAAGAAACTGAATATGCTCAGACCTTATGGAGATTAGTTTATTTTGAAGGGAATTTACAGAGGAATTCATTAAGAATTTCTAATTATTGTCAAGTTTAAGATGTGATAGCTTCTGGTTTAGGGATGGCGGGCTTGTGTCTAACTTGCTTCTCAGTGCCAGGTCCCCATCTGACATAGACCTGTTCAGACTCTGTGGACACTGCCAGTCTACGAGTTCATAGCTCTGTCAGTCCTCCAGTGTCTGAAAGGCACTGTTTTCTTGGTATCTTCCATCCCCACTGGCATTTAGAATTTTCCATTTCCTTCTCCACAAGGTTTCCTGGGCCCTGCAGGGAGAGATTTCGTGGACTTTCAGACTGAATGTTCCAAGGTCTCTCACTCTCTGAATATTGCCTGTCTGTGGCTATCTGTATTTGTTTTCTACTCCTGCAGGGGAGCTTCTCTGATAGATGACTGAATAGCACAATGATCTATGAGTATGGCAGAATGACATTAAATGATATTTTATTGCTTTTTTATCAGAATGGTAATATTTGATTTTCCCTTAGGTCCTTGGCCTCTATGGTCTTAGATGTTTTGACCATCCATGTAAGTTCAGGGACTGGCTCTATTTCATGAAGTGGGCCCTAAGTTCAAGCATAGTGGTTCTTCTCACAAGCTTTGTGCCATTATAGCATTGGCCCGTGTTGCAAGCAGACCATCATTGTAAATTGAAGATTTTATAGCTGGGTAATTGTTTCATTTTCTCCTTCGGTAGCCTGCAGAATGCCATTCAGTACCATAAACATTAATTTGCAGGTGAGGACTTTAGGTAGACACCAGCTCAATTTCTCCAGTGTTTGATGGGTTACGTAGGTGTTATATGCAGTTAATAGGGCCTTACTGTCAGTTAGTGGAGAGAAACCAATAGCCTTTACAATAGCCTGGGTTCTTACGGGATTCCCATGGTACCCATTTGGTCAACAATTCATGTAGATATAATCCATTACCCACACTAAAAGTTTAATTTGGTGATGAGATATGTTCAGTTGGGGCTCCATCTCCCTTACTATTTGGCAATTTCACTGTGATAGCCACTCACGAATTGAAAATTAGTTCTATCCAATGAAGTCCCACTGGAGATGCAAACCACTAAGGGAAGGCCCCATACTCCTGCCCCGCAGTAAATGGCTGACACAAAATGAACTCACTGCCATCTCCGGTGGTTCTTTGTCTCGTAATATTTTGTCAGGACATTTTCTTTTGTTTTGTGTTTTTGTTGTTGTTTTGGTTTGGTTTTGTTTTTTGTTTGTTTGTTTCTTTTTCTTTCACCACATTATAGGTCCCATGAATCTATATATATATATTATACCCTCCAAGTTTTGTTGTTTGTTTTTTATGGGATTTCCCTGTGTATCTCTAAGTCTCTATGTGTGTCTAGTGCTTTTACTTTGGCTCTTTTTTTTCTGTTTGTTTTGTCCTATTTTATTTTTGGTATTTTGTTTTGTTTCATTTTAATTTGTTTTTAATTTTTATTTTATCATTATTATTTAGACACCTGTTTGTTTTCTAAGCATAGAAAGAAAGAATGGGGATTCGAATGAAAGGGGAGGTAGAAGGATCTCAGAGAAGTTGGGGGAGAAGAATCGTAATCCAAATATATCATTTTTAAGAGTGTTTTCACTAAAAGAAAGTATTTCAGTCAGCAAATCCAAGCACTATCGCTGGTCCCAAAAAGTACTTAATGGCAGAAGCCAGACAGAGATGCCTCCTCAGGGACTGTGCTACAGTCATACAGATATAGCTGAGCATGCTTGCAGCTAACCATCAGACTGAACTCGGGGATTCCAGTGAGGTTGCTACAGAAAGGACCTAAGGAGCTGAAAGGGGTTTCAACCTCATGGGAAGATAACAACATTATCAACCAACCAAATCCTCCAAAACTCCCATGGAGTAAAACACTAACCTCTGTGTTCACTTTGAGAGACCTATTGATCCAGTTGCATATGTAGCTGAAGACAGCAGTGTCTGGAATCAATGTGAGAAGAGGCTTTTGTTCCAGAGAGGGCATGTTTTCCCAATGTAGGGGAATGCCAAGGCAATGGGGTGGAGAGGGGGATCAGAAGGGAGTGCACCTTTGTGAAGGCAAATGAAGGGGAGGGAAGATGGGAGCCAGGTAGGGTAACATCTCAAATGTAAATACAGAATATCTAATATAAAATATACAAAATTTTAAAAAAAGAAAGTATTTCAGTAAGAGGGTATAAGGCCATTCTAATTCGGAGGATGCCCTGGAATGTTTGGAAACAGGACATCTGCATACAGAGAAAAGTGGGCACAAGCAGACTGTCCCATACAAATCATGGCAAGGTTGGGGGAAGGGGCTAGGCTTATGCTTAAAGCACAGATGGCATCATAACTAGACACAAAACATCTTCATTTCCTAAGAAAGGTTTTGAGCATAGAAATGATATAATAAAATGATGTTTTAGCCTTTTGATCTGATGAAAGCCATAGAAAAAGCAGGCGAAACTTAATGGCAAGAGACAGCAATCCTGAACTTTCTGCTTGCCTGTTTGAAAATAAATATCCTGTCATGGTGTCCAGAGAAGTTCCGGTTTCTACCTGTTAATTATATTTTCTAAGAATTAATGTTAAAAGCTCTTAGTGCAGATCATTGTTCTTAAGCTCAGAGCAAACTATGTATGGAGTGGAATTTTACCAACATGACTTTTCCTTTGTGAGAGAATAAATATTACTTCAATTTATGTTGTGTTCTTGTCCAAAAAGACTGGTAAATTCAGTCCCAAACATCCATTCATGCAAACACCTCCTGGAATATCCATGAAGTTCTTGTCCACAATTTTTCAACAAGTCTAGGTTTGAGTAATTCATATTTGAAAGCAACCGATCTTTGTGAACACTGTACATGTATTAGATTTTCAATTAATTTGGAGTATATGTGACATCATCCACCACTTTGTTCTCTCAGTCTTAAAATGATGTCTCGCTAATGCATGCTTTCCTCTCTTCTAGCCAAGGTCAGTGTGCACACATTTCTGAAGTCACTCCTAAGCCTCCAAGTTTTTCCATTGAGCAACAACCCTGTCAGAGACTTAAGCGAGAAAAGAACTTGGCATGTTGTGACTACAAAACAAGAAGCCAACATCTGTGGGGAGATCAGCAGTAAATGAAAGTGTTACAGCTAACTGATTTCCAATTGCATATGCAAGTATTGTATTATAGTTACTTCATGTGAAAAGTCTGTTACAAACTGAAAAGGACACCAGAGAGAATCTCCATGAAACAAACCTGTATTCTGATTATTTTTAATCCTGTATGTTTGCCCTTTGAGATCAGAAATTACTCTGAATTTTCTGTGGGAGATATTTTGAAATTAAACTAAATGCCTACATCTCCTTTTTATTAGTATTAGATGAATAATTAGGATCAATACCCAGATGGCTCTCATTAAGTAAAAGGCCACCATGTGCCAGTGATCTGGTTTAGTGTAAAAAGTCAAGGAAGGGATGTTTGTATCACTTCTCGGCCACAAAAATGAGTAAAGTAAGGTAAGTTAAGGTCAGAGGAAAGAAATACATTTTTTTTTCCTTTCACGTCTTCCCTACAGACATCATTTGAGTTGCTACCCCAATAAATGTTTTGACTTGTTTTCTTTTCACTTGATTTTGCAATCTATTTGAAAGAAGTTGAGTTTGACCTCACAAACATCATAACAATTGCCATCTGACTCACAGATCAAAGCTGCCATTTTCAACATTACATAGGGGTCCTTACCCAAAGCAGCCATGATCTGCAAATCTACAGGTCTAGTTCCAGACCTGTGATACCTCTTGCGTAACCTAGTTCCAGACCCCTGATTTTGGAGCCACCCCTCCCCAGTTCAATTAAACAGCCCATCTCCTACCTATATTTGGCTTAACCCAAGCTAAGCACTTCCACTGGCCCAGACTAAAGAAAGCCAGACTAGCACATCAGACACAAGCAAAGAAAGAAGTCCAAATCAAACCTATTATTCCTGTAAAAGTGTCTTCTAGTGCTATTTATGTAAACCCCAGGAAACAGAATTTACAAGAACAGTCATCAACTTTATCAAAGAATTCAAGAAATTTAGAGAAGACACAAACAAATACATCACTGAACTCTGAAGGGATAACAAAGCAATTCTGATAGAAAGCTCTGATAGAAAGAACATGGAAGGAATTACTATCCCATGCTTTAAGATATTTTAAAGAGAGAGCCACAGTAATAAAATAATAAAGCTACTGTTGTAGCACAGAAATAGACATGTAAGTCAATGAGAAAAGATGGAAGACCCAAACATGACTATTTATAACTTTAAGCATCTGATAATTACCAAAAAGACAAGAAACATACACCAGAGGAAAGATGAAGCTGAGAAAAGTCAATGTCTACACATAGAAAGTTAGACCTGTATCAAGCTGTACAGAATTTAGATGCAAATGGGACCAAAGACTTCAATTTGAATCCCAAAATGCATAAGTGAGACATCATTTTAAGACTGAAAGAACAAAAGGGTGGATGAACTCACATACTGTATAGTCATGGTGCCCTATAAGATACAGAAGTAGAAAAATAAAACTTTCTAAACAAGTTTCTGTTTACCAAGGAATTAATGTCAACATTTCATAAGTGGGACCTCATAAAACTCAAAGCTCTGTACAGCTAAGGAAACAACAAAGTGAAGAAGAGAGATCCACAGAGTGGGAGCCTTTGCCAGTTATAACCTGAGAGAAAATTAACATCCAGAACATACAAAGAATTATTTTAAAAAATAACTCAAGAGCAAAAAATGACTCAGTTAAAAATAAACTAAGGATTTAAATGGAGAGTTTTTGATAGAAGAAATTAAATGGTGTTGAAGAAATAACTTTTAAAATGTCATCATCTTAAGTAGTTAGGGAGTGCTAATTAAGACATGCTGATTAAAACAACTCTTAAGATTTCATCTCACCCCAGTCAAAATGGCTAAGACAGACAAAATGACTAGCAACTGAGGCTGGTGAGTTCCTTCACTGTTGGTAGGGAGGGAAATTAGTGCAAACACCCTGAAAATCATTATGGAGAATCTTCAAAGAGCTAAAAATAAATCTACCATGTAACCCAACTATAATTCCTACTCCTTGAATACTTGCTCAGCAATGTGTTTAGCTACACTTTTCACAATAGCTAGGGAACAAAAACAACCTAAAAGTCCTTTGGCAGATGAATGGGTAATGAAATGTGATCCATATATACAATGGGATAGTATTCAAATACAAAGAAGGAATAAAATCATAAAATGTGCAGGTAAATGAATGGACCTAGAAAAGATTATATTGAGTGGGGTAGCCCAGACCCATAAAGGCAAATGTCATTGTTTTCTCCCATCTGTGGATCATAGCTTCAAATCCTTACATCTGACGATATAATATGGAGTAACCACTGAAACTAGGAAAGTACAAGTAGACCATAGCAGGAGGTTCTTGGGTGGGGAATAGCAGAATAAAGGCAATAAAAAGCAGGAAAAAAATAACTAAGAGATGGTCCAAACAGGGGATGGGGGAGAGGCCAGAGAGAAGCAGAAGGGGAATGGGAGACAAATAACACTAAGGATGCTGGATAGGACCAAAAAGCCTCAAGGAACTTTATTATTTTATATTTACCTAAAATTACACCTAAGTGTGTGTGTGTGTGTCTGTCTGTCTGTCTGTCTGTGTGTCTGTGTGTATCAGATACGACCTGAGAGCCTCTTTCTTGTGGTCTAGTTTCCATAGTTCCAGAAAAGTCTATGTAAGCTGCTAAAGGAGGAAAGCAGTTAAACATCCTTAGACAGCTACAATACCTGTGGACCTTGGCTGATCCCAGCATGGCAAGAGATGTATAAAGGTGTAACAAGTGTCAACCAGTAGCTCTCTAATTAGACTTAAGAACCACTGAACAGAAGGGAATTCATACACAGTACTGGAAACCTAGCCAACTTGCTGGAGCCATCAAGACCACAGACCTTACAAGGAAATCTACTACCACCACTTTGACAGACCAGCATAATCTCTTACTACATTTTAAATCTTATCCTTAAACTCACAGGCAAGTGTAACTACCACCTCTCATCACAGAAGCCTCTGTTCACAACAAATGGAGACAATCTCAGAAACCACAGTGGACAAAATGCAGAGATCAACAGATCATGGGGAGCTCTGCCCCAATGGAGACATCTACATCCCATCTCCTGCATCACACCCGTAGGCTCGGGGATCTTACAGAAGAGCAGGCAAAAGTATATTAAGAGCCAGAGTATCAAGAAGTCTGATAGATACAGTCTCTTCTAGAAATATTTGCATAAAAAAGGCTGGAGGAAACACAGGATCCTACCCATAGACAAGAACTACCGGCCTCTAATGACTTCTCGGATAATGACAAGAAGCCTCTCCCAGTGATAAGCACCCTGATTGGCTGTCCAATGCAGAGTAATCCTAAAGCCATATACACACAAACAACAAAAACAGACTCCTCAGGTTGTGTTTACATATATTTTTGCATGCACATGCATGCATCCGTGTGTGGGGTGCGGGGGGGGGGGAGGGAGAGGATATATATAATCAAAGAGAAAGAGTTTCTCAGCTTGACAGTGAGGGAGAACATGGCAGAATTCATTCAAGGGAAGGTAGTCAGCTTAGAGGAGATGGAATGAGAAAAGGCAAAAGGGAAAGTGGTTAATTCTATTTCAATTGAAAACTTCACACCAAAATAAAATATGGACTTATTCTGAACCACAGCAACCAACATTGCAGCAGCAAATAAAAGCTTTAAAAGCAAGTGACCTCAAATAACAGCTAAAGCTAGTTTGGAAGGTGTCTGTGGGTGCGGGGTGTGTAGTTAGTAGAGAATAGCTGGGCTTCAGGAAGCTCGAGAATTAGTTATGAAAGATTTAGTGAGTGAAAAGCATTCTAGAGTTCAGTCCTCTCAAATATTCATCTTGATTTTCACTTATTAAGAAGCCATGTCCACCAGGGAGAGATGTAGAGAACAGGAAATGAGGTCATCCTGCTTCTTTTCATGGATATGGTCCTATGGCATACTCCCATCTGAAGGTTCGGAAAAATCCTATAATACTGAACTTGCAAAGTCAATGTACACAAAGGACCGTTTGAAAAGGAAATTTAGCCCATGGGGTCCTGCTGCCCACACCCTTAGACTGAGTCTTTCCACTTTGAGTAACTGAAACAATACAATCGTTCACAGTCAGGTCCGGAGACTTGTTTCTATGGTGATTCAGTATCCTGCCACCTTGTTATGCCTCTAACCGCTGAGCTATATGAAGTTTCAAAGCAGTGGTTCTTACCTGGGAACACTTTGGGCAATATCTGGAGACATTTTAAGCTTGAGCTGTCCTTTGTGAGCCCTCAGGAAAATCTCTACCAACCTTGCATGTCCCATGTCTACCTGTAATCCCTTCCACAGATTGACCATTTTACTAATGATATCCTTGCCCCAGACCTGAACCTGAACCAAATGCTCACAGAACTCCTTCTGCTATTAACTTACTAAAACAACTTAGCCTATTCTAGGCCACAGTGCAACTCTGAATCTGGCCAAGTCTGCAATTATTACTTAATGTAAATCCTCCCAGCTTACTCAAAAAATAAAACGGAAAGAGGAAGTTAGAGCAAAGCCAGGAGGAAACAGAGGGCCTCTCTGCCTCCATTTGGCCATTGTTTGTAACTATCATGCTCTCTACCACCTGAGGAAATAGTCAATCATATACATGGATACTTTCTCTCATCTGTTAGCATCCCTAATATAGCGACAGAAAATGATAAAGCAGTGAGCCACAAAGTTAAGGAAGTGAGCTAATAAGTAGTTTGGAAGGATTCGATTTGTGTGCTCTTGTTTATGCAAATCAAGATTAGTGGGTTTTATTTGTCAAGTTATCTCTGCTGGCTTTAGAGTTAAACAGCGTTAAAAGAAACTCACTAAGATGGTATGCCAAGTGTTTTAGAACAGGAAGCAGCTCCAGCATCTAGGGTCAGTGTTGGTGACATTTCCACAATTTCTCCAACCTGTTTTCTAAAGTTTTGCCTTTCGATTTAAATTCATAAGGGAGCCTGATACAGTAACAGGATGGGGGCAAGATATGGATTCGAATGGTATAAAGGGGAGGGGAATATAAATGGAAATGTTTCCCATTTAAAAGAGATAGTAAACCCCTTCTAAGAAAGAAAGAATACAACAGCCCCAAATGCAAACTTGTCATTGCCAAACCAGCTTTCCAGGCGTTTTTCCTTTTCCTACAGAGACAAGATTGTCAGGGCGTTAAGCACCTGACTGAACGCTGCACACTGCACTGTGAATTCCAGGTCTGTGTGTGTTGCCCTGGCCATCTGTTTCCAATTGAACATGCTCTTTCTCTCCAGATAGCTTTAGAAATAGCTAAGCACACTTTATGTGGTGACCCAACCAGGAAGGATGTGTCAGACCGCTTAGCTGCAGTATTGCTTGCAAACACGGACTGCACAGGCAAATCATGGCCAGAGGCTCATCCTGACCAGGCATTCCCATGAAGTGAGCACACACTGAATAGGCCGTTTCACTCTAATCATTTATAAGATCTACAGGTAAAATCTGGGCAACCTCATGAATATGGAATTTTTATGGAAATGAATATTGAATTTGGAATGTAGAAGAATGAAGAAGCAACAGATGTAAACGAGCAAGAAGGGGAAAGAAGATGAACCAGATGGTTGACGCCCTTGTGGAAAACAGACATGAGCTGCAGCACAATCGCCCTCTTGGTAGAAAGAGAAATGTTGTAGCTGAAGGGAGGAATTGGTACTCAGCTTTGTCTTTTCCTATCCCCATTTATCCCACTTTCTTCCTACCTCACTGCCATGCCGACTCAGAGACATTACAGCCCCAAAGGATCTTATTTGTCATAGAACAAACTGTGAACTGCACAACGGGAAATAGACACAACCATAAAATCACATCAGATTTGAATGGTCTGTGCTTAGAAAGAATGGGGAGAGGGAGGAAGTAAAGGAGGGGGAAAAGAAAGGTGGGAGGGATGAAATTTTAAAAACTCAAGTTGGTCACAGGAAAAGGCAACAGTTAGAAAAGCCTCTGCATAGAGTAATGATTAGCTATCAAAATTTTAAGAACGATGCAGAATTTTCCATTGTATAAATAAAGCAGCAATGAACCATCCAACTAGAATTAAATCTGTATTAAATTTCATGAATTCTAAAAGATCCAGGTCGATCGAGATATGCAAACACATATGTGCTGCTGCTGTAAAGTCAGCATGCACAAACTCCACAGGTTCTCTATGTAATTTAAGATAAAAAATTCTTTCCTACTGCAAAATCATCCACTATCATTTAGACTGAAAAGCATCATAAATCATAGCTATAATCTGAGTTCTTAAAAAATAACTCATCTATGCAAAAGTTCCTTGGAGACAAAAGTCCAAATCCCCCCAAAAAAAGATTTAAATAATTAAAAGAAAGTTAACTTTAAGATTTAATCATGGTTTGTCCTCCAAACAATGCTCATTAATGTGAAAAAAAATTAATAAACTATGTGTAAAAGGGAAGAAAGGAATGGTAAAGAGGAGAGCAAATTTTATCATCATTCCAGTTGCTTTAAAACCAAAGGATGTGCTGAGTTATTAGTTTATATGACAGCTCGAGCGAATGGGCTATTAACATAATTGGTATTTCCAGGTCAACCAATAGGGTCTATGTAAACATGAATCTGACTGAAATCAATGCATTCATAAAATGAGCCTAAGTAATCTCTTATACCGTAACTACCTCTGATAGAAAATACTTAATCCTCTTGGTAGATGATGGAAGTAATTATATGTACTCTGTCATAATACTACACTTGTACATAGTTGGCTGGTTCTTTTGGATATTAAGGCACTGAGTCATTTCCAAACCCAAAAGCTTAAGCAGATCTCTAAGTAAGGCACATCAGCTTGGGCGATGTGTTAAATTTGCACATGTGAGTAATTAGAGTGTAATTTAATGCAGTATTCCCTGAGCAAATCTTTGTTTTCTACTTCGTACAAATGAAAGAAAGACACATTTGGTTTGGAGAACTTTTATTTCATTTACAAATATACTTTATAGTAAAGTGTTATCAACCAAAAATGCAAAAGATAAAAAGAACTACAAACTCACAATAGGGCAGGAACATGCCACTGTAGTTACTCCTCAGCAAGCAGAATGGGACAAACATAATTGTCTTCATCAAGATGTACTTTGAGATGTAGCATCAGGAATGCACTATAAGTTCAAAGGTCACCTTCATAATAGGAATTACTTTTAAGCACTTGAAATATAACTTCTATATAATTGTACTCAAGATAAATATTTAGAAAATCCGTATAAGATGCTAGTTATATTCCTTGAATTCAATGTTAAATGTGGGTAGATATTTATTCTAAAATAAATATTTTAAGAGCCACTTTAAGGTTGATTTCATAAATTCATGAATTTTAGAGGCTAAAAACGTGATTAAGAAAATCAGAGGACACAAGAGGAGAAGAAGCTAGAAGTTGCAATGTTTTAACAGTAAGATTCCGATGTAGGAAACAGAGGAAGCCCTGAGCACATATAGTGGTGAGTGAAAGTCCATGCTCTGCCGACATGAGTACAGCCATAACAGAGAGCAAGGTCTCAGGCCCATAGAAAACTGGCCAAGCCTTTTTTACCTGTGGGTCAAGTTTGGCTTTGTCAACGCCTCTTATTTTAGTCCAACTGAGTGTTTACTGAAGACTAATCAATGTGTACAAAAACAATCAACTGTGGCTTCATCCTCTCAAGACCACTCACCTACAGAAAGTTCCTACCAAGACATGCTAGCCTCATCTCACAGTGATGGTCATAACCTTCTGAAACTCTAAGCCTTCAATAAATAGCTATAAGTTGTTGCGGTAAATATTAAATAAATGAGAACCTCTCATCCCTTCCTAACGCCGGCTCCCCAGAGTCACATGGCACTGTGCTATTCGGTATCTCTAACTTAGCAGCTCCATGCCAACTCTAAGAACTCAGGTATGCCCCTGCATTTTGATTTCACTCACTTTCCTTCACCACCTGGTATAAACATGATTCCTCAATCATTAACTTATCAGACAGGTTTATATATTTAATACTCAATCCATAAACCTTCTACACAATAAGCTTACAACCAGTAGACAAAGATATAAACTGTTGATCTAGATAAGATAAATAGACCCACAGAGGCCCTTACAAATAAATATTCATAATAACCTTATCAATCTAGAGACGTGCTGAAACATTCACATCTGCTTCCATCTTGCTTCCTCCTGAATCTCTGCCTCTCTCCAGACCCTTTTCCCCATCCCACTCTCTTATGTCCAATCATGTTTTGCCTTTAATCAACCTACAATAAGTTATCTTGGGCATAGAGTTTGTCACAGCAATAGAAAAGCAAATAAAACAACAAGCTATTCCTAAGTATGATATAGTGGCACTTTCATCTCAATAGTAGCCAATAGCTAGCTTATTAGATTTAAGATTCACTCAATAGGAGGAAATTCATTGCTGCTACTATAAACCTAGTCAATTATCCATAGCTAATGATATCATGAACCTCACAGAAGAATCTAGTACTGTTAGATTCCTAAACCTGTGTACGTCCTAACTATACTTTAAATATCTCTCATTACATCTACAAATAAGTATAGCCCATATTGCTCATCAAAGAAGCTTTATGCTGTAGCAGATAGAACCAGGCATAAAGGTCCACAACTGATCAAAATGCAGAAAACAACTGGCTGTGAAGTGACCATCTCCAAATTGCTACATCTTCAATACAATCTGTTCACCTAAAGCTCAGAAAATATCATGGAAGAAGAGGCAAAAAGATTATAACAAGACCAGGAAGTCAACTATAGGAGGATATCGTCTCTATAAAAAAGGGGGTTGCACCCATGAAATCTTAACAGTGTTGTCAACCTACACAAAACCTGCACATTGACATCACCAGTTGACAAAAACAATGGCTGTTGAAAATCTCATAAAGTTCTACCCCTAAATAAAGATTTATAGATGACCACCATCAGGACCCAGGGCCTGCCCACAGACTCCTGAGCACGCAGAAGAGCCTCAGAAGCACTCTCCCACCTGAGCCCACGTGTGAGCTCCCACTCCCTCCCCACTGACTTTCTGGGAAGAGACTGCCAGAAACTCTGGGAGCACCATGCTATCTGAGAACAGATTGTTCCAGCCCAAAGACAGAACTGGGTCATGGCCAACAGAACTTACTGCCTGTCTGTAGAGAGTCAAATACCCAGGAGCAATCTCCCTCCTGAGCCCAAGGACCCACAGACCCATGGGAGAAACAAGCTCCATTCAGAGACAACAAGATCACTTAACGTCACAGATAACAAGATGGCAAGAGGTAAATGCAAGAACCTAATCAGTGAAAACCAAGACAACCTGGCAACATCAGAACCCAGTTCTCCCACCACAGCTAGTGTAGTTATCCCAACACACCGGAAAAACAAGATATGGACTTAAAATTATACTTCATGACGATGATGGGAATCTTTGAGAAGCTCATGAATTACAGGAGAACACACATAAACAAGTAGAAGCCATTAAAGAGAAAACACAAAAATTACTTAAAGAGCTACATGAAAATACAACCAAACAGGTGAAGGAATTAAAATTTTAAATAGAAACAAAAAAGAAACTGTAAAAGAAAACAATCCTAGAGAAAGAAAACCTAGGAAAGAGATCAGGAGTCATAGATGCAAACATAACCAACAGAATACAAGAGATGGAAGAGAAAATCCATGGGACAAAAGATAACATAGAAAACATTGACACAACAGTCAGAGAAAATCAAAAAGTTCCTAACCCAAAACATCCAGGATATCCAAGACACAATGAGAAGACCAAACCTAAGGATAATAGGTATAGAAGAGAGCAAAGACACTCAACTAAAAGTCCCAGTAAATATTTTCAACAAAATCATAGAAGGAAACTTTCCTAACCTTAAGAAAGTGATGAGCTACAGAACATACAAGAATCCTATAGAACTCCAAATGGATGGGACCAGAAAAACTCCTCTGGACACATAATAGTCAAAACACTGAATGTCCAAAACAAAGAAAGAATACTAAAAGCAGTAAGGAAAAAAGGACAAGTAACATAAAGGCAGACCAATCATAATTACACCAAACTTCTCAACAGAGACTATAAAAGCTAGAAGATCCTTAACAGATGTCATACAGACCCTAAGAGAACACAAATGCCAGTCCAGGTTACTCTATCCAGCAAAACTCTCAATTACCATAGATAGAAAAACCAAGATATTCTAGGACAAAAGCAAATTTACACAATATCTGTCCATAAACCCAGCCCTACAAAGGATAATAAACGGAATATCCAACACAAGCAGGGAAACTACACCCTAAGAAAAGCAAGAAAATAATCTTCTTGCAAAAAAAAAAACCAAAAAAAAAGAAACCCACACAAACATAATTCTACTTCTAACAACAAAAATAACAGGAAAAACAATCACTATTCCTTAATATCTCTTAACATCAATGGACTCAATTCCCCAATAAAAAGGCACAGACTTTCAGACCATATAGGTAAACAGGATCCAGCATTTTGCTGCATACAGAAACTCATCTTAGCAACAGACAGACACTACCTCAGAGTAAAAGGCTGGGAAAAAATTTTCCAAAAAAATGGTCCCAAGAAACAAGCTGGAGTAGTTATCCTAATATCAAAAGAAATCGACATTTAACCAAAAGTTATCAAAAAAGATAAAGAAGGGCACCCTTTACTCATTACAGGAAAAAAAATCCATCAATATGAACCTTCAATCCTGAACAGTTATGCTCCAAATACAAGAGCACCCACATTCATAAAAGAAATCTTACTAAAACTCAAAGCATATATTGAACCACACACAATAATAGTGGAAGGCCTCAACTCCCCACTCTCATCAATGGACAGATCATGGAAGCAGAAACTGAACAGAGACACAGAAACTGAGCAGAGACAAACAGAAGTTATGAAACAAATGGATTTAACAGATATTAATAGAATATTTCACCTAAAACAAAAGAATATACCATTTCTTCAGCACCTCACAGGACCTTCTCCAAAACTGACCTTATAGTTGGTCACAAAATGGGCCTCAACAGATATAAGAAGATTGAAATACATATGTAGCTTAAGATGAAGGAAGACCAAAATCTAAACTGCCTCAGATTGTCCACTGCAGCTATGACTTGCCTTGTTCTTTAGCAGGGATGTGATTTTTGCCAGCTGCAGATAATTTCTAAAACTGTGTTGAGGTTTGGAATTCTAGGGACACTTCCAAGGGCATATAACTTCTAGGGCCCTTTGAGGTGGGATATGTTGTTAATTGGTTGCTGTTGATTATGGTTTATTAAGTAGCCATAGGCAAAGAAGGAAAAAAGAGAAAGAAGAAGAGGAGGAGGAGAAGGAGGAGGAGGAAGAAGAAGAGGAAGAAGAAGAGAAGGAAGAAGAAATTTAGATAGCCTGATGGTGAAGATCAACCTTGCCTCAGGAAGCTCAATGCCTTTAATCAGCAGGAAGTGATCTAATGATAGCTTCACACTTTTCCCTCTATCCTTTTCTCTCCCTCACCTAAGGTTAGGGGCTAAAAGGGTGGAAGAAGAAGGGTGAAGGGTGGAGAAAAGTGGAAGAAAAATGAACACACAAAGCACCAAAAGTCTGGCCACACTTCCTGTAATCTTGTCATAGATTCTTCCTCTAGTGCTTACACTTTAATTTTGCCTGATTCACTCTTCCATTATTTATTTTATTTAAATAAATCAATAAATATTTATTCTATCTAATATTTGAAAATTTCATACATGTACATAATGTATTATGGCAATATCTACCTCCTCCCCTGTTTTTTTCTCTCTAATTCCTCAGAGAGTCCTTTCAGAATATTACCATGCCAATTTCTCTCTCTCTCTCTCTCTCTCTCTCTCTCTCTCTCTCTCTCTCTCTCTCTCTCTCTCTCCCTCCCTCCCTCTCTCTCTCTCTCTCTCTCTCTCTCTCTCTCTCTCTCTCTCTCTCTCTACCCTCTCCCACTCCCTTCCTTTTCTCCTTATCTTTTTCTGGTATTTACCACATCCAGTTAGTAGTGCCTATTTGCACATGGGTATAGAACTACCCACTGGAACATGGACAACTTATAACAACACCAAAGAAAAATTACCCTCAGCCCCAGTGACCACCAAATGCAATATCACCTCATGTAGGGATAGGACCTTCATTCTTATGTATGAGTAGGACCATCAATCTCATGCTGTACTTTTGACTGGTTTAATCTTGGGCTGGTTACCACAGCTGCTAGGAGTGTGACAACCATTTCATGTCCCGAAGACATCCTTTCGTGTAATTCCTCTTCATTCATTCTTATTTATCTTTCGAGTAATTCACTCTGGAGAGCTCTTACATTCATTCTTATTTATCTGTTTGCTTTTATTTAATGTCTAGTATGAGTGTTTTGCTTTCACATATCTATGTGCTCTACCTGTGTGCTTTGAGCCTAAGGAGTCAGAAGAGGCTGTTAGAATTCAGGCAACTGGAGTCAGAGATGGTGATGAGCTGCCACGTGGGTGCTGGGAAACAAATCTGGGCTTAGCAAGTGCTCATCACCACTGAGGTCTCTTGCTAGCCCCAATCTTTCTCATTCTTTGTACCACATCCCCCATAACATACCCTGAGCCTTGGGTGGGAAGCTGATACAGATATCCCATTTAGAGATGAACATTCCTAGTTACTTATTCTCATCATTTTAGTCACTGCATTAATTGCTGCCCACTGATATAAACAAACAAACAAATAAATAAATATCTGTAGATTTATGTTAAGGTGATACATGATTTGACAGTAGAGAGTTGGGCGGAAAAAGGACTAGGAAAGCAGGAGAGGAGGCAGTAGGTGGAGATTGATGGAGGAGGAGATGGAGTGAGACCACGGGGCTGGCAACAACAGAACTTTTAATAGTTACTGCAACAAAATCTAGATAAATAATTAGAGAAGTATAAAGATAAAAGGCAGTTTTACAACGTGGCCTTTTATCAAAATAAAAACAGTTCCACCTATGATTTCCCTAGCCCTGGGGCTTTTGACCAGGTTTATAGTACTGGCTTTATAGTGTAGAGCTGGCCTGAAATCTGATGAGAAAGCAACTGGTTATCCATAACAGTTGTGCCACCTTGCACCAATGTAGTGTGAAGATTGTGTAAACAGATATCAGTTTGCACTGTTTAGGGAGCAGTGACCAAAAATACCTCGTGCATATTCATACAGATGCATTTCTTAAAACATTGTTAATTTTGAGTTGATTAGATCTGTGCATCCAGAGCCTATGATACAGAAAAGTTACAATTCTCATTTTTCTTTGCTTTGTATAGCAGTGGAAGTGATAACATGGCACCAATCTGACCAATGAAATTCAAGAGAAATATCACTGGGAGGGAAAACGATGGTGACTAGAACAGGCTTGTTCTCGATGATGATGTGTAATTGCTACTGTCTCCTCTCCTTCTGCTTCGAGAGAAGAATGAATCCTGACCCAGGAGTCCTCAGTGCCATGGAGCTGAGAAGCCCACACGCAAAGGCAGCATACAACGCCTAAGCTACTGCTAATGTCACCAAGCAGAGGACAGAACTTCTTCTCTCCGGATTTCTTTCTATGTGAAAAGCCTCTGCTTCCTCTGTTCCCTGGGTTGCCTGACAATAAACATCACAGAACCTTCTAAATCAGGAAATTCAACTGAAAACCCAAACTGAACCGTTTGCTGGAGGCTTCTCGAGCACCACACATGTGCTTCCCTGAGCTCCTCGTCCCCGTTAACACTTTGTACTTATTCACAGACATCAGCAATCTCCTCTCTAAAACTATTGTGAGATTCTCTGTCTTTTCATTAGATACCAAGTGACCTTGTCCTCAAACCACAATGAGATTTTTAAAAATTAAAAATAAATCTATGGTAACACCAGAAAACAGAAAGACGTGAAGACTGTTTAATAACGTTATCACAGACTTGGGGGACATAGCTGAGAATGCATTAGACAAAAGATGCTTAGAAAAAGCTAAAATAATAGCTTGTTCCTGAATGTATTGAGGTGGAACTCTACCTTAAACATCTACCTGTTCCAGGCAGAGATAGGAGACTTTTCTAATGCTGAAACACTGAGGAGCTAAGATGTTCTAAGATGTCGAGAAAGTAGAAATGCAGCAAAGCACATCTCGGGCAAAGAAAAAAATTAAGCTGAAACTGCGCCTCAGGATTAAGAGACTGGAAAACCTAGAAGATGGATTATAACTTCTGAAGACAAAGAGAATCCCAAACTGCAAATAAATTTACTCTTTAATTCCCCACGACCCCTGCAAGGATTCAGAAAATACCCCTCATGCTTCCTTCACGACAGATAGACATTAGCATTATGCAAGTGGGGAAATCAAAATGAGACAAAGAAAAACAAAAATGAAAAGGAGACTTTCCAAAATGTTGGCCAGAAAATGGGGGCTTTAGAAAACTAAATCCAAAAGACGTGAAATATTTGTGCTTGCTCTGGTTCCTTTCTCTGTATCTGGGATAAAGCCCTGACCAAACCAGCTTAGAGGGGACGGGGTTCATTTGGCTTACACTTCCATGTCACCTAGTTCATCATCAAGAAAAGCCAGAGCAGGAGCCTGGAGCAGGTACTGGAAGAAAGGCACAATCACACTGCTCCTGAAACAGAGAGCTGCAAGGTGGCAGGATAGAATGTCTCTTGCTTTTGTGCAAAGCAAGCAAAGCAGAAACCAGGCCCCTCCCCCCTGCCTGCTTCCCCTAAGGATTACTCTTTGTACCCTCTCCATGAGAAAAGCTAGGAAATCACCAACACGGAAACAAAATCCAGTCACAATAAATTTCAAATTCTTAGTTTTCTTTGTTTTTGGTCTATCTTGCTGAGATGTAGCAGATGAACTAAGGATGCTTGTGACCTCGTTAAGTATCTTTGCAAAATAATAGTAATAATAATAATAATAATAATAATAATAATAATAATAATAACCACTAACACTAACATATGCATGCCAGTCATGCTTTTGACCAGTTAGCCCATGTAACCGCCTTGTAGATTACCTCCTAGATATCTCACAGTAACAACAGTTCTCTCTACATGAGAAATAAGAATCAGACTTGACAGCTTACATGCCTGGCTGAAGGACAGCCCAGTTCACTAAGGCTTTGTTACCCTATGCTGTGAGCCACACTGTTCTCATGCTGAAGCCACTCTTCCAATGGTAGCTCCATCTTTATGGTCATTCCAACAAGGCCAGAAACAAATAAATGAAGCAGAACAAAACTAAAGCCACTGAAGACAGAACAAATTGCCCATGACAATGTGCCACCCGCCGTTATGCAAAGAGCGGTAGGAAATTATTCTTGATCCTACAAGAGGTTTTGTAGGACGTCTGGAGACTATCTTGCATTGATCGGCTCTGAAATGGTCATATCTTATCAACACCCTTGACATCTTGGATGAAGCCACTGTTGGTGAGATTAGCTCTTTGGTCAGCCGTTGTATACTGGATATCTTCTGCTAGCCCGTGTTCCTAAAGCAGGGCACCTTCCCCCATTAAATAGAAGAGTCCGTGGGCAGAAAGCATGTCAAGAGGACTGTGAGGGGCAATCCTGCAGCTATTTCCTGGATACTGAAAGTCCCTTGAAAGACTTGAGTGACAGATACCGGGTTCCCGGTTTCTGGTACCATAGGATTTAGGAAGTGTAGAAACTGTGGAAGGTGAAAAATAAAAAAACATGGGGGATATAGTGGGACTTGGTCTCTTTGTCCACTTCCTCTTAGATTTCTGGGCACTGTTATGTGAACAGATGTAGGGAGCCGTTTGTGCTGCACCCAAACATGGTGCCGGCTTCCCGCCGAGAACTCAGCAAACAGAGGGGTTGCCCAGCCAAGAGACTTAATGCGCATGCACCACATAAGTCACAGCCCACCCCCGGGGCACGTGATTGAGCTACAGGAGAATGCACCAATCAGGTAGCAAGACAAGTCTCCTAGGCATGTATAGCAGTGCATTTTCTCCCCCACGTGAATAGGAGAAGAGGAAGACAGTGGGGAGATTGCGGGAGATCCCACGTGGAGAGAGACTCGGTAATAGTGATTGCCGGAGGTCCCGCGTGGACAGAGACTGGACAGAGAGATCGTTCGTGGGGGACTGCGCGTGAGAGGCCGTCTAGACAGTAGAACTCGGTAGGGAGTCCCCGACTCAGAGACAAGTTTCCTGCTCATGAAGCCCCTGCTCAAAGTGCTGTTCAATAAAGGTTATCCGCAGAAGAAACTGTTCGTTTTGTTGCACGCCTGTTCCTAGCGGCGGGAAGCGTGGGCGCGTGACAAATAGAATTTCTGCCATGAGCACCTATCATACATATTGTGTGCCAAATGCCCTGAGCCAACCATAAAATAAAGCCTTTGAAACTGAACCAAGATGAGCCTTTCCACTCAGTAAGGAGACAGGTCAGTTATTTCCAGGAGTTTCAGAAGCCACTCTCCATTAATAACCATGAGAATAATTTCCAATTCTAGGTATATTTGATTATACTAAATAAACTTTACATTTTACTATAGTTACTACTTAATTGTCACTTCCTACTTACCAGAAGTTTCCATGCAGCTTTCAGTGTCTCACTCAGTCCCATTTAAAGAAAAAGCACATTAAAGGTACGGGCACATAAAGTAGTCTGTGAAGTGTTGTTTAAAGGGGACTCTCTAGTCATGTCTTTATTACCATGATGTCACATGGATTTTATCCTAACCATAGAGCCTCATGCAGTGTGGCCGAGATAACCTTAAAGGAAACTGAGAGGTTCGAGCTCTTGGTGAGCTTGATCACAGATCAGTCCTTGCCCTTCAACCAAGAAGGGAAATCTCTCATGTTGCACATGTATTAGGGGCAGTGTCTACCCAGAATCACCTGGCAGAAGGAGGGAAGGGATGGAAGATTTTGCAATTCTCAAAGATTCTACCTAAAGAAACTGTGTGCATCATTTGCTCTCTCCTCTATGAAATCCAGTCCAAGAGCAAGTCCAATGTCCTCTAAGCAGAGATGCAGAATCCTCACAATGAGAACACAACACAGAGCCGATGAGTTTGCTCAGTGGGTAAAGCAATTGCTGAGGAACTGAGGACCCAGAATCTATGTAAAGTCAAATCCAAGAGTGTGCATCTGTAATGTCATCATTCCTATGAGGAGGTTCGAGACAGAGACAAGAGAATCCCAAAGCCTGCTGATCAGCTAGCCTGGTGTACACAATAATGAAGAACGAACGAGAGACCCTGCCTCAAATAAGATGAAAGGAAATGATTGACACCTGAGGCAGTCCTCTGAATTCCACATACACATTGTGACATTCATACACACACACACACACACACACACACACATGCTCACACATGTATACACACACTCCTACACAGATATATGCACACTTGTTTACACACACATTCACACACACCAACATACTTCTTTAAGACAGAAAAGCTTTTAGACAAGCTGCGTCTCAACAGTCTTGCTTCATCTTCCTACCCCTTTGTCTTACTGAGAACCCGCTCACTCCGCGTAGCTGTGAGCGGTTCTCCATAGCTTCAGATTCACCCTGGATCTGTCCTTTGTCACAGTGTGCTACTACTCTCTTCCTCCCTGTCTCAGTGCTGGCCAGGTGCACATCTGCTAAACGAATGTCCTCCGTTAGGTCTGGGGATTCTCTCCGCAAACAGTTCTAACAGCCCCGTGTCCAGGGATCTACCTCTCTGGCATTAGTTTACATTGATATTTCCTGGATTTCCTGAGTGACTTGAGTCTGCCTCTAAACCGTGCATTCCACACTCAACTGCAGTTCGCCTGAAGGAGGGGGTCTCTACTATTGGGTAGAAATGTGCTCTAGTTATATGTGAAACCAGCTATGAGGACGGTGCTTTAGGGGGACAGTTTCTGCTTTGTTTAATTTCCTATGCCTGCCTGCCCCACATCTTTGTCACACGTGTAAAAGAGATGGCCAGTCTATGACCTGTGCTATTTTTATGTAAAATGAATAAGTGTATTCTGTGTTGCTGAAACTTCCGTCACTTTTAAGACTTGCTTTAAGATCTCCGTGGCTTTGTGCAGAGCTGTATGATCTCTGTTTTAAAAAAGTTTACAACATTGCCTGATTTGTTTATGGTGCTCATCTAAAACTGTTTTAAATTATGTAGTAAATGTGTCATTTCTCACATCTAAGAGGACTTAAACTTACTGTTCTGAAAGGGCGTCCATGACGGCCGTATATTGTGCAATTAGATATTCAGACGTTTCCTTAGAAAGTAGGGTATCAATCCCGAGATATGTTTCCTGAAGCTTAAGCTCACGTATCTCACCCCTATTAAAAACCCACTCTCAGTTGCCCTGCATGTCCAATCATGTCATTCATTTTCAAGCTCATTTACTTTATCCCTTCACTCTTGCACGCCAGAACACTCATTCCCACACATGCTCCTCAAGTTCTCTAGATTCAAACTTGAAAACCAAGTTGACTCTGGTTCTCCTCTCCTGGTTGATCCCCATCACCTCAGGTAACTAAATTTCTCACTGGTGCACTTGTTAAAGCTACGGGTACCAGCCATTCCCACCGACTAAGTCCTGGATTAGATCTCATTCATTTGATGATATCTCATGTAAGCTTCTCATGATTACCCTGCAGTGGGATATATCCACTATTTAAAACTAGATATAAGACCAGGTATGCACAGACAGATAGCACAATCAACCCAAGGTCACAGAAATAGTATCAAGTGTCAAACTCAAACTCAGAGAGTCTGCCTCCAGGACCGAACTTCTTAATCTCTACTTGTGTTCTTGTTGTTGTTGTTAATATTTTCTATTTGAATTTAGAACGCAGAACTGATTGTTTCCTTTCAGTTTAGGATAAACTGCAAAGGTATACAAAACTTCTTGGAATATGTCTCATTCACCTTTCCTGTATCTCTCCACTCCTTGACTGGCCTCACTTTTATCCAAATACTTATTTCTGCTATGTAGTGATAAATTAGTTATCTGCTACAAACACTAGCTAATTTTGTTAGGCCTTGACTAGTTCCATCGCTGAGCATTTCTAAACATCCCTGCAGCCACAATGTTCATAGCGGCTCTATTTATAATAGCCAGAAGCTGGAAGGAACCCAGATGTCCTTCAGAAGACGAATGGATACAAAAATTGTGGTACATATACACAATGGAATACTACTCAGCCACCAGAAACAATGACTTAACCAAATTCTTAAGAAAATGGCTGCATCTAGAGAAGATCATCCTGAGTGAGATAACCCAGTCACAAAAGAACAGACATAATATGCAGTCACTGATAGTGGGATGCTAACCCCAGAGGCTTGCACTCCCCCAGAAACAACTCACAGACTGTATGAAGTCCAAGAAATAAAGAAAACAAAAAATATACATATATTCACAAAACAAGAAGACTTTGACTATTTCCATGTTGCGTTTTGTTTTGCATGTACT
The DNA here is from genome assembly GCF_963924665.1 of Micromys minutus. Taxonomy (NCBI): domain Eukaryota; kingdom Metazoa; phylum Chordata; class Mammalia; order Rodentia; family Muridae; genus Micromys; species Micromys minutus. The sequence goes on along the minus strand of NC_137973.1, from coordinate 64,169,797 downwards.
TTACGCTTATTGCAACTAGTAGGTTTTCAATGCATACTGTCAAGCCCTTGAAAAAAATCAAGTACTGACTAAAAAACATATTCACATGGTTTTATGTAAAATTTATTTTAATGTCTGAAAAAACAGTACTGACAAAAATGTATAATTTTAAGCAAAAAATGTTTAAAATCTGTACATTTATCTTTGTTTTGCAAAATAAAGTCGTTTAAAAAATAAATAAAAAAAAACATCCCTGCAGCTAGCACATTCTCCCCTCCACCATTCATGACTTAACACCCCTCAACTATATTTTATTTTGTTGCTATGGCTTCTTTTGGCAGTCCCCTTATCTATGCTGCCCAACACACTTCTAGGCAACCATTCTGGGGCTGCTTTCTTTCTTATACCTACATTTCAGCTGTTACTCCCTCTTGTTCTTTCCTGACATGGTCCTTCCTATTCCATTCTCACAAAGATCCTTTCCTTCTCCTTCTTGTGTTTCTTCTCTCAGGAATACAGAAGTGCTGCCTCTCTTTCTGCCCAGCCATGGTAATTGAATCTTTATTGATCAATCAAAAGCCAATTGAGGACAGGGACCTTTAGTGTCTGCTCATACATATTCCCAATTTGGGGGCTAAATCAAGACAAAGCATTAGAACCAATTCCCAGCACGGCTATATGCATCATACTCTCCTGGGCTCTCCAATACCTTTGTGCCTTTATTTATATGGGTCTCCCTTTTCTTCAGCTCCTCATTTTTCTAAGTTCAGATATGACCTTCTTCAGCAAACATTCCTGTTGCAAGTGCCTCTCCCTTGGGTACTATTTCTTCTGAAAACTGTATCTTTATCATCCTGAGCAGTCTGTTTCTGAAATGCCTAACATTCTTGTCTATTTTTATTTTTATGTGTTCCTGAGCTATGTGAAACAAAAACTATTTTTTATGTATTAATAAGAACCTATGAAAATGCCAGACACAAAGTAAATGAAAACATTTTTCAATAAATTGATATGTAAATAAAACTGAACCCTTGGAGTTGTACTGTTCAATATGGTAACCATTAGCCAAATATCAAGCCCTGATAATGTTGTAAAACTAAGGAGGTATGAAAAATCCATAAAGAATTCCAATAATTGATAAGCTAAAAACAAAAAGGAAGAATTTTAACAGGCAATTTCTGTGTGAGTACAAAAACTGCTGCAAAAACAATATATTATTAAATAAAGGTTCTGGAGCTGGGAATAAGCTAGTTTTCTGTGACTTGTGGGTAAAGGTGGTCCCTGCGACCACTAAGTACAGATAAGTATCAGTACCATTGGCTAGCCACTGGAAATAGATGGTAATAGGTTAGGTAGGACCCTAATGTTGACCTGCTGGGGTCACAAGAAATAGAGAAATATGGCTGGAGCTAAGCTAAAGGCTTCCTCTCTGATGGCATTTCAGCATTCACAATACTAAATACAAAAGGGACTATTCTGACTTGTGAGAGAAAATTATAATTAACAGTCCTGATCACCTGTGTACTAACTTACTGACCTGCTAATGCAAAGTGTACTCACTCATGCAATAGTGACAAGGCCATTATGGGCATAACCAACAGCTTTCTGATTGAAACTGAGGCCCATTCTGGAAGCAATCCAGATGTCTCTGGACAGAAGAATAGATACAGAATGTGGTAAATTTACATAATAGAATACTGCTCAGCTGTTTAAAAACAAGGACATCACAAACTTTGCAGGCAAATGAATGAAACTAGAAAATATCATCCCAAGTGAGGTAACCCAGATCCTAAAGAACATAGATAGTATGTACTCACTGATAAGTGGATATTAGCCCAAAACTCAGAATGTCCAGGATAAAACTTACAGACCAAATGAAGCTTAACAAGAAAGGCCAAAGTGTGGATGTTTCAGTAACACTTAGAAAGGAGAACAAAATAATGACTGGAGGCAAAGGGAGGGAGGGACCTGAGTGGGAGAGAGGAAGAGGAGGGAAAAGGGGAGCAGGATCAGGTATGGGGGAAGAAAGGTAAGAAGTCCAGAGAGCCAGGAGAATAAATAGGAATATGCAGCAGTGGGGGGGGGGGTCAGAGGAAACCACTAGATAGTCCCAGGCACCCGAGATGTGAGAGGCTCCCAGGATCCAGTGGGGATGACAGTGGACACTCATAAGATGCACATGGTCCCATTAACAACTTCACACTCATGTTTTCATAATCAGCCCTTAAGAAACTCTTTAGTCACAAGAAAATAGACCTGAAAGATGGCAAGAGACTGGGAATCAGCCAGAGAGTTGGACAGAACGTCAATGGGAGAACAGATGTGATCAGGACATATTATATGGGTATATGAAAATGCCATAATGAAAATCATTATGATTTGTAATTAAAATGTGCTAATAAAAACACAAAATAGGGATGCCAAATAGAGATGTACCTGAGTAGGTCAGAGATGGTCACTCATACGTGTAATACAAGTCTTCTTCTTTAAGTATGAACAAGTAAAACTCAATTGCAATACATTCTACTATTATGGTAAACGATTGCATAAAGTGTAGTGAACTCAAGGAACAGCCATCCCAATCTGAATTTAGATGTGAAGAGATGCTACAGGTAGCTTCTTAGAGAAGGTCATAACTGGGCCTGAATTGAGAAAGAAATTATTTTATGAGATGAACAGGAGATGGGTTATCCTAAGTATACAATTGTTAAAAAATAAAGAAAGAAAGATTGTATGACCACAGTAGCTTCCAAAGAGAATACACTGTGCAAGGAGAAAGGCACTGAGTGAAGACTAGAGACAGGAGTCAACATCACGTCTGTGACCCTCCACACGCTAAACTGTATGTGAAAAGCAATTAAGGTGACAGGATAGGGAGAAGGCTCACTGTGCAAGAAGGACCAGAGTGTGATCCCCAGAATCTATGCAAAAAAATCTGAGCATATATTTATAATCTGCACTGGGGGAGTGGGGGCAGGCAGACCCCTGGAGCTCATTAGCCAGCCATCTTAGCCTAATCAGCAAATTATAGGCAAAGTAAGAGACGCTGTCTCATAAAAGCAAGGTAGATGGAATCTGAGGAACAAGACCCAAAGTCAACCTCTGGCCTTTATACAGGTGGTGTGGGGTAGGGGTTGGGGGGCGCCCATACACATGGATGTACATTACATATAGACAAGCATAAAGAAGAAAGTAAATAATACATAAAATATTTCATTAAAGTTGTGTCATCAGTTTTACATTTGCAAAAAAAGTTGTTGTCTGCACTGGAGAAAGTAAGAGAAGAGATAGAAGCCATGGAATGACAAAGGAAGTCAGACAAAACATATACAAGCTTGTTGCCAAAGGCATCAAATCATATAAGTGGGTCTGAATGACACCAGAGATAGAGACTCGAAGGCCTGGTGTCATTCATGTAGAATAAATGACAAAAGGCATCTTGAATGACACTAGAATTTCAGAGCTGAGAAGGTGGGCATGGGATACTGTCCGTAGCCATTAAAAATCCAGCTGCGCAACAGTGTAAGCAGGAAAATTAGGTCTCCCTTAATCATGTAGCCACATTTGAGATGCCTCAGTGTTATCCAAGAAAAAAAATGTATCTCTCAAATATTTCAATATTAGTTTTAGTTAGATCCCATAGGTTGAATTGACTAACGAGGAAAATTCAGAGGGAAGAGTAGCTGGCCGATCAAGGGGTTGCTTTTCTAAGAACCTCGACATAAAGTAACTTTAGTACACAGCAAGCAATAAACCATAAAGCATCACCGAATCACCAGCTCATCTGCCTCTCGGTGAATCTCCCAGGGAAGGGACTTGTTACTGTTCTCATGTCACAGACTGGAAAACTGAGATTCCATGTAGCTAAGAGACTTGACAGATGTGACCCTGCTAGCCGGCTGTGGAGCCAACTCCAAGACTCCAGTGAGGCTTTTCCCTGCAGTTTGGTACAAATGCCAGCACAGAAAGAGTATGGATTCTGTCTGGACTCGCAGAGCTCAGGCATGAAAATGAACATCAAGTGTATCCACATCTACAAGTGTTTAGGGTCTGAAGACATCTGCCAAGAGGTTTTACCCAGTACTGAAAAGTAAAAGTGTTTCTACAGCTCAGCTGTCTTTAAATGAATAGGTTAAGTTGGAAATGAGCCAAAATGATCAGCCTTCTGTCATTTGTGATATGAAAGCCTAAGATCTTTTCCAACAAAACCCTGGAAGGTGAAAACAAATGGTACACAGCACTGCATTAAAGAATCATTTGCTTCTAAGCATTTGCTCATCAGTATTTACTATGGGATTTGTACATAGTATAGGATTTTGAATATTGGTAGGGCAAAATGAATGTTACCATAAGATGCTTTGGCAGATAATTGATGCCATTCTGAATAAATTTTGCTTACAACAGATAGGCAAAGGAAACAAAATGGTTGAATTAGATTCAATTAACACCATGCTTTCTGTTCATATAGAATCAGAAGTACAAAATCTCTAAAATAGACCTAACCCAGCAAGTAAAGAACCAACCAAAATTGTCGGTTTTTATTAACCAGATGTCTCTTATTCACAAAAGTTAACATGCAGTGAGCGCAATGTCTGAATGCACGAAAGCGAAATAACAGGCATTTTGGGTCAGGTTTGTGCTGTAATCACTGTTCAGATACACCTCGAATAATGTCTATGACCATGTGGCCATCTCATTAAGCATTCCCTGATAGATAGCTTTAAACCACTAAGTATTACAAACCTGGCTGAAGAACAAAACTCCACGTTACATTTTCCCTCTTCTCAGACCTAATGATGACAAGCGTTATATCAGTGAACTTCTGCTGCATAACAGTCTCTAAGACATAATCAATTAAAACAACTATGGCATTAGCCTGAGACTCTGCCCATCTTCCCTGACACACAACGGGTCTCTTATTCATGAGTCTATGTTCAGGTCGTTGGTTTGCTGGTGACTGCATGATTTAAAACTCGTGTGTCTGGTAATTGACATACTATTATCTAGTACATTGGGGTAGCAAGTTGTTAGTTAACATTTGCAACTATAACAAATACGTAAAAGAATCAACAGAAAGGAAGAAAAGTTTATTTTGGTCCATGCATAGATTACAGCTTGTGGGCAAGGCAGTGTATCATGGCAAGACACATGTGGTGGAGCTAGCTTTTCACTTCATGACACAAAAGCAAAGACAGTAAAATAAAGGACCAGATCCAGTATCTCCAATGAACTACTTTTCTTCAGTGAGGCCCTACTCTTTATTTTTAAGATTCATTTTAATTTTTCTGACTGTGTGTATGTGTCTGTACGTGATTTTTGCATGTGAGCACACATGCCCACAGAGACCAGAACTGCCAGATCTCCTTGGATCCAGAGTTGAAGGTGTTGAGCTGCTTGACATGGGCACTGGGTCCTCTGAAATAGCTGTAAGTCCTCTTAACCCCTGAGCCATCTCTCTACCTAAGGCCCTATGTCTAAAAGGTATATCTGTAAAGTGTCATAGTCTAGGACGACAGCCCTTAAAACGTGGGTCTTTGGGGAACACCCAGTATCTGAACCACTGGAGTGAGCTGCATGTCATTCATCCTGGAATAGAATAGCATACAACTATGCCCACTGAGGACATGGAACTATGAGATAAGTGAGAAAGACAGCCTTTCTGTCTCAAACCCATTTCATGGCCAAATGCCCCACTGACAAAAGTAAATGTGTGGGATTCTCTACACAACAGGTAGAGAAATGGATCTCCCCATGCATTGCTAGGGAGAATGCAAGGTCACATTAGAAAGATACCCACCTACAGGATGGAAGGAATTTGTGGTTGTTTTTCCAACCTACTTCAAAGGCAAAGTCTAATAAAAACAACTTTAAAATCCAGCTACCCAGGTGGAAACAAAATGTATCTCACCAGGGCTCAGCAACTGAACTCACCACCTACCAGTGTTAAGAAGTCAAGTAATGAACATTTTGATTAATTCCTTACGTTTAGATGTAAGGACATCACAGCCTTGTCTGCTTTGTCTTCCTGAAATGTAAGGGCATGCAGACGGTTCAGAGTGTCTTGGTGTTCTCGTACGGAATTGCTCTCTGATGGGCAGCAAGCTGAAGGCTCCAAATGCTTCAGATGCAGATCCGTGGCCAGGTCTTCCCATTAAAACAGAACAGTTTCAGCTCCTCTCCTCCTCGCCTCCTCTGCTTTCCCCTTGTCCCTCCAGTTACGGTAAAGGCATGGCGATGTGAGAGAAGAGTCAAAAAGTCATCTCTTACAGAACACAGCACATTAATGTACACACAAAGTCATCCAGCTATGCGCATAGCCCTAATGGACAACCAAGAAAAGTGCCACAGCATGCATAAAGACAAGTGTGCAGGCTAAAAATTGTAACTGGAGAACAGAAGACAGTTGTATAATTTAATAAGACAATAAATTCAAAATACTAAATGGCTGAGAACACTTAACAAAACATTAGAAAAAAAATGGAAAAGAAGTTCAAACAAACTGTTAAGTGGTAAGAAGAAAATAACCTTAGAATTAATAAATAGATTCCAAAGAACAATGAGTCAGTGAGCATTGCTAAAAAGCTTGAGATAATCATGGAAATGCACATGAAAAGGAGACAACCATGTCCAGGGGGAGTTGATGAATAGGAAAAGCAAGTGTCACCCAGTTTAGGGTAATTAGACCTGACAGTGAAAAGCACAACGAAAGAATACCTTTTTTGTCTCCCAATGGTGTTAATAAAAATTACCCAGAATGGAAGAGAAAATTGAATTTGCCATTGAGAAAGTTGTAAAATCCGAGAAAATAAGTATGGTTCCTTCAATGTACTGCAACCATGTTGTGCATACATTCACTGGTGCCTCATACTCTAGGAAAGTGGGAACTCCACAGGCTTTGTAACAAATCAGTATCAGAGGCAATCAGTTCATTCACAAATTTTCAACAGTAGTATTCCAGGCCATAAAACAACAGAGAATCAAATATGAAACTCTGAAGGAAAGATAAAAGTAATAACATCCTAATTTTCAGTATTACTTCTGCATTATTCTAAAGACATTAAAACACAATTACTCTCAAATATAAAAGGGGGAACTTCAAAAATTATAAGCCTCTTTTTATTGGAAATTCTCTGCATTTACATTTCAGATGTTATCTCTTTCCCACAATTCCAACCCCCTCCTCCCATTGCATCCAAGAAGTTCTCCCTCTACCAACCACCCTCTGCTACCTCAGCACCTTGGCATTCCCCTACACTGGGAAAATGAGCCTTTGCTGGACCAGAGGCCTCTCCTACCATTGATGCCAGACAATGCTATCCTCTATTGCATATGCACCTGGAGCCATGGGTCTCTCTGTGCCAACTCCTAGTTAGGCCACAGGAGCTGTGGTAGGTTTGGATAGTTGATAATTTTATACTTCCCATAAGGTTGCAAACCCTTTTAGCTCATTCAGTCATTTCTTCATTGGGGCCCTTGTGTTCAGTCTAATCATAACTGCAAGCATCCTCCTCTGTATAAGTATGGAATTATAAGCCTCTTAAAAGCTATTTGGCAAACGTATTCATTCAAAAAATAAAGAACTCAGGAATAACAAAACTGTGGGAGTATCTCAGAATACATACTTAGGATTGAAGAGGGGGTACTGGCATAGAATGTGTGAGACTCTAGGTTCAACCACCATTGCAAAGAATAAAAATAAAAATGTGAATTATGAACAGAAGAGCTATTATATGCTTGGAAAAGTCTGGAAAATTATCTGGGATATCAGTAAACAAATGTGTCTTTAATTTGAGAGACTCAAAAAATATTTATTTAAGTTAGAGAAAATAGTTAAATTATAGCCTCAAACGCACAGGAGCTGGAGAGAAAACCCAGTGGTTCAGAGCAGGGACTACAGATTGCTACTGCTCAGGGACAAAGTTTGGTCTCCAGCACCAACCCTGAGTGGCTCACATTTACTTGTAATGTCAGCCTAAGGGGATGAAATTCCCTCTTCTGACCTGAACAGTCAACAGCATTCATGTGCATTATACATGCTTCATGCGCTTTTAATATTCTTTACCGATCTCTTTTTTATTTGATTGATTTTATTGCCTTTTTTATTAAAGTGAATAACTTTATTTTCAAAAACAAAGATGAATGTACAGATTTTAAGCATTTTTGCATAAAAGTATATGAAAACATTTTTGTCAGTACTTGGTTTTTTTAAAGGTTTGATAGTATGCATTAAAATCTTACTAGCTACAATAAGCATAAATCACATGTAAAACAAGATGTAACCTGTAAATAGTCAAAGTTTTCTTGGGGTGTAAAAAATAAACATAATGGATTTTCATTTTCATTTTCTTTTCTTTTTTTTTTTTTTTTGGCCTTTGTTTTTTATGAACTTAGTATAATCTGCGAGTTGTTTCTGGGGTGTTCAGAGCTTCCTGGGGTGAGTATCCAATTATTAGTGACTGCATATTATGTCTGTTCTTTTGTAACTGGGTTACCTCACTCAGGATAATATTCTCTAGATGCATCCATTTTCTTAAGAATTTCATTAAGTCATTGTTTCTGATAGCTGAGTAGTACTCCATTGTGTAAATATACCACAATTTTTGTATCCATTCATCTACTGAAGGACACCTGGGTTCTTTCCAGCTTCTAGCTATTATAAATAGTGCTGCTATGAACATTGTGGTACACATGTCTTTATTGTAAGTTGGATTGTCTCTGGGGTAAATTCCCAGAAGTGGAATAACTGGGTCTTCAGGTAGTACGATGTCCAATTATCTGAGGACCCGCCAGACTGATTTCCAGAGTGGTTGTACCAGTTTACAACCCCACCAACTATGGACAAGTGTTCCTCTTTCTCCGCATCCTCGCCAGCATCTGCTGTCATCTGAATATTTGATCTTAGCCATTCTGACTGGTGTAAGGCAGAATCTCAGGGTTGTTTTGATTTGCATTTCCCTGATGGGTAAAGATGTTGAGCACTTCCTTAGATGCTTCTCAGCCATTCAATATTCCTCAATTGAGAACTTTTTATTTAGCTCTGTAACCCAATTATTAATAGGGTTGTTTGATTCTCTGGTGTCTAACTTATTGAGTTCTTTGTATACCTTGGATATTAGGCCTCTATTAGATGTGGGGTTGGTAAAGATCTTTTCCCAATCTGTTGGCTGCCATTTTGATTTCTTGAAAGTGTCCTTAGCCTCACAGAAACTTTGCAATCTCATTAAGTCCCATTTGTTGATATTTAACCTTAGAGCATGAGCCATTGGTGTTTTGTTCAGGAAATTTTCTCCTGTGCCTATGTATTCTAAGGCTTTCCCTACTTTCTCTTCTAATAGTTTCAGTGTACATGGTTTAATGTGGAGATCTTTGATCCACTTTCACTTGAGCTTTGTACAAGGACAAAAGAAAGGGTCTATTTTCATTCTTCTGCATGCTGAGTGCCAGTTGGACCAAAATCATTTGTTGAAGAAGCTGTCCTTTTTCCATTAAATGTTTACAGCACCTGTGTTAAAAATCAAGTGACCATTTATGTGAGGGCTCATTTCTGGATCTTCTATTCTATTCCATTGATCCATGTGCCTATCTCTGTACCAGTACCAGGCAGTTTTTAAGCACAATTTCCTTGTAATACAGCTTGAGGTCAGGAATAGTGATTCCCACAGATGTTTTCTTGTTGTTGAGGATGGATTTCACTATTCTAGGTCTTTTGTTACTGCAGATGAAATTGCACATTGCTCTTTCCAACTCTATGAAGAATTGGGTTGGAATTTTGATGGAGATTCCATTGAATCTGTAGATTGCTTTTGGTAAGATGGCTATTTTTACAATGTTGATTCTTCCAATCCATGAGCATGGGAGATCTTTCCATTTTCTGAGATCTTCCTCGGTTTCCTACTTTAGAGATTTGAAGTTCTTGTCATACAGGTCCTTCACTTGCTTAGTTACAGTCACACAAAAGTTTTTCATATTGTTTGTGACTATTGTGAAGGGTATCTTTTCCCTAATTTCTTTCTCCACACGTTTGTTCTTTGAGTAGAGGAAGGCTACTGATTTGTTTGAGTTAATTTTATAACCAGGCACTTTGCTGAACTTGTTTATCAGCTGTAGAAGTTCTCTGGTAGAATCTTTGGTGTCATTTACATGCACTATCATGACATCTGCAAACACTGATGTTTTTACTTCTTCCTTTCCAATTTGTATCTCTTTGATTAACTTTTTCTGTCTAATTGCTCTGGCAGGACTACCAGTACTATGTTGAATAGGTAGGGGAAGAGTGGTCAGCCTTGTCAAGTCCCTGATTTTAGTGAGATTGCTTCAAGTTTCTCACAGTTAAGTTTGGTGTTGGTTATTGGTTTGTTGTATATTACTTTTATTATGTTTAGGTATGGGCCTTGGATTCCTGTTCTTTCTAAGACTTTTAACATGAAGGAGTGTTGTATTTTGTCAAATGCTTTCTCAGCATCTATTGAGATGAGCAAGTGGTTTTTTTCTTTGAGTTTGTTTATATGGTGGATCATATCGATGGATTTTCATATATTAAACCATCCCTGTATCTCAGACATGAAACCTACTTGATCATGGTGAATGGTTATTTTTATGTGTTCTTGGATTCTGATTGAAAGAATTTTGTTGAGTATTTTTGCAAAAATGTTCATAAGTGGGATTGGTCTGAAGTTCTCTTTCCTTGTAGGTTTTTCTTTTTGTGGTTTAGGAAGGAGAGTTATTGTGGCCTCAAAAAATTAGTTAGGTAGTGTTCCATATGACTCTATTTTGTGGAATAGTTTCGAGATATTGGTATTAGGTCATCAATAAATGTCTAATAGAATTCTGCAATTAATCCATCTGGACCTGGGCTTTTTGTTGTTGTTGTTGTTGTTGGGAGGCTTTTAATGACTGCTTCTATTATTTCTTTAGGTGTTATAGGACTATTTAGATGGTTGACATGGTCCTGGTTTAACTTCAGTATCTGGTATCTATCTAGGAATTCATCTATTTCCTCCAGATCTTCCAGCTTTGTTGAGTATAGACTTTTGTAGTACGATCTGATGATATATTGAGTTTCCTCAGCTTCAGTCATTATGTCTCCACTTTCATTTCTGATTTTAGTAATTTGGATACTCTCTCTTTGCTCTCTAGTTAGTCTGACTAAGGGTTTATCAATCTTGTTAATTTTCTCAAAGAGCCAGCTATTGGTTTTCTTGATTCTTTGAATGGTTCTTTTTTGTTTCTATTTGGTCTATTTCTGCTCTGAGTTTATTTCTTGCTGTCTACTCCTCTTGGGTGTATTTGCTTCCTTTTTCTAGAGCTGTCAACTGTGCTGTCAAGTTGCTAGTGTATGCTCTCTCCAGTTTCTTTTTGGAAGTACTCAAAGCTATGAGTTTTCCTCTCAGTGCTGCTTTCGTTGCATCCCATAGGTTTGGGTATGTTGTTTTTTTATTTTCATTAAATTTTAGAAAATCCTTAATTTCTTTCTTTGTTTCTTCTTTTACCAAGCTATCGTTTATTAGAGTATTGTTTAGTTTCCATGTGTATATGGGGTTTATTTTGTCTTTGTTGTTATTAAAGACCAGTCTTAGATCATGGTGATCTGATAGGCTGCATGGGAGTATTTCAATCTTCTTATATCATTGAGGCTTGTATTGTGACCTATTATATGGTCAGTTTTGGAGAAGGTGCCGTGAGGTGCTGAGAAGAAGGTGTATTCTTTTGTTGTGGGATGAAATGTTCTGTAAATGTCAATCAATTCCAATGGGTTCATAACCTCTGCTAGTTTCACTGTGTCCTTGTTCAGTTTCCATGATCTTTCCATTGATAAGAATGGAGTGTTGAGGTCTCCCACTATTATTGTGTAGGGTGCAATGTACTTTTGAGCTTTAGTAGGGTTTCTTTTATGAATATGGGTGCTTTTGTATTTGGAGCATATATGTTAAGGCCTGAGAGTTCCTCCTGACAAATTTTCTTTGTAATGAGTAAAGAGTGTCCTTCCTTGTCTTTTTTGATAACTTTTAGTTGAAAATCTACTTTATTCGATATTAGAATGGCCACTCCAGCTTGCTTCTTGGGGCCGTTTGCTTGGAAGTTTTTTTTCTCAAACTTTTACTCTGAGATAGTGTCTGTCTTTGTCTCTGAGATGAGTTTCCTTTATGCAGCAAGATGCTGGGTTTTGTTTATGTATCCAGTCTGATAGCCTATATCTTTTTATTGGGGAATTGGGTCCATTTATGTTAACAGATATTAAGGAATAGTGGTTGCTGTTTCCTCCTATTTTTGCTTTTAGAGGTAGAATTGTGCCTGTGTGTCTTTCTTCTTTTGGTTTTCTTGCTTAAGTATTTTCTTGTTTTTAGTAGGATGTAGTTTCCCTCGTTTTGGGTTTTTCACCTATAATTTGTTGTAGTGCTGGGTTTGTAGTCAGATATTGTGTAAATTTAGTTTTGTTCTGGAATATCTTTGTCTCTCCATCTATGGTGATTGAGAGATTTGCTGGGTATATAGCAGCTTGGGCTGACACTTGTGTTCTCTTAGGGTCTGCATGATGTCTGTCCAGGCTCTTCTAGCTTTCATAGTCTCTGTTGAAAAGTCATGTGTGATTTTGATTGGTCTGCCTTTATATGTTACAAGACCTTATCCCCTTGCTGCTTTTAGTATTCTCTCTTTTCTTTGGGCACTTGGCGTTTTGACTTTGTGTATCAGGAGGAATTTCTTTTCTGATCCAAAATATTTAGAGTTCTGTAGGCTTCTGTTATGCTCATGGTCATCTCATTCTTAATGGTAGAGAAGTTTTCTTCTATAGTTTTGTTGAAGATGTTTACTGTGCCTCTTAGTTGATATTCTGTGCCCTCTTCTATTCCTATTATCCTTAGGTTTGGTCTTCTCATTGTGTCCTGGATCTCCTGGATATTTTAGGTTAGGAGCTTTTTTGCTTTTGCATCTTCTCTTACTTCTTTTGCCTATGTTTTCCATGTTGTCTTCAGCCCCTGAGATTCTCTCTTCCGTCTCTTGTAGTCTGTTGGAGATGCTTGCATCTGTGACTACTAATTTCCTTTTTAGGTTTACTATCTCCAGGGTTGTCTCTTTTAGTGTTTTCTTTATTGCTTTCATTTCCATTTTAAATTCCTTCTTCCATTCCTTCATCTCTTTCGTTCTGTTTCCCTCTAGTTCTTTGATTTCTTTGAGTATTTTTCTTGTTTCTTCTTTAAAAGCTTCTATTTCTATATGCTTTTCCTCTATTTCTTGTTTAAGTATTTCTATTATCATCTTGAGGTATGATTTTGGGTCAGAGTCTTCTTTTTCTGGAGTGTTTGGCATTCCACTGTTTGCTTTGTTGGGAGCTCTGGGTTCTGATGTTGCCAGGTTGTCTTGGTTTCCATTGGGTAAGTTCTTTCACTTTCCTCTTGCCATCTTGTTGTCTGTGATTAAATGTGGTCTTGTTGTCAGTAATTGTTTCCCATCTCTCTCGGTACCTGACCTGATTCCCTGGATCTCTGCTGTTCCCGGTGGCAGATGTCCTGAGCATTTATTCTGCATGCAACAGCCGTCTAAGTGGAAACAGAGTCCCTAGGGCAGAGTTCCTGCTCCCCTTAACACTGGCGGGGTGCGCTTTCCGAGCACTCAGCCCAGACCTCTCTGCACCCTTGCTACTCACAGTGCTGTCTCACCAGGCTTGAGGCCCTGGATCTCCACTGTTTCTGGTGCAGATGACCTGAGCGCCTATTCTGCACACATGGGTCCTCCAGATGCAAACCATTCTCCACAGCAGAGTTCCTGATCCCCCGAGCCAATGGGGGAGGCAAGCTTTCCGAGCACTCGGCCAAGACCTCTCTGTACCCAGGCTACTCACAGCGCAGTCTCACCAGTACTGTGTCCCTGGATCTCCCTTTACCTATCTCTTTTATCATAAGAAAATTTGTTAAGAAAAAACTCTCTTTTGGTTAACATATAAACACATTATATATATATATATATATGTGTGTGTGTGTGTGTGTGTGTGTGTGTGTGTATATATATATATATATATATATATATATATATATATATATATATATACATATATATGTATATTCCATAGAGATGACATATTATTTATATGCCACATTATATATAGTTTTAGTTTCTCATAATTAAGTTATATGTAAATTATTTTAATTTATAAATTTTAAATTTTTTTCTTTATTCTTCTCTCATACAATACACCTGGACTGCAGCTTCTCCCCCCTCCTCTCCTCCCAGCTCTCATCTCTGTCTTCTCTGCATTTGGGTGAATGAGAGGTCTCTTGTTAAGATGCCTGTTAAATGCTAATTATGTTTCCTAGGGTGGCTAAAAATTTTTAAAACACTTTTTTTCTTTTTACTTTTTATGAATTGCTAAAACCCATACTATAAACTTGTATCAATTTTACAAAAGATTTCAGTCATGTACCCCCCATTAAAACAATGAAAATTAACCCTGTCCAGTGGGGAACTCTATCATAGCACTTGGGAATTCGAATCATAGTAGTCAGAAGCTTAGGGTCATTCTTACACACAAACTATCTGAGGCCAACCTCAGCTGCCTGTGATACTGTTCACAAGTGGAAGCAAAGAAGAGGGAGGGAGAGAGAAGGGGAAGGGAGGGACAGAGGGAGGGCGAAAGGGAGGGAGGGAAGAATGAAAGCAAAAAGGAAGGAAGAAAGGAAGGAAGGAAGGAAGGAAGGAAGGAAGGAAGGAAAAGTAATTGTACTAGAATAACACAAGTTGGTTTATGCTTCTTAATAGAAAAATTAATGATAATTACATTACATATTACACTTTCCATGATGAATTGTGGTGTGAACTTTCAGGGTTTTTTAAAAAAATATTTGTGTGTTTTCCCCTTTTGTACGTTTGTATATCACTTGTGTGTCTGGATCTGGAGTTACAGATGACTGTGAGCTGTGACGCAGTGCTGGGACCTGAACCGGTTCTTCTGGAAGGGCACCTAGTATTTCTGTAAGCACTGAGCCATCTCTCCAGTCTCCAGAACTTGAAATTTTTTATCAAGTTAATTGTTGTTGGGGTAAAGTGGGGAATCACAAAAGCTAATTCTGCAGATACTTTACAAAGGATGCCTTTTTGTTCTAGTCTGTGATGTGTGAGGTTCACCTCTCCAATAAGAGATTGTGTTCAATCACATTGCCACCATAGGCCCCACTGGCAAGATGGGTAAAGAACATAATTATGTAAAAAAACCATAATCACAGAACCGGTGCTAATTGTTTGGCTATTGAAGTTAGTAAGTAACATGAAATAAAGGTTCCATCAGAGGTCACAGGCAACATCAGGAGAAAGCAAGGGTGATCTGAGAGAGGCAGCTGTTAAAACCATCTGCTCTGTGCTGTCTCCAGCCTCTGCCTTGGAGAGCCTCGGGTGTCCTCCTAAGGAACCACTGAAGAGAAAGAGAAACACAAGCTCAATGAACTGCAGAGACCACATCTCTGAATCAAGACGTGTCCTGGGAAATCCTTGACATAGTCAACGATCCCTAACCAGAACCTACTCAAAATTTTATATATATATATATATATATATATATATATATATATATATATATATATATATATATATAATGATTGTAGTAAGAAACTGAAAAGCAATATACAAACTAGCCAACATATATTGTATTTTCCCAAGAAACCTAAATATTCCTAAGTGCAGCCTTCATGTTCTTTGGTGATATAAAACTGACTGACTTGTCGAGGACATTATCATCCCAGGCAGGTGCTCCATGAAGTGGGGCTCAAACCCTCACGCGGGTTGTCTGATCTGGTTTCACAGAGGAACTGGAGATTCAGAGAGAAGGTAAGTGGTATGGTTCGGTAACATAAGCACAGCATTAAGATCCAAACACAAACCATTCCAAGGCAGTACGACTCCCACCATCCAATATCACAAGTCAGCTTAACTGTGAACACAGAGATTACATGTCTTCTCTGGTGTGATAAAAAATAAGAAGCCTTAAAGTAAAACCTCAGAAAAACAACACAAAGCATTTGTTAATTATAATTAACCTAGACGCGATTCTGATTTTAAGGTCAGGAGTTTAAATAAACGAATCAAAAAAATCATTAAGTTGTACTTTTTGGGGGGAAAAACTTTAACTTTGCCAAATCAGGGGCAGATTCTAATGACAAAGGAATGAGGTAGTTGAAATGAACTTTTGTTGTCAAAAGGAACCTTGGTGAAACTCAGATTGATCTTGACAAAACGTCTTTAAATATATCTAATGTTTGTTATACTAATATAATCTAAGTATCAACACTCTCCCTTTAAAGTTCTTCCAGATATCCTTTTAAGAAAAAGGATGTTTTCAAAAGAAAGGAAAAAAAAAAAAGAAATCCACTGTACAGCCAAGCTGTAAACGAACACATATTGTTCAAATCTACCATGGAAATACTCAAAATCTTTCTGAAAGTCATTAATTTCTGTATCTGTTAAAAGAAAAAAGTCATCTACAGTGTTCCGAAGGAGCCAACATCATTGAAAACATTTTCAATTAAAAAAAAATGTCCCATATTTAAAAAGTTCTGAGGTCTCCACACTGTTTGTAGTCCAGGGATAATTCTTCGTATCTTAATGTCTCCTTTTCCCAGGGTTTATAAGCTTATGAATACTTTTCTTTGCTACTTACATATTGAATTGTCACATAGCCTTCAACCTCTATCTGCTCAGGGAGGTTCGGGCATGAGAAGGTCGGGAAATGTCTTGGAAGGATTGTATAGTATGAAGTTAGGACAAACAGAGCTTGAAGTTTGCATCAAGATAGTTAATATTAAAACTAACAGAGATTCTTGATGGAGGAAGGAAAGACCGCTGAGTTGCATGAACCTCGTGCCTAGAACATGGTAGACGCATGATTAATAATCACCATTGATTGTTTTGTTATTAAGAAGATACTGGACTTTCATTAATAAAGTTAATCTTATAGCAACTATAGGTTTACAGGAGAACTAAGCAGAAATTCCAGAGTTCCTTGTGATTCTGTCTGCTCTCAAATGATGTCCCTTTAAAAATGGTGCCTCTCACACTCACTTTTGACACCTTGTACCACCAAGATCTATTTGCTACAATTCCCATCATTGTTAGGTCACTGTTGCACAATATCCATAATTTATATTGGGATTTACTTGTGTTATACATTCTGTGAGCTCAACAATTACACATGACATGCTCCACACTGAAGGATAACAGAGAATGTGTTAGTGACCTACCAATTCAAGGCACACCATGTGTGCATCCCTAAGTGCTGGAAACTAATGATCTCTTAGCTCATTGTTTTGCCTTTTCTAAGATTATCACATAGTTAGAATCACATGGCTACAACTTCTCTAGATTGACTTTTTCCACTTGGAAATTTACTGTTAGCTTCTGCAGTGCCTTTTTGTGGTTGAGTAACTCATCTCTTTTTAGCACTGAGTAATTTTTTTAGTTTATTTACAGAAAATATTTTATAATACATGTTTTTACTCTACAATATGGTCATTGTTGAAATGACATTTTAACATTGGTATCCTGACTATGTCTCAGCTCTTGTTTATTGGGTCATGGAGACCTACTGTTTTCTCATTATTTAAAAATTCAAAGAGAATATAAAAATATGTTTGAGACATTGACTGAGACTTATTCAAATATCACACCCACAGAGAAGTCAGTTTGCAATTACTGGAGTGCTAACGTGACTTGAACACACATCTTTTCGTAGAGAGACCATGACTAGGAAAATTCCCAGACAAATAAATGTTTCTCTTTTCTCACCTCAAAAGATCAACTCAGTGTCAAATCCATCTCTAACACTCTAACAATTAAAATGGGAACTATGAAGTGTCAACTTTAATTATCTTTGATGTAGTCCCAAACTCAAAACTGTAGCTAACCTTAAGTAGCACCAAAACCAGATTTTGAGCCTACAGCTACAGCAGCCTTTCTATGATCTTCTAAGCCAAGAATGACTGAACACCGGTAAAGGATTAATCCCTTCCAGAGTGTAGGACAGAAACTTGGTGTATCAAATGAGAATGGGGGATGTAGATCCTCTGTGACATTTTCTTATTCTCTTTGGGGGTAGGGGCAATTCATATATTATATACTACATTATGCAATAGTTTTTATTTATTTTGCTGCTTAAGCTATTTGATAAACCCAATTAGACATTTGACTCACAAGTAGAGTAAACACATACTCACACACAACAACACACACATATTATGTCCATACACATAGAACCCATACAAAAGATACACACATATCACACACACACACACACACACACACACACACACACACACACACACACACACACACACCAGAAAGCTTTACAACTGGAGGAGACTGTCTGGAGCAAGAATGGAGTAAGACATGTCCAAACCAAAATCTCATTCAAGACCAGCAAGAATAGGACTGTTCCCTCCCTGCTCTGGGCCAGCATGTCCCTGTGCAAGTGGCCTATACAACCCCCACTTTTACCATGCCGGTACTGGTCACATAGCTTGTTGGCCAGGTTACAGCTTTTACTTCCTTTCTCCCTTACATTAGGACATGTCCAGCAAGCACCTGGAAGTTCTCTTCATTCAGATGAGGTATTCCCAGCACCTCAGCCCCAGTCAATGGTGTTCACTCACCCCCAAATCCCCTACCCAGTCCCCTAGATTTATATCACTCTTATTCACCCCCAATAAACAGAGCTGTTGCATTGGAAACCATGTCAGACATCCCACGTTCTCCCTTGCAGTCACTACCAGCAGAAATCCTGGAACCCACACTCTCTGCTAAGCTTCATTCCTTCCTGGCCAGCCTGTGCACAACAGTGCCTAGATATCCTGAGGGCAGAAGCAGACCCAGACCACACACACAAATATGCATACGTACACATAGACACTCACATAGTACAGCACACACACAAAAGCACATACAACACATCCATACATATGCACATACCATACATACATACATACACACCCAAACACACACATTCACACACACCACAACACATAACACACAAATACATTCATGCACCATAACACATATGCTCAAATAGTACTTTTTCTTTTTTCAGATCTTGTCTCAAGTTTATTTGTAAAAACAGTATAGGACACTGGTCATCTACAAATAGTAGGTGGGTGTGTCCCAGCAGTCTGTCCGACTGTCTTCACTTTGGCAAAAGTCTTCCCTATGGAGCCTTCACAGGGACCTGGGCACCTTTGGGAGCCTGAGCTGAAGCCAAAGCCTGGGCCTTAGCTGGAACTTTGGCCTCTGCCTTGATTTGAACCTTAGACTTTGGTAGGCAGAGCCTACAACCCTTGGCCATGTAGCTTCGAATCCTTTTCCCAAGCTTGGGGTGAGTGATGAAAGCCAGATGGCTGAGTTTGTGGCTGGGGCCCTTTGGCATCTTGGGCTTGATGGCCTCAGGCTTCACAAGGGCCTTGATGGCCTCTGTGCGTGCACTCACTGCCTTTGCATTGTTGGCCTGCATCTTCTTCAGGCCTTTCTTGTGCTTCTTGGCAAAGTACATGTTCCTCAGGAACTTGGGATCAATCCTCTTAAGAGATTTGTATCTTTGTTACCAGGGTTTCTCGATGCCATTCCTGTGCCATTTGCGGGACTGGTTGTGTATGGTGTGGTTCTTGGACTTGGCCATGTCTGCACAGTAACCCGCGGCTCCCGAAGCGCCTGGTACTGGAAGAGAAAGAAAAAGGCCTGCCCAATCAGTGGTTTTCAAACTATGATTATTAGCCAACTTTATGAAAGCATATTGAAATAGAAAGGCTAAGAAAGAAGACATTTCTTTGTAAATAGAAGCATGATACCTTTGTGTTCTCTGAACCATTGTTACCCTAAACATCAACATAATTAGCTGAGTCAAATTTATAGCAACTTAGTCACTTCTTGAAACTCAATGCTATAGATTCCAAGGGCCACAGATCTTTTGCTGTGTTATTTAGGGTACCTTTTAGAATAACCATCTTGAGTAAGTCAAAGTTTTAGACCTTGTTACTCAAATGCTAAAGTCACCACTGTCCCTACTGGAAAGGAAATTAAGAATTAGGCTCATGTGACACATGTGGTCACATGTAATGTAATTAATGTATGACATGAGTTGCCATACAAGGCACCAATGTTAATTATTTTTGAATTTAGAAGAGATCCATGTGTTAGATCAGCAGCTCACAGAACTCAGAAAGCAGAAAATGAGGGGAAATAAAACAGAGTCAAACAGGTGGATATTTTAGACCCATACGTTACTTCAGTCTTTATCAATAACGTTGCCAAACAGAGTGATTTCTGCCAAAAATAAGTCAAAGGCCAAGAATTGTATCTTTCTCCTGTAAGCTGTGTATATGTTAATGTCATCTTTATTTTACTTATTATTCATGTATGCATGCACATGTGTGCCAAAACGCATGTGTGCAGGCCAAAAAAAAAAAAAAATCTTCACTGTGTCAGTTCTGTTGTTCCACCTGTAATGAGTTCCAAGTATCAAGCTCAGGTCTCTGAGCATGTGCAGCGAGCACCTGCGCCTGATGAGCCATCTCACTGGCGCTGAACGTTTCCATTAATACAGAAGAACAACAATAATAAAAGAAGCTTCCACTGTCACTTGAAGAATTTAGAGCCACCTGAAGTCTTTTC
Source organism: Micromys minutus (assembly GCF_963924665.1). Lineage (NCBI taxonomy): Eukaryota > Metazoa > Chordata > Mammalia > Rodentia > Muridae > Micromys > Micromys minutus. The sequence goes on along the minus strand of NC_137973.1, from coordinate 64,149,181 downwards.
CATCTTCTGCAAGGGAGACTTGGCTCAGAAAGCACTCTATCATTGTGAAAATAAATGAGATGGGTTGTGTATAATGCAGTAGACATCCAAGTTCCTGGTGCACTGAGAGAGATCTGCTTTCCCATTCCCAGCTGACTGAGTTAAGATATGCACTGCAGGGAATACTTTCAAAATAACTCTGCTCATTATAGATGCTTTTGGAGGGAGGAATCCAAAGTGTTCTGGGTCCCAGGGGCTGTTCTGCTGTGTCGAGTGGCCTTTAGATTGACAACCACACTAGTCAATTTAAAACAAGCCATAACTCAAATCCCACAACAGCTCTGCTGGCCAGAGTATTTTATCATAGAAAAGATCAAGAACGTGGCTTGAAATTGGCTAATGGTATATTAGAGTTTCAACAAGGTTGTACATTTAAAACAATTTTGTGAATGAAATTTGACTTCTTTCAGAAGTGCAAAATGCCTTTCCTGTTGAGATATAAAATAAAGAAAACACTTTAATCAAATGGACATATACTCTAGCCCAAGTGCCAGTCCACACATGCTAAGACTAAAAGAAATAAACAGTTGAGGAAACAGTAGAAAAATAAACAGATAAAATTTTAATTCTATGGAAGAATGGAAGAAACTGTTAATATTTCTTGGGAACCATTTGACTTTGAAAATGATGCAAAGTTGGCTTGAAAGAGAAACTATATATTTAATTCCTGTATCAAGATATACAACAAAAACATTCCTATAAAGAAAAATAAACAGTATTTTACTAATGTTATTATGTATCAATAAACGATTTTGTTCTATTTTGACTCCTATTTCACATAGCATAATCCTATCTTTCTTCTTCCTCATTCCATTTAATAAAATACATATTTATTCTCATGATTTCAGAATAACATATAGGCACAATTAGCTCACTTCCAGGATTCACTAATACTTCTTCCAAGAAACAGTACTTATCAAAAACTAAATCCTCTTATAAAATTCATTTTTATTTTTATCAGTCTTTTCCCACAGCTATGAAGGTAACACATTCCTAAGCCCTTGAGCTTCAAGATAATAGAACAATTTGAAGTTGTTTCAAGCTTTTCAAGATGTGTTTGCATTTTCATTTTTACACAGACAACATGTGGGCCATATAAAACTGGAGATTTTTTTAAAAAAAGAATTCCCTGTATGGCTATCTGTGCTAGCAAAGGTGCTTGTTAATAGAATAGGCAGTCCAATAAAAGAATTAGCATTCAGAAAGCATGGTCATATCCTAAGACATAGTGTGATTTTTCTCAGCCTCACCTCCTGTTACTTGGGCAAGGAATTTTCACTAAGACTGAAAACCCACAAACCTCATGGGAAGAACAATGAATTTAGAGTCATTTCTATGCATAAAAGCCAATTACTCTAGTTAGCTTCTTTAAGGGTGAAAAGAGAAGTTTTTTGTGGCAAAGGAGAAAGAGGATTGCTTTTTTTTTTCAATCACACAATATCTTTTTTTCTCTGGGTCTTTTCCGAATTTTCCTACCTTTTTAAATGCTATTAAGTCATTGTTTCTCCATTAATAGTCACACAAAAAGAAATTACATTCTGAGAGCAAAGCAGCCAGTCCCATGAGATGGAACCAGCAGAGTCCTGCAACACACTCAGCACATCTGCCTGCCTCTGAGCTTGAACTCAGGAAGTCGAGTCTGGTTCTTCTCCTTTAGTTAACAGAGAGGTAAACATACTGTCAACACCCAATTCATACACAATGATGTGAAGTCCTGAGAGACAATTTGTGGTCCACTTCTGGACATCCTTCCCTTTGGCTTGGGTTTCTGTACAATGATAGTTTTGCCTGTTATTCCTCACAAATAATGAAAAATTTATCTGACCTTCACTCAAATAAGGCCAGAGACAACTACATGAGAAGCCACCACTGACCCAGGAGTAAAACAGCTTCTTATTGCTTATCACAGACAATAAAATTGTGATTAATTTGATAAAAGCCTTGAGAGATTCTCTGAGAAGAATTTATGTCCATCAACATCCAAGTCCATCTCTCCAAGGGTTGAGATGCTCCTTCGACAAAGTAGACTTTGTAGGGATTACCATGGTGTCTCATGATATCAAGTCTCTTTCTAGACATGAAGAGTACAGGGTATCCCTTGTAATCTCTAAAACATACTATATAATATGAAATCTGCAGTCACATCATGTGTATTTTTAGACACATGGAAAATATGTCTGGCTTTTCCCTCAATATTTTCTTTTTCTTTGTTATGTCACTCAATAAGATTTAAGAACTTTAAAATAGCAAGACACATTAGTCTTCCATTATTCATGCTTTCTCTTAAATTTCAACAGAAAGGATCAGTCTTACTAGACTACATAATGCACATTACAAATTGTTAATGTATCAAAATAAGCCTATGAAGTTACTTAAGTTTATAGAGGCATCTTCTTAAGCTAGGTTTCCCATTCTCTGAGATCTGCTGCTAACAACTGTGCGAACATTTTGGTAATGTCTTGGTGTCCTCTGGCTATAGGTGAGAAGATTTGGCCTTTCATTAATTAAAATTGGGAGGGAAAAAAGCTGTCTGTTTCAGGCAATTGTCTCTAGAGATGGCATTGCTATCTAACTGATTGGTCATTTCCTATCACAGAGGGAGAAGACACAGCAGTAAGACCAGGAGCAAGTGAAAGAGCAAGAGCAACACACAAAGATCATAGCAAATCTAGAGAGTCTGTGTGGTCATCCTTCCTTGCCTTCTGGCACCCTTCCAGTCTCTTACTCAATGCCCTCTAGGTTCTTGATGTCTTGACAATAGTTTTCTCTTCTCAGCTAGACTACACTTATTAGTCACATTTCCAAATGTGTTATAAAGTGAACTATAGCACACTCAGTTCCATCAAGACAGGGTACAAAAGGATGTCACTAATGGTTCAAGTGTTGGTGCAGTTATGAGACATGTTGCACCTGAATTATAGCATCATCCATGAGTCTATGAACTGTAAGTCAGCATCAAAAATGGTGGATGCCTACCAGTTAGTATGTATACAGCAAATGCCAGCTCTTACATATGCATGGTAAACACCAGCTGGTATAATGTCACAAAAATAACCAGAAAAATAGAAATTGTGATATGGAGGGAAGTTGTAGTTGGAGCTTATGGAGGGTGACACTCGGGCAAAATATTAAAGGATACAAATAATTTTGAAAGAAAAAATGATCAAGGCAGGGAACAATGAAGAGGGGAAAGATGCCAAGATACTTCATTGCCTGTTTCCATATTAACCAACAACAAGAGTGACAGAGTTGAGATTAGAATCTAATAAAACAAGTGCAAACATTTTGTGATGAGGAATGGAAATTGAACACCATTCAGATGCCAAAGATTAATCTTTTTAAATTAGAAAGATCAAAATATGAGAATGTGAAAATACTGGGGACAGAGGCAAAACAATGAGATCAGTTGGAATGCTGTTGCTACGCCCTGAGTATCCCTTAACTACGTGATGTTTCCTACATCAGAAGGAACAGAGAGTGGGTTTCTGCATTTGAGGACCAGATGTTTAAAATACCTAGACTTACCCAAAGGCCATTTTATTCATGAATTTCTACATCTAAAACACATGTTCCCCTCTTTAACACCCAGTTCAAGATACCCAGGGGGAAGAAAGATTCAAAAGTGGCTTCCTATACTCAGGCCCTACTAATAGATAGCAGATCTGCCTTAATGCCCCATATCTAGAATTTACCAGAAGTTCCTTAAGCCACACCTGGCATATCAAAGACTGGTACCAGAAGGATACTTTCTTTCTTATTATTTATCCTTTGCTTTTTCCCAGAATGGCTTTTAAGACAATGTACCCTGGGGTATAAATGAACACAGCCTACAATTCTAGTGAGAAATGAAGAACTGCCACAAAAAAATCAGCCTTAAGTTATAGGCCCATCCTAGATTACTGGAGTCAGAATGTTGTCCTCTGGGAAACACACAGACTTACATTTTTGTTCTTTATAATGAGGAATGGCAAAAGAATAAAGTAAAGGATTAGATTGAAGAAGATTTGAGCTCAGCTAAGCAAAGATGAAAAAAGACTATGATGAAGTCCTCGGCCCAGAAAGGGAGTGAAAGGCAGGAAGCAATTCAGTGAAAACAAAGGAAAGTTGTACCAAAGAGAAAGAAAAATTTTGAAAATAAAGGAGAAAATAAAAAGCTAGCTACAGGAAATATAAAACGAAGTGAGTCAAAATTTCATCATTTAAATAGAAAACGAGATGCTGATTCTAAAGTGTTTTGAAAAGTATAGGATGGACAATTTAAAAAAATTAACATAAAAATATTTGTGCAAAGCATTAGGCTTATATTACCTGATGTCTAGACTTATTAGTAAGCTATTATACTATAAGCCATACAATACATTTAGCCTTGAAATAAGTATACAAGTCAAACAGAAAGTTCATGCTGTCATCAATTCATTTATGATAAACTGATAATTTTATCTAAATTTTTATGTGTGTGGATGCTTTCTCTGCACGTATATCTGTGTATCACATGTGCATAGTTTCTTCAGAGATCAGAAGAGAGTGTCAGTCTTCTGGGGCTGGAGTTGCAGATGATTGTGAGTTGCCATGTGGGTGCTGGGTATTAACCCTTCTTTCTAGAAGAGTACCACATACTCTTAACTGCTGAGCCATTCCTCCTGCCTCTCAGTGCATTCCTGAAAAACATGTAAAAAGCAATGCAATTGTGGAAAATGTAATAATTCTATTTTCAGATATCATGCTAATAGATGCTAGAGCAGAGAGATAATATATGCAGATAGGTAGAGGTAATCAATAGGAGGCAAATAGTTATCAAACTGTATCTGTAACATGTAAATTTTCAACTCAAAATTAGTTGTAAACTTAAATATAAAATCTGTAGAAAGTATTAAAATAACAATGTTTGATCTTGAGCTAAAAAAAGTCCTAAAACACAACAATGAAATTATCTTTTGTGAAAGAAAACTAGATGAGTTATACTTTTTCAAAATGAAGAGCCTTACATTTTAAAAGAAATTCTTAATATGAGGACTTGAATGAAACTACACAAAAATATTTTAAAGTCACATTTTATAAAGGACTTCTTGTAAGTAATTCTTTCAACATAACAGTGACCAAAACCCGAATTATATGTAGCCAGTTGTTTATTTAGTACCTATTAGATACTTGATAGAAAATGTGAAAAGATTTGAATACAGACTTAAATAGTAGCAGATAGCATATGACAACTTATATAAGTTTATTGGTCATTGGTAAAAGCACAATAATGCTACAACTAGATACAATGGCCAGTGAGCAATGTTACTCCATGCCTTTAGTTTCTGCCTTCATCTTCCTGTCTTGTTTCTGTCCTGGCTTCTTGTCATGAAAGACTGCATTACAACATGTATGCTAAAAAGCCCTCTCCTACCTGAGTGTATTTTGATCATAGAGTTTAATTATAGCAATAGAAATTCTAAGACAAGGACTTATATGACAAATGTTGGCAATAGGATAGAAGAAAATGAACTCTTCACAATGGTAGCATATGAAAAGTGGTACATTTGTTTAAGATAATACTTTATAGGAAAGTGGAGAGATAACTCAGCTGTTAGGAATGTGTATATCTGCATACAGAGGACCCAAGTTATGCTCCAAGCAGCCATGTCAAGCAGCTCACAACCACCTGTAAATCTGTCCTAAGAGGCTCTGATATCTTCTTTTCCATAGGTGCCTGAACATTTGTGTGTTCACACACACACACACACACACACACACACACACACACACACAACATATACAAAGACAGAAAGACAGAGTCACAGACACAGAAGTACAGAGATACATTATATACGTACATACATATATACACAATACATACATAAACATGCATATACATAATTTTTAAAAACTACATCTTTAACAAATAAAATAGCACTGGCCATGGACAACAACATGACCTCTGGTTCATGCAGCAGCCAAGGACCATGTTGATGTCTATGGTCTTAACTACCACCAGAGACCATGCTGAGGTCTGAGGCACATGCTGACACCAGAGGCCATATGGATGTCTGGGGTCCAGGCTGTTGCCAGAACCATGTGAAACTTCATGATTCATGTTCCTTCTGATGATAAAGGGCAAGGAAGCTTCTTTTGTGTGGATGACTACAGATGCAGGGCTGAAAAAGAGAGTCATGGAAGGTTTCTAGGAGAATCCCTGCCCTCCCTACACCCTAAAAGAGTAACAGCCTACACAGGAGCTGTTAAAGAGAACTCTTAAAATTGCAATAAGAGTGTAAAAGTGTAGCTCTCCACAACTGATAACTTCTGATGGGAATAAAGGTGGGGAAGGACTCAATTTCCTTCAAGGAGATGGCCACTGAACATTTAATGATGCTCCAGAGAGTATTTGAACTACACAAATAGGGCTTTTGCTTTTTGGGTTGTTTTGTTTTGTTTTTTATTCTGGCTTTTTGTGGGGGATTCACAAGGATGGGGATGCAGACATGAGATACTTGAAAGTGGGTGATCAGGGTGCATTATATGAAATTTTTAAATAGTCAACAAAAATATTATGTTGGAAAATTATTCTTTAATAAAATATAAATAAAATACTTACACAGCTTCTCGTACTACCAACTGTACCTACCACATGATCATGAATATACTCCTAGATCTTTGCCCAACAGAAATGAAAAATAATAAATAAATGTTTGTAGCCATTATATAGGCAGAAACTGACAGAGCCTAAATATTCAAAAGGTGACTGATAAATAAATGGTCACATATCTATATGACAGAATAGCATTTAGCTGTAAAAAAATGAACATCTGGTTAATGAATTTTATAATAGCTATGGTGAGAAAAATATAGTAAATTTATCATATGGCTTTTTTATTGAAAATTCTAAAACATCAAACTAATTCAGTAATAGCAGATCAGTGGCTTCCTCAGAACAAACATGAGGCTTAGGGTCAGAACAAAAGATTCGAACGTAGCACAGCAATGGATGTATTGATGTGATGGTTTGTATATGCTTGGCCAAGGGAGTGGCACTATTAAGAGGCATGGCTTTGTTGGAGTAGGTGTGTCACTGTGGGCATGGGCTTTCCCTCATTCTATCTGCCTGGAAGCCAGTATTCTGTTTGCCTTCAGAACAAGATGTAGAACATCTTCATCATCAGCTCTCCCTACATCATACCTTTCTGGACACTGCCCTTGCTCCTGCCTTAATGGTAGTGGACTGAACCTCTGAACCTTTAAGACAGCTCCAATTAAACGTTGGTCTTATAAGTGTTTCTTTGGTTGTAGTGTCTGTTCACAGCAGTAAAACCCTAACTAAGAAAATTGGGTAAGCTGACAATGTTGTCTATATAAAGCATATCTTCTGACTAAACATACTATCCACACTTCAAGCATGTGTGAATGATTGCATATCAATTATATATCAGCAAAAGTACTATAAGCTCTTTAATAAAACATGCCACTGTAAACACATTAGAATGGCTAATATTAAAAGTGCCAACTGGTTAAATTTTAAAACCAAATAAAAACTGGTGACAATCTACAATGATTTCAACAGTCTACACATGTATTTTGTTAAAAGAATAAAAAGCTAAAAAAGTAATTTGGAAAAACTTTTAGCAGATTGTTTTTTGCCATTTAAAACATGTAGGGACTGGAGAGATTGTAGTTCAGAACATCTGTTGCTCTTCCTGAGGACTTGGGTTCCATTCCTGCAAGGTGACTCATGATGGGCATCTCCATGGTTTCAAAAGCACTTAATTAAAAAGTATAAAAGGAAAGAAAATTTGAGCAAAACAAAAACCATAGAAATGAGAAAATATTGTAGGGTGTTGTTGTGTTGTTGTTGTTGTTGGGGTAGCCTTATGATTTACTACACTTAGAGAACTGTAAATGAATCTGTGATAAGTTTGATAGAGTTGAGTAGAGCTAGATTTTGAAAGGCGTTGCTTTAAAGTTCCATACGTTTTCTCGTGTTGTAAGGTCCATATATTTACTGAAGATGCTTACCAAGGAGATGACGTCACAATCAGTGCTTATTCCTTGTCTTTGTCACAGAACAACGAAGCCATCAGCAAACCACCCAAGAGACAACACTGAACCTGGAGAAAAGAGGAGTAAAACTAGGAAAAGGTGAATCCAAAGATATTTTAAATAGGGAGTTACATAATAATTTTAATTAAACTAAATACTTTAATGTTTTTTTATACATTACTTCTTCAAATTTCCTCACAAATTAGACCAGGTTGAAATTAGATCCAGCATTTCTAAAACTAGTGAAGCAGAACAAACTTCAGATATAATAATCACTAAAATAAAAGGTATGTGGTTCAGTCATCCAAAGTAGGCATCATGCTTTTGGACATCTGTTGTGCTCAAAGCACTGTGTTAGGTTTTAGGGGTCCTTTCCTTTTAAAAGTCAAAGTATCAGTGATCTATAATTTCATCTATCCTTATATATTAGTCACTAACTGCTAATTCTAACTTTAATTGTCAAACCCCAAGAAGAGACAGAGTAAGAAACATTCTACTATAGCATCAGTGTTATAGGGGGGGGGGGAAGATATGAATTTTTTTCTCTCTATTATACTAATGTTCTTTAATATTTAATGGTTAATGGTCTATCTGTCTATTTGTTCATAGAGAAAGAAGTGTAAGGCAAAAACCGTTTGACATTATAAACAGAAGCTCTTCCTCACAGTATATGCTTCTCCCAGTTTTCATTCCTTTATCAGATGGATAATTTACTCCAGAAAGTCAAAGCCTCCAAAACAAAGTAAATGAGCAAATTCGGAGATGCTCCCAAAATATTCTTACTCAAAAATGAATATATTTTTTTGGTTAAAGATAGGAAGATGCCATTACTGTGTTCTTCATCATTAAATCGCTTTAGTAAATAAGAAGTCAGAGTCAAATAATTTGCTTTTTGCCAACAAATAAGAAAAGAGCCTGTTTAGAATGAAGCTTTTCTCCACTGCAATAGGAACTGTGGTGTAGGATTCTCAGATAATCTAACCATCAAAGGCAAAGAATCATAGTTTGACACAGACAAATGGGTTCAGTTATAAAAAAAAAAAAAAATCAAAGATCTGGCCTCTTGCCCAATAAATCAAGCACTAAGAAAAATTCTGTTGAAGCTGAAAAGTGTAAATATATCTGCCTTTCAAAATGCCATTTCCTTTGCTCATGAAGATTTTCTTTAGTGTTTAGTGTGGCAAAACCCACTAGAAAAAAAAAAAAAAACTTTGAAGCCTTGACTGTGAAGATGAGTTTATGCTTGAGTGTATATTTTTCCAACCCCAAACAGAAAAGTTTCCTTTTCAAAAGCTATCTTCTAGTTGAGCCAAAGCCAGTGTTCCTTGTGATGGTTAATTTTGATTGAAGAATAATGTAACAGAATTGAGAATCACCTTGGATTAGTGAATCGCACCTCTACATGGGACTGCGATGGTGTCTCAGAGGACAGTGGACTTGCAGGACAACTCAGGGAGAAGGTCCTGCTCTGAATGTGAGCAAAGCACCCAATAGTCTGGGATAAGTAGAATTAGAGAGGAAGAAGAGAGAGGCTTCAATCCATGTGCCTCCAAGTCCAATGTTGCTGAGCAAGTGTATCTTGGTCATTGCTGCCATCTGTGAACATCATCAGTCTTCCACCTTGGATTCTCCGTAGTTACCTTCTAGTAGGCTTCCAGGACATCAGCTTCAAAGGCATGTGGTTTCTTGAACTTAGCATCTATCAGGTCTTCAGCATCTTCAGTGTTCAGAGTGATTGTTAGACAAGCCAGGTTCCAATCATGTAAACCCATCCAGTAAATTCCCTATTGCAATTATAATTATAAGCCCATATTCCATTTTGTCATTCCTCCAAGGGCCCCTTAATGCATTGCTTTGAATTGGATTCTAAAAGGTCTCACTGTAAAAATCTTGCATAGTTTTCATTCCCTTAGACTCATGTTAAAAACTAAAAATCTATTCGGAATCCAAAGGCTGAAAAACGAAAACTATAAAACGGATTGAGTCAATTTCATAACTATCTCTGCTGTTTTATTAGCTCATGCTGACTTTATCACAAACCTCAATAATTCCTGACCCAAAGTGGCTCTCAAGGTACTCACAATTTTCTTTCTAGCATAGTATTGTGTTTTAGGATTCAAATGAAAATCATAGAATGTACCTGCTTATAGGATATGGTGAATGAACGGGTTTTCATTTGATTAAGATATTTGATCACATAGTATTGCAAAATCTGCTAAGAAATGAATTAATAGGAAACCTCTGTTAGACTCTGAAAGAGTGGTGGGCAATCGCACTACAGTGAGAAGGCAGGTATGTTGTGGGTGAATTGATGTCTAAACCAAAGGTCATTCCCTGCCCTTTCCTATACCTAAAGTCACTACCTCTTCCTTCCAGAAGAGCTCCTAAAGCCAGGGGCATCCCCTCATTTTATAGTGTTGCTCCAAGTGTAAGTTGTTATGACTCCTTAGTTGAAGAGCTTGAACAATGTCACTTAATGTTTTCCTAGGCTAAAGTGAAACCCAGAATAAGAACAACTTGACTCTCTTGCCAGCTTTCTCCAAGCCTTGAAGAAAGCTTTTGTCATTTTATGGTTAAGGATGTTTTCATCTGTGTTCCCACTCAATCAGTTCCCATAGGTCTAGAATGGCTAGGGTGGAGCCTACTTCTGCATTTCCTGCTAAGATCAGCCAGGTTGTATATCAGCCATCTATTTGGACCTAATAGCAAGTTACACTGACCTTCTAGGTTTCTCATTATTACATAGAAAGCAGGTGCCTCCAGAGACTACCCCACCTGGGGATCCATCCCACATGCAGACACCAAACCCAGACACTATTGCTGATGCCAAGAAGTGCGTGCTGACAGGAGCCTGATACACCTGTACCCTGAGAGGCTCTGCCAGCACCTGACTAAGACAGATACGAATGCTGAAAGCCAACCATCAGTTGATTACAGGGACCCTAATCAAGGAGTTAGGGGAAGGACTGGAGGAGGTGCAGGGGCCTTATCTGGCATCAGTAGGAGGAAAGGCCCTTGGTCCTGTGAAGGATTGATGTCCCAGTGTAGAGGAATGCTAGGGCAGTGAGATGGGAGTGGGCCAGTGGGTGGGGGAGCACCCTCGTAGGAGTAGGGTAAGGGCAAAGGGATATGATAGAAAAGGGGATAATATTTGAAATGTAAACAAAATATCTATTTTTTAAAAAAGAAACTCTTGTAATTGAGTTCTAGACTAAGGTGCTCCATTTTCCCCGCTACCAACATCCCCATCAATCAGACCTATTGGAGACCTTATGTTTGGTGGATGTTCTAAATAGGGCATGCCCCTCCCTCATAAACTCCTGAATGGCAGCTACATAATATCCCAGATCCTCTATCCTATGAGTCTTCACCACCTCAGTACTGAGATCTGTTTTATCCCACTCAGTAATGGCAGGCTTTGGTCATACAATTAACATCCCCCTTTCCTCATTTCTAAGTCTCTATGATTTTTTTCCAAATAATTGGATCAATCATTAGAAGTCACCCCACGCAGAGGATAGTAACATAGCCACCTTGTAATCTCATGACCAAACTCTTCTTTTGAACACTAACTTAGAGATCACAAGAAGAAAAATAATAATAATAATAATAATTCTATTTGAAACCTACTTCATGTGCAACATCTTTTAAAAATATTTGAGAAGGTATTTTCCAAGATATATGGCTTGAGGAAGGTCTTTTCATCTGTCGCATGAAGACTCTGTCCTGCCAAAGAGATGGGAACAAACTCCACCTTTCTCATCACTGTCCTGCTGCTGACTGTCCTGGAAAACAGTTGGTCTGCGTGGTTAAATACTCACTTGGCTTCAGTTGGGCTTCTGGAAACTAAAGGACTCACTTATGCTGAAAAGTGACTTTTATTTATTTTTGAATGGAATGAATTTATTTGGGGCACATAAAGGGGATTTGTGGTAAATCTTAAATCTTAATTCTGCTGCGTGTTCTTCTATGAGTTGTCAGCCAGAGCAGGGAGTGGGGGGGTATGTTTACCTTGAGATTCACTCAACTCGATGGTAATGATTTCTTCAATGCCCATTTCAGATCTGCATTGCTGATGCATGGCCCAGATATTTGGATACCTCATACAGGACAATTTGTACAGACATTTGGCTGCTTTTATGGTAACAGATGTGAACTCTTTTTTTAAAGATGGGACATTTCTTTCTCTTCCTGTTTGATTTATCGGTCATCATTAGGATCATTATAACAGCATTTTCATCAATTGCTTTTATTAACCTTTATTTAAATTTTATTTTTATTTTTTATTCTTTAATCTATTTTACAGTCCAGACTTTATCCTCTCTAATTGTTCCACACCCCACACCTCCTCCCCATCTCTCCCATCTCCAAGAGGATGCCCCCACCCCACCAGACCTCCTCACTCCCTGGGGCCCTGAGTCTTTCCAGGATTAAGTGCATCTTCTCTGACTGAGTCCAAACCTGGCAGTCCTCTGCTGTATATTTGTCAGGGTCCTCATGTCAGCTGGTGTATGCTGCCTGATTGGTGGCTCCGTGTCTGCGAGAGCTCAGGGGTTCAGGTTAGTTGAAACTACTGGTCTTCCTATGGGGTCGCCCTCCTCCTCAGCTTCTTCTAGATTTTCCCTAATTCAACCACAGGGGTCCCTGGCTTCTGTTTGTTGGTTGGATGTAAATATCTGTATCTTGTTTGTTGGGTCTTTCAGAGAGCAGTCACTATGGGCTCCTGTTTGAAAACACACCATAGGATCTGTAAGTGTCCGGCCTTGGGGCCTTCCCCTGAGCTAGATTTCAATTTGAGTCTGTCACTGGACCTCCTTTTCCTCAGGTTCTTCTCCATTTTTGTTCCTGTAATTCTTTCAGACAGGAACAATTCTGAGTCAGAGTTTTTGATTATGGGATGGTAACCCCATCACTCTACTTGATGCCCTGTCTTTCTACTAGAGGTGGATTCTACAAGTTCCTTCTCCCCACTGTGGGGCATTTCATCTAAGGTCCCTTTCTTTGAGTCCTGAGAGTCTCTCACCTCCCAGGTCTCTGGTACTTTCTAGAGGGTCCTCCCAACATCCTACCTCCTGAGGTTGCCTGTTTTAATTCTTTCTCCTGACCCTCAGGGCTTCAGTCCTGCCCCCCAATACCTGATAATGTTCCCCTCACCATCTTTCTATTGCCAATTGCTTTAATCTTTTGGGTACCCAAAGTGCATACTCTATACTTTGACATTTACAAAACAATTTTATTAATGATTCAGTTTAGGATTTCAGGGACATCATTTTGATAAACTTACTTTTATCATTTAGCATTTATTTCTACATAAGTGAATGTTGATATAAGAGTTTTAGTTTCTTTTGGAATTCTTCAGTTATACATTTGTTGCCCTGGATCGACTTTTCAATAAAAGTCTGGTTTTCTTAAACAAAACCAAGCCTCCTTTGTGTCATGTACTAGATAAGAGGGTCTTGACAAGCAGGTAGTATCTAAGCTGAAAATGTAACCAAATACAATGGGTTCTCCTTTTTGATAAGGGCAAAGCCAAAAGTAATACCAGCATATGCCACACTGACCAGGCCTTTTGATTGTTACTTCTGGGAGTGATATGTGGCTGTCTCAAAGAAAAAGATTTAATAACTTTGCAGTTGTCTGTCTATGTGAGGCCTTCTGTCTTCCTTTACTTGGACCTATTTCTAATAAACTCTATTGGTTTTCCATGCTGTTCTTAAACATAGACTGTAAGATTTTCTTCTTGTTGTCTTGCCTCTTTTAGTCCTATTTCTCTTGTAAATATCTTGTTCTTCTTGGTACACTTGAAGTTTAGAAATACATGTGGAAAATTACTGATACCGAAACACAAACCTTTACTAGCCACTTCCTACCCATTTACTGTGTATAATCATTTAGTTGGCAAAAACTTTGAGAATCTCCTTTGCTTTGTATATTGAGGAGAAGAATTACTATTTCTGATAAGATACATTAACTTCTGATAGGAGCCCTGAAGCTAAAATGTTTTGGTTTTTCATTCTATCACCCTCTAATTGAGCTATGCCCTTTTAGTGTGTGTGTGTGTGTGTGTGTGTGTGAGAGAGAGAGAGAGAGAGAGAGAGAGAGAGAGAGAGACAGACAGACAGACAGACAGAAAGAGAGACAGAGAGAGACAGACAGACAGAAGGGGTGGACAGATGCATGGACAGAAGGAGGGACAGACAGACAGAGAGAGAGGGGAGATGAGAGGGAGAGAGAAAGGTTGGGGGGGCAGGGAAAGAGTATGCATATGAAAGGTCAGAACAAGAATCAGGTTTGTTCTTTTACCTTAGATATGGTCTCTTAGCCAACCAAAGCTCTCATTTGTGTCTAGGCTGGCTGGGCATTAAGCTCTTGGGCTCCATCTGTCTCAGTCTACAGTGCTGGGGTGACAAGCCACCAGCTTTTGCTCTAGGTGCTGGGACTCAAACTCCCATCATTCCTGCATAGCAAATGCTCTTATCCACTGAGCACACTCTACAACCTCCTCCATACCAATTTTTACAGATCAGAGAACTTTTATAATTTATTTTTAATTGAATATGATCACTTCTCTAGTAGGCAGGTCTGTTTATGTTTTTCTCTACTTGAACCAACTATGACTACTCTCTGTTTCCCCATTTTCCTTTAGTCTTTCTCATTGCTTCTGTGGAAAATGTAAGTGAATGCCCTGCCTTGTCTATCAAATGGTTAAATGAGACAGAGGTCGATCTTTAAAGAAAGCCCATAAAAGACACATCTGGCATAAATCCCTCCTCCCGTCAGCGTTTTTCTCAGATCAAAGTATGCATTCGAGACTACATCCTGTTCTCAAGAGTTACACTTTGCTTATCAACTGTGCTGCTTTAAGTTAGCTAATCACATAAGAATGTCAAATGGAGCTCTGACCACTCAGCATGAGGTGCGGGACCCCTTTGTGTTAGGTATAAAAACCCAGAGGAGTCCACTAGGTATGTCTACATGCCTAATTTGGCTCAGATATGCACTCCTCTGTAAAAACGAAAGCTCTTTGACTTGCGTCCATACATAGGATGTGTGCTTATTCTCTTGAGACCCCAGAGTCATTTCTAACACTCACATCCTTTCTCTTCATTCAGATTTTTTTCTAGTCTGTCTTGAAGGTACTCGTTCTGTTTCTCCTTGTCGAGAAGGATACCACACACCCAGTACCAAAGTGGGGTAGACTCCTGGTACATTAAGAAGAGAATGGGTGTGTGTCAGTGAGAAACACAGGTCCAAACACTTCCTCTGGAACAGCAGGCATCACGGAAATGAGCACTGATTTGTTCGGGTTTTCCGCAAACAGCAAGGTGAACTCTGGGAGGATCACTAGGTCGGCTCATGGCATAGCCAGAACCCTCTCCAGCAAATGGAAAGACCTCCTCTGATATGAAAAAAGCTGGAGACATGCCTGGGGGACAGTAGCATATAAACTTAAGCAAATCGGGAATGCACATGAGCTTTAAACAGGAAAGAAAGTGCTACACACACACACACAAAAAAAAAAAAAAAAAAAAAAAAACTGGCATAAATTCTGGGACTGGTTCTCTTTCATGTGTAACACTCGGGACCAAAGTCCGATAACTTGAAGCCAGTAAGGTGGGAAAACTACATAAATAGGTTGCTTTCCCAGCACTCCTAAACCAGGATTCTGAGCGGTTTCATGCAAGTTTCTTTTATCTCCCTTTCACTCCTCTTAATTTTGCCTTAAATAATTTGTTTCTAGTTTACATTTAAGTGTAAAATCCTCGGAATGTTTTGATTTTAATCACGGCCTCCCATTAGTATTGATTTGTGTGACAGGATTTTTTTCCTCCCTCTGGTTCACAGTAGATGCTTTCTAGTTCTTCGAGGTGCTTTAATGGGTTCTCATCCTTCTCTCCCAGTGCCATTCACTAATCTCAGAGCGGTGACCTGCCCTGGTTTCATGCCCTCAGCACAGACCTGTTTCCCTCTTTCATGTCTTCCAGGCTCTATGCTTGCCCAATACAGAAGCCACTGGCTATATGTGAACTTTTAAACATAAAAGAATTTTTTTGTTTTCTTTTATTAAAAATTGATTTTTTTCATGCAGTATATCCTGATTATAGTTTGCCCTCCATCTACTTCTCTGACTTATTTCCCACCTGGCTCCCATTTGTATCCACCCCCTTCTGTCTGTCATTAGAAAAACAAAAAAACAAAAAAACAAAAAAACCAGGCATCTAAGGTATAATAATAAAATAAAATATAATAAGATAAGATGAAACTAACACGTCGGGATAAAATAAAATACACAAACAGAAGGAAAAGAACCTAAGGAAAAGTGCATGAGACAGAGACACAGAGATCAACTTGTCTGCACACTGAGGAGTCCCGTAAGCACTCAAAGCAGGAAGCTGTTCTGTATATACAAAGGACCTGAAGGGTAAAATGATTGTGAAGTAGGCTTCCAGCCAAATCAGATGTTGGTTGGTTACTCCCACAAGCTTTGCACCATCGTTGGTTGCACTAGCATATCTGCAAGCAGGACAGCACTGTAGGTTAAAAAGTTTATAGCTGGATAGGTGTTTATGTTTCTCCTTTGGTAACATGCAGAGTAATTTCTGGTACCAATATCAGCAGCCTAAAAGGCTGAAGCCTCTGTTTTGTACCAGCTCTAGTTCTCCCTGTTCAATGAGATGAGATGAGCAGGTGTTGCCTTCATTAAAATTGGATAATTTAAAATTCTATCTCTTTTTTTTCCTACCAGCCACATCAAACACACATGTGGCCAGTGGCTACTATAATGAGTTATACAGATAGGAAACATTTCCATTTCAGAAAGTCTTATACAGTTACTCTTCATTTTCCATGGTTCTGAGTTAGCGCCTACATTAATTTCTTGGCTTAGGTTCCTGATCCATGAAGATAGGTATGATTTAATCCCTTTGGGAATCGCAGGTATAAATAAAAACTTTGATGTTGAATGGCTCATTTTTCCATTCATGATCATAAGCCAAAAAGGATTGGCCTTTTTGTGTTCCTGGGGCCATTAAGCAGTTACTTTTAGCTTGCTTCAATAAGTAATTTAAATGACTGACCCTTCAAGATTAAGGATGCCATTAGGGGGTTCGAGTCTCTTTCCGACGTGTGGCAATCTTGTTTATCCCTTGTGATTATTGAGAGTCATTACTGCCCTGCATCCCACCCTGTAATTCCCTGAGCAGCTAAGAAAGCCATTACACCCCCTCCTCTCTTCTGTGTGTCAGGAAATCTTTTCTCTATGTTTTTGATGCTCATTTAACATTTTTTATATTTAAAGCTACATCACATTTTGAACAGCATTTCTACCATGCTTGTAAATGGAGAAATGTGCACTTGAGTTATCTGCCACGTTAACACTGAGTTGTAATGTAGGTTTCAGTCTGTTAAGGGAGGACTAGAAAAGGTAAGTTTTAAAATAAATACCACTGAGGTGGAAATTTTTTTGGAGACTCGGTAGTGTCATGTGATGCTTTTCTGGAAACTATCTTATGAGAGGATGTTTTTGCTGAGAACAGACACATGCTGTTTTTCTGGAATCTGCCTGTGAAGGGGGCATGTGTTTTGCTAGAGCAGATGCTTTAGAGAACTTGTGATGTTTGGAATGAAACAGACACTGGATAATGCTGTGTGGCATTTGTTCAACTTGCCACTCTGATGGTCGTCATTTGTTGTGACTTCATAGAGAGAAACGCACCAAAGAACTTCTGGTGTTGTTCCTGAAGCTTCTCTGGACCCTGTAGCTTCTTGCTTCTTCTGTGGACTCTGGCCCATTGGCAGAGCCTCCCAGGTTTTCTAGTAGATCAAGCTACTGTTGGTGATTTGTGTGAACTAAAATGCTGATATCCTGACAACCCAGATTGGATTTGTCCCAAAGAACTATTTCTAAACAGGTCCACACCCTCCTTTGCCATATTAACAATTTTTCCACTATTTCTTGTGGGTGGTTGGCTAGAAGGTAGGTTAAGGCATTTAAGTACACATATTAAAACTAAGGGTTTTTAAAATCTAAGCCTACATATCACTGTCAAGAAAACATCTTCATGTAGTTGTTCCAAAATATCTCCTCATTCTACGGTACATGAAGTTCTACAAATTAGTTTTTGTGGGTTTTTGTTTGTTCTTCCTTACTAGAATGTTTCATATCTAGTTACACACACCAAAAAAAAATTATGTTCAGATCCTAAAATTCTTTAAACACACTCATCCAAGTAGCAGGACACAGCATCAATATATGAAAACCCAAAGCTTTTCTGTACACAGATAATCAGTGTGCTGAGAAGTCCAAGAGAGCTGCAATCACAGTAGGGTCTGAAAAATAAAACCTCATCAACAAACCTGCCAAGGCCACACCATGGTGTGAAGTCCTCCAATTTGCTAGAACTATGACAATTCCAGTAACCACATGATATGCTTTTCAGAATTAATTTGCCTACTCAGCCTCATGGATCCCACAAGATGGCCAGCCAGAAAAGGTGTCTATCACTTCAGCATTCCTTATTTGGCGCCCCATTGGTCACTTCTAGCAATGGCCAAGTATGGGCCACAAGCGGAGAGTTTTCAATATTTTTCTCAGCCCTCCCTTCTATTCTGTAATTCCCAGGCTTGTTATCAGACAGTAGGCTCTGATTCCTACAGAAACTCAGGCCAGCAAGTCGCTAATCACCTGTCTGCCTTTCTGTCCTTGTGCCCTTTCAAACCCACTGAAGGAGACAGCTTCATCTACAATGAATACTGTAAGACAATGAAGAACCTGAAGAAGGCAACTAAAAGATAAACAGACCTCCAAAACCCTTGGTCCTCAGAGTATGTAAAAACAGTCATATGGTCAAAAGCGATGTGCAGTTTCTGAGAACTCCCCGTTAGAATTCTGACAACATTCTTCAGTTCTTCGAAGGACTAGAAAAGACAATCAAAAAAATGTATATGGAAACACAGAAGTCCCTGAACGGCCAGAGCAGTGCTAAGTGGGACACAACTCTGTTGGATATTTCACAAGTACATACAGAATCCCAAGAACAAAACCAACATGGTATTTGCACAAAAACAGACACAGACAAATGCTATAAAACAGAAGATCCATAAAGGAACCCATGTAGACTCAGCCTCCTGAGCCTCACCAAGGGTGCCCAGCACATGTGTTGAATAAAAGTAGTTCCTTTAATAAGTAGTAGGGAGAGGATCTGTGGAAAGAGCTGAAAGGATGGCCCTGTCTCTAACCCTCTACAAAAATTAATACAGATGGATCAAAGCCACAGTGAAAGACCTGAAACTTTGAAATGGTAGAGAAATAAAAGGGAAACATTTGAAAAGTCAGTATGGAATTTCCTCAAAAAAAAAAAAAAAAAAAAAAAAAAAAAAAAAAAAGGAAAGAAAAGAAAAGAAAAGAAAAGAAAATGAAACCACTATGTGATTTTACACTACCAGGCTCCTCCACCAAAAGATGGGAGAGCTAATAATGTTTGATTTTTATCACTTAGTACTAGGGTTCAAGCAATGCTCACATTAACATTTGTCTGTTTCCATTAAATGTTTTTATAGTATTTCAAATCCTGCTATTTAATCATATTGAAAATGAAAAGCCCCTTTGGTGGAACTTATTTCACAAGGCCTGATATTGGTTTTTTTCTTCTTATGCCTTTCCCGTAATTCATGAGACTGCAGATCTTGATTCCCTTTTTCTCCCCAAACCCAAATCCCCTCCTCTCTAAGGCCTTGACTGGGACCTAGGATAGTGGGCAATTTATCTATTGAACTCAGTTTTTTATCTTCTCGTATTGACCCTATGTCTGTCATATGAGACAAATGACCAGAAATCTTAACATCATTAAAATATTTAAGCTGTGTGGTCAAATTTGTTAAATTAAACTACCTTACTCTCTTAGAAAAAAAAAAGAGTTCTTTCTCCATCATTTCCCAGAAAACATTTGAGACTATTGTCACACCACTAAACTCCCCTTTAGTCAAACATAAAACCTCACAAAGGCCTGTGTGTGGTTTCTTAGCTACGTGTTACTAGAGACAAAGGTCCCAAAGACAATGAGTCACAAGAAGAAATGAAAATAGCTGCTTATGCCCAGGGTACCAATGATTGCCATCAACTCTCCGTATGTTCACAAAGGAAGGAGTAATCAAAGTCAAACTCAACAGTATAGGGAACTGGAATTGGCTAATATTTCACCCAAAAGAAAGTCACTGTTTCCCACAGCTGAGCCTGAGACCAGGTTTCAGAAGACAGTATGAACCCTACTAATTAGTTTAGCTCCTCAAGTTGTCTGCCTTCCTTTTGTGTCCCACATCTTCCAATAGAGCCAATACCTTCAGAGAAGTACAAGGCTGTAGTTAGAATTAAGTGAATGCTTTTGGTCCTCCTTCCCTGAGACAGTTAAAGCAACTTCTGAGAAAGAAATATAATGTCAAATTGACTATATATCTGTTTACAAAAATGACAGATTTTGTTCTTTCTTTCCCAAATGTTAACAGTTTAGACAATACTCTTGAAGCATGAATATGTATGATCATACACAGATCCTTAAGAGTATAGAAGAGAAAC
Organism: Micromys minutus; assembly: GCF_963924665.1. Lineage (NCBI taxonomy): Eukaryota > Metazoa > Chordata > Mammalia > Rodentia > Muridae > Micromys > Micromys minutus. The sequence goes on along the minus strand of NC_137973.1, from coordinate 64,128,552 downwards.
TTCAGAACAGTTCCCACTGATGCACTATATAGAAATGATCCAGTATGTTAATTAATTACAGAGAACCATTGCTACACAGCATTCAATGAGAGCTGTTGACTAAGGCTGCAAAGGATGCACAATAAAGAAAAATAGGAAATAGTGGAGCAGACACATAAATTAGAACATGCTTGTGTCTCAAAACCCTAATGAAAATCAGTCCAACTGTAAAGGAAATCCAGCAGTGGGCATAAAAGGAAACAATTAAGCATGCCCTTCCCACTATCTCTTCAGTAGACTATCTGGTAGCCTGTTATTTCACAAGAAACACTGTCTAGACTAGTCTGTCTTGGGTTGTTTGTCAAACTAGAACTCACAGTCTCTGTTGGCAGAAAGAACTATCTCCACTACAGGGAAGACTAGGATCCAATCACACTGCTTGAGCACTGTGAGGTAGAAATTAACAGCAGCTAAAATTTGTTTACTGAGTACTAACTTCACAAATTAGAGAGTCAAAAGCATAAGGTGACTATGTAACTTATAAAAATCAAGACTTCTAAAAGACGGTCTGGACTACCAGGTTGGTTTGAACCTAAAATCTATTATCTCTGTGCCATGACTTTGTCACAGATCCTGTCCTCATCATTTGCCAAATGGAAACAGACAATACAATCCATAATGATGGATAAAGATGATCCAGAACTAGGCGGGTAGCTAGCGCCCTCTATCTCAGGATTTAGTGGAACAGTTTCTAACCAAAGAGAATCAGGCAAAAGTCTGGTCCTACTGGCCAGCAGGGACTTGGTAATGACAAGACTGCAGCTGTCCAAGTTCCAACCTGATTTTTCCTAGACTCTTACTGGTGATTGATGGAAAGAGAGGTGAGACATGTAGTTGTTGGTTCCTATGATTGAAGATAAATGAATCAGACATTAAAAATAAATCCATGGCAGTGGATAGCTTTTATTTCCTAGCCCAGTTTAGAAAACCACAATAATAAAGATGATTCCGAGGCATAGAATAGTCAGTAAACAACTTTTATAAACCAATCTGATGCTAGTCACATATTATTGCAAAAGTTGGTGTCAGATGTGGTCTACAGCAATAATAATTTGTGGTTGGTTAGTTACTGTCTATAACTACAAGTTGACTGGGTTGAACTGGAGAATCATTCTCCATAACATGATGTATATAAGGTCCTCACATGCCAAGGTAGATGAGTCAGGGTTAGGGCAGCCAAATCGCTATTTGTCCTGTAGACTCTCTCCCTTGTAGTGTCTTTTTCTTCTAAGTTAAATCCCAGTGTTAGTACCATATCAGTCAGGAAAGCTGGGCATTGCCTAGAATGTCCTGATGGTCAAGCTAAAAGCTTCAGTTCTTCTCTTTATGTTACAGTTTTTCATTGGCCCATCTACTTACAAAATATGACCATCTTCATTCTTATTTTGTTGTAATTAAGAGTCTTTTTTAATTGAAATGAAATGTGCTCTCTGGTCTTGTCTCCTCTCCTAGTTAACATCTCTAAAGCATGGACAATGTCTCTGACAGACCAATCACCAAGAACCATAGCATGCTCTAGTAGCTGCTGATTGGAACCACACTGCTGAAAGGATCATTCTGCATTTAAACAAAACATTAAGAAAGCAATGGCATTTTGTGACATTCTCTTACCAAAAGACATGACACAGTAGATAAATGCTTTGAACACATCTTTTGGCTTCTTCGATACTCAGTACCTATTCTAAACTGTGTCCCAGCCAGACGGGGAAAAATGTAATTCACATATCAAGACCCTGATTCTCTTTCCTGTTTGATCCCTAGAGCTTCAATAATACCCAGCATAGTTATACATACCTGTAAGCCCAGTAGAGGAATGGGCTGAGATAGGCAGATCCAAGGATTGTGATGACCAGCCAGTCCAAGCAAGTGGTGAGCTCCAGGTTGAGTAAGAGATGTTACCAAAGTGAGAACACTAGAGGAGAATACCAATGCCAACCTCTGTCTTCTACATATACCATATCCATGCATGTGCACAAGTATACAAAACACGCATAAATACAAATGTCACATACACACACATGATTCTTTTAAAAAAAGGGGAAAAGTTGTTCAATATTGAATGTCATCGGGGAAATGAAAGCTGGATGAGCAATGGAGAGGATGACCAAAACCTACAGCATTCACTACATCAGTGCTGACAAGGCCCTTGGGCAAACCAATCGTAATCCACTGATGGTGGGGTGTTAAATGCTAGCTCACTTCAGAAAATGTATTTGGAAGCTTCCAACAAAGCTAAGCACAGTCTTATCATAAAAACTTATCATGATTCAGAATTTATGGAAAGGAGTTGAAGTATTATTTCCACACCAAAAATAAAAATGTTTCTCTAGGAATGTATAATTGTTATACTCATAATTGGTGGAATTGGAAAGCAGTCAAGACTCTCTTCAATCATTGTGTGAATAAATAAACTGTGGCCCATCCAGACAACACAATATTATTCAGTGCTGAAAAGAAGTGAGTCACCAATCCACAAAAAGACATACAGAAGAAACATGGGATATGGAAAGCTTTCGCCTTGTCCTGTCAACTTGACTTGAAATCTACAACTGTTGTTTTTAAAAATATTTTTTTTTTCTTTCGACAGCTACAGTTTTGATTTTAATAAAAGAGCTTTTGGAGTATATGTGAGTCTGCCACTGTTAATACACCATGTAGAAAGAATATCAAGTCTCACACCTAGACAATAAAAATCATATCAGTCAGAAAGCCAAACAAAGACAGCGGGAAAGGCTTTGTGTCTGTTTCATATTTTCACCAGTAAAGTGAAGGCTTTTGGATTCCAGGAACTGAGAGAGTAAGAAAGGGGTGTTATCAAACAATTTTTACTACCTATGTTTTCCCTTAAACATTAAAGTCCCTATTAGAAATATTACAAAAATTCAATAGTTCAACCTGGAGATTTCGGAGTTAATGCATTTAAAAAAAAATGGCTCTGGAATCCTTAAATGCCATAATTGTAGCAAGGAGCCAGAGAGAGGGGACTGGGGAGGATTGCCTGAGGTTTCCTTCTTTTTTGCCTTTTCTATGTAAAACTGTTTCTGGTATATTAAAAAAAAAGTCAATTTTCCAAATTACCCATCAGCAGCAAGTCCCAGAGAGATCATCAAAATACAGATTCCTTTCTAGGTCTGTCCAAATTTTTCCCTGTGGTGTGAATATAATCAGGTATCCTGAGAGGATATTATGCAATAAAGTACACAAATAAAAGGAACTTGCTCTATCCACATAGAAGCACCATATGTTTACTTACTGGGAAAGATTGTCAGTTAAAGACTCATAAATCATAAAATGAAGATGAACTCTGAACATGTGTGTTTTCAATCCCCTGCCTTTTTACACACAGGCCTTTTAAATGGCTTTGCACTTGGGCATAAAGTAATTAGTGGGTCTAGCCTGCACAAATAAAAAATAAATGCAGAAATACCACAGAGTGGTTGAGTCCATTCTCAATGTAATCATCTTGATTGATTTATGAGTAGGTTTTCACATAACTAATTTGCAAAGAAAATAATAAGGTAAAGGTCCTCTGTTGATTGTCTCAGTATTGTACATTTAACTGGGTGTAATTACATACTGTGTATTTTGATATACATACTGTTTACATACTGTCATAGACACATGAGCCATTATACCCTCACTGAGCTCTGAGTAGAAGCTAACCAAAGGACTTTGGCCCATCTCTGGCGATGGGTACCCAGCATACATCCCTCACTCTTCTCAGTGTGGTATGTAAGGACCACCTATGGGATGTTATATGAATGCTTGCATTTGCCTCTTCTGGTATTCCTGATTTTAGTTCCATTTTTGGTCACTGTTTATCACAGTATAATTCAAAAAAGTTTTTATGGTCTCCTCAATAAATCTATTAAACCTCCAAATATCTCTCCAAGTCTTGGCTTCTTCAGGAAGCCTCCCATAAGTTTATTTAAAATTGTATCTCTCTCAATTCATGTAAAAATGTCTTTCTGTCACACTCCTCTACAAATGTGGTAGTTTCTGAAAATGTATTAAATCTCATTCTAAACTGATTTACTATGGAAATCTTCTGGTGTAGGAGAGATGGGGGATCAGAGAAAGAGGAGATGTCAGGGTAAGAAAGGGAAGACGGCAAAAGATAGCTAAATTGAAGGGACATTTGAGGGGTTGTATAGAAACCACAAAATTACAGGGGGAGACAAAGCCCCACCTAGACATCCTTTGCTTCCAAGTGAAACCTTCTGTGCCAGGAATACGTTACAGCTCATCAAATTGGTCTAAGCATCCCATGGAAACCCCCCAAACAAGCCACATTATTATCAAGGCTATGGTTGCTCTCTACACACAGATGGAAAGGTCTAATTGCTAAAGTCAACACCTACCTACATTACACATGGAGAAGTCACGTTGCCTGTCTAAAGACTTCACCCTTACTGACTAGTGTTCATGGTACTGAAAACTACTCTACACACTCCCAGAAGAGAAACAGAATCACCAACATAACTACAAATCCTTTGATCCACAAGGGTGACCTGCTTGCAAGATATAGTGTAGTAGCGACACAAATGTTTCGGGATTAACCAACCTGTATCTGGTTGGATTAAAGTGTGAGACTGAATTTATGCCTGACTCTGCTCAGGTGATCAAGAACCCAAGACTAGATGGGCTATACACTTATGGGAAACCCAAATACTGCTGTTCTATAGAGGAGTCTAGGAATAAAACGACCCCTAACAACATTCTGCTGACCTTAGCTCTGTCAGCATCAGGAAGCTTCCCTCTGCAGCAGAACACATACAGAAAGCCACAACTCTCACTGTGCAGAGAGAGACCTAGAAAGCTCAGTCCTAAATGGGGCGTCTTCATAAAATCCCTTCTTTCAGGGTTCATTCAGAGAACTCTGCAGAAGAGGAAGGTAGAAAGACTCTAAGAGCCAGTGGAAAACATGAAACAAGGTCTTCAACATAGCCGGAGCATCTGTGAGTTCAGAAACTATGGCAGCAGACACAGAACCTGCACAGAACTAAGTCAGATGGGGGCCCAGCACTGTGAGGGGAAGGTGGCCACAAGCCCACTTCCCCAAGTCAGAAGCTACCCCAATTGATAGCCACTCACGACAGAAAAATTAGTTTCCTTTTAATAGTCTCCCTGGACATGCAAACCATACTTAAGGACAGGAGCCAGTCCTAGCAGAAGATAACAAACAGAAAACAAACCCAGTGGTATTTTTGGAGAGGTCTTGCTCTGTTTGTCTGTTTTATGTTTTAGCTTTAGAGGACTTTTGCTTATGTATTGATTTCTGGTTTTTGTCTATTTATGGCATGTATGTGTACATGAATGTGTTTCTTTGTGTTTATCTTTGGCTCTTTCTTTTTTTCTGCTTGCATGTTTTATCTTATTCTGGTATTGTTTGTTTGTTTTAAATCTTGTTTTATTTATTTAGTTGCCTGTTTGTTTTGTAATGAGAGAGAGAGAGAGAGAGAGAGAGAGAGAGAGAGAGAGAGCGCACAGAAATAAGGTGTGGATTTGGGTGGTGGAATGCTGAGGAGGATCTGGGAGAAATTAGGGAAGGGGAACCCCTAATCAGAATGTACTGTATGGGAAAAAATATTTTCAAAAAGAAATGGTCCCTGACAGCACCGTCCGCAGTCACCTTGTCCCACCCTGCTCAATCTCCACATCAAGGCAGGCGCAACAGGATTTTGAGGTCACACAGCCCCTGGCCCTGGCTCACCCTGGCCTTTAGCACAGGTTGTACTAGTTCTCTCTTCTGTGCCTGTCTGCTCCGTCACACTGTAAACAGAGAGTGGGGTAGTCACCGTCCCAGCCCACACACAACTATATCCAAATGAGTAACTGAAACGCGAACTGAGATCAGTGATCTTGGGAGACAGCACGCAGTGACGTGAAGGTCCGCAAGAGGACAAGAGGGGAGGTGATTAGTCCGAAGGTGTGAATGTCAGCGCTGCCCCAACCATGGCTTTTAGAACAGTAGGATGAACAGTTAGGTTCATGTGAAGGCCTCTTCCTGGTCCTTAAGACTGCAAGGTAGGAAGCACCGCTTGGGGGCCCCTGCGTGCTTAACATATCAAGTTTCCGTGCTCCATCTGCTGGTTAAATTGTAGAAAAACTTAGAGGCCCCTGAAACTCAGAGTGACTGTTTCAGATTTCATCCCTTTTTTAACGTGTGACTGTGAAAGAAAAGAACTGGGAAAAATACTATTTGTAAAGAGAGGAGTCGTCTAAAAGGCAGAAAACAGAGATTAAAAATAGATATTGACAAGGTGGACCAACAGCATCGTTCGGCCGGTTGAGGCACCAGCCGCCGAGTCTGACAACTGAGTTCGATCCCCAAGAATCACATGTGGAGGGAAAGATCCAACTCCTGAAGTTTTCCCCTGGTCTCCACACACACATGCTATTACACACAAAATAAAACAACGGAACTTTTTAAAGATGTTAGAAGTATGTGAGTGTTGTAAAAAAGCATACCATGCATTTTGGACATGCATACACACGTACTATAGAAACCAACTCCAATTATCCCCACCTGCTGGTGTCCCATACCCTCTCCAAAGTGTCTGGGGACGCATTTCTACAATCCATGGTGTATCATAAGTTCATGTTGTATCGCTTCCTAGATTAAAGCGCAAAACCTGAGGCAGGCTTTTGTTTAAGGCATTCTCGTGTATTCTCTCTCTGTGTGTCTGTCTCTCTCTGTCTCTCTGTCTCTCTGTCTCTCTGTCTCTCTCTCTCTCTCTCTCTCTCTCTGATTCTCTCTCCCTTCCTCCCTCTCTCTCTCTCACTCTCTGTCTCTCTGTCTGTCTCTCTGTGTCTCTCTTGATTCTCTGTCTGTCTGTCTGTCTGTTTGTCTGTCTGTCTAACCTGTTCTAAGAATGTTCAAGCAGTTCTATAGGCAAGCCTCAGGAGGAAGCTATGCTGTAGTCAAATCTTCAGAGCAGAGTCTGCAGCACTGAGTAAATCCATTGTGGGGCAGAACAACAGCTCTCACCAAATAAGCTGCCACTACTTTTAATTTTTGCTGCACAGAAACTGTAAAATATCCGATGGTCGTTCTCTTCAGACGTTAGGCTTTGGCATTGTTTGCTATACAGCATAGATAGCTAACACACTTGCACACACGCACATATTTCTTGGACAGGTTCAAGTATCTCTGAAACACCTGTGTATTCAGCAATCCTACAGAACTTTGCATCTATAACGCACATCTCCTCCTTGTCTATTTTTCAGAAGCACTGGCATTTTCATGCACTGAATTTCCCCTGATATGCCTACCTCACTGGAATATGAATCAAAGTGGGGTTGGGGAAATGGCTCAGCCCTTAAAGACATTATTTGCTATGCAAGCACAAGGACTGAGTTCAACCCCAAGCACCACCCATGTAAAGCATGGCAGGTCATCGTGGGCCTATAATCTCAACACTGCGTAGGCAGGGACAAGAGGATGTCTGGTGTTTGCTGGGCAGCCAGACTATCCAAATCATCAGACTCCAGGTTCAGCTAGAAACTCCATACCAACAAATGAGATGAATTGTGATTAAGAAAAGCATTTGATGTTGACCTCTGCCCTCCATCGCCGCTCATACGCATGTGCACATGCATCCAGGCATATGTGCACATACACAAACATGTACATGCACACCACACCCATGAGAAAAATTCACAAATAAATTTGAAAATTATAAAATGTATTTTATAGGATTTGAAAGTAGACTATAGACTTTGAAATACCATGCATGGTTTATAGTATATAGAATAGGTGAAAGATGTAAAACCTGCTGGAGATAACAAGTAAATATTATTTTCATAATAAGTTAGCCATTCGTAAACCTTCTCAAGTCTGGGGAATAGTCATGGACATTTGTTCTTTCTTTCGTTCTCATTGTGGCCATAAGGGATTTTCCAGACATAAGGGTTAAAATGTTATCTTAACTTTGATAAAAGGTAATTTAAGAAAGCATTTTCCAGTAAGATTTGATTTAATGCTTGAAATCTTAAAGATGTTAAACTAGATCTAAAAATAAACTCATCTTGACCTAATTAAAAGTTTGAGAACCATATAATAGGCCTTCGTTCTAAATCTAGTAGATAACTTTTAAAAAATTGAAACCTAAGATCAACATTTCTTCATCTTAGCAGAATCGGAAACATTTCAGTCAGGGAAAGATAAAGCAAACAAATTGTCTTCCAAGCATCTAAACTAGTAGAGCTTAACACTCCAATTTACAAAGCTTAGAATCAAATGGCAAAGTCAGTAGTACAGAGACACTCATTTGAGCCCTCAGTCTCTCTGTCTCTGTCTCTCTCTCTTTCTGTGTGTCTGTCTTCTTTGTCTCTCACATGTTCTCTCTGTCTCTCTCTGCCTCTTTGTCTCTCTGTGTCTCTCTTTCCCTTTGTCTCTCTGTGGGTCTCTCTCTGTCTCTCTCTCCCTCTCTATCTCTCTCTGTCCCTTTGTCTCTCTGTGTCATTCTTTCCCTCTCTCTGTCTCTCTGTCTCTCCCTATCTCTCACTTTTCTTCCTTCCTCTCTCCCTCCTCCTCTCCCCTATTCTGTGTTTTAGTTTTCTCCAAGAAATCTTACAACTCCCTAGGATTTTGATGTCCGCAGGAAAAGGACTCAGACAGGATTAAAAAGTTTGACCCTTTAGCTCCACTAAAGCATGTGACCATATCCTGAATATTTGAATAGTTCATTAAGCAAATAGTCAGACTACAACTGGGAAAATAAAATCTGAGCATCTCATCACAATGGGCCTCTTCCTGTCTTTCCCTGTTACGTCCTTATCATGTTTTTTCTCATTCTACTCTCAGACAGTATATCCCAGCCTTAGTTTCCCCTTCCTCCACTCCTCTAGGTTTCTCCCCCACTTCCCATCTTCCCCAGGTTCACTCAGAAAGGAGCAAGCTGACCAGGGATATCAACTGAACACATCATAACAAGGGGAAATAGTCCAGCTTATCACTTTTTAAAGGTTTAATTCCTATAACTTTAGACACAATAGCTCACACAGAATCAGACCACTTAACTATGAATGAAATGCATGTGTTTTGGTTTTTTTCCACCAATAGATTGGAATCAAGAGAGCATATCCAACATAAATACCATATGAATGAAGATCTGATGAACTGCAGGAGAGCAAATAATGTAATATTAATAATTTCATGCAAATGCTTAAAAAGAAAATGAAATCATAAAATATCCAAACTAATAGTAATTAAACACTACACTTTAAATTAAGCTTGCTACAACCAGAAATACCTAAAGAGCAAAGTTTCTACTCCTAGCAATGTTTAACATAAAGGGAAAATAGAGAGAGGAAGAACATATAGAAGACAAGAAGGCATATATAGCAAGGCACAGTCCACTTAAAAGCCACATGGAACAAAGCAGTAAATTCTTTAGAGATATTAGTCAATTCAAATAAATGGGGATTGATTAATGTTCCCTCTGGGCTCTGGGTGTTCAACACAATGTGAATTTTTCAGCTCTGAAACACTGTGTCAAACCCTATGACTCCTCAAGGTAAGCAGTTGTGCACTTCCCTGTGTGGTAAGAGATAAAGATGGTAACAGGGCATGGGCAGTGAAGAAAATGGGAAAGAATATTTTGTAAACCAAGAAAACCAAAGGCTCTATAAAAGCTCACCTGGAAAGCCTCTGACAGAGCCCCACCCCCACCCTAGACGGCCCCCTCCCCCAACACCCCCACCCCAGTTCTTCAGAAACAGGAGAGGGCAGATGACTGCGTCTTCACTTTTAGTGCTTGAAAGAAAACTAAAACACTAAATATTTTCCCTGAATGTTTTGCATTCAGTTCTGCCCGACCACAATGTGCCAAGCCTTTTTTCCCTTAATTCTCCAAACCCATATGTATTCTAAGGGAAATGTAATCCATGTGTCTCTGATTTGCTTACATTTAAATCACTTTAAAATGTTAACTTTTTAAAAGGATGTCCAAGATATCTTTTGTGTCTTCCTCATGATCCTCCTGCTGGATTCTTAAGAATGTGGCATTGTGTGGTGCCAATGAAAACAAAGCCATGCATAATGAAGCAGAACTTGGGACCCAAGGATCCTGGTGTAGATTTTTGTCTCTGCGCAACATAATCTGCTCCATCATTGATAATCAAGCACCAAGTTGAATTCTTATGGTAGATTTGCTAACTTGAACTGCTATCCATCAGAGCTTTGGAATCAAGCCTGACTTCCTTCAGCTACCTTCCTCAGACTGTCCCAGTGAGATGCCTGAAGTTGCACATGCAAGATAAAACCTTCTTGAGGAGATGTAAGACCAGGGAGAGGATACAAAGAAATCTCAGGTCAGGGAAGATTCTGGTCAGTGATCTTGTCAAAGCCTCTAAAACCATCATCTTCCATTTATAATGTGACAGTTGGTCTCTCATAGCATATGGGAAATGGATGGTCTGAAATAAGATAACGGAGGCCCAGCCTCTCAAATTTCAGAGAGTGGACTTAGTGCATATGAGTCGGTGATTAAAAACGAAGACAGCCCACTTCTATCAATCCTTTCTCCTTTGGTTACAAGTTCTCTCCATGGTGGTGTTGGACCATACAGCCAGGATCACGGCAAATACTTACAAAAGATGGAAGGAAAGAGTTTGCATCCAGTTTCCCACAGGGAGAGTAGCAAAGCAACAAAAGCAGAAGCTTGTTGAGTCCATCTATAATTTTAAAATAAATCAAAACTCAAGAGCTGTGTAAAGGTTCCCTGGAAGGAGGCTAGGTCCTTCCAAGTGGGAGCAGAAAGTGAGCCTGACGTCATTGGAGGAAGCACGGGAAGAAACAGGAGCATTGGAACCTGCTGGAGCAGTGCTCGTGGGCTCTGGGTCACTATTTCATGCTCTCGGCATCCAATAAAGTCAGGCCACCAGTTTAAATGCAGGTGTGGTGATCCTGTCTTCATAAAGCAGGGCTCCCTTCCACCTGTCTCCCTTCCCTGGTGGATTAGGACCCGGTGAGGGTCTTCTGAAGGCTACAGGGGAGCCAAGCCCCTAGCTATCCCAGAAGAAGGCCCGGAGGAGCAGCTGCACAGATTGGCAACCATCTGGTCCTAGCCGACTGGATTCTGGCAGCTGATGCAAAGAGGAAGCTGCAGAGACATCCGGGACGCCCTGTCGTAAACCTAGTTTCTGACCCAGACTTGTGACACTGAATTTATTTCGCCAGGAAAAGAAGGTCTTGATTTATTCTCAATTGTGCCGATCACTATTGGAAAAAAATAAAAGCCTCAGACGCACTCTAGCATTTTTGGAGGAGACTTCAGTGATGAACCCTAAAAGTTGAGCAAACTGTTTGCAATGAGACAAGGCAGGAACATGTCTACCAGTGTCATTTAGCATAGTTGAAGATAGCCCAGCTAAGATCCAGTCCAGTGGACCCTAAGAGAAGAGGAAGTTTCATGTGTGCTTCACTCTTATTTTGCACTTGAAGTTAAACAGATTCAAATTCACAAGCAGGAAACTGTCTTCAACAAAGCAATACCTGTTTCTTAAAAAAAAAAAAAATAGAGCAAAGAAAATAACACAAGGTCTATTTATGGGTGTTCACTCCAACACCCCATAAGTTTCAGCCCAACCTGCCTTCCTCCTCTTTCAGAGGTTTCCCTTCGAGTAGCGAGATCAGCTCTGTGGTCTCAGTCTATTCCTCAGAGACCGATGCCTACTCACAGCAAATGAGTCAGCTGAATACACCTGGCCATTTTGTGTCCCTACCTTGGGAAACACATTGCTTCTCTAAGCTTGGACGGTGTGGGGTACCACAAGAGACCTCCACTTCAGCACCATGAGCTTCTCTCCAGATGTATGTTTACCACAGATCCTACAGTCTACCTGTGCCTACTAGTCCTATTCATTGGACTAACCTCAGTGAGGACACTCAGGAAGCAACTTCAGTGTTTCTCCAGTAGAGGTTTTGACTGTTGTCTGTGGAGGTTCTTTAGCCCAAAGAATTGGCACAGCATAGTAGACAAGTTCCTACCAGAAGAAACACCAGAATCTCACCCCCACTCTCATAACATGTAAACTACCGAATTCAGAAATAAGGGCTTGAAAGAAGTGGGTACATTAAAATCAAGTTGAAAGAAAATTTACTCATATACACATGAGGAAGAAAATCAGGTAACCATAGAAAGCACCCTCCAAAAGAACAAACCCTTAGTCCCACCTTACTTTTGGCTATTCACTGTCCAGAAGCTAGCATATATTAGGACACTATATACTGAAGCTATAGTTCCTTCTACATAGTCTATATTAATGCCATCTCTTTTAATCACTGCATTGGGGGCAGAAACATGGAGGTATAGGCAATTGCATACAGGCCTGGAAACCTGTCTTGTGGAAGAAGAGAACCAGCTCCCCAGAGTTGTTCTCTTACCTCTACACATAACCCATGGCACAGGCACACTGCACTCAAAGATGGACACACACACACACACACACACACACACACAGAGAGAGAGAGAGAGAGAGAGAGAGAGAGAGAGAGAGAGAGAGAGAGAGAGTTAAATCAGTAAATAAAGATTTTTTTTAAATCTAATTACTGGTGGTTTTTTTCATGTGGTCATATAATTTCCCAGGTACTTAAAATGAAAAAGGCCATCATTGTCTTATTTTCAAAACTCCAGTGAAAAGTACAGCCATCCCATCCCACTCAATCTTCATCATTTTTCTGCATCCAGGCAAGATCCAGACTGTGGTTGGTGTGTGTGTGTGTGTGTGTGTGTGTGTGTGTGTGTGTGTACATGCTCATGCAGCTGTGCACATGTATGAAGGTGTGTATTTAGATGCATGTACATGTGTGTAAAGGCCAAATGCTGACATCTTTCTCAATAATTCTCCACCTTATTCTGATCTATACTTTCAAAACCAGCAATGGGGCAATCAAATACACTCTATTCCTTAACATTTTTTATCTAGCTTTCTCTCGCATATCTTTTCCCATCCTGTCTTCTGCTTCTGTATCATCCAGAATCCAGAAGGAATGATCAGAAATAAATGTATAGGAGCCATTTTTCTTAACTGACATGAACCTTTCTCTTGGCTTCAAAATATCCCAGAAACCCCTGTACTAGCCCAGCCTGAATAATCACCCTAGAGACACCTGTGCTCCACAGGGTAACCATGCATCGAGACTCACACTGGGAAAGTATCGATACATCCCTGTTATCTGGCATGATTTCTCTTACTGTTGAATTGTCCTGGGTATGAAACATAAATTATATGACATTCTCACTCCACTGCACAATCGTTCAGCTTGAACAGTACTGCTTCCCAGCTGCCTTCTAATTTCTCTGTGTCCCTGCCATTTGAAGGTTTACACTGAAGCTTCATGTTCTCCAGTAGGACAATTCTGTGGATCCTTTTAAGATGGTCCTACCCTGATGCCCTTGGTTAGGTTCACACAACACAAAGGAGCTCTCCAGTCTTGCAACCCACACCATGGACCTTTTTCTTGCTATCACTGAGTGCTTTCTTCTTGTTAAATGATTAAGAGGATAGCAGGAAGCCTCCTGCTCCACATTCCTCTAAACAGAAGAGGGAAACAGTGTATCTGTATTAAATCACTAGATTTTACATAAAAAAAAGATCTGCCTATATAACAGATCTTCCTACAGCTCCAGAGGGCAGAAGTGGAAGATCAGGGTGCAGACATGGTTTGTTTCTCTCGAGCATGGTTTAATGATGACAACCTTAGCCTTGTTTCTCACATGGTCATGTCTCTCTGTGCTCCCCTGAGCTCACCTTTAGATTAATAACTATCATTTTAAAGACTCTTTGTTCAAAAGTTTCTATGAATTACTGTAGCTGAAACTCAACATTCTAAATTAAGCCTACTTCTGAGCATTGTGACTTCTGCCATGGGAAGTTACCTTTAGAAGGTTACTTAAGAGAGTAACCGAGAAAACATGCTATAGTGTCCTTGTGGCCTCAGCGCAGCTATCAGTGCAGGGTTTCTCCTTCCATGGTGGCCATAGGAAGACCTAACTTTTATAACATGCTCCTCATGATGCTTTCGGTAAACAGACTTTTCACTAAAGACTCTCTTATAAGGGATGTGGCTGAGAGCCAGGGAGGCAAGGTACTGGGGAACCTCCAGCGCTCTTAACTATGTGACCTTCTGAAAGTCACTTCTCTGTGCTCTCCTTCTGGCAAACTGGGGGAATCACACGATTGATGTGGGACTCATTACAGAAGATGCCTGTAAACCACTTAAGGTTCTTGAGGAAGTTGCTATATAAATACAAAACAGTATCTATTAAAGTTGGCTTATTTGTAGGGGAAAAAAGACTCTTTGTTCAAATAGTGTTCCATTCAGAGGTCTTGGGTATTAAAACTCTAAACACATGATTTTGTGGGAGCCTTCAGTTCCACATATTTTTAAAAAAGTCTGCTTTACAATGTTGAACTTTAAATCGTTGCCATGTTCCCACTGTTCAAGAAAGAACACTGCTTGTGTGGAGGGGAGATGCTATGCATTGGCATGGGGACATAAGAAAGACCCTAAAAGAAGGCAAGGATGATGATCTAAATTCTGACAACTCTTTCTACCAGTGGAAAGATTCCTCTCTCCAAGCAGAAAAGCCCTACCAAACCCAATGGTGCCTTTACCATAGTCTGAGACAATTTACTGACATGACCTGAGGAAGAAAAAAACAGCCTCCCCTAAAGCTCTTGCTATGCTTCTCTTCAGAACCCCCTCAACATCACTCTTTGATTCTGCTGCTGTAATGAGATTCAAGTCACAGAATGTTCCCAGTCAGGAGGCACAATGTGTTGTCCATGAGGAAGTACAGTACACCCACGCCTCCTCTTGAGTCATAAGAGCTGAGATCCCAGGTGCTACTCAGTGCTCTATACCGAGTTCAGAAATGGCTCCTCATGACCTAATATCCATCTGATTCCCTTCTTCCTTCAGAAACCCAACATGTAAGACACTCAGGGTAGAAGAAAGATGCAGAGCTTCATTACTAACCCCAGTTTTTAAATAAAGATAGGAGACAGCATTGTTTGGGAAAAATCTATATTGTGCTATTACCCTGTACCCTAATATAACATTCATTCTTTTTCTTTAGGAGGTTCTTTCCCTCGTCTACAGCTGTCTTCAGCCCTTGTTCCTGCCTCTGGGAGAAACCCCATCGCCAGTGAGAATGGAGAAGCATGTCTTCTGTGAAAGCTGCAGTCTACCAACAAAACTTTATTTACATTGCCACCATCAATTAAGACCCTCCTAGACTACTGCTTTATTGGGGCTGGGGATTAGCATCTTAAAAATATTGAGCGAACTCAAATACTTTGTGCTTCTAGCCAGTTGTGTTCTATGTAACCAGACCCCAACTTATTTCCTAGACATAGAAAGAAGTGGCATTGCTTTAAAGACTTTGAAGAATAAGTCCAGTAAAAATTTTTTGTTGAGCAAAGTGACTCATGGGAAAGATCAAATTAAGGGTGTGGTACCGCCGTTCAAGCCAGTTAACTTCAAGGTAGCCAACACTGAGAGAGGTGTGGAGACCAGAAAGGAAATAAACACAGTCACCATGAGGCTTAATTAACTCAGGCTGCTTTAACAAATATTCAGTTAAAATAACCTCTTTTCATCTCTTCAGGCTTGTTTTGTGCCACACCCTTCTCTACAACATTCTTACCAAACACACAAGCATTGCTTTTCTCACAACATGGTAAAACTTGTTAAATGCATAACTGCTATTCATGCATATAGGATCTGAGTCTTTAAATTTTGTCCATTCCTGACTGACAGTGAGCTCCCACAAAACTAACTTCTATGTACCTGGCAATACAGAGAATATGGGAGGTCCTTCCATCAGGAAATCAACCATGACAATCAGGATCTACCATTCCGCCTGTATTCTATACATTTTGAGTTGGGCAACTTTGTCAAGTGTCTAAATTTCAATAAAATAAATAGCCTTTTTGATTAAGGTATCAGACTCAGAGGAAAAAGAACTATATAATATTTAATATTAACTATATCTTACAGTTGTTGAAAAAATGGGATTGATTAACTCTTCTGTGGTAGAATGGGAAAAGCAGATAATTTGGAGTTAGAAAAGGACCTAGATAAACTAATTTAATGTTTGATCCTGTGGGAGTTCTTAAGTGGACTTAAACAAGATTCTCAAAAAGAGAATTGTTTATAGTAGCCCCACACGCCCACAAGGGATACATTCATTACAAGACATTGTGGATACTATAACATCTAACAGTCTTTTTCTTACAGAGTCCCTAAGATAAAGTTTAATTTATGAATAAACCACAGTAAGAGATGAATGATAACTAATAATAAAAATAGAACAATATACCCATGTACTAAGATAAGATTTCTGGCAGCAATATTCTTGGGCCTTCATGAATTTAACAACCCATTCATTGAGCACAAGAATCGTGACACCAGAACAGTCGATCTGATAAGAGGTATGGTGTCCAAATAAGTAACAGGCAGGGTGATTCACATCCTGGGCAGGATGGAGAAGGCCAGTGTGAGATTTTATCATGCTGCTCAAAACTGCATGCAATTTTAAACTTATGAATTGTTTATTTCTGGAATTTTCCATTCAACATTTTTGAAGCATCATTGACTGAAACCACAGTTGAGAGGGATTAGTGAATAATGACTTTGATAAACAATACTGATTTGATCCCCTCGAATATAACAAGGTGGTTGACTAAACTAATTCATACTAGGTCAACAAGAAAGGGAGGAGGAAGAATGAGAGAAGGGGAAATTTCCCTCCAGGAAGTTTGTTTTATTACATCACTATGTGGCAAACAAAATTTAAATGGAATTTATAAAATTAACATTTGCACAAGTAAACTTGGTGGGATTAAGTCAACAACAATAACTTGGTTTATAATCCCCATGGATCTGAGTTGTGTAGACAGGGAGAGACTTCATCACATTAAGGAAAGATGTAGTAAATACTAGACACTACTCTACAAGTTGTTATTTACAATATACTATTCTATTTCATTAAAAGTCATATATCTGACAATGCTACCTAACTTAAATATTGTAGAACATTGGCCAAAAAAAGAAGGAATAAGTGATTTTCAGAGTCAGCCAAAAAATTATAATACTTTTGGAATCGAATTTAGGAAAGTTTTATTCATTGTAAACAATCATAGAATTTCATTATATTTTCATACACGTGGATCATGTCCTTTGGCATATTTATTCACTCTGTGTTGTACCTGCTCCCAGGAAAACCTTTTGATTTGGGAAATGCTGGTGGAGCCTCTCAGTAGGTTCTGAAGGGTTACTACAAAACTCCTAAGGTAGGTTTTACAGATAAGGTGGACCCACTGGACATACTCAGTAGACAAAAGAACCCCCATGCCAACAGATGTAGTGAAATGGACAGAGAAAGATTTGGAAATTTCAGGGAAAGATTCAGACTGGTTTGTAAGATTTTTGGATAGAAGCAGCCAGAGTTGGGCCTGAATAATAAATTGACAATACAGTAAGTGACACTGGGTGATTTGTAAACCAGCAAAAAGTCATCTTTCTCTACCCGTTAGCAATAGAATTCATAAGTGACATTAAGGCAATCGGAAGCTCTTGCAGTAAAATACTTGCAAAAGCAGACAATGTGGAAAACGCTGTGCAGAGGCAGAGGGTAGAGGAAAAGGGTTCTAATGCTCTTTGGTGGACAGGAGGCGGTGAATGTCTGAATGAAAGCAGTGGGCGGGACAAGGAAGGAAATAGAGTCTCCTGGTAAGTTCAGGTCATCAGTTTAAACAAAAATAACATGTGACACAGGAAAGAAAAATGAAAGACCCAGTGCATTTGACCTTGATGACTGGATAAAAGGCAGTGATATTCAAGGGGTGTGGAAAGTGAGCTCAAAAGGAGAAAATAACAAGTTTGCATGAAACCAGTTGACTATATGTTTGCAGATGAAGCGCAGTCTGTTTGCCATTAGACTACATGTATGCTGCTAGGTCATGGGCAATGAGCACTGAGAACTCTAGGAACAGATGTGATGGAAGAGCTGGGGACTCAGAAGTATAGTTGAATCTAAGGAAAAAGTATAAGAACTTCTACATGACTGTATAGCAGCTGGTATCGAGATACAGATGAGGTATTCCTAGAACATTCCAGAAGAGCTGGGTTTCTGGTGCCCAGACTGTGGCAATCGTTTGCCTGCTTCTCTTGACTTCCTGTCCTGCCTTCTGCTATCTTCTTGTACTTTACACAAGTAGCACGTAATGGTCATAAAATAAAGAGACCGATGAGCTCCTCTGGTAAAAGATTTGTTGAAAAGAAAACTGAAGTTTTTGATTTACTGTGGAATTCTAGTGTGTGTGTGTGTGTGTGTGTGTGTGTGTGTCTATGTGTGTGTCTGTGTGTCTGAGTACATGCATGTGTGTGTATGTCTGTGTACATGTGTACATGTGTGTGTATGTGTGTGTGTGCCTGTGGATGGATGTATATGTGCATGTGTGTGCACACACAGGAGAGGCTGGACATTAACCTCGGGTTTTGTTTCTCAGGAATTGTCCACCTTGTGCTTTTGAGACAGTCTCTCGTGTCCTGGAGCTCTGTAAGTAGGCTAGGCTAGCTGTCCATCACCACTTGGAAGCCCACTTGACTCTGCCTTCCCAGCACTAGGATTACAAGGTGGGGCCATCACACCCCAATTTTCATGTGGACTCTGGGAATCAAATTCAAGTTCTCCTACTTAATACAGTACTCCTAAAATGCAGCAAGCATTTGAATGACTGAACCATCTCTACAAAACCCTAGATATAATTATTCTTACATGAATTACTGGGGCTTTCTTATGTGAGAAAAAAATGAAAAAAAAAATGCCATTAAATTCTTATAAAGATATTCAAATCCTTAATTTTCCTAGATAAAAGAATGTATTCTCTTTATTTTTATAGCACACAATGTAATATATGTAGATAAAGGGAGCCATGATTACAATTTCTTTCAGCTGAGAAATATAATGTAGGAAATGAAGTTCTTAGTATCTGTCAAACTTCAAAACTATATTGGCTATCAAATCTATTTGTTCCAAACCTTGAGTTAAGCCAAGCCCTGTCCCACAGAAGACAGTGAAGTTCTCTCTTCCTAGTGGCCAGAACACTGTCCTAGATGCAATACATATGCAATGAATATTTTTCATCTGCTAGAAAGACCATGACTGTATTCCTGTAATGAGCTGCATTCTTTGCATGCTAGGCCTTCCCTCTCCTTTTCAGAGTGGGTCGGCTATCTGAATTCTCTGACTAATAAAAATGTAGTGTGATTCATGCTGCACATCAAGAGACTGTGGTTTATGTTTTTGTCTGTTTAAAATGATCTTGAAAGCCAGCCATTACATACAAAGTACCACATTCAAGAGAGACCAGAAAAAAACCATATGGGAGAAGCCTGAAGGCATCTTGGATACTGCATAGCCCATACAGAGATGCAAACTCATGTTAACTATCTGTATCTTAGCAATTACGTGATTTAAAACACGAAGGAAACAAACCACACATCAAAACATATGTAAATGAGTATTTTGTGATAATATATGTAGTAAAGGTCATATGAGCATGTATGTTTATTTTTGAAGCTCATATATATGTTATGTATTTTAGAAGCAATAAGTCCTAAAATAATTAAATATTCTAGAGTACATCATTTGAGATATAATCTGATAACTTTGAATGACTGAGCTATTTTTATAATATACTCTTACCTAAACAAATGTTTTTTTAAAAAATTTGACTTTTTTAGTGTTACTTTATGGCCTAGATAATACCTCCCAAAATGATAAACCCCTCAAATTTTAAATCATATCCAGAAAAAAAAAACTTATTCTTACATTATTCCTGCAGACAACTTGCTTTTGACATGACTCAACTTGTTTTGTTTTCTGGTGTTGAAAGCAGTGGAAAAAATGATCCATTTAATAAACGTTTCTGAAAAACATTAACATGTAACAAGTGAAAAGGGACATGCTTTTAAAGCTAAGAGAAAACAAAGCCAGCTGTCCAGAGGGGGGAAAAAAACGAGTCAACTGAACTAACCGAGCACGGTTTTATTTTCAAACGCGCCCTCAAAGACCACTCATGAACAATAGAGGCCGCTTTGGAAAAGAACTGATTTGAAAAATTACGAGAACAAGTTCTGTAAAAGGAAATGCGAAGACAAAGACACACCATAGCAAAAATAATGCTCACCACACAGAGGCCTGATGCTAGAGACACAATGCAGTGCAAGCGAGCCCAAACAACTCCGAGGGGACCACCAGAAAAGAGCCAGGGAGTGGTCTAGTCAAGGGCTGCCCAGCTCAGTTCTCCCGGGTCTACTGCTCACTGGCAGGTTCTGAGGCTCCACTTTCAATCCCAATCCAGGAGGAAACACTGGGTGACCCCCATAGTGACTTGCTCCCCATCTATCATATTATGGCAAAATAAACTCAAAAGAATCATTAAGATGAATTAGCCATTGCACTACTGTGTTCTGTCGAGAATTTGGAGAACACCCTGGTTGGACACTGGGGTGTGCTTCAGTCTGCTATATAAGAATTTTAGCGAAATGACTCAGATCTAAGTCTCTATTTCTAGCCACAATTCATACATTACCAGAAAATGTAGTTCCTACCACTAGACTATCTAAGATCCTTCTATGCCAGTGTCCCTCTGATGTGTCACAGAGGAAGTGTGCCTTCAAAGGAGGTGCTGTCACTTTTCTCTCTTGATAATCCTGCAGCGTATCATAACATCTCTAATGCAGCAGAACAAGCTGGAACTAGAAGATGGACACTGATCATGAGGCAGGATTTATGCCCAATTCCAAAGGTCATATATTTTCTCATATCCTTTAATAGCACCATAAAAACTAAAGGAAAAATTCAGTGGAAATGTATTTTATAATATATGTATGCTTAAATTTATTTATGTTTTGGTTTTCTGACACACAGTTTCTCTGTATAGCCTTGGCTGTACTGGAACTCATTCTATAGACCAGGCTGACCTCAAACTCATATCTACCTGCCTCTGCTTCTTTAGTGCTGAGGATAAAGGTGTGTGCTACCACCCCAGGGTTGCTGTGGCTTCAAAAATTATATAAGAAAATCTTACTTCCCAATGTTTCAGTTCCTAGTCACTTGTGGCTATCAGTCCACCACAGCTCCCCGACATAGCATAGCGATTTGCATCTGTTCCCACTTGGTCAGAAAACCTTCAGGGACAGGGCGTTTGCTTTCATTCACCATGCCCACCTAGCCTCTGCCTAGAAGTGGTAGTTTTTCATAACCGTAGAGCTGACTTGAGCAATTCAAGATAAATTTTATAAAAGGAAAAGCCAACACTAAGAATGATGTAGCCATGATGTTGGCCTGGTTCACACACTTTTCTCCTATTACTTTGCCCATTCATTTGTAATTTAGAGAAAAGCACTGTCACTTACAATGAAAAGCCTAGCTGCATACCCACCTGCATTCTCCCAGAGAGGCTGCTAGTTCCTTGGCTTGGTTTATTTTTATACAATATGAACAACTCAAAAGTTCTAGATTTGGCTTTTCACGGTTCCCTTCTCCCCGGTTTCATACTTCCATTTCATCCCAAGACTGAAGAAAGGTATCTTTTTAGCTGCCTCCCACATCCCACATCCCACATCCCACATCC
Organism: Micromys minutus; assembly: GCF_963924665.1. Lineage (NCBI taxonomy): Eukaryota > Metazoa > Chordata > Mammalia > Rodentia > Muridae > Micromys > Micromys minutus. Next base: position 64,106,856 of record NC_137973.1, on the reverse strand, counting down.
ACATAGACATAGTCCAGTAATTCTCAGTGCTGTGTCCTTGTAGAACTGGCTGCTAAGGGCTGGGCAGAGTATCGAGTCAGCTTCTCTGAGGACAAGCTCACCTCCCAAGTCCTCATGGCTCCAGCAGATGTGCACCCTTGGCAGAGGTGTTTCCATCTTCTTCTGTCTCTAAAGCCAACCAGGTCCCCAAATCTCCCATTCAATGTGACCATGCACTGTTAGGATGTAGAGAACCAGGGAGGTCCTCATCCTGTAGAACATGGCCATGCGCTCTCAGAATGCAGAGCAGCAGGAGAAAGAAACCAAGGAGCCTTCCGTTCTCCTGCCTCCTCATAGCTATTGTCACACCTCTGTCACTGCATATGGCCACGCTGCTGGGACTGCCTGTAGAAGGGGTTTCCACCAAGATCAGCCTCTGCCTTGATGAAGGTAAAATTATATGCTGAGTTGCATTGAGCCTGAAAGAGACAACAGTTCCAAAGACCTTCTCTCTGCATTTATGCGAGCAGCGTTTGGCTTAGAGGAGAGTCGCCCAAACAATTTGTAAAATGTCCCGTGATTTTTCTCTCTATGACAACTCACATACGTTGGGTCTCAGACCTCAGGAATGAGGAATGAGGTACAGTCACAAGCTTTGTTGGTGGCAGAATGAGAGCAATGAAGCAGCTTTCCAAGATGGACTCACATCATCTCAGGATGGGCTCATGTGGTCTTTGCCACCCACCCATCTTCAAAATGTTAACCCAGGATTGCTCCTGTCTAAAGGAAATACAGAGACAACCAGTGGAGCAGAAACTGAAGGAAAGGCCATCCAGAGACTGCCCTACCTGGGGATCCATCCCACATGCAGACACCAAACCCAGACACTTGCTGATGCCAAGAAGTGTTTGCTGACAGGAACCTGACAGCTGTCTCCTGAGAGGCTATGCCAGATCCTGACCAATACAGATGCGGATGCTTGAAGCCAACCATCAATGGAGTAATTACAGAAAGGACTGAAGGAGCTGAAGGGGCCTTATCTGTCATCAATGGAGGGGAGGCCCTTTGTTCTGTGAAGGTTTGATGCCCCAGTGTAGAGGAATGCTAGGGCAGTGAGGCAGGAGTGGGTGGGTTGGTGGGGAAGTAACCTCATAGAAGCAGGGTAAGGGGGGATTGGATTGGGGTTTACAGAAGGGAAACCTGGAAAGGGGATAACATTTGAAATGTAAATAAATAAAATATCCAATTTAAAAAAAAAGAATGAACATGAATATACCAATACTTATCTGATATACATACATATATTCATTTTAGCACAGGAACTTAGTCAACATAAGCACATACACATATATTCACCTTAAATCTGAAAGTAGAAAGTCATATGTTCAAATTCCAGTTCTTCCTCACCTACTTTAATAGTTTTCTGGATGTCTTGCTATGATTTCACAGAAACAAAGCCACATGTTCCTACAATATGTATTTATCTTCAAAGAATACTTCTCAAATGTGTATGATCGTCATGTTCAAATCAAAAAACAAATTTCATGTGTGGCTTAAAGGTTACACAACTATGAAAATTGTTTCTAACAAAATATTTGCATTTTGATAAGCACCGTAACGAATATACGAATTGGATGTACATGTGTAGCGGATATGTGCCTAGTAACCAAAGAAACTCCTATGTCTTTAGGTTGTGTGCTGCTTTGGGCTGTGTCTACAACGTCTTGACACACCTGTGAACTTCCAAATGTTTAAAGTATTACAAAATTTTCAGAAAAAATATGAATTTATTTTTACAGAGACTTACTGAGAAGAGTTTTGCAGAGTTAGACAATTCCTGGAGGGTTAGAGACACTAAACTGGAGACTGGGGACATGTCCCTTCTGTCTCCACAACCAAAACAATGACTCAAAGAAAAATCCATCAATAGGTTCACTCCTTAGACAAACAAAAGCTTATTATTTTAGGCAAAAAAAAAAAAAAAAAACTTTCAGTTTTGAATATTACTCCTAATCCATTCTCCATTTTTCTTTCAGTAGAGCAATTTCCTTTCAAGTGGAAGTAGGTGCATCTTCACATCTATTTGAAAATGCAATTAGATAGAAACCTAATACACACCAGCTGGAGAGCGAACAACCCATTTTTCCTCTTCCTAGACAAGGTCACACTGCTGAGCACACTCAAGTTAAGCGTGATACAGAAGTTAAGCCATAAATCCAATGAGATGGAAGTCTCTGGCAGCCCAGACACAAGGCCTAGTGTCAAAGGGGCTCACACTCAATTTTCTCTGTTTCATTTAAAAACTCTCAACCCTTATTAACAAATAGCCCTTTCTTAGGGGGAAAAAATAGTCATAGTATTTTAGAGACCAGATCAACAAAAGACACTGTCATTTTTTTAAAAAAAACAAACCAAAACATATTTGAGGTAAAAAAAATGTAAGTGAAACTAATTTGCTACATATGTTTTATACATACAGTACATAAGGGGCTTTCTCCGACGCCATATGGAACGCATCTGAACTTGTAAGACAATGACCTTCATAAATCACTCTAGGCTCCAACTCCAAATTATGTCTTGTTCTCCCACTCATGGGATAGTCACTATATCTCATATAAATTCATTATGTTATATGTGCACAATAATCTATCTCTACCTTTATAAGGAATTATGTCATAACACACAGGCAAGGATCTCCAAAACAGAACAAGCTCACCCACCAGATGTGCCAGCATACACTGCAGCTTCCTACGTGTGTTCCATGACACAGCCCCTCACACTGTTAGTAAAAAGGGAAATTCGTGGAGAAAGTAATGCTCGAACTAATAACAAAATTGCCTCTATGAATTCTTAATCTTTGTCCCCGGCGATCAGAATATAAACTAAAACTATCTTGCATATGTCCTTCCTATACATTTTCATTTATGCCCACATATTGGCCTACAGATTTTCATCTGTGCTAAACCACTAGCCAGCTTCTACCAGAATTTTCTCTTAACATATAAATTGCTGGGATGCAATGGTTTATATTAAGGGAGCAGCAAAGCTTGCCAATGGTGGATGGAGAAGATCAAGGAAACACAGATAATCCACTCTTTTTCCATGAAAAATTGCCTCTTACCACCTTTCTCCTGATGTAATCCTTCTTTCATGTTCTATAGCTCGGCAGAGCAAGTTTGTCCTCTTGTTCACCTGGAACCACTGGAGGAAATGAGCACTGAGATAAGGTGGATCAAACTTCCTGATTCTTCTTCTTTACCAGCCTGAAACTTCTTAGATCCATAATGTGAAAGGAAAACCACTGAGAATAACTCATGAGGGACCCTGCGTAAGAACAACCTTTCCAGCCTTTCAGCCCTCTGCTATCATCTCCTTTCCCTAATTCTAGTGTTTTCTTTCAATCTATGTCAAAGATCAAGCATGCAACATCAGGTAACAGAAAGGACATGATGAACGCACATTGAAAGAGTTAAGTAAGCATTAGCGGCTAGAATGAGAAGTTATTACCAACCTCAACAAATGAGGTAGGAAGCTTTGAAAAGAAAGGCTGCATTTAAATTTTTTGGTGATTGGATGGGATACCATAAGGGCATCTGCTAGCTATAATAATAATAAAAATAACAACAATTATAATAATAATAATGATAATGATAATAATAATAATAATAATAATAATAATAATAAGGTAACAGCCTGGTTCATGTATGAAATACAGAATGCAGCTAAAATTTGCTGGAGAAAGACTTATCACTGGAAACTGACATCCACATCAGCTCTGGCTGGTATTCATTTTAAGAGGGAGAGAGGGTCAATAAAGAGTGACAAAGAAGTGACTCATAACAACATCAGAAACGAGGAATATAAATGTCCCAACTTGACATCAGGTTATCAAGATGCCTTACTTTCTGTTGCAGTGATGAACACCATGTCTAAAACTATTCTTGGGAAGACAGGGTTTGTTTCAGTGTTACAGCATATAGTTCATTATGAAGGGAAGTCAGGTCTGGAACTGGAAACAAAATATGAAGCAAAGACCATGGAGAAACGCTGCTTACTGACTTGCTCTCTATGGCTTGTTCACCTTGATTTCTTATACACAGAACCAGAATTGTCCATGAGTATGACCACTCACATTAGACCTGTATCTCACACTTCAACTAATTCTAGATTAGAGGATAGTCTATACTTCCCTCACGGAAATGTTATAAGTATTTTTTTTTAAGATAGAGTTCTGGTTAATAGGGAGCACTGGCTGTTTTTCCACAGGACCCTGGTTCAATTCTCAGTACCAGTGACAGCTCATCAGTGTTTGCAATTACAGTTCCAGGGATCCAGTGCTCCCTCTGGCCTCCATGGGCACTGGGAATATGCATGATACACAAACATATGTGTAGTCAAACATACATAAAAAATATTTTAATTGTCCCTAGGGAAAAAAAGATTGAAAGGATCAATATTACCCACAAGTACCTTGACTGAGTATCAGAAAAATATCTTTAAAGACATCACAACAGAATCAAACCCTCAATAAAAAAAAAAATATTCAGAAAGCCTGGAGTATTCTACATGTACAAAATATTCTATGGCTATGACTCACAACACACAGAAAAAAAATCAACAGAAATAGAAATGACAGAATTAGGTGAGGTGATGATGTTTTCCCAACAATTTTCTAAGTGTTCAGTGTGTTCAAAGACTTAAAAGAAATCATAAGCACAATGAGGAAAAAGATGTAACATGTAACGTCAGGGCCTCTGCTCATTTGGATAGGCACAAAACCAAAAATCCACTAGACAGGATTAAAAATAAATTGTAGGCTGTAGAAACATAGAGGTATTTGAAAATATAACCTTTGAATGTATGGTGGTGACACACAAATTAAAGACTGAAAAGAAGAATAACAGACAAATTAACAAAATAACAACAATCAAAAAAATCACTAAAAAAATGACTAAAATATTTCTGTTGTTTTGGGTTTCGTGAAATATTTTGTTTGTTTTTCAAACTTGATGAAAGCTGCAAATGCACCAATTCTAACTCTTATAGGCAAAAGCATAAGCTAAAATAAAACACAGATCTTCTCATAAACTATGTTCACTAAAAATCAATTGAAAGACATGGTTAAAGTATCAGGAGTGGGGAAGTTAACCTGGAGTTATATGCTGGCCAAATGTTGGTGCTACAAGTCTATATTGAAAGAGACTGCTAACTAACAGAAGTTCTTTAGGCAGCAGAAAAATAATTCACACTGGAAACTTTGATTTAAACAAATGAAGAATGTTAGAAATAATAGGTATTTTTGTTAAATGTTATTTTAGTTTTAAGATATTTTTATTACCTGGTTATAGAAAAAAACAGTAACAATGGACTATAGAGTTTGCAGAATATCTAGAAATAGCATGATGCAGTCATAGTATCATGGTATAAGGGATGGAGTTGACAATGAAGTACATTGTTGAAACTCCTACCACCAAATATAAATCAATTTCATATTTTGAAGATAACTTGAACAAGTTAAAGGTGCATAACATCTACTAAATATTTGAACAACTACTGAATATTTGGCAGTAGAGAGAGTTCGTAAAAAAAATAGACATGAGCAAAACTAATGAAGCAAAGTAATTAAAACACAAATGCAACAAGTTAATTAAAACACAAATGCAGCAAAGTAATTAAAACAAATATGCAACAAAGTAAGTAAAACACAAAACAACAAAGTAAGTAAACACTGGGGATGCTCAAGCCAAGAAAAGCTTTTTTAAAAAAATAAGGGAGAACAACAAAGAACATATAAAATCAGGACAAATATTTTAAAATGACATCAATAATTCCATTAAGTATAAATTGTCTAAACCTTGAAATGAAAAGTCAAAGAGGTTTCAAGTTAATTTTTTCAGTATTCCACTTATTTCATTCACTTCCACTGTTTTCATATTATCTATCTCTACTGACAATTTTGGTAGTTGTTCAAAGTTTTATATTATGTGCCTTTAACTTGTCCAAATTAATCTTCCAAATATTAAATTTCAGTTATATACTATCTGCAAGAAGACAGGAAACCCACTTTATATATAAACACATATTCAATCTAATAGTAAAAAAAAAGTACACAGATGTATAAATAGAATTTATAAGAAAGAGTATTATGTAAAATTGACTTTACAGCAAGTTATGCTATTTGAAGGAATAGAGAGGAACATTTTATTATAAGCAAGAAGCTTATTCACCTTGATGGCTTTTTAACTGATAGAAATGAGTAGAAATATCAACAATGTTTCCTTCTGCAGCCAGAAAAATTTGGAAATATAGCCAAGGCAAACTGATTTGCGAACACAGTCCATTCAAATTTAAAGGAATTATGGTTTGTGAGGTTGACAATCACTTTGATATTGTCCTAAGAAGATTGCCTTGATTTCCAAATGCGCATGCTCACTCCAAATGCAACCCAAGGTGAATGATTACAGGGACAATAGCCTTAGATAATTTTTAAGATTTAAAAATAGAATCAATTAAACCTGTTATCAGAATGGGTGTGATTTCATAAATATGACATCACCAAGGAAAGAAGTCTCCAGGAACCCCTGTGAAGGACTGATTATATTGTTTGGGCTAACAAACGTGGGAAGATTCACCCTGAAGCTAGAAAGTCCCTTCCTCGGGCTGGGAAGGTGATGAGCATAAGTATTTCTTGTTCTCCTTTTCTGGATGGTGGTTGTGATGTGTCAGATGCTTCAAGGTCCTGCTGCCTTGAGGCCACCAACAATCCTGACACAATGAACACTCAGAACTGTGAACTGGAACAAATCCAGTCTTCTTTAGGATGACATTTTTAGACTATTGATCACAGCAAGAGAAACAGTTAACTAAGATGATAGTCATACTCTCACAGATGCAAATGTCCACCTGAATGTGCTGCAAAGCTTAAAACACCAAATTTATTCAATCTTTCCATTATCTCAATCAGTGTATGTTAGCATTTCTTCTAGGCTAGGCCCCACAGTTACCTAGCAACAGCCAGGTATGCCTGATTCAGTATAAGAGGCTGCTCACCCCCTCCTCTTACTCTCTTGCTCGCTTGCCCTCTTATTTTCTTGCTCTCTTCCTTCCCTCTCTGCCCCTTCTTTCCTCATTCCACTCCCCCTTCCTTCTCCAGGAGTTCATGGCTGGCCTCTACACCTCTCCTACACTTCTCCTCTCCTCTCTCTCCCCTCCCTTCCCAATTCTCCATCTTATGTCCTAAATAAACTCTATTCTATTCTATACCCATCTTTTGGCTGGTACCTCAGCATAGGCCCACAGAGGCACCCCTTCCCCCGCACCATACCATGCCTCTACCAAACATATCCTTGGCTTCCTTTCTTTTTTATAAAACACAACTGTATATAGATAGGGAAAGACCATCATGTTAATGGTCTTCCATAACCAAAATTTATTGAAACTCAGAGATATCTAAAAATCTGTTCACATCTCCCTTGCTTTGTAAATCTTCTCAGCTAGATCATTGCTGTTAGCTTCCTACTCAAGGTCCCTCTTAACTATACTTGTTTAGCAAGTTTTTGGTTAGGATATGTGACCTGTACAATTTGAATAAAATAATGTATAAAAGTCCTAGACGCTTCACAGATTAGGAAATATGATGATCAACCAATATTCATAAAATTGCAGAGCTTTACAGATCCTTAAAATAATAAACCTTTGTATATTGTACATATAATATAGACTATGTATATTATACACTATGTATAATATATGCTGGGTACATATAATGTATAGGTATAACACATATAGTGTACACTATGTATATCAAAGATCTTAAGAGTACCTGGCAGTTAATAAATATTCAGGAAACATTGTTAATCAAATGAATGAAAGACCACAGTTGGAAGAAATGACTCGGTGCTTAAGAGTATGTAATGCTCTTGTGGAGAACCTGGGTTTGGTTCCCAGGACCCAAGTCAGATGGCTCACAATTGTCTGTAACTCCAGTTCCATCAGATCTAACACCCTCTTTTGGCCTCTGGACTCATTCACATGCACGCACACATGCACATAACACCTACATACACACATACACATATATAATTAAAGATAAATAATTTTTAAAGGTCAAAGTTGGATACACATGATATCAGAACACCCAAGCAAAGACAACTGAATGAGTTCTTCAAACAAAAATAAGACAGAAAGACAACATTTCAGCTGGGCTCCTGGCCAAGCAAACAGAATATGGAAAATGTTGAAACAAAACAATCCTGGGAGAATCATAGAGAGGTCAGTGTGTTTTGTCTGTTGTGAAGAGAGGGGGTAGCAATCACGCTAAAGGAGTGAGACCACAGAGGACTTCCCACATCATACTGTGATGTTAGAACTCAGTACGTGGATGGTACATCACTGGAGAGAATTATGCAAGCAGGCCCACTAGCAAATCTCCTAAGGACATTCATCCCGAAGCAATAATTGAGGGTTAACCAGAAAACAAAGCTTTTGATGGAGAAACTAGCTCCACTGCCAACAGTGTGTGAGACCTGTAAACAGTGTGGTAGTGAAGAATCTATTTTTTCCTTCAAAAATTACTTCCAAGCCACAGATAGAACAAAAAAAATAGATCATTTCATTAAGCTGGTTTATCCACAGTGAAGGAGAGCCTCCCAGATACAGGGACTGTCAAGGTCATTCCAGGCAGACAGATGACCAGAAACATACTGCAGACAAACCGCAGAATAGAGTAATTTTTGCCCAAATAAGGGTATCCCCAAGAGCACTTTATTTGCCACAACAGCAAGTGCATCTTTTACTATCCTGAGACCCAAAAGTCACTGGGCAAAGGGAAAAATACTCCAGGCTCCAGGGAAAGGCTGTGGGCCAGGCAGGGACTCAGCCAGACTTTTCCTGTTGCTGATGGCTCCTACGGGATAGTTTTCAGGGTCAGAGAACAATGACAGACAGAAAAATCCCAGCTCCAGTCACAAGCACCTCGAGAAGCACTGGAGCTCCAGGGGAGAAACAAAACCAATACAAGGAAATTTTAAAAAGAAATTCTGAGTTTTATCTTACCTCACTTCATTCCTAAAAGACCAAATGAACAGAAAATAGAAACACGGAAAGACAGGAAAAACCTATATAATAAAATTAGTCGAGTAATATTATTATGAAATTGATAGGCCTCTAGATGTATGACCTAAAATATGTAGGATTTCCTTTTTCAACACTAGTAGTACATTCCAAAAGTCAACATTATATTATGTCATGGGGAAAAAAAACTTTAAAAAAATTAAAAACAGAAGTAGTACATTTGATAGTCTCTTCCCAGAAGCAATAAAAAACAAAACAAGACAGAAAAAGGAAAAAAAAAAAACCACACCTTGACTAGAAACCATACCACTGCCACTTTACTGTAAACTCATGAGGGTTTAGAGTAAAGATGTGGGGAATTAATCCACTGACAGAACTCTGCTGGTTTTCTGAAATACCTGAGGGGGGGCATGTCTCTAAGAAATCAGTGGATGACAGAACTATCATTAGCATTCAACAAAAGTGCTGAAGTACCCAGAAGGCCCTTCGACAGATTCCTGCAGTGTAGACTCAGGGAACAGAGAACTAAGAACAGCATTTCAGAAAGAAAAAGTTCATTTCCAGCCGATTTCAGATTGCAGTCACACTTAACTTCTGTGGTACGATCTGCACAGTGAGATGACTATCTAAATAAGTCCTAGAACAGATCTCAAAATAGAGACAGAGCAAGAGAGGCACACTGTCAAACACTGGCTAAGTGACTTTTGTAATCAGAAGGAGGTGAGGGAACACAGGAGAGGGTTTCACACTGTTTTTTTTTTAAGTAGGTGATCTCATATTGTATACATGTCACACTATATTTTATAGATATGTATAGTTATGATGTGGTACAAATTAACTTTTTTAGTTAAATAAATATTTGAGAATATATGAAATGAAGAAAATGGTACAGGAAAAAGATTTAAAGGCATGTTCAAAGGCACTTCACGCCTTTCTTTGCATTTATAATTACAATTTGTATATCCACACTTCCTGCTCTACTCTCAGTTGCAGGAGAGTATGAGATGTGTTGGGGGGGATTAAAAAGAAATGAAAGAACATATGTATGATGGAGGGAAAAGTGTATTAAGCCAGAGGCAGACACATCTGGGAGATTCCAGAGTGGTCCTGACACTGAATCATGTGGGGAGAGGGGGAGAAGAAGGAAGAGGAACAGAGTGGGAGAAAGTATACAGCCAGGAGACCAAAAAGGGGGGGTCAATAAAAGAGTAGGTAAGCAAAAATATCTGAATTATGTAGGGAAGAACCTCTGGGGGATGGGCACCCCAGCCCCTGAGCTGGAGAGTTCAGTGAGGATAGGGCTTGCCAGCCACATTTCTAAGAGGTAGGGACTAAGGTGTGCAGGGAGAACCTGGAGGCCATGTCTGCTTTGATGTGTTAAATAGGCACCTCAGCCTCAGCCTCTTGCTCTGGGTTTGAAACTTAACATATAGTTAAGGTGTTTGTTCTAAGCTTTGTTTCTCTCAGAACAAGCACTCATTGAATTGAAGCTGACCAATGACTATTAGCATCAAGAGTAAATAGGAAAAAACTAATCAATGCATGTGAATTCCCTTTGTTTCAAATCCCTCTTTCCTATTCTGCTTCTATGTATAAACTATCTTTTAACCTTTACAGCAGACCCTTAGCCTCTCCCTTTGGCCAGCAATTATCTTTGTTCTGTGAGAAAGCTGTAAGAGACAATGGACTCCGTAAGACACATCAATATCAATATCACATAACAGTGACAGAAATAAACCAACTGCCTCCTGAAGTCCTAGATCTTCCCTTATGGAACACTGATGTTAGCAGTAAGAAGGGAATTGAGCACCTTTTAGCAATGGTTACACCATGCCACACTTAGAAAATAATACTCAGAGCACACAACGGAAAACAGAGATACTTAACAATTATGCATGGGGTCTGAGAACACCAACCCAAAGGCTCATAGACTCAAATGCACGGGTAGACCTATAAGCAAACCCCTGGTAGAGTGAAGATTGGAGAGTGCTCTTTAAGACCTACCCCCTCCATCTTCAAAATTTTATTTCAAACATGTTACAAGACTTCCAGCTACACTTGTGACTACCTGCTGATACTGTTTATTGTTACAGTGTAGCAAAGACTGGAAGACTGTCAAGGTGTGAACCTGTCACTAGGAGTGTGAGCTTGAGGAAGCTATTGAATACCTGTGTGTCTCAGATTCTTCAATTATATTATGGAACATGGACTCTGTATTCTGCCGGCTGTTATGAAGACTGAATGACTAGGTATGAGCTACTTAGAGCAGTGCTAGACAGAAAGAAAATATGGCGTTCCCCTTCTATCAATCACTCAGGAGGAGAGAGCTCATCTTGCGGTGTTCTACTAGCTCTTGGACCGCAATGTTTTGTTCTAAGTGTTCATAATCTTTCATTTTTTACAATGTATGTGCACAAAATTGTAATTGGTATGGTTTATAACTTGGGGGAAAAGGTGGATCAATTGTAAAAAAAAATAATTGAATACAAATATATTATGAATCAATAAAAATTCTCTGAAATCACCATACTAATTTTGTTTGTAAATCTAACAATACAATTGTATAATTATGTAGGGAAGAAGATGGTAATTCTCTGAGCAAACTTATGAGTGATACAAACTTATGAGAGATACAAAATGTTGCACTTTGATAATACAAGTATGGCTCAATTATTATTACAATCTTTAATCAAGCTTTTGTCCTATTTCCCTATACTTAAATCTATAACTTATAAATTAAATAACTTAACGTTAAACAAAATGCTAATACAGCCCACCAAACCCAGACTGTAGCTGATAATCACTCAGGAGTAAATCCAGGCTGTAGGAGAGATTGCATTCATGATCTAAAAGAAAAGAAGAAAACTCGAAGTTTTCAGATGAAGATTGATTACAGCATTGTATCATTTGTACAGAACCATTTGATACAGGAGTAGGGATAGTCCTAAAAATAAATCTGCATTAAGACAAAGGAATAAATCATCAGCTCAGAGAAAGTAGGATTGTGTAGTGGACTGAACAGATGCCAATAAAGACTAATTCAAGACCTATGCCAAATCCCCCTCAGAACTGTCTTTGTACATACAACTTAGCTCGTGAACTCAACTTCACTTGAACCGTCTGGGCAGAGAGGACTCGGCTTGGGAAGCCCACCCAGGACCATTGTGGTGAACTTTCAATAATTTTTGTTGATGGTATCATAAGATTGAAGCCTATAGGGTTCATATGAACAGGCATAAAATATTTTTAATTATTTCCTCTGGAGCAAGTACACAACAGTCTTTGCAGGGTGGCATTCTAATGCTAATGGATCAGTTTTAGCTCTCCTCTTATTTAAATGTAGATAAAAATGTATGGGAAATAATAAGAAAGGCAATTACTTGAAAGATTTTTGGGGAATTACCCCCCCCCAAAAAAAGAAGGAGATAGAAGCAGTTATGACTTATTGAAAAAGAGCATCTATCATTCTGGAAGAGGAAATGAAGAAAAGGTAGTTAAAAGAAATTTTAAAGACAAAATCAATAATTTTGGAAGACCATATGTAGGTCACTAAGACCTCATATACAGTCAAACTAATAAGAAACCACAAAAAGCTTGGATCTCTGCCACAGCCACAGTGAGGTGAGCCAAGAACATCCCAGAGTAAAACTGGGACAGAATTATGCATGCATCTCTCCTAATTCCTAGCTGATGCACTGGTCCCAACTAATTACAATGTAATGAAAAAATTCACTTGCAGATGAATAACCTTCCTTACCTCAACCTCAAATTTGGTCCCTCTGCAGTCCTTCCTAGTTCTAGAAAATGGCTGTTTGATCCTTCCCCAGATGTTCAGGCAGTCAAACTTGATTCATCCCATTCCTTTCTGTCCGGTATCTAGTTTTAAAAAGAAAGAAGTATGTTGCTTCCCAAAACCCATAGCTCATGAACAGATCTTCTGCTCTGTCTCTGCCACCTTTGAAATCTGTTCTCAGCACAGTAGCCAAAGCAATACACTAACACGTAAAGAAGCACATGTCCTTCTTCTAGTCAAAATCCTCCATGGTCCACTTTGATTTACCACACATGTTATTATGTTGATGTTTGTTTGTTTGCTTGCTCGTTTTTTGTGATTTTTTAGGGTGTCACTGTATAGTCCTGGGGATCCCAGCACTTGCTTTGAGAGAGATCCACCTGCCTCTGCCTCCTGAGTGTTAGAATTAATGATGTGTGCCTGCATGTGCAACTGCCAAATTCTTGCAATGACTTGCTTGGTCTTCTGTTGTGCACCACCATCTCTTTGTCTCTGCTCCCATCGATTTCTTTTGGGCTCAGTCTCTACCTTTGCAGATGCCTCTTTGCCTCATAGACACAGGGGATGGTCTCCTAGGAGAACTCCCTCAGTATTCATGATCCCATTTATGCATGGCCTCACTTTTCTGTTCTTCATGGTACTTGCTAATCTCTAATGTTTTTTTTTAATCTTACTGTCCTGTCTAAGATGCAAGTGGCATGTGTCTTTTGGCCGTTTGTTTACTAGTATAACCCATGCAAAATATTTTAAATGTTTAATGACATATACATACAATATTCAGGATATTTGTTAAATGGAAGAAATAATCAGTAATAACATGCCAAGCCATGTATGGAGCAACTGTTTCTCACTTGCAGCACTGTAGGAGAATAAACTAGGGTGGAATTTATAAACAAAGGAGCTGAAGAGGGATACAGCATTAACGCTACAAAAGTGTACCTGCCGTGGATAAACTAATGGGGGTGGGGGTGTCAATTTAAGTAGGTCTAACTGCTAAAACCACACAGGTAGGAGCTAAACACTAGAGGTACGCATCTCTGGCATCAGAAAACAGAAACATCAAAAGAATATTTCTGAAGATCTGTGAAGGAATTCAAGTAGCCCGATACCTGGGAAATTCAATAGCTAGGTGCTGGAAAGAACACATGACAAAGATCTCTGCCTTGTAGGATGTATATAGGTTCCCAAGTTCCAGTCTCTGCCTCAGTTTAGGAATTTTCAGGTGAAATGAAGAGACAGAGCAGCTTCCCCTACAGGGCAGGCTTTCAGGGGTCATGGTTAGAATAGGTTTGGCTCAGGGAGTGGCACTATTTGGAGGTGTGGCCTTGTTGAAAAAGATGTGTCACTGTGGGTGTGGGCTTTAAGACCCTCAACCTGGCTGCGTGGAAGTCAGTCTTCCACTAGCAGCCTTCAGATAAAGATGTAGAACTCTCAGCTCTACCTGAACTGTGCCTGCCTGGATGCCATGATGATAATGGACTGAAACTCTGCACCTGTAAACCAGCCCCAATTAATGTTGTCTTTATAAGAATTGCCTTGGCCGTGGTGTCTGTTCAACCCTAACTAAGACAAAGGGCCCAAGACATGTCATAGTTTAGAAAAAAATGATGGCAATCATAGATGATTTATGTTTTAAAAGAAAAAAATTAAAAGAAAAAAGTTTTTAGCAACACCAAGTAGTTGGAATATTTTATGTAGTAAGTGGAGATATGTCTCTGCCTTTCCTTGCTTGCCTAAAGCATTTTCTGATTGGTTACAATTAAAAAGCCTATAGCCTATAACAAAAGGCAGGATAGTAAAGTGGGACATCTCCAGAGGGGAGAGGGGTTGGGGAGGGAACAACTCTAGGAAAGAAAGAGACCTGGGAGATTTGCAGCCAAGATATGGAGGATGGAGGATGTGGGAAACTGTGAGAGGTCAGCAGCTGTGTGGTAGATATAGAACAGTACAAGTTAGTGGGGAGCAAGCCTAGCAGAAGGCCTAAGCATTTATTAATAAGTATAATCCTCCATGCCACTACTCAGGAATAAAGAAAATAGTAGAAAGACCCATCGTTACACCCAGTAGTATCAGAACCCAGAGACAGAAATCAAAATTGTAATTCGAGATGGTTTGACTCTACCAGATGAGATGGGTAAAGCAAATCCAAAAGCGCAATGCCATGCCAGTTTCCCCCTTTACAGAAATGCAATAATGTTTCCAATTTCACTGCCCAAGAAGGAGTTGCCTCTCCTGGGTTTCCATCTCTCCAGATGGGGTAAAACCATCAAAATTAACTTTCAGAAGGGAACCTTCTCCCAATTTGTGACAGAAGGTGAATTTCAGCAAAGAGGCATAGTCTGAGTGAGGCTGAAGCCAGAGAACAGCTTCCTTTTGTCACATAGGCTCCTTTAGCTATCACTGAGGTATACTTGGTCCTTACCGACAGGAGAGCTTTTGTTTCTTTGGAGACTCTAAATTCAAGAGCTCGGGCTTGTTTCTTAAGCTGTCAGTGCAGTAACTTGGATTTTTGGGACAAAATTCTTTATAATTTGGATTTATTAAAAGCCAATGCAAATCTTGAGGTTTGAAAGGTGATCTCATGTGTTCCTCTGGAGTATAGCCTGTAGTGCCCAAGCTACCTCAGCTGCTGAGACTCAGACCAGTGAGGAGCAATTAAAGCAACTAATTAACTTAGGAACTTTAAGCTCAAGTTTGCATAGCTTAACCTACTAAAACAAGAGACATTGGCTGAAAACTTTAGTTTTAGAAATACAATCTGAGGAATTTGGAGTACTCTAAATTCCTCCCTTGAAAGAGGAGGATGAAGTTTATTCATAGTCAAGTGTGGAGCTGGTCTCTGGTCATTTCACTTGGGATGCAAATGTGCCTACATGGGGATTCAGATGATACAGGGGTTGGATTCCTAGACTTCATTCATTACTGTAGGAATTCTCCACCATTCTGCTCAACCTATTAAAAAAAAAAAAGACATCTAAATAAATCTGAAAGTGTTGGGGTCAGGAAATTTTTCAGAGGATGTAATTTCACCAGTTACAAGTTTGATCTTTAAAAAAAAAAATAACAAAACTAAGAGGAATATTAAGATGTCAAGGGAAAAAAACAACATATCTTTCATGTTTACACATGAAGAAATTCTGCTAGATACATGTGCTTAGTATCTTTCACATTGATGGGTTTGGGAAAAATAAGATGAGCTAAGATTGTCCCGGTCTATTAGGATCTGTGCCTGCAAATCAGGAATATCTAGTCAACCTTCTCTAGGATGGTGAGGAGGAGCCCTGGTGCATGAAATTATGGAATGGGGGAGGGGATCTGCAGACAGCTCAACCTTTGAAGTTCTTACAAAGTCCCTTTGACCACTGCCTCAGCAATTTAATAGAAAAGATATAGTTACAGCATCCAATGATGTTGATTAGGATCAATATGATTTGCAGGGTAAATACATATGCAAACTGTTCCAGTGTTCCCTGCCCCCTCCCCCTCCTTGCATTTGAGGCACTTGAATGGAACCACGTACTCAACGTGATGCTCCTATGCCTGGCAGGTGTCTCATATCCAGAATGTTCCAAGTCTCACTTTTAACTTTTTAACTTGTTTCTCTCTGTCTTCCCTCTCTCAGCCAGTGGCCACTCAATATTCTCATCTCTGTCTCTAACCTATCCAGATGAGACACAAGTATGGTGCCTTCAGCGTGCCCGAGCCTCCACTGACACGTTGGAGACGCCATGACAGCCCTCCAACATTACTACAATTAGTCTCAGTAGTGGATTGAACAGACAGCTCTCAGGCTTACATCCACCACCTGCTTCGGTGTGCGTTCTTTTGAGCACAGTCCATAGATGGAACTAACTGTGATCTGGTCACACCAGATTTGGGTGATACGTACCGCAATGGCTGGTGTCCTTCTAGGCAAAGCAATGCAGAAGTACAGACAATCACGCAGGAAAATGCCAAGTCGGGGTAAGAGCAGCGCCGAGTACCATCTGCAAACCTGCGGTGCCAAATCACCGGAAGCTGAGACGGGCCCGCGAAGCACTCTTCCCTGACACTCGCAGAGGAAACAAGGTCCTGAAGACACTTCCATCTCAGACCTTTTAGCCTCTGCTGTGCTTAGAGAATAAATCTCCGTAGCTTTCAGCCAGTTTGTGGTTCTTTGCTACGGCAGCCCTAGAAATTCTGCTTCGCTTTTCTCCTTCGCTGCCACCACCACCATAGAAGTTTCAGATCAGCATCCAGAGTGGTCATTTTAACCTGTTACCTCAAGTCACTGTCCAGGCCACGCCCTAATCACTTTCTCTTTCGCTTGATGAATTCAAGGATTCAGATGCTTCCTGCTCACCAAGAACCAGGCTCATGCCTCCGCTTTACTCTCCCCCTCCCCCCAGTTAGTTTCATTCCGGTATTTTTCTGCTCTTCCTCCTGTACCGCCAGGTGTGATCCCAGCTTAAGGCCTTTGCTCTAGCTGTACCTCCAACAGGCACACCCCTCTCTGACTGCTGCCTGAACTTTGACCTACTACAAGATGCCTAGTGTCCCCCTGAATGCTACGCATCTTCTACCCTCTTCTCATACACATATGATGGCATCTGTTGTGCATATTAAACTTACTAAAGTGTCTCATTTTTCTCACCTAATCTCTTCACAAGAAGAAATTTCTCCACTCTTGGCCACAGATATAACTCACTCTTAAAACAAGACTCATCAAAAATAATTTGTATGTACTTCCTAAATGTCGTGCTATAGAGACAAAGAGAAATGAAGCACGTAAAATTGATTTTTATGATATACTTGGTTTAAACTAGTAGATATAAAATATTTATCATTTGCTATGTAATCATCAAATAAATATTAACATAACATTCCAATTCTGTTACATCTGTAAAATCTGTAATGCTTGTCTTTAACAGTATGTCAGACCAGCCCTATTTTAAGGACTCTTGGGCACATGTGCTCTGAGTAGCTTTCATACCAGGGAATGCAAGCCTGCAGCCATGCTGGTCATGGTCAAAGCTGACTAGATATTACACAATTAATAATAATTAAACAAAGTATCATTCTTGGTACCACTGCCACAAAGAACAAAACCTCCAATGGAGCAGGAAAGGTGACTTAAAAGGAGGATTTGGACTGGACAGACAGACAAAACAAAACAATAAAACATCCATGCCAGGAGCTGTGAAGGCAACAACTGGTAGAGTGCTCTCTTGGTGAGCATAAAGCTCTGAGTTTAATCCCTAAATCCCAGGCCAAAAACAAACCAAGCACACTCACACACACACACACACACACACACACACACACACACACACACACTCACACACACACTCACAAACACACACACACACACACACACTAGCCATGGTGGTGCATACTCATAACCCCAGCTCTGGGGATATAATGACAGATACCTAGGACCCACTGGCAAGCCAGCCTAACCTATCATGGCAAATTCCAGGCCAGTGAGAGAACATGTCTCAGAAAACAAGGTGGCTAGCATCAGGAAAAAAAACAAGTGTGGTTGATCTCTGGCTTTATGTAAACATAAACATGTACATACACACATGTGCACACTCATGCACAGAAACATGCAGAGAGATACAGAGAGAGATGAAGAAGGAGGGCAGTATGAAGGGAGGTGGGGAGGCCAAAGGGGGGGAAAGAGAGAGGGAAGAAGGGAGGGAGGGAGAGAGACTCCTGCTGTAGCTCATAAGAAAGCCTAAACATCATCTTACACAGAATAGCTAGGAAAATTTCTTGAATGCCACCACCTTGGACCCACAGACCAGACACACTGTGACAGTACTGGTTTGGAATTCAATAATATTCTTCATAGATTTTCGTTTCAAAGAATGATCCAATTCTTGTCCTAAAATTTCTTGTAGAGTCTGAAGTTGACTCCAGCAAATCTACACTCATGAATACAAGAACAGCCCATGCCCAGCCAAGACTGCAGCCCAGCTGTTGGGCAGGTCCTCTTGCTTTACAACTTTCTTATGTTCAAAAAAAAAAAAAAAGAGGGAAAAGACCCAACCAAACAAAATAAAACACATGGGTTTGTCTGGCAGATGCTAAAGAACAGCGTCTGCTCTTGGACCTCAAATGCACTGGTGCAAATTAAAACATGAAAGGTAATCTGAGTCTTTACAGCCTCCATTAGCACCATGATGCCTCCTCTACCCCAGTCCACGGATGACCACTTCAGAGTTTCCCAAGGCTGGCATGTTTACTTAATGCCGGGAACGTGATTGTGTAAATTAAGAGTTCTGACACAAACACCCCATTAGCTCACTCTAAATTGCATGATCACTAATCTCTCATAATTTACTGTGCATGAATGCTATAGTGCTTCTTGAAGTGCCAAAACTAACTGTCAACAGCTCCAAGATCTAGCAGCCCATCAATCTGCTAGGAGTGAGGCCCCAGATTTTCCTTTCATTAACAGTATGAATGAAGCCTCTTCACTTCCTAAATATTCATGCTGAGGGGTTACCTCTCTCCCTGGTCACTTGTGCAACCTGCTTCTCCTTCAACAATGACATTTGGGCCACGACTTGTCACCTAACCATCCAGCAGTTTCTCCCTTGATACATCCTTCATAGAAAGTATTTTGAAGAAGCTTCTTTCTGATATTTACAATTGCAGAGCTTTCTTATGAAACCCCTATGAAGTTGGTAAGTTAAAGCTACAGTAGAGGCATATGAGCTACTCGAGCAATTAAGCATTAACCCTTGAACAACCTTTATAAATGATTTACTAAAACCAAAAATTTGTCTTACGTGGCTTAATTTCTAGTCTGTGTGCAATGGGGATTTGTGTATCTCAGAGCTATTAAAACAGCCTCGACCCTGCTAAACATTCCTTTGGATGAAAGTTTTGAGACCATAGCATACTAAACTCCACAGAAAGTCTACATCTCTGGATAGCACAACTGTTGCCGGCCCCAACCAAAAGCTGTAGGAAACCATGGCCACCAGCACAGATCCTTGCAATCAAATACCCCAGACATCAAGAACCTGACAGGATTCCAGAAGTGAATCAAACATAATCTCCATTTTCCTTTAATTACTTGTTAGATTTTCTGGGCATCAGACTCAAGGGTCATCATTAAACCTGCATGATTTTATATCATTTAGAAGATAGAGCAGGTGGGCTCACTTCACCTCTGCCAGTTGGGTTTTGGCTCTCAGTCTTTTTAAATGCTAAGAAATTTTGTTCTGAGCTAGTTTTTGAGGCTTCTGCCCACCGCCGTGGAGGAACCTTCAGAGAAAATGTCTATATACTGTTTGTAGTTGGAATTGTTATACTTTACTAAAGCCTTATTTTCTAGAAAGAAGTGTCTTTCCAATAACTTTCCAGTAATGTAAAGAAGGGTTATTGCCAGAGCGGTGGATCTCAACCTTCCTCGTGGTATAACCCTTTAATACAGTTCCTCATATTGTAATAACTCCCAAGTGTAAAATTATTTCACTGTTATCTCATGACAGTCATTTTGTTACTATTTTAAATCATAATGTAAATATCTGATATGCTGGATGTGTGATATGTGACCCCCCCCAAAGGGTTTGGACCCAGAGGTTGAGAACCACTGTCCTTGAGGCTGATCTACCAAGGTCTTATTGCAAAAAGGATGTTTTGCAAAATTTTAAAAATGCTTTTCAATCTAGCTCGTATTTCTATGTATATTTAATGAAGTAAATTTTGAGCTACAATATTGAATTTTGAGCTTGAGATTTTACCAATTTTTCTCAAGAAATAAAACATATTCTCAGAATAACAGTCATTGATAAATAACAACATATACATATGTATGCATGTGCCCAAACATGCATACACACATACACACATAGACATGCATGTACACATTCACATAGATATGTATACATATGCTATGATCATCACACCAGTATAGTTTGTAGAATTAGCACATTGTTATAACTATGAAAGTTTAGATTAGTTTTTGCTTCTGTGTGCGTGTGCGTGTGCGTGTAGTACTAGCTGCTCTGGAACTCTCCATGTAGACCAGGCTAGCCTCAAGATTGCAGTTATCCTCCTGCATCTGCTCTACACTCCCACTGCTGGTATCTCAGGCATGCATCACCCTGGCTGATGGCTGAAAATGTCTTTGGAGAGGACATTTTTTCTCCTGGGTGCACTCTTTCAAGGATATTTTGCCTGCCTCCAGAGCTGCAGGGTCTTGCGCCTCCAGAAAGCTGTGGATGTCTTTCAGCGCTGCTTTCTTAGCTTTCAAGGCCTTTGCTTCAGCTTTGGGGGGATCAGGAACTTCCTTCTTTGCTTTTGGTGCCATTAGGAGGTAGAGCATCAAGGGAAGTGACACACTAGGCACAGGTCCTTATAGTCACACCCCACTAACTGTCCTTGCCCTCCTTTCTGAACTTGAATACAATGTGACCAGATAGCTCCCTGTTCTTCCTGTCATGTCTTCCCTACTTGCTGCCTTGTGTCCCCATCATGATGGACCATGAGTTAAAATAAACCCTGTTCATTTTAAGTTTCTTCTGTCAGGGTATTTCATTCCAGCAATGAGAAAGTCAATGAGAAACAAGGATGGTGATGAGCTAGACACAAGCACTCTGGAACCATGACTTGTGAAAGCCAGAGCAATCAGAATGAACACTGGAGCTTTGTTCCTGAAGAGACTAAACACCGGACAGGATCCACGACTGCAGAGCTGAGCTGGCTTTGAAATTCCGAAAGTGCTAGGTCCTCAGGGCTTACTCCCATGTTGCATTGCCTCAGAGAATCTTAAAAACACGATGAATGGTTTATTTGAGGAGAGTAGCTTTACTAGCCATCCCCATAAAACACAAAGTCCAAATCCCACCTTGGCATCCCTTCCGGGCTCCAAAAGCCTTTGTTACTCTTTGGCAAACAATACCTAGAGGCTACTCTCTTGTATTCTAGAGTCACCAGACAAAAAAATGGTGATTTCAGTTTGGACATAGGCACTTTTCCAGCTAACCTGAAACAGAACACTGCCCAGTGGGACCATTATCCATTGCTGTGCTTGTTTAGTTAATTGGAAGTAAAACTACCACGAACAATAATCTCTTTCACACATAAAGGAACAATGACTTTTAAAAACTAGTGGTCTTACTGTAAAGCTACTAAATAATAAAGTAAAATCACTAAATCACGTCATTATTGTCTCTTAAATGGAACACATTTTTATGGTTATGATATGGTAATGATACACTGTGTTTTATGCTTGAATAGCGATCCTATAAAATACCTTGATAACTTCATTTTAATTTTGGAAAAACTAAGAGAGAAGACCACTCCGCAATCAAGAAAATAGAAACAGCTCAATTTAAAATGAAGCCTGTGCTTTCACCAAGCTCCTGATATTTCTTTCAGAACACCCTCTGATTGGTGTAAAGGGACCAATACTTGAGGTCCATTGGTCCTTCATCCCTAACATCCCTCTAAGCCCTATTCTTCCATCAGCCATTAGCACACTCAGCTATTTCCAGGCTTCTGCTCATGTGATTATTTATCCCTTGCAAGCATTATAAACAGCACTGATATATAATTAGCTACACTTTGGACCACATTTCAATCTACTGAAACCTTTCCAACTGCCCTGGGACTTATGCTCCCACTTTTAAGTATCGCACTATTAAAGATTATTCTTGTGAGAGCCAGGGTGGGTGTTTCAATTTAAACAGCTTCAATGAGTATGAAATTGCTAGATCGAAGACTCAGACTCCTGCTACCAGAGCAGACCCGAGCTCTGCTAAGAGTGGCTCCTCCAATCATGGCCCAAGAGTATTCCCAGAGAATCCAGGATGTGATATATAATAAGGCAGTTTAAGATGCTCAATGTTTTAGCCTCAACTTATTTATCTTTTCCATGTTCCAAATTTAACTTCTGGTTTTAATTTAAAATCACCATAAACTATTTATAACTTATCAGTAAAATGTACATTTACAGAAAGTCATTCCTAGGTCACAGAAGAATTCTTTGGTTTTGTTTTAGAAAGAGGGAGGAAGAATGAGTCCAAAGCGCTAAAGTCTGTTAAATATGAGCACATGCCTCTCAATCCCAGAATCCCAAAATGGAGAGTCCTCATTCTCCCCTCAGTTTGTATATTTTATGGCAGATCCAAGTTTAGGTTAAGTTTTTGCAGAGACTTACTGGCTTTCATAGACTTTGCCTAGTGGTCAAGTTACATCCTTACTGGAACATGAATGTGAGTTACTCCCCTTCCATGGCCTGCAGTCAACTGCTGTCTTCAATAAAGCTGTGTGAAATAGTGAAACTTTAAACTTGAACTCAGTATATGACTAGTTGTGAAATAAAGTTTCTTGATCATTCTTGTTTATCCTGAAACTGACAGACAGGTGTGCATTATTCTTCCAGAGGCTTCCAATGAGGTCAGAGGAAAAATACAATATACATTCCATGAACACTGTAGAGTGAATTCTGCTAACACACAGCTGTTCTTAATTTCTAAAACCAAGTCAGAATCATAGAACTCTGAGTTTTAAATTCAGAAGTGAAGTAGGATGAGAAGCCTAAGGAGGAGAAGCAGAATCCACCAGCTCAGCCTTACCAATGTCATTTTTTTACTAGCTAGAGATAAAGGATGTGCAATTTCCATAAATTGCCTATTCAGAAAAGAAATGTAAGACATTTTAAAAACCTTTTTGGGTTGCTTACAATAATTGATACAATGCAAATGTTATGTAAATAGTTGTTATAATGCATTGCTTATGGAAGACAAACACAGTCTGCATGAGTTAATACTGACACAATTAATTTTTCAAATATTTTCAGTCCATACTTGGCTGAGTATGGAAAAATAACATTCTCTATGCAAATTGTCATGTTTAAGCTATTGAATCATATGTTGTATCATAGATCCTCCAGGATCTATAGATCCAACTGTAATTACAAAACCATTATTAGACTGCTACAAGAAGAGAGAGAGAGAGAGAGAGAGAGAGAGAGAGAGAGAGAGAGAGAGAGAGAGAGAGAGAGAGAACAAACCTGAACAACAGAAAGACAAACTGTCCTAACTCTGTTTGGGATAGGATCCTCTGAGGAGATCCAAGGACAAGGAAATGGCGAGCATGGGAGTTCCCCCAAACACTGTGACATGCTGGCCAAAGCGGAGTAATGGGGAAAGGGGTTTATGAGGATGGGACTTGGAGGAGAGGAGGGAGGGGTGCTTGTGATTGGGATACAAAGTAGATAAATTAGTGAAAATGGGAGGGAAGGAAGGAAGGAAGGAAGGAAGAAAAGAAAGAAAGAAAGAAAGAAAGAAAGAAAGAAAGAAAGAAAGAAAGAAAGAAAGAGGGAGGAAATGAAGGAAGGAAGGAAGGAAGGAAGGAAAGAAGGAAGGAAGGAAGGACGGGAAAACAGCCAAAACTGCAATCGCAGATCTGGAATCTACTTTGCATATGTAGTGAAAACCTATATTCAAGCATCATAGTGGAAAAGAAACAACCGGCCCCTTTCTTCATCTCACCACCACATCCTAGCATTGACCACAAAGCTTATGATCTGCGCCACAAAGACTCGTTCATCTTGAAAGATGTAAGCTAAACTGTGCAATGTTTCCTTGTCACTGCAGAGGGCACAGCTCTCCCCCTCATCCCTGTTACTCTGTCATCTCTCCATCTCATGGGGCTTCCAACCCAGTGACATGGCTGAACCCCCTTTCCTGATGCAGTCATGGTATCACATCACAGAGGATCTCTGATTTCCTAGCACTGAACACTCAGCATTAGCCATGCTCTGCCATCCAAAAACAACATGAAACACACAGAATGAGTAGGGTTTGAGGAACTAGGTCACACGTAGCACACTTTATGTTCCAAGACAATTGATTTGGTCGAGATCTTCCAGTGTAAATATACATTTTATTAAACTGGAAATCGAACCCTGATAATGATCCCTGGACCCCAGCATGAGAACAAGGGTTATATGTTCCTGTCCATGACAGAAATAAAAATGACTACCAAAAAAAATCTGTAAACATTGCAAAACATTCTTTTGGCCCAGAGCAGAAACTAAAATGATGAAGACTTATCAGGAAGCACTGAGTCTGGTGTATTCAATGTCTGTCTGTTTGAGCATCCATCTTTGAGAGCCTGTTAGGGGAAAAGCAGACTGAGAATATAACTCACTACTAAATGCCTGTCCTCATTTCCCTATGTAGGAGAATTAAGAGCAACATTAATTTTCACTCTACAGCGATAGGAAATTCACATTGTGTGGTTTGGAAACTTTTCTACTCATTGACAGCTGAAATGGGATAGGAGTGTGGACAGTTATATGGCTGTGATTTCAAGGGAGAACGCAGATGAAGGCATGTCATTTTGATAGTTACATGGTCTACTGTACGTACATTACCAACTAATTGGAAAGATACTGATGTCAGGCAGTCGTTTTTTGTCTGGACAGCCATCGGGTCAGCGATGAAGAACATGGTTGCCTGTGTTTCCTGGAAACCGTATTCAAGTTTATAAACATCATTTTAAGGAGTGTGACCACATTTGATGTGTTTACTTCCTTTCCGACAGTTTTTGCCCTTCAAACCCCCAACACAAATCAACTCCTTAAAAATAAGTTTAATAGGCACTCTGTGCAAACACTGTGGAATTCGCCAATGTGTCTAGGTGCCAGGAAGCAGGAAAGCAACCGCCTGAAGCCAGCTGTGGCGTGGATTTGTAGATGATTCCCAACCTTCTTTTAATCTTAAAATAGCTCAAGCATTCCTAAGGTTGGTCACTTTTCAGATGGAGTCTTTTGTACTTGTATATTTTATATGCATTGTTTATCCTGAAGCTTTCACAGTGTGTAAAAGTGCCATCATAAACTATTTCATTTGTGATGTGCCAAATGCCGTTGGCAGGAGAAGGTAAAGATGCATCAAGGGAGATATAGTCTTTGGAGGCTTCGAGGGCAGTTCTACATTCCTCTGAGAACCCCAAACTATGCACTGTGTCCCATGCCTTCTGAACACTTCTGCTTTAAAAAGGATGAATCTCACACAAGGGGTAGTTTCTAGAGCCATCCCAACCAGGGACTAGAGATGTGACTTAGCACACACATAGGAGTGACTTCTGCTCTCAGAGGAGACCTGAGTTCAGTTTAGAGTGCCCATGCCACATGGCTCACAACCATAAGTCCATTTCCAACGTATGCAGCACTTTCTACTAACCATGGGTGACCTACTCTCATATGTGCAAATAACCCACACATACAAACATGCATACAAATAATTAGAATTAAAGCAAATCTTAAATGAAAAGAATCATTCTAAATAATAGTTAAAATATTTTGTCTTAAATGCAGTGCACAGCCAAGCCAACTCAACTGGAAAGAGTGTGGTACTCAGTGTGTTTTAGGGTGCAAAACACACAAAGAAGATGGCTTTGGCTTCTAGCTGAAAAGAAATAGCTTCCCTTGGAAAGAGTTTGGGTGCCCTTTGGTGTTCTTCAATAATAATCTGCTTTGACATTGGGCCACATCTAACACTCAAACACTGCTGTGCATTCACTAATTTAGTGTACCTACTGTGTGCTGGGAGACATGTTGCTTTATAATTTACTCACCACATAGGAAAGACTGGCTGATGTGCACCGCTGCAGTTAAAGCGAGCAAGGAGTTAGGGTGCAGGCTTGCAGAGCAAGCTGTCTGCAGGTAACACTAACGCTACACATTTCACAAAACTGGAAAGGACCTTGCAAGTTCCATGAAAGAAATGGAAAATTCAGGGCTGCAAAGATGGCTCCAGGGGTAAAAGATTGCTCACAAATTAGCCCGAGGACCTAAGCTGAACTCTGGGGATAATGGCACAATTATATTACGTCAGCATTGGCAGGATGGAGGCAGGGGGAGCCACAGAGCTCAAGAGCTGCCTGGCCAGTGTAATCATCAGTGAGAGCTCAATTCAGTGAGAAATCCTTTGTCAAAAACTAAGGTGGGAAGGGATCAAGGATGAAGCCTAACATTGACCTCTGATCTCATGTACCTTCACGGGTGCACACAGGCATACAACACACACACGTGAAATTTGTAAGCATACACAAAAGTGAAATTAATAATTCCAGTACTCAGGAGGCCCATGGCTCAGGAGTTTACAATCAATATCAAGCAATCTGGGCTACATAAGGCCATATTTCAAAAATCATTTTTAGAAAAATGAAAAATATTTGAGAATATAGGCATATTCAACTCTGATTTGAACATTGCACAATGTATGCATAAATAAAAATATATATGTTATACCATTAATAGTAATATAAAGTTTTAATGTTTTCAGCCTATTAGTCAAAAAACACATTTAAATGCTAAGCATGACACTTGCTTGCCTAGAATTCAAACACTTGGGAAGCTAAGGTAGGAAGATTGCCAAGAGATTGAAGTCTGAGCTTAATAGACATAATCTGTCTCCAACGGATCATTTTTAATAAATGGAAAAATAAATATTAGCTGCTAATTTAAGTAAGATCCATTCATCCTACCCAACTTCAGGTTGCTGTTACCCCTATTTTTCAAACTAGTTTCTCTAGGTCTTACTTCTTTGTTATCCACTTCATTTTTCTATAAGTTGGCCAAAACTATATATGTTTGCACATGTGTGTATATGTGTGGGTGTGTGTGTGCATAGTATACATTTATGTGTATATATGTATATATATATGTATAGATAATATAAATTAGGTTGTATTGTTTCTTTTTTAACTTACTCTAAGTCAGTGATTCTCAACCCCAAGCAAGCCCTTTTCTAAGGGCATTTCTAAGACACATTTGTGCCTGCAGAGAGTTTCAAATGCCAGGACTAGGAAGCATCCTTCAATGCATGCCACGGCCACTGCAATGGAGAGCATCATCAGCTCCCGATGCTGCTGCTAATGATAATGCTTCGATCTCCTGTGCTAAGTCAAAGTCCATGGCCAAATGAAGATGTGCCAAGTCTTACTGCAAGTTGATATGCCAAGACTAGCTGGAATCCATATGAGACCTCCCCTTTTCTGAAAAAAGGGGGATGAAGGTTGAATGGGAGGGAAGGGAGATGAGTGGAAGAGATTGGAAGGTCTGAAGGGAAGAAAAGCTTCAATCAGGATGCAAAGTAATAACTTAATCAATTAAATATATACATATCTTTATTTTAAAATGTTAACTCAGAAGTAGACATATTATTTATGTCTAAACAGAAGACTTGACAAAGGAAAGTTAATCACAGAAAATAGTCAAGGTTGAAACACAACATATATGACCCTGACTATCCCTGAATGTCTGGAGGCACCAACGTGGCCTAGAGAGATTATAGCAAGGAACAAATAGTGCTTCCTAGAGTTAGTAACAGGTATATTCATGGTAAAGGCTTTGAGCAAATACTGAAAATGCTGGGGAAGCTGGACAAGCCACTTGCAGCTATAGCTGACTATATCCCAAGGGCTCAAGCTGCAGTTCTCTCTCTCTCTCTCTCTCTCTCTCTCTCTCTCTCTCTCTCTCTCTCTCTCTCTCTCTCTCTCTCTCTCTCTCTCTCTCTCTCTTGCTGGCATTCTTTGGAGTAAACTGTAAATCTGGAGTAAAGAGCTTTAAGGAACTCAGGACCTGAGTCAAACTACAAAGGGAACATCTTTCATAAGAACAAACATATTACATAAGCCCCCATAAAAAGAGAATTACCCCCACCCCTCATCCATCATTTCTATACACTACTGACTAAATTTTTCATCCATACTCACAAGCTTTTTCTCTATCATTTTAGCCCTAAATCTTTCACCTCATAAAATGGACTGTACCCCATATGAGGATTTTCTGGTCACATGGAAGGACATTCCTGGATCACTCTGAACCCACAGGTACCAGTGAGTGATGAATATGCTTGGCTCAGATACCACAGCTCCCATTGCAGGCTTTTTATTTTGTGAGCTGTCCATACTGCAGTGTGAAAATTCCTATTAGATTCCCCCAGAGCCTTGAAGAAGATAAAAGATTTTAGCAGACCTTCCACATGAGTCAGTCCACAGAAATATGAATTCAACTACAGGAAATAAGAGAGAATCACCATTGTAAACTATTTGCGCCTGGGGCCAACCCACAAAATAATGCAATAATAGAGATTCTCCACTGGAGCTGGATATTACTGCCCAGGTCAGGCTGCTCCCAGGAGCCTGGCTAGGATTACGATAGGTGCGTTGTAGAAGGCTGCAGCTGGTCCAGGTTTCATTGTCTTACATAATGAACTTCCACTACTCCCTTTAATAACCCTCAACCCTGGCCTCGGAGAGTCACATTGAATTTATCCTTTCCTAGTCTCATTTTCTTATTCTTTCCAATGCCAATTTCAGACACAGCTAGAATATAAATGAATAAAATCCCACATCCATATGGAATTACACCTAAATTGTCTTGCATAGCTTTTGCCTTTCCTTTGATAACACCACCAAGCACCTTTTTCTGAAATGCTACCGCCTTGTCAAATTCCTTCAGGGAATTCTAAGATCCAAAAGAGACACATTGTAATAGGAAAACCAGATGATTGAACGGGGTAATAGACCCTGGCCTTATTCTACTGTTTATGTGGTTATTAAGAGGGAAGGGGGGATTCTGTTGCTCTGTCCTGCTTTCCCCATTCAAAATTATCTAAAAGAATACTTCTGTTCTGTGTGGCTTATGTAAAATTATTCACCTTATGTCTATTTTAGGAATTCAAACTAATTCATCAATACTCCCACATTAAGCTTTTTTGTCACAACAAACGAAACCCACAGTACAATTTTATCTTTATACAAATCCTTTAACTCCACAAAGCCACATTCCTTTATGTCAGTATTAGAGTCTGCTGCTGATGTCAGCAACTGCTCTACCACAATGATTAATGCAGCTGACATAACCCTTTACCTGCTTAGAGGGGAACTGTAGCCTTTTTGACCCAGCTTAATAAAGAAAGTAGCAGCCTTGCCTACAAGGGCTTCAGTTTGCACTCAACCTTGTGGTCACTCACAGTCATGGAAGGTTTACTACTTACAGTGCATAAGTTCCTGCCCTTACCAAAGCTAGAAATGAAGTATCCACTGGATGTTGTAATTACCAAAAAACAAAACAAAACGAAACAAAGCAAAAAAAAAAAAAAAAAAAAAAAAAAAAAAAAAAAAAAAAAAAACCAAAACATTATGCCACTAAAGGTGAGAGAATGCCTAATCCCATTCAAAACACTGCTTTAAAATTCTCTTTATTCGAGTGCATTGTAACAGCTGTCACATAACAAGAGGCCAATGTCCTTGGCCTTTCCATCTCCACTCTTTCAGTTCATACATAAATGACTGCAGACTAATGGAATCCTACCTAAGAAATCTAGTTTTGATTATGCAGAAGCGGGTCTCAACCAACTGTGAGCACCCAGCTTCAGACAGTCACAGGCAGCTAGACAGTCTGAATTAGGAAATGTCATCATATACTGCTATATTCATACCAGTTTTCTGCCAGTGCTTGCTGCCCAGAGGGGCACAGTGGGACTAAAAAATCATCTAGTTCCTGGTGCTACTTGATCCATGAATTGTTTAGCGTGCTTTGGTTTCCTTTGCTGTTATTGATTTAGGAGGGAGGGGGTGCTTGAATAAATTCTACCAAATTTGTGAAAACATATGTTTATATCTCTTTCAACAAAAGGAACTCTTTTCCATTTTAATGAAGTTACCTGTCAGGCTAAAGTGTCTTAGTAAACAAAGCTATTTCTCACATTAAAAAAAAAAAAAAAAAGATGTCAGAGTCCTCTGACATCAAGATGCCATTAGAGGTATGCAGTAAGTAGTTCCTAAGACAATCCCAATTACCCTCTCCCCCGTCATCAAATTCATACATAATCTTCTCTACATACACTTGGACTCCTCCTTGAATGACTTTCTTTTGACAAGTAGAATATGAAAAAGTCATTGTTCTAATTTCTGTGATTAGAAAATACTGAAATATTTCCAGAACACTCCCTTTCACTTACTTTGATAAAGTGTGCCACACTTGTGGAGAGATCCAGGTGGCAAAAGACTAAGCAAGGCTTCCAAGGAAAACTCAACAAGGAGCTAAGAACCCTGGAAATCAGTGCATAAAAAACCAAATCCTCTAGATCTGTCTGCAACTTAGCCTTAAGTAAGATACAAACACTAGCTAGCCTTAATTACCATCTTAGAAGAGACTCCACACAGAGGTATAAAAACATTGGCCAAAGAGGGAAGAAATTACCTATTTGGCTTACAAGTCCCAAAGGCTGAAGTTTATCATTGAGGGAAGTCAGAGCAAGAACTCAACAGGAGCAGAGGCAAAAACCGTGAGGAAACGCTGCCACTGGAACACTTCCAGATGTAGATGTAGCTGTCTTTCTTATGCCTTCAAAGAGCACATACCATAGTAGGCTGGGTCCTCCCACATCAGTCAACAATCAAGAAAATGTTATGTAGATGTTTTTATAGGGCAATCTGATGGAGACATGTTCTCAACTGAAGTTTCCTCCTCCCAGCTAACTCTAATTTGTGTCATGTTGACAAAAAGTAATCACCACAACTGCCCCCACATCAATTTGACACATCACTATTAATCCATAACCTTACCTTTCTCATTTATTCCCTAGAGCTCATATTTGTGTCACAATATAAAACATAGTATAACTATAAAAGTCCTATAGTCTTTAAAAATTCTAACACTTTAAAAGTTCTAAGAATGTTTAAAATATCCAAAGTCTCTTCATTGTGAGTTCTTATAAAAATCAAAAACAAGTTAAATACTTTCTCATTCCAAGAGAAAAGCAAGGCACAATTACAATCAGATCAAAGCAAAATCAAGTGTAACCATGTAAATAGTTCAACGGCTAATGCTTTGGACTCACTCAAGATCTTCTGGACTCAAAAAGCTCGGGCAGCTCTGTTTCCATGACACCTTCAAAGCTTAATCTCCACTGTGACTTATGCAGTATCTTTAATAATGGCTGCTTAACTTCTCTGCAGAAACTCAACCCTGCCACATAATGTCAAGTCTCAGCTGTTCCCCATGACTCTCACTGTCTTCAAAACTAGTGCATATTAAAGACTCATATACATTTACTAGGTTCTGCTTCCAGTTTTATTTTCAGTCTTGGTACCCACATAGACCACAGCTTCTGTGTGCTGACTCAGAAAACACTTCCTAGACGAATTCATCACAATGATGCTTGTCTCTTACTAAACACAATTGTTTAGCTCCAGCTAACCAGCATCAGTTATCCCAGTAAAGTAAACTGAAAGTTTCGCTGTTCAGTATTATTCTTTTGTGAGTCACAAAATTTTCCCCAGCTGACCAGAAACTAAAGATTCTTAGTTCAAATATATTACATGAACAGCCCAAATAGAAGTCTTAATTTCCCTCTGAAACTTCACAAGCCAAGCCTCCATTGTCTGTGTTTCTCTCAACACTCTTATCTTTTGAAGTTCCGCATAAGAGTCCATTAAGCTATGAGCGTGAATAGCTTCTCCATCCAAGTTTTCCAAACATTTGCACACTTCCCATAAAGCAACATGATTAGTGTTGTCATAGCAATAGCTCACTTTCTGGTACCAATTACTGCACAGTTTTCTTCTCTATTGCTCTGATAGAAATTGACCAAGAGCAATTTGGAGAATTGCTTTCAAGTCCAGATCACAGTTGAGCAATGAGGGAAGTTAAGGCAAGAACGCAAGCAGGAGTCGAGGCAGAAATCATGAAGGAAAGACGTTAACTGTGTGGCTTTCAGGCTTACATTCAGTTGCCTCTCTTATACCTCCTAGGACCCCAAGATGCCATTATCCATAGTGGACCGGACCGTGCCACATCAATCAATGACCAAGGTAATGCCACTCAGACACGTCAATCTTCTAGAGGTATTTTCTCAATCAAAATTCTCTCATCCACAAAAACTACAATTGTAATAACTGAGAATGATAAAAACTGTGTTGTAAAATGCTCACTTGTACAGAGAGCAGTCCTGAGTGGGTGTGTACTATTGACATAGGCACAAACCCAGGGCCTCGGTCACATGGGAATGGCAAGGCGTTTTCTAGATCGGGCTCAAAAGAATGACACACCCTTCCTCCAGTCAAGTACAGATATCACAAACAATCACCCATTGGTGAAAAACCAATGTACGAAGAAACTATAAACCACAGCTTCCTCCCTATAGCTGTTCTTTACCGAGACCACCTACCTACCTAGATTAGCTAACCCACCTCCTCCTAGTGGCTGTGTATGTTAAACTCACCTTCTTATTCAGCTGTATGCAATGAGTCTGCCTTCTCCCCCATGCAATACGATAAACACACTAAGCTTCCAGACAGCTGCTGCATCTCCACCAGAGCCCACGGCCCACCCAATCCCTGCCTTTCTGTCTGTGTGTCTGTCTTTTCCTCATTCCTTCATCTCACCATGCCACAGTGTAGGAGATAGTTTCTTACTTGACAGTACCTTAAAAAAACAATATGTAAATGAATACTGGGTGAAGGGAATAATGCTGGAGGAGCTTCTAACTGATGGAAGTCAGATACAGGATAAAGGAGAAACTCAGGGAGGACATTTTGGCTGGACTGTTCGACGTGAAGAGTCCCACATCTTACAACTTTATCTTACAATTTTATCTTACAATTTTATCTTACAATTTACATTTTTCCATGCTTAGTTGTTTGCTGGGAGCAGTGTGGAGGATCCGGATTCTGGCACACATGCAACAGTGAATCCCAAGTGGGGGCAGCTAGAGTTCCTCAGCGAGAGACAGGGCTAGTGCATTTCCATACTAAAGAGAAGCAAACTAATATTGCAATGCTGGAAAGAAAACAGAAACTGTCTTTCTAAAAAATCATATTCCTTGGGGATTGGAAGGTAAGGTATCAGTAAAGTGCTTACCAGGCAAGCGTGAAGATATGCAATCCATCCCCAGAGCCCATGTAAAATAGCCAGGTGTGGTAGTGAGGACTTTTATTCCCAGTGCTAGAGAGGTGAAGACAGGCAAATCCATGGAGTTCTGTTGGGCAGGCAAGCTCCAGACCAATGAGACCTATTTCATACACACACACACACACACACACACACACACACACACACACAGTTGGCTGCTCGCTGAATGTGAAACATTGCCAAAGGTCGTTCTCTCTGGCATCCGTACACATGTATACATACATCCATATGTACACATGCATGAGTACATACACAGAAACATGATCACACGTGTGCATGCATATGTTCCCACATACCACACAAATCATAGTGCCTAGGGTTTGATTGAAAAATTGTGTCTTGCTTGTTAATTCTGTTCAGGTAACCATGTTCATGGTAACCACAATGGGCAGAGACCCAGGAAGCCCTGAAAGGACACGAGACAGCGGAAGAGCGAGTTCTATCAGTTTCTCTGTGTGGCCTCACCAACACCTTGTCTTTGGAATACATTTCTCAACTATGCGACTCTTACATTATTAAGTCAGGATTAAAAGTCAATCACTTTCTGACACAAAAGCACCCTTTCTTAAGAGAACATTCACCATTTAAGGACAAAGGGAATAATAATATAATAATTTGGGGGGCATATTTAGACAAATATCCTATTGACCTCAAAATTTGTGAAAAAACTGAAATAATCCATGTATGTGGGGGATGGAAAAAGTATAGTCACCTTTCTAACTAATGCATAAATACACTTACACTTTTTAACTAGGATTAAATATTTTAATGATATAATTCACAATCAAATTAAGTTTTAGCCTCCATTGTGCCCGACTGATGATAGAAGAATGAACAAGAAAGTTCAGATTAGGTGGGTTGGTGTTGAATTACACAAGCCTAGGAGTCAACCTGCTGCCTGTGTTTTCAGGCTGTGGAAGGGAGGATATGACCGCCACAGAGGAAGCAGCAGAGGAGAACACGGAGCAAACTAACTCATCAAATGCATCTGAACTACTAGTTTCTGCTCTTCACCCAGCTCGGTGTCAACACAGTGCATCTGCAAACAGAGTGGCCACAGTGCAAGCCATACGCTGTCCCACCGCCTTGGCACAAGCCACAGTAGTGGAGTCCATAGATCCTGTTACTAAACTCCCCAGTGAAATTGTTATAAATGAACTTTCTGGGGTCCTCAAATAGAAATCATACCAAGTCAAGGATACATTTTTCCAGCAAGTAGTCCTTTGGCAAATTTTGAAACTTTTGGCTTCTAACTATCATAAGCAGCCACAGTAGACCAGAGAACAACAGCAGATAGTGCTGTCTACTGTGACAGCCCTAGTGCAGACCACAGGACATTTACCCCAACAGTGACAGGTATATATACTAAGCTCCTATATAAGCCTAGTGCAAAATACAGTGTATTAGTAAATTCTCATTTGCTGTCTAAGCTTGTTTAAAGTGGACTCTCAGAGTGAAGGGGGCTTCCCTTACCTTAGACTCAAGCTTGTTTATTTCAAGTAACTTCCTAAACTTCCTGTCCTGAGGCAGACTAGACCCCTGTTCTGTAACAAAGCAGGAGAAACAGCAAGCAGCTAAGGGTATGTCCTTGAGAACACATGTTATCACTGTTCATCCTATGCTATAAAAATGCCTGCAGTACTGGCAGAAGCCAGAGGTAGATGCCCCTGCAGAGGCTCTGCCAGGGTCATACAGATGCTGTTGAGGATGCTTGCAGCTAACCATCGGAATGAACATGGGGACCCCAGTAAAGGAGCTAGAAAAAGGACTGAAGGAGCTGAAAGGGTTTGCAACCCCATGGGAAGAACAACATTGTCAACCAACCAAACCTTCCAAAGCTTGCAGGGACTAAAACACCAAGCATTGAGCACACATGGCTCCAGTTGCATATGCAGCAGAGGATAGCATTGTCTGGCATCAATGGGAGAAGAGGCCTTTGGTCCAGTGAAGGTGCATTTTCCCAGTGTAGGAGAAACTGAGGTAAGAAAGGGTGGTTGGGAGAGGAAACATTTTCATGGAAGCAAGGGGAGGGGGGAATAGGAGTGTGGGGGGGGAGATGATAGCATTTGAAATGGAAATACAGAGAATAACTATTTTTTAAAAAATGCCTGCAGTAGGGACAGGAAACTGGAAGTCTCTCAACCATGACTTCCGACATACTGACTCTGTGGGGTTCCCCAGTGGATGACTGATGGATGCTCTGATCCCCCAGTTTAGTGGTACCACCCTTTAATGGTTTGAATAGGATTCCTCCTCCATATTTTCATGCATTTGGATACCTGGCTGCCATTTGGTGACACTGTTTGAGGAGGTGTGGCCTTGCTGGGGAGTGAAGGTCACTGCAGGCAGAAGCTGAGGGTTCAAAGACTCACACCATTGCAGTTCGAGGTGTAAGCTCTCAACTGCTCTTCTGCTCTTCCTCTTACTTGCTATCTCTGCTCCACTCCCATGGACTCTAAACCTCAGAAACCATAAGCCTTGAATAAACTGTTTCTCCTACAAGTTGTTTTCATCATTGTGTCTTACTACAGCAACAAAAATGCAAGGAACACATCCCCTTTGTTCTAGTGGGCTGCTTCTGTTGGATTGATGGTGTTTTACTTTCTGCTGCTTCTGCCTTCTTGCTACTTGCTTTTATTCTTTTACTTTTGCCTGCTACAGATTTAATAAACCTGCTCACTTAAAACCACTAGTACAGCCATCATAGATTAGTCTCCAAATATACAGTGTAACTTTCATTTTTTTCAAAGCTTAAAATGCTTTAACCTCTCTTTAAGCCCACCACCCACCCCACCAGAGGTAGTGAAAAAGAAAAGATATTGGGGAGTGGATCTGTTTAGAAAGGGTTCTTTGGGGTCAATCCTAGTCTGTGTGGTCAAGAAACCGGCAGTTAAGTTTATAGGAATCAGCAATGGCTGCTTAATCCCCTCACAATCTTTGGATACACCAGCAGTCCAATTTGGTGGAGTTGAGTTAGCAGCAGTGGCATGACCTAGCAGTGACTGCCAGGCCTCAGCCTCAGCAGGAGTCAACAGCAGGAGGGACTTGAAGGGACACCAAGAATGGTTGTCAGCTGTGCCCTCTCAGCAGAGAAGATCATTGAAGATGGAAGACTGACAAGCCAAGCTCTGCTTCCCACTGTCTGTCGAATCTTTTTTATACACTCTCCAAACATCATGTCCTCCACCGGTCTTACCTCAGCACGTGCATCTGTCTCAGCTGACATCACTCTGCCAATCAGCCCAAGTCTGCAGAAGCGGCAAGAAACTGCAGCACACCGCCAGAGGTTTTTTTGGTGTGTTCTCTCTCTACGGAGTTTTGACAGATGCAGCTCGGCTACACAATGTATGGCAGACCACTACATGCATGTTGTTAGTGAAGACTCCTTCATTGCATGTCCTTTCACGTGCTTGCTTTAGCAGAACATCCTCTCTCCTGTGTCTGCATCCATGAAACGTTTCTTCAAGAGCCTTTCACCTGTGTCTACTTCAGCTAAATTTTTCCCTTCCTGTGTTTGTCCCAGCAAAACACCATGTAATACACTTTCCAAAGAACCTTTTAAGTTTCCACCTTAATACAGAACACATAGAAAGCTTAAATTCTTAAGCCCTTGACGTTTGCTAGTGTGACCACTCCCTTTCCTGTGGGGTGTGGGACCCTGCTTCTTCAGTCCGCTGATGTTTCTTCTATCATTGCCATTGCCTGTGCCAGTCCACTCAGAGCTGTGGCTGCACTGTCTCCACTGCACTGTACCTATTGTCATTACTACAAACCTGCTGCTGCCAAGGCCACCAGCTATTCTTATAGCTGCACCTCCTCTGTGGCTCGGCCACCGTCTCCACGGACCCCACACCTGCCATTTGTTTTCTTCAGGCTAAGCTCATCCTTCTCTATGAAAAATAAGCAAGAAAAAAATATTCAAGAGAAAACTTTGTGTAAATCTAGTCTTGTTAGCTGTAAGGTGGGCCATGAAGAAGGCTGCTTCCTGGCCAGCTCACACAGTAGAGTGAATAGCTCACTCAGATAGCCAGGAAAGGGCTGCTTATACTAATCAGAGATGAGCTTTATGCAAATAAAGTATTGTGTTGACACTAATCATGATGTTGTCTCTTTTGCGCCAGCCACAACAGGAGAGATCGTGCCCTCTGACTCCGTGTAAATCGTTATAGAAAAGTTCAAGCTCTTGGAAGAGTTGTAAATGAGATAGTGGCCTTGGGACCTGTGTTCATATGACAAGCAGTTCTAGTCGTGACCCTTCCTGGAGGTACCTGTAGAGCATTCAAAGTGTCTGGTGGCAGCCCAGGCAGCTGCTTGACTGATAGTCCTTTCTTTAATCAAGACAAGTACGTCAGGTAAGAGTGTAACACTGTCAGGAAGCCAAATCACACCATCCTCTGACACGCATGCTTACCGAGAAAAAAACAAAAACAAAAAAGAAAAAACACTTGCCCTAACTATAGAATGCAATATTGACATTAACTTGATTTTAACAATGCTCAACAATGTTCGGCACCTTACGAGTGCCTTGGTGAGAGGTAGGTCTTCCTCATTTGCCTCAAAAGTCAGAAACTGTGTTTATTATTATTTGGCTCACGTTTTAGAAATTGAGGACAGCTACAAACTGAAACAGGAAAAAAAAAAACATACAAGACCTGAACATGTCTGTAATGTAACAGATGTTCTATGTAGCAGACAACCTTTCCTGGTCTATTTGCTTTTACTGTGATAAACCGTATGATCAAAAACAAGTTAGGAAGGTAGGAGTTCACAGATTCATATGTCTAATCACAATCTAGCACTGAAGGGAGTCAAAGCAGGAACTCAGGCAGGAACCTGTGTAGAAGCTACAAAGGAAGGCTGCACACTGGAGTACTCCAGGGCTGGTTCAGCCAGCTTTTGTGTACAAGCCAGGATGAAGCTCCCAGGGTGGCACTGCCCATTGGTAGGTTGGGCACTCCTGTTAAATAGAAAATACCACCTCAGATTGGCAAGCCAATATAATGCAGGCATTTTCTCAACTGGTGACTCTTTTTTTCCCCAGATAACTCTAGCTTGAATAAAGTTAAAAGAATATTAGCCAGCATGCAACCAATTCTCAAACGTGAGAATCCCAACAAGAGCATGGCCGACTCTAGCATAATCATAGCTTCCCTTCTCTGGCCAGGACCTGTCTCTGTCACCTTTGAAGTACACCATGCTTCAAGCAAGTATAACACAGAAATAGGGGGAGATCTCATTTCATCAAAAAATGAATCTTAGTGATTAAAGAAAGACTCTAGGGTCTCCATCAGCTTATGGAGGATTTTCTTCTATGTGTTCTTTTCACATCAGTGTGATATCCCCATCATCTTTTACCAACTCATATTTTCTTAATGCTGCTCCTCCCTCTTGTTTATTTGCAGTGTTTCCTGAGGTCACCTCCCAAACACAGCCTACTTCCAAATCCCATGTCAGGTCTTACTTGTGAATAATGAGACAAAAAAATACATACTAAATCCATATCAATAATGCACTGTATATTTAAATACAAATAAAATATATAACAACAGTATAAATTTAGGTGAATTGACAAAAGGTTTTAAGGTCTTCCAGTTATCCGAGAAGGAATACAATTACCAAGTAACTAGACTTTGATAAGACAAAAAATTTTTATTGTAATCTTTTAAAGGGCTCTAAAATTTTAATTGCTACATGTTTTCACTTGTTTTTGGATACCAAAATAAATTGATCCCATAGAAGAGAGTGAAATAGTAGTTGTAAGAGAAGAGAAAAGGTAATAAGACATTGGAGCACAGAGCTGTTAAATATTGTGTAATAAGATGCAGAAAGAAGAAATGAGTTCTGTTATTTTAAGGGACCAAAGAATAACTACAGTCAACAGCTATTTGTGACATACATGTGGAAGATGCTTCTAAAGACTCACAACATGATTCTTTGCTGTCACCTTGTTAGCAAGTCCATTCCTTCACTGGGATTCCAGCATCTCTACTAAAGACCAGTTGAGACCTCCAGCCTTGTGGGTTGAGTGGATTCTGGATTCGAGAACTTTCCGTTCATAGCAAGCCCATAGCCTCAGTTCTGTGGTGTTCTCAGTCACACATTTATGGAGTTTCTGAAGGGCAGTGGAAATTACTGCCAGGCACAGGACGACCTCTCTGCAGACAAGTGAATTATAGAAATGTAGTACTACTCCACCAGGAAACCCCCATAAGTAAGAGTAGAGAGCCTGGACACAGGCGTGTTGAATTAAAATCTGCAGAGCATTTTACAAGAGCTCAGACCTGGATGGGGTCAAGCTCAGTGCACTTCCTTTGTGTTGCCTCAGTACTACTGGATCGAAGAACCATTGCTTCTTGTCAGGGGGTTCATTTTATTGCCCCCTACTCTCAATTCATACTCAAAGCACTGAGAATTTCAGTGGTATATATTGAATTCAGTGGAGTATATTGAATATTGAAGTAGACTTCAGGCAGTTTTGTTGTTTTGAATCATTTCTGTATTCAATTTTTTAATTCTTTCATAACCCTCTTGGATTGTTTGTTCTTAAACTAAATCAACATGGCTCGAAGGAACCGCCCTGCTCCTGTGGAGGTCACATACAAGAACATGAGATTTCTTATTACACACAATCCAACCAATGTGACCTTAAACAAATTTATAGAGGAACTTAAGAAGTATGGAGTTACCACAATAGTAAGAGTATGTGAAGCAACTTACGACATTACTCTTGTGGAGAAAGAAGGCATTCGTG
This sequence comes from Micromys minutus, assembly GCF_963924665.1. Taxonomy (NCBI): domain Eukaryota; kingdom Metazoa; phylum Chordata; class Mammalia; order Rodentia; family Muridae; genus Micromys; species Micromys minutus. The sequence goes on along the minus strand of NC_137973.1, from coordinate 64,066,326 downwards.
TTCCTGACTGGCCTTTTGATGATGGTGTGTCACCATCCAACCAGACTGTTGATGACTGGTTAAGTCTTGTGAAGATTAAGTTTCGTGAAGAACCTGGTTGCTGTATTGCTGTCCATTGTGCCCAGGCCTTGGCAGAGCTCCGGTGCTTGTTGCCCTGGCAGTAATTGAAGGTGGAATGAAATATGAAGATGCAGTACAATTCATAAGGCAAAAGCCATGCAGTGCTTTTAACAGCACGCAACCTTTGTATCTGGAGAAGTTCTGTCCAAAAATGCAGCTCTGCTTAAAGGATTCCAATGGTCACAGAAACAACTTGTATTCAATAAGACTGGGGTGCCTGATGCCATCGCCTTGGAAGTGGGGCTTCAGACGGGACCTGATTTGTCACCTGTAATCACCCAATTCGGCTTACCGAATAAGTCTACTGAAGCCCCACAGGAACAGTATAAAGACTTCTACCAGGCCACGAGCTTGACGGAACTGCAACCTCTATAACTGGGCTGTGACCACCATGTGTGGACACTTAGCAAAAGGCTTTCGCTGGTCAGCATTTAAAATGAGCTTATTATTTGTACCGATTGACCTTCCCTAAAATGAGGTGTTGAGTTGTCATTAAATGCACTCCTGTGGCAGAATACTATCAGTCTAGACGGAATTCAGAAGGATTAGGTGCCAAAGCACCCAGCACAATACTTGTATTTTTTAGCATCATACAGAACCCAAACCCAAGAAGTAAGAGCTCTCTAGACCTTCCATGGTGTGTTCCTTCAGTCATTTCCAACACTGCAGGGCTTCTCTCCTTATCTGCCCGCTCGCTCCATGTTTACATCTCCCGCACATGCACATCAGGTTTGCTTAGCTGTCATTCTTTTTTGTTTTTAAAACTAAGTCTTGTGATGATTACTTAATGTCTTTGTCTTGTTTTTTTTTTTTTTTTTTTTTTTTTTTTTTTTTTTTGCTGTTTTGAGAAATGTCCATTTGAAAATCAACTTTGTTACAGAAGCACATATCTTCAATAATGTCTCTAGACAAAAAGAAAAAAAAAAAAAAAAAAACCTTATAGTTAATTTAGTGTTTGCACTCAAGTGCAACCTAACAGGAGGGCCTGAAAAAGAAACAAGAGGAGGCTATTAAATATTTTTAGTAATATGTTGCCTTTGTCTTGTGCAGAACATGGAGAGTGTGCTCTTTAAATTAGTAAATATTTTAAGACATAGAGATACATTGTCGTAGTTAACCAATTCTTAATCAAAATTCCTGAAATTCTTGTGTTTTCCTTACCTATCAGAAGTTTTCCAACTTGTTTCAATTATGGTTGTCCCTTCTTTTCCCAAACTCTTGCAAAAAGAAAAAGTGGGATCTGCCAAAGAACTAAGCAGAAATATTTTATATGCCTTTTGAGCTATGTAACTTAATAATTGGATACATGATCATTTGTTTTATTATGTAATCAACAAAATGGTGATGTGTATTAATGTTAGCTCAACCATATATGTATACTGTCTGCAAATGTGTGGTTATAGTTCTGTGGGAGAAATAGTTTGTCCGTGTTCACCAGCTTGTAAAAACTTAGTGCAAGAGCTTCAACATCTAAATAAAAGATGAAACGCAAACAACAAAAAAAACTCACAACACATAGAAATAACATATGAGAGATGAGCATGCTAATTCTTCTGACTATATATATATGTATTATATATATTCTTTTGACACAGTATATACTATATCAAGCTATCACACCAAACTTCATAAATATACACTAATACTGTGTTAGCTATATTTTTCTAAAAAAAGTGCATTTTCTAAGCCAAAATATAAACTATCATCTAATAAGAACAACAAAAATATAAAAGAGACACAGATCAGCAAAAAGACTTTAAAGTTTTCTTAAAACTTAAAATATAAACTTAAATATATAAGCAATAACTTTCAAAGCAACTGACCTTAAAACAATTAAATGACAGAAACAGACTAGGGAAGGAAGATATATAGATTTTCTCAATACAAAACATACTATCTTTGTCTGGCTTCCCTCGAAGGCAGACCTGAATCAGAAACATATGCACAGTTCCAGTGAGTAGGAATGAAAAGGCAAGGGATGTGATTCAGAGGAGGAGAAACCATAAAAGATGCACTAAGAAGACACTGTCATTGTCTTAGAGAAGGAAATTAGTGGTTTTAGAAAACCATAGATGTAAAATTCGATAAACTGACTTATATTAATACTAAGTCTGAAACACTAAGGCTGATAATTAAAATACAGCCTTAAAAACTAAAACAGAAAAGCATGGGGAAGAAAGGTTATTTTAAACATGTTTATGATTGTAAAGAAATTTTATTATATATACAAACATATGTGCATAGTGGAAGACCATAAAACCTTTGTCTATGTCTTTTGGGTCATAAATGTATATGCTTTTCTTGAGTAGGAATAAAGAATACAGATTTCCATCTGTAGTAGGTGATGTTGCAGACAAATTTATATATGCAAATGTATACAAAAAGAATTCCCATTGATCTATATATGTGCCAAGCCACAGAGCTGTCAGAAACATACATCTAAGATATATAAATGTTGAGTACTGATAATCCACTGCATTTTAGTTTAATTTTAATTATCATACGTATAGGTTATTGACCATTTGGTATCTTTGAAAACACTTCTTTAGCCTTTCAAGTTATGCTTGCTGTCTTTTATTATTTCCTCATTAATGACAAAGAGTGATGTCTACTTTGTAAACAAATGCAGCTTCAAGGATAGAGAAATTTTGCTTAAGTCCTTGGTCCCCAACTCTGATTCCACCCATGGTCACTGTACCATCAAGTATAATCTGGAGCCTAATAAACACCTCCATTCTCTCTATCTTCATTGCTTAATTTCCAACAGTATCTTCCTAGAAGACAATAACTCATGGCTATTGTTCTGTAATTGCTACAAGGCATGTCTTGAAGCTCCCTTTCAATACTCCCTAATGGCCTCATAGTGGTGATGATCGCTAGCGTGCCCCTGACACTGTCCGTATACCATTTCCTTAAGAGCCATGATATCCAACAGCTCCAAGTCCAATTATTCTTTTAGGACTTTTTGTATTTTTCATTCTCAATCTCTCTGTAGAGACAATACTTTTTTTCCATGTTGAGTCTCCAAGGAACAAATCAAATTATGCTTTTCTTGTGCATAAACTCTCACAGTTTCCCTATGGAGCAAAGAACAAATGTCATAGGCATGTGTTCAAGGGCCTCCAAAATCCAGCTTCATTTTCAAACACAGTTAGACTCTCCAGAACGCATCCTTTTCCATTTGAGAAGCAATGCTCTTCTCCTACGGATCTGACTTGCTTTCATTAGCTTCCCTTCAGGCTACTCAGCATATCTGCAATTCATGTAAAAAAACAAGCATCTAAAATAGAAATTAAGTCAAGCCTCATGTAAAAACTCAGATATAAGAAATAAATATAATATTGGCTAATTTTAAAAAGAGTATTTTTGAAAAAACTCTAAAAAATCTAATTTTAATCTAAGAAAATAGAAAATAATCATTAGAATTTGTTTACAACTAGAACAAAAAAGTAGTTATTAATTTTTAAAGGATATTTGCCAACAAGTTTTGACAAGCATTAGTAAAGAAGTAAGGCAAGGGTGCCTGCCACACCACCCACATTTAAATCCATGTCAATGATATTATCAACTAAAATCAGAAAAAGAGTGAAGTTGTATAACCACTTGCAAAGGACAACTTAGCTTTTCCCAGTGGAGTAACTGGGCATAGCAGCCACATGTAAGGGTATGACCCATACTCAGTCATGAATGGTCAACACAAAATAAACCAAATGGTAATATTTTTTATTTTAGTTATTCACATTTCTTTGTTTGTGTATTTTATTCCTTACTGACTTTTTGCTTTTATATCATGGTTTCTGGTGTTTGTGATTGTATCAATGGGGAAGACCTAGGAGGATATGAGTGAGGATAAACCATAATCAGAATATAGTGCACAGAAAATATTTTTAATAAACAGTAAGTTCTTTGTTTTGTTCTTAATGTGTTTTGTTGTTATTGTTGTTGTTGTTGTTGTTAATTTGCAAGTTTCTTTTCTAAAACTGGACATAAAGAAGGCATGGAGATGGATGAGTGGAGAGATGCAGACAATCTGGGAAGAGATGAGGGAGAATAAACCATAATTAGAATATAGAGTATGGAAAATTATTTTCAATAAGAAAAGAATGAAGTCAGATAGTAGGAGCCAAAAGACAAGTGTTCTTTGTTTATATATGATGTATTTGCCTCTCAAAGATTAAAATAAACTGAAAAGTCAGAATTAACTAGCAAAGTGGTTATGTAGTTAGACAGAAAATGATATATAAATATATTACTATTTCTAGGGGCTAACTTTAAAATGTAATAAAAAATGTTTGTAACATCTACTAAAACTTAAAATTATCTAAAAAACTATTTTTAAAACTATACAGTATTTGTGTGGTAAAAGTAACATTTTACAAAAATCTATAAAATTTTCAGAGAATTCTGAGTATGTAACACACCATGCTCTGGAAGACACTCTATAACTTTAAAAATGATTCAAAAAGCTGAAGCAACAACAGTCAGTGGAACTATTTCAAACCAAAATGAGTATCTGAGGCAAAGGAAAGATAGAAGAAAAGGTTCTTCAAACTAACCAAAGATTCATTGATATGGAATTCAAGAAAATCCATAGTGAAAAATAAATGATCGAACTTAAAAAAATAATAATGGTCGATAACTATGTTAGAAGAAAATGGTTCATTGGTTAATAGCACTGACTGCTCTTCCAGAGGTCCTGAGTCTGATTCCTAGCAACCACATCGTGGCTCACAGCCATCTGTAGTGAGATCCGATGCCTTCTTCTGGTGTGTCTGAAGACAGCTACTTATATATAATAAATAATTAAATCTCTTAAAAGAAAATTTAAAAAGTAGTCAGCATCACTATCTGTCAGGGAAATGCATATTTAAACCATAATGAGACATCAACTTTATCCAGTTAGAATGGTTTTCCTGAATGGTTATGAGAAACAAAGAAAAAATGGTGGTAGATAGAGAAAAGAGAGACCTTGCAAAAGATGTTTCTGTATGACGGCGTTCTCTGCTGCGTGATCCACAATGGCTATGCTACAGAATAAAACTTGGTACTTACAGATGGAAGAACATATAAATAAATTGTGGTGAAAATTTCCAACGGAACACTGTGACAACTTAAAAAAATAAAGTCCTGACATTTTTTATATACTACAGGAAAGTAAAGTGCATCGAGCTAAGCGAGATAAATCAGGCATATCTCATATATTTACTCTCAAATGTAGAATAAAGAATTTCAGATAAATCAAAGAGCTTTTTCAGCAAAAACTAAGAAAAACATACAAGAACAACTTTCTATACTCTTGGAGGAAGGGGAGGAAGCTTATTTTAAAAGATAAAATGACAAATAAAGAAAAAAATAACTAGGCTATAAAATAATCAGTTTCCTAACTTAAAGGCACCGTAAGTAAAGCTGACAAATTAAAGAGTTGACCATTGGACTGAGCCTGGGGACCCTATGGAAGGATTAGGGGAAAGACTGGAGGAGCTGAAGGGGATTGCAACCCCATAGGAAGAACAACAGCATTAACTAATTAGACCCTTCAGAGTCCCCAAGGACTGAGCCACCAACCAAAGATCATGCACAGGCTGGTCTGTAGCTCCCACAACACATGTGGCAGAGAACTGCCTTGTCTGGCCGCAGTAGGAGGGAATGTGCTTGGTCCTGTGGGGGCTTAATGCTCTAGAGAAGGTGGTTGCTTGAGAGGCAAGGTAGGAGAGGGTGGGTAGGTGGGAGAGCACCCTAATGAGGCAAAGAGGAAGGGGATAAAGTGGGGCTCATGGAAGGAGATCCAGAAGGGGAACAACATTTGAAATGGAAATAAATAAAACAACCAATAAAAAAGAAGCCTCTGCGAGATAGATGCAATGATCTCCTTGTTCATCAGTTTGTAAAGCTGCACATAGTCAACAAATTGACTAATTTTGAAGTATGTAAGTTAAGTTTCAAAATGAAATGTGTGCCACTAAAGCAGAATGCTATCTACATCTCATTCAATAGCAAATGACATTGTCCCAAATAATCACTACAACATGTTTAAAATATCAACAAAATAATAATTTTAACTAATCTGTTCTTGGAGAAAACTGAAACTGATAGGTTTGATGCTTTTCAAGATATTGTTTTAGTTTTAAACAAATTAATAATAATAATAATATATTAAATGTTAAAAATTTTTTAAATGAACAAATCTATACTAAACCTATAAATATGTTCTTCCTAAAGGCTGGAATTCATATTTGTCAAGATCCACAAACATTTAAATAAACAAAGGGTTTTTTTCTTTTCTTTTTTAAGGTTGTAATTAAGTATTTGTGGGTACATATACATACACATATGTATATATGTAACAATAACATAGGAAAAGAGGTTACTAATTTGAGGAGATAGGAGAGAAACTGGGAGGGGCTATAGGAAAAAAGGGAGATGTGATACAGTTCTATTTTAATTAAAATATATTCTTTTTTTCCTTTTTTTCTTGATCTTCACACAGTCTGTAGGTTGTTTCTGGGGTATTCAGGGCTTTCTGGGGTTAGTATCCCATTATCAGTGACTGCATATTATGTCTGTTCTTTTTGGACTGGGTTATCTCACTCAGGATGATATTCTCTAGATGCATCCATTTTCTTGACAATTTCGTTAGGCCATTGTTTCTGATAGCTGAGTAGTACTCTACTGTGTAAATGTATCACAATTTTTGTATCCATTCATCTACTGAAGGATATCTGGGTTCTTTCCAGCTTCTGGCTATTATAAATAGAGCTGCAATGAACATTAAGATGCATGTATCTTTGTCGTATGTTGGAGCATAACACGGAAGAAATGCCAAGAAGTGGAATAACTGGGGCTTCAAGTAGTACTATGTCCATTTTTCTGAGGAACCACCAGACTGATTTCCAGAGTGGTTGTATCAGTTTACAACCCCACCAGCAGTGGAGAAGTGTTTCTCTTTCTCCACATCCTCGACAGCATCAATTGTCCTCTGAGTTTTGGATCTTGGCCAATCTGACTAGTGTGAAGTGGAATCTCAGGGTTGTTTTGATTTGCATTTCCCTGATGGCTAAGGATGTTGAGCACTTTTTTAGATGTTTCTCAGCCATTCGATATTCCTCAATTGGGAAATTTTTGTTTAAGTCTGTACACCATTTTTTAATAGGGTTGTTTGATTCTCAGGTATCTCGCTTTTTGAGTTCTTTGTATACCTTGGATATTAGGCCTCTGTCTGATGTGGGGTTGGTAAAGATCTTTTCCCACTCTGTTGGCTGCCATTTTGTTTTCATGATAGTATCTTTAGCCTTACAGAAACTTTGCAATCTCATTAAGTCCCATTTGTCAATCTTTGGCCTTAGAGCTCTTGCTATGGGTGTTCTGTTTAGGAAATTTTCTCCTGTGCCTATGAGTTCTAAGGTTTTCCCGACTTTCTCATCTAATAGTTTCAGTGTACCTGGTTTAATGTGGAGATCTTTGATCCACTTGCACTTGAGCTTTGTACAAGGAGATAAGAAAAGGTCTATTTTCATTCTTTTGCATGCTGAGTGCCAGTTGGACAAACACCATTTGTTGAATAGGCTGTCCTTTTCCCATTGAATGTTTACAGCTCCTTTGTCAAAAATCAGATGACCATATACGTTACAGCTCATTTCTGGATCTTCTATTCTATTCCATTGATCCACGTGCCTATTTCTGTACCAGTACCATGCAGTTTTCAGCACAATTGCCTTGTAATATAGCTTGAGGTCAGGGATAGTGATTCCCGCAGATGTTTTCTTGTTGTTGAGGATGGATTTCGCTATTCTAGATCTTTTGTTATTCCAGATGAAATTGCACATTGATCTTTCCAACTCAGTGAAGAACTGGGTTGGAATTTTGATGGGGATTGCACTGAATCTGTAGATTGCTTTTGGTAAGATGGCCATTTTAAAAATGTTGATCCTTCCAATCCATGAGCATGGGAGATCTGTCCATTTTCTGAGATCTTCTTCGATTTCCTTCTTTAGAGGTTTGAAGTTCTTGTCATACAGATCCTTCACTTGCTTAGTTAGAGTCACACCAAGGTATTTCATAGTTTTTGTGACTATTGTGAAGGGTATCTTTTCCCTAATTTATTTCTCCACATGTTTGTTCTTTGAATATGGGAAGGCTACTGATTTTGTGTGAGTTATTTATTTACATTTCAAATATTATCCCCTTTCCAAGTTTTTCTTCCTTAAGCCCCTTATCCCATACCCTCTCCACCTGCTTCTATGAGCGTGCTTCCCCACTCACCAACCCGCTCCTGCCACCCTGCCCTGATATTACCCTACACCAGGGTATCAACCCTTGGTAGGTCAAGGGCTTCTCTTCCCGTTGATGCCCAACAAGGCCATCTTTTGCCACATATGTAGCCATGGGTCAATCCATGTATACTCTTTGGATAGTGGCTTAGTCCCTGGGAGCTCTGATTGGTTGGTATCATTATTATGGGGATGTAAACCTCTTCAGTTCCTTTAATCATTTCTCTAACTCCTTCACTGGGGACCTCATTCTCAGTTCAGTGATTGGCTGTGAGCATCCTCTCTATTTGTCATGCTCTGGCAGAGCCTCTCAGGAGACAGTTATATCAGGCTCCTGTCAGCATGTGCTTTTGGCATTGGCAATATTGTCTGGGTTTGGTGGCTGAATATGGGCTGGATCTCTTGGTGGAGCAGTCTCTGGATGACCACAAAGGTGGTTTTAAATGAAAAGTTTCTGTGACAAATGCAGTAAGCAAAATTTAAGAGTAGGACCTTGTGTACAAAGGGTTGCTCTGCATATGAGCTTCCTTCAGAGCAGACAGACTCAATAAGGTTGTCGTTGAGAACGTGGTATCCTTTCGGGTGGTGGGTTAAAGTGACATAAACTAAAACAGTTCCCCGAGAATATGTTCTTTCAAAATAATGTTTTAAGTTCTTATCTGATTTCAAAATAAATTATAGCAGTTTTTTCCCAAATATAAAAATTTTAGGAGAGGTCCATGAAATTTTTGATCAAAAGAACTGATTCTAGTACTTGGGGTGGGGGGCTACAGCTGTGAGCACAAACCACATTATTTTACTATGCCAAACCTTAATGAAATCATTTAAGTCATGAAAGGAAAAAACAGACGCTGTAACATTTATTTTCTTGGAAATTATTATCCTGGTCACTAAAGTACTATAATTCGTAAAAGGATATTTATTGAAAAGGCCAACAATGAAATGCATGGTCCTCTGTAGTCCTTGACTGCCTCTCTTTTCTACCCTATAAAATTTTAAACACAATTACACTCTTTTCCAAAGTTGGAATGTTTTTAGGCAATCTCATAAACAAACTTGTTAGCTTACACTGGCTATTTCTAAGTTAACTTTAACAAGAAAAATGTTTAAGTACTGGTCTAGAGAAAAAAGGTGGTTGAGAAGTTAAAACAGAAGAAAAAAAGCTTTTTCCTTTATCCTAGTAATTACTATGTATGTTCTAAGCTACACCTCTTCCTTACTCTCACTGATCTGACACCTTCATTGATGATACTGTGCAACATTTTTTTAAACTATTTATTAAGTATTTTACTAAGTACATTACTTTATGTTATTGGTAATTGCATAAGATACAATAGTGATAAGCCTTGAAATTCTGTAATATCCAGAAGTTACAGTGTATGAGAAGACAATAAGTAATCAGGAGTTAAAATGGCAAGAGTCTTGTTGTAGACCGTGCAGGCTACTCTAGGCTGTCCTACAAAACTGTGTCCTACAGATCATAGAAGTTTATTTCTTATAGTTAGAGAAGTGAGAAAGTTCAAGGTGAAGGCATTTGCAGGTGTCTGAGAAGGGTCCTCTGACTATGTAAGCAATGACTTTTCACTGTGTAGTTACATAGTCAAAGAGGCTAATCTCTAGTCTATAGGCACTAACCCCATTCATGAAAACTCTGTGTAAATATTCCCCATACATAAATTGTTATGTGGGAGGCTTACTACTGAATAATATTACCCTTTTTTAGTTCTGTCTGAACTCTGGCTGGCTGGTTCAACTCAGCTGTTCTAACTGAAACTCCTCCCCAAGCTGACTGATTCAAGTTGGCTTATCTCAGCTTCTCACTGAATTTCTCTGTTTGGAAAAACTGCCTCTAAATTCCACAAACTGAACTTCACTTACTGCATGAACTGAATGAAATTGAACAGAGAAGCAGAAAGTCAACTGAAGTGCACTCATTGAGCTGCTCAGTCTCCAAGTCACCTCTCTTTTCTGTGCTGTTCTCTTAAATAGATTTCCCCCCCCCCCATGGTGATGTTGTAAGAGTTGGGCATATCCTATCTCTGATTCATTCTAGTAAATCTTTCTCTGATTCATTACTTTGTCTGCCCCTCAATTAGATCTTGTTTTCAAACAGGGCTGATTTATTCTACATACTAACTTTACCTACAGTGTTTGAGATTGAAGGTGTATACTAATGGTATTTCTATACTCCAGCCAAAGGGATTAAAGGTGTGTGGCTTATCAGCATTCAAGCTGATTCACACAGACCTAGAAGCAGTCATGTTGCTGGAATAAAATTCCTCTACAACTCTGTCCTAATCACCTCTCCCTGCCCCCACCTTCTCATAACAGCTTCAAGGGTTGGGATTTCAACATATAAATTTTGAGGAAATATAAACATTTATTATATTGCAAGTATCTATTTTACATATTGCAATAGGTAGTCTATATTTAAAAAAATGGTGCATGTCTTAGGAGACACTAAACCCTTAGAAAATATCGGCCATCCTTTAAAAACTGTTCTGAACATGTAGTATGCAAATCTCTTCAAGGCTTATGAACATGCTATATGCCTGTGTGAAAATCTTTGCAATTCCCCCAGCTTGAAAAGAAACATGTTCATTTGTGCCTGTGTTCTGAGCGCTCCTGAATGTATCTAAAGTGTCATGTTCTTTGTCACATTATCCTCCAGTTGCCTGAGTGTTTCATGCTTGGTAGCAGATACATAAAATTCACTTGTTTAATTGAGCCAGACAATACTTACTTAAAAGAAAAAAATCTGCTCTGATTTAGTTAGAATGGCATAAAAAGATCAGTAACAACATTGACATGTTAAAGAATAGAAGACTTTGGAGCAGGCTCCTTGTCTGGTAGAGATGCTCCAACAAACTAGAAAGATTGATGATACAAGAACAATGGGAGAGCCAAATGAATAAACAAAGAAATGCCAGTAAATGTATGATGGTTTAATGTTTTAATTTACATGCCTCACCCAACTGCTTCTACTACTTCATCTATAGCTCCAGAAAGTAATGTGCTTCTTGGCCATGTCTACTGATGCAAAGTGATCCACACCAAGCTAATTTAATTCACTTCTGCAATTTTAAAACTTAGGTGGTTAGCTGTAGGGCAAATGAAGGTAATGTCTTCATGTAGAAAGGCGGGTACAGGATAAAGCAAGGAAGGAAGCATTGGACAAGAAGGAAGAATGTGTGGAAACAAAGTGTTAGAAAGAGGAGTGAGAATGAGAAGAAAGAGCTGGGAGGACATGGAGGCAGGTGTTAAAATTCTTCTCTGCGCATAGATACAGGTTATTATGAATATTTTAAAGGGATGCATGTGTGCCAGATTTTGTGCTGTCTAGATGTGAAAATTATATTTTAGCCATTCCTTTTTTAATATTTACCACAACAGGAAAAGAGTTAAGGTCCAAAGTTAGGCCCACCCAAAGGCAAAAGGTCCCACACTGTAACATAGAAGCAGAGTCCATTGGCATATGTGCTCATGTGGCAGAGCCATTCAGTCAAGCACAGAAAGGGGAGCTGAGATTTATTACCTGTCATAGCTTTCTCCTCTATGACTTCTGTTAAACCGCCTTGCTGTGATTCATCCTAAGATACCTTCATCTTTCATAATGATCCTTTATTCTAGCCTGAAAATAACATGAATTGGGTTTGTTCTCCACAACCCAAGAATCTGGACTCCCGATGAAAGAATAAGTCAATGGAAAATAGTGTCTCAAATGGTGCCACCCTGTGGGTTCATAAATGTAAACCATATATGCTATTTTCAAAATTTAGAGCCAAATTTGCAAATGAAAGAAGCAAGCAAAAGTAATTTGAGTTGACTTTATTTATGCCAGTAGGTTCAACATATGAGCACTTCAGGGCACAATTTTAGTTACTATTCTGGTCACTGTGACAAAATACCTTATAGGAAACATCTTAAAAGAGGAAGGGGCTCATTTGGCTTAGAGTTTAAGAAGGAATGCAATGGATCATGGTATCCAGAGCAAAATAAACAAACACATCGTCACATTGTATCCATAATCAAGAAACCCAAAACCAACCACACTGTTACATTGTATCCATAATCAAGAAGCAGAGAGTAAATAGGAAGCGAGACCTGTTCATAAAGCCTCAAGTTCCACCCTTCAGTGGGGGGGGGGGGAGAGAGAGAGAGAAAGGGAGGGAGGGAGGGAGGGAGGGAGGGAGGGAGGGAGAGAGAGAGAGAGAGAGAGAGAGAGAGCGATTTTGGAAACTCTACAATGATCTACTTTGCATGACGGCTGTGTGTGTTTACATTCCGACCTGTGTATGGCTTCCCTTCTGTGCTCAACAGCACTTTAATTTGGTATTCATTTTTGTCCTTTTGTATTTGTTTTTTGTTTGTTTGTTTGTTTTCATTTTTAATGATTGCCATTCTGACTGGGGTGAAATAAAACTTTAATTTAGCTGTCTGTGTCCTCTCTAACCATTCCACTTCTTTCTGTCCTGTGTGACTTTGTTAAACATTCATATAACTACTCTTTTGAATTTCAACTAATTTACTCTCATTGTATCGATTGAATCCAAGGTCATTGAACTGCTCTTCTCAGGATCACACTGTTTTGATTTTCCCTGTGTTTCCTATATTTCTACATTAGGACTGAAATATCTAGAATGATTCCATTGGTTGAACTTTTTATCAGCTGTATCTTTTTAGCTGAAGCCTTTGAAAAGTTCAGGTGGACCAGCTTATAGGGGTTTTGGGGGTTGATGTGTTGTTCATCCCTGTTGATCTGGTGATGTAGTTAAGTAGTTAAATCCACAGTTTCCAGGCTCAGAGCATAAAGCATGAGTCTCAGCCTCACTCTAAGAGATAATATTAACTGCAGAATGAATCAAAACTAATGGGTAGGCACACTATGAAAATATCACACTAGTTTAAAATAGCCATGTATTTGGCTTCAGTGACTACTGAGGTGGTTTAGGAACAAGCCCAGTGCAGTTACTGAAGTTTGGGAAAGAAGAGAAGCAGCAGGTAAGCAGAGACTAGTATCAGGTCCACTAAGAAAAATTGATGAGGAATAGGCAGAAAGAAGTAAGAAGTTGGAATGTGTTTGGCATCCACAGAGTTTGAAGATTATTAAAACAATAGGAAGATACACTAAAGAATTAAGGCTAAGATGGGATGAGTAAAAGAGGGGAGAGATAGAAAGAGAGAGAAGGAGGGAGAGAGATAGGGAGGGAAAGAGGGAAGGAAAGAGGGGAGAAGAAGGAAGGATGGGGAGTATAGGAATAAAAAGAAAGGCATATGGATTCTTCATGAGAATAAAAGAATATATAGTAGAACGGTCATAAAACTTAATGGTGCGATATAAAAACAAAAGCAAGAAGAAAAAAAAGGGGCTGGAGAAATAGCTCAGCGGTTATGAACACTGACTGCTCTTCCAGAAGGTCCTGAGTTCAAATCCCAGCAACCACATGGTGGCTCACAACCATCTGTAAGGGCGTTCGATGCCCTCTTCTGGTGTGTCTGAGGACAGCTACAGTGTACTTATATATAATAAATAAATAATAAAAAAGAAAGAAAAAAAAGAAATACAGGTGCAAAAAGCAAAGCTTCAAAACTACCAAAATAAAGACAATGGAATAAACGTTAAAACCAATTTTAAAACTCTGTGGCCTCTGCCTGCATTTTTTCCTTGTAGGATGGGTTTTGGATTCTTTTCCTCTCTGATACGTCCCATGAAGCAAACTGTACTGATGAGGGAGATGCAATTTATAGTCTCAGCCCAAACCTGCAAAAACAGATTTGTGGCCATGTAGTGTCCCAGTATGGTTCAGACAAATTACATTTTAGTTTGAGGTTCTGCCCAGTCACCAGAAGCATCCCTTAGGTGTCTGGAAGTCCCAGAAGGAAATGCTGCTTTGAAACTGTTTCCAGTCCTTGTGTTCCTCATACTGGATGTTCACACTTCCCACAGACTGGTTAACTCCAAGGCGCCAATGTCTCCAGGCCCATGCTACCATTTGTCTTTTGGCTAAAGAGACTCCACTGTCTGCCAACTCATCTGTAGTAACCAGGTCCACGTTGTTACAATGAAAGACCTTCTAAAACTAACTTACCCAGAGAAGGACAGTGCTTAACTCACCACTGCAGAGCTTCACAGGCATGATTCATTCTGTGGAGCCCAGCCTGTGGTGGCACATCCTGGCAGGGTATGTGTCAGAGAAACTGGGCATAGTTCAAGCCAAAATACAAAGGAGAGAAGAGACTAGAATTCCCTGGTCGCCTTCAAGGATGTGTCTCTAGTGATCTAGTGGCTGCCTGCTAGCCCACCTATTGCCTACCCTACAAACACACACACACACAGAGTCTACCTCAACACCACCACTGTAAAAACCAAGCCTTTACACATAGCATTGGGAACACTTCAGTCACACATGCGTAACACCATGTTTTGGGGAGAGAAAGAAAAGAGGCACTATCTTTAGATCTCACAAGCAGAAGGCTCTCTAAATAATCACCTCTCATCTGATGACTCAGCATGAACTCGCAGGAGGCTGAGCTTGTTTCTGCAGACTTAAGCAAGTACCAGTAAGGTCTTACGCTTTATAAGTAACTTAGACTTTTAGGTAGGGTCCGCATAATTGGGATGAGGCGCACAGAAAATTCTCCACATCTTGGAAGGAATCGTTGGGACTGGAGCTAGTAGGAATAACTGTGGTGTGATTTCAGCCTGTGGTGAAGCCCAATGAGTGGGGCCAAGAGCTGGTCTTAGCTCTACTTTATCCATCCACCATCAGATCTGACACCTTTTCCTATAATGGAAGAAATGAATAAGTCCCTGGTGAACATAGGATGCCCTCTGCAGTCAGAGTTGTTTATGACCCTTTTTCTATGATACGATTGGGGGGCAGGCAGTGGTGGAACAGAAACACACATATGCAACAAACTGTATTTTTTGAGACCTATTATTTCCAAAAGCCTTTGACATAACTTAGAAACAAAGCTTTCCGTTCCAGGGACAAAACAACAAGACTTCCATCCCAGATCTCAGCAGGTCAGGTGGAAGCTCATTGGCTTGCTTACCAGTCATTCTGCTTGCCTACCAGTATCCAGTATCCAGTATGCATTAAATGAATTGCAATGCATCCAATATGCATTAAAATTCAGTCACATGCTTGCCCTCTCTACTTTTCTCCAGTAACTAAAACTTACTTCTCCAACTCTCTGCCTTTGCATTTGGTCCTCCAAGATTGGGCATCTAAGAATCTGTGTCACTTATCCCATAAAATTTAGCATTCTTCCCAAAGCACACCTCTGTTCCTTTTTCTACCCAGTTCTTTGTCACATCTGTTACTTTGTCTTTGCAATCCTCCTTTGTAATCCATCCATCCTTATAGGCCCCAGAAGTTCAGCAAGAGTACCCAGAATGCCACTGCCTTTGAGAATTTGCCCTCCCTCCCCTCGGACTTCTCTTTCTGAAGGGAGTTTCTGAGCATTTGAGTAAACTGCCCACCTCCTCATGAGATGCTTTTACGGTGGGCTTTAAGTTAGTGGGACCCAGGACAGTAAGTATTATATTTTCTCATCACCCGTTTCTGTTTTCAAGTTGGACCGAAGTCCCGTGACTTGCTCCATCTTGAAGTTCAAGTAACGGGTCCGTTTCACAAATGAGTTGAACGTAAATGGTCTGCAGAGCTCCCGACAAACTGAAGAAAAACCTATGAAGTCAATAAGGCACTGCTGTCTGCTGGAGCCCAGAACACCGATTTTATTGCTGGTGGGATTTTTGCTATTTTGTTCTGCCCTCTGTCTTCTGAGGAATTCACTCTGCGTGATTTATAGAGTCGATTCCCAGCACAGCTTGCTGTTCCTGGTGTGGTAGCGATTTGGCTCTTTGCTGGCACCGCGGCTGGAGGGAAGGCTGCTGCGCGTGTTCTGTTTCTCCTTTCGTACTGACTGGAGGCATGCTGACCACCACTTATTAGCTCTTTGATCTTTTTTATTTCTAAACATATGGTCAGGACCTCACCAGTGCCCGGAATGGCAGACTGAAATTCTAGGAGGCTCGGGCCCATGTGATAAACGGCTTTGCTCTGGAGAAAAGTGAGTGGTGAGCGGAGCAAAGGCTGGTGCCCATTAAACACCCTCATCAGCTGGAGAGAATGTGCCCGCTGGAGCATCTGTTAACCCTGGGCCGCTGCCTTCGGCTTCAAGGGCCTTGCGTGGAGGGCCTGTCTCACAGAAGGTTTGCAACTTCCAAACGCTGCAAATAACAGAACTGAGGAGTTCTATTGACTTAAAGCGATCTATTTCCAAATGAAACTGTTTGAATTGAACCTGTTGTTGGTTCTCATTTTCCTTCGCTCTCATCCTTTGCCTGTTCTAAAACACCATCCTGTCCCACAGGAGAGTAAGTCTTCACTGCATCCTCTAACAGGCCAGCAAGCGGGTTCTCCACTTGACATGACATAACCGCAACAGGCACTTTTGAAAAATGTTCACCAAATACAAGAGTTGTGTGTGCTGGATTTGGGTGTGATGTTCTTCAAAACTCTGTGGTGATAACTGGACAAGGCTATGGTACTCTGTCCTCCAAGCGAAGAATGAGGTTTCCAGTATCGGTGTCAAACAGTCCTGATGGAGAACAGTCCCTTGGGAAACAGCAGACACACCTATGGTGGCTGATCAAAGGTAATCAGACAGTTATGGACACGGTGGCCCACAGCTAATGGTCTGGATTCTGAGCCTGAGTCTGCCCCTTGCCGACTTTAGATAAGTCACTTTTCTCATTCCCCCAAACTCCATTTCTTCATTCAAAGGATAGAAATAATGGGCCTAACTCATTTACATTTCATAATAATAATAATAAGGGTGTGTAGAAATGTACACTTAATTGCATAATAACATTTAAATAGTGACTTTCTTTGACTCCAACAGGACAAACAAAAGGGGGAGCAGGAAAGAGCTTTCTACTACTTCTCACTCCTTGCTTGCTTGGGACCAAAATGCCCCATCGGCCACCAGTCTCTGGGTTCACAAACAGATCTTTGGTCCTGGAAGGGAGGGATAATGTTTCATTTCTTCACACTGGTGTGAAGTAGGAAACTTTAGCTCTGTAACATAAGCAGATTAATCTTGTTGTCAAGGCACACACGGTGCATGCAGCAGGCTATGCCCAGCCCTGTACCCAGCATTTACCATGCGCCTCTTCCTCCTTTTTTATCATCTTCTCCCTCCTTTCCATCCTTGTCTTCCTGTTCCTCTACCTCCTCCCCCATTGCTGCCTGTACTAGAACCATGACCACAACACTTGGCACCTGAGTTTCATGCTAGAACTACCATCGCTCGCCCCAGCCTTCCATCTCCTACCCAGAAGCATGATAGAAAGAACAGCTCTAGACCTCCTTCCTCAAGCTTTCTGCGTTTTACATTCTGCTCCCAGACATCATGGACCAGATCACCACTCTCTACCCCAAGTGTCACTCTCATTTTCTCCAATGATGTATTCCTCTGTCCTTATCTTTCACAATGACACACAGGAATGTGCGCCGTGTTCTGATTCTTAAACTCAACTAAGATGGATACATCTGAATTCAGAAAGGAGGCTGTTGCCAAAACGGTGCCTAAAGTTAACATTGTAAAAACATTAGAACCTAGAACTTCCTGTTTGTTTGTTTGTTTGTTTGTTTGTTTAATTCGAGGGGATATGGCACCACTTTGTAATATTGAAACAATGATTACTGTGACTCTCTGTCGAGGACTCAGTTTTCAAGCTTAAACCTTTTGGAGCCATACCAGACAGGCCACATAGGTTGTGTGTATTAGTTACTCTGTTCATATAGGGAAAATGCTTTTGTCTGTTTAAGGGTAGCACACAGATTGGGTGAGTTGACATTCCCAGAGTACACAAACCCTTAAAGATGGCATGGCCCTAGCAGCTTCCACATGTAACTGTGGTTTTGTCCTCCACTCCTTTCTGCTCAGGTCACAATGGAAGGGATCCAAAACAAACTGTTTCCGTTAGACAGGTGAGAGCCTATCTCTTCCTTGTAGAAATATATCACCTTGGTCCTGGAAAACCCCTAAGACCATGCCAGAATAGAAAATTGGGAAGAGAGGTAGATTACCTACAAGAACTTGGAGTGTCTGTTGAACTGTGTGAAGAGATTGCTAGCAAAGCCTTGTCAACCATCAGGGGTCCCCAGCATGAGTTGTGTTATTGCACTTGACAGTGAAAATAAAAGATGTTTACTTTTGACCACATCCTACCTAAGACAGCCTCCTCACCCTGGGTGTCCACCAGACCCAGTTAAGCCTATTCATCCCACTTCTCAGAAACAGGGAAAAGAAAGAGGCTGCCTTGGGTTTCCAGTATTCTACATAGCTGGGTGAGTTCCCTCTATATCTATTTTATCTATCTATCTATCTATCTATCTATCTATCTATCTATCTATCTATCTATCTATCCTAGTTATGGTTTCTATTCCTGCACAAACATCATGACCAAAAAGCAAGTTGGGGAGGAAAGGGTTTATTCAGCTTACACTTCCATATTGATGTTCATCACCAAAGGAAATGAGGACTGGAACCCAAGCAGGTCAGGAAGCAGGAGCCATGGAGGGATGTTACTTACTGGCTTGCTTCCTCTGGCTTTATTATGAAACCCAGATCTACCATCCCAAGAATGGCACCACCCACAATGGGCGGGGCCCTCCCCCCTTGATCACTAGCTGAGAAAATACCTTACAGCTGGATCTCATGGAGGCATTTTCTCAGCTGATGCTCCTTTCTCTGTGATAACTCCAGGTTGTGTCAAGTTAACACAAAACCAGCCAGTACACTATCTCTTCCTCTTTCTTCTCCCCCTTCCTTCTCCCCCTGCTAATCACCCAGTGATCTTATCCTTCAGAAGAGTATGTTCTCTCTAGCCTAGATTCGTGGTTGCATTCACACTGCCTTATGACAGAGGTAAGTGTCTGATGCTAAAAGCGCTTAAAGGAAACAATTTCCAAGGTCCATGTGAAGAACATGCTTGGCACCAGGTGACTCTTCACTGTTTCCTGCTGCTAAGTTTTGCCGATTGTGGAGCAATTCTGTTCTGTGTCTAAGAGTTCTGTCTTCCTTAGAGTAATTCTTACGGGAAAACAAACAAACATCTTAGAGTTCTTATTTGAATATATTTATGCCAAGAAACAGAAAAATAAACATAAAATAAACCTTTGGGATCAGAATAGAGTAACTTCACATGATTCCTTTGCTTCTCCAAAGAAAATTATGGAGTATGGAAGTATACCATGCATCATGAATAAAGGGTGAATTTGAACTTGTTACTCAGTGATTTGCATATGCCTTTTCAAGACACCATTGCTAGACACTGTATAGAAAAGTACTAGTTACCAAATGAGGCCATTTCATTTAAATACTAGGAGTCTTGTATACCTTATTTCCTCCCCCCCCCCCCCGTGTGTGTGTGTGTGTGTGTGTGTGTGTGTGTGTTTGGGGATGAAATCCAAGACCTTGCACATTTGAGGCAACCTCTCTACCTGAGTTTTATCACCCATCTTTTTTTTTAAACAGTCTCACTATGTGGCCCAGGCTAGCCTGAAACTTGCTGTATAGTCAGAGCTGGCCTTGGCTTCACTATCTGGCTGCCTTAGCATTTCAAATTATAATGACAGGTGTGATCAACCGTGCCTGGCTTCTGATTTTTAACTGGTACATAATGGTATGATTTCTATGTGTTTATTGGGTGCCATAGGATGGTTTGTTACAAGTACACCATGTAAAACTAGGGCATTTGGCTTCTCTAATGCCTCGTACATGGATTGATATTTTTTTCTTCCACATAGTGAGCTTACATCAAATATGGGAGAAGCAAATATGCAGTTCCCTCTCAAACATCAATCTTGAGCCAAGCATGATGATACACACC
The DNA here is from genome assembly GCF_963924665.1 of Micromys minutus. Lineage (NCBI taxonomy): Eukaryota > Metazoa > Chordata > Mammalia > Rodentia > Muridae > Micromys > Micromys minutus. Next base: position 64,046,034 of record NC_137973.1, on the reverse strand, counting down.
TGTAATCCCAATGCTCAGGGGATGAAACAGAAGGTTCATAAGTTCAAAACCAGCCTAGACTACTTAGCAAGATCTTGTCTCAAAAACATCAATCTGTGTCCAAGAAACAGTTTATAATTACAGATACCATGAGCCAGGCTTTTCAGGAAACAGGAAATGAGTGCTTCGCCAAGGTCTCAGCTTCCCAAAGCAGAAGTTCAGGCAAGGCCAGCCTTGCTCATTCTTGGTCTCTTCAAACTGTTTCGGTGCAAAGCAGGAAGTGACAGTATGGGACTGTGGTCCTGGTTCTTGAGAGACAGAGGCAGGAGACTCAGCTACTCCAGTCTTCCTTGGCTACATACTGAGTTCGAGGCCAGCCTGGCCCACATGAGACCCTGTCCCCCCTCCCCAAAAATGTATTATTTCAGCATAGCTGAGCTAGTACAATCAAGAATTGGATGAAAAGGCAGGCATACATGGACTTCTCACAAGCCTGGAAGAATTACCTACATACTGAGTTGTTGGTATTTTTTTTCTCTGATTTTTGCATTCTAAATTTATGGTTCCATTTTCTCACAGAACACATTTAGAAAGAAACTGGTAAGACACTGCAATACCAAAATTGGATCAAAGCATCATTTCTTGAGAATATTATTTTTATTTAAAAATTGTAAAACTTCTATTCCTTTTATGCTTGTGGGTCTTTTTCCTACATGCATGTCTGTGTATCACATGCATGCAGTGCTCTTGGGAGCCCAGATGAGGGCATCCAATCCCTGGAATCAGCTGCACATGTAGCAGAGGATGGACTTATGGGGTATCAGTGGGAGGAGAAGCCCTTGGTCCTGCCAATGCTCAATGCCCCAGTGTAGAGGATGTAGGGGAATGTCAGCAGGGTGGAGAGGCAGAAGGGGGGTGGGTGTTTGTGTGAACACTCTCACAGAAGCAGAGGGAGGGGGAGGAGATGGGGGATAGAGGGGAAACCGGAAAGAGGATAACATTCGAAATGTAAATAAAATATATTCATTTTAAAAGTGGAGTGGGAATCCCTGGGATCTGGAATTACAGACAATTGTGAGCCACCGTGTGTGTGTGTGTGTGTGTGTGTGTGTGTGTGTGTGTGTGTGTGTGTGTCTGTGTGTCTGTGTATGCTGGGATTAGAACTGGGTACTCTGCAAGAGTAGGTAGTCAGGGCTCTAGATCTCTGAGCCATCATCTCTCTGGCCCTGAATCTAAATTTAATTTTTAATGATTGTCTGCCAAAGTGAAGAAGTGAGATTATAGAGAATGTGGCTCTGGGTTTCTCTGTGTTAAAACTGTGGTAATAAATATCAATATATTTTACAAAATTAAATTGAGTTTTGTATAGATATTCAAAGCACAATCTTTATAAAAATCCTTTAGAAAACTAGTTGCCTAATGAATTGGGTCAAATCTTTGCTGCAGTGAATCATATGTATAAAATAGTCCCCCCTACCACCCACAAAAATCACAGTTCTCTACATAAAAACGTTGAAATTGATAACTGTTGGGAAAGGAAAAACTCATTTCTCCACAGTTGAGTAACACTAGATATATCAACTACCCCCTAAGACAGGCCCTGGGACTAAGAACAGCTATCCAACAGGAGACAGACTCCATGGGGGATTTTGTAGGCTTTTTGTTTAATTTTGTTTTGTTTGGGTAACTTTGTTTCTTTTATTTGCTTTCTATTTATTTGCTTTGATTTTTCATTTACTTGTTTTGTTTTGTGAGACAAAGAATATGAAATTAGGTGGGGGGGGGGGGTCAGGAGAATCTGGGAGGATTCAGGGAGGGGAAAACATGCTCAAAATATATTGTATGAAATAAAACTTTAAGGAAAAAAAAGAAGCTGGGTGGTGGTTGGTGGTGCATGCCTTTAATTCTGCAGAGGAGGGAGGCAAAGGCAGGCAGATCTCTGAGTTCAAGACTAGGCTGCCCTACAGAGTGAGTTCACTACAGAGAAACTCTGTCTCAAAATAAGGAAAGGAAAAAATTTTCCCCAACATCTTATCAAAAAAAGTCATATTCTCATCATGAAAAGATTTCCCACATACAAAAGCATTAGCGCAGCTCACTGATGCAGCTTTTGTTTTATTATTTTAGTCATTGCTAATGAGGAAAGCCAGGGCTTCACACATACTAGACCAATAGTAGACCATGGAGCTATATCCTCAGCCTTTCTTGTAACATTTTGTCTGTGTGCTCATGACCCAGGGAGGCTTATATACCAACTAGAAATTACAACAGATTTTAAAGCATGAGGCCAAATCACTGAAAGGTGAGTGTCATAGGAATATCCTAAAAGAAAGTGTGCATTGATTTACTTTAACTTGTTATCTCTTGGTTTATTTTTAAGTACGAAGTATCCAGTTGTGGGGGTGGGAGGTAAACATGACGACCACTGTTTCTCACCTATTGCTGAAGGTGCTTGTGAGAAGCAGAAAATTCATGTCTCACAGGAGAAGGGCATCCTCTCCTCCAGGCATCCTCCCCTCCTCTCCACTCCTCTCCCTTCCCTCCCTTCTCCCCTCCCCTACTCTCCTTTCCCTCCCCTGCTCTCCCTTCCCCCCCACCTCCTCTCCCTTCCCCCACTCCCACACACAGCTCAGCACTTGTTAAGGACCAAAGTGCTGCTCGAAATTCCCATTTCCAATGTGACCTCAGGAAGGAAGGCTGCCATGTGTGATTCACAGGGCTCAGGCTCGGTTCGAAGGCCTGCTCAACCCCTGTAGCTCTACTTTGTGCCCTGACTTAGATCTCCAATGTAAAGACAAACCTGTACAGAGCTTCAGGGGGTCAATGTACTCTGATGGCAGACTTGGGCCCCCTCTGTGTCAAACGTCAGTTACCATTCACCTGGGGCAATCATGGGCTATGTATATCAAATTGGACAAAAAATGATCTTCATGGTGGGATGCTAGGTTCTGACAATGATTCTGTTTTTCACACTGTAGTATCCATCAACTGCTCTGCTGGGGTAATGAATAGAATGCAATCTCAAAATGGAAAAAACAATCTGCTATCAACAGATATAAATCAGCTCAGTCACATATTTAAAACCAGCATGAGTGAATCACACATCCAGAGAAACTTGCCTTTGGAGAGCAAGTCTAGGTCTTTGCTGTTCAAGCTTTTAAAATACTCCTTTAACAAAGTAAATTGCTGGGAGAACGGCATCATATAGTGCATCTTTAAAGAATCAGAAGAAAATTAACTTAAAAAAAAAACCCTAGTTTTAATTTTGCAGTTTCTGATGACCCTACAGCTAAGTAGGAGAAAGGTGGGGGTCACAGGGAATGTTCAAAGAGCCAAGAGAGCTCTCCAAGGGCTGGTGTGAGGAGAACGTGTCCTCTCCTCCTCTGGGTGTGCCTCCCTTAGGACCCGGAATGTCCCCTTATCACCTCTGTCGCTCCTCCTTGGTCACACCGATAGTTAGGCCTTCACACATCATGGCCCCCTTTTGTGCTTCCCATCTGTGTGGTGACAGAGGAATTCTTGTGCTCCCCAAAAATCTGGCGACAGCTTCATTTCATCCTTCAGAGCAAACAAGACAAGCCTTTCCTTTAAGATCTCTTTTCCCTGGAAGCTCTTCACCTACGGGTGTGACCCCTTAGTGCTCTGAGAACATAAAGTACCACCCAGGTAGGCATGTCCTTCTGTCAACAGAAAGACACACCATGAGGGTTACCAAGGTAACTCTGTCTCTTCCCAATTGTTCCCCACGCACCAAGAATAGGGATCTCGGGAGAATGATCCTTGGGTCAGATAAATTAAAGAAATGCAACTCTTTTTCTCCTTCAGACACAGTAAAGTTTTACAGATGCTGCAAAGCCCTCTATTAAAAATAAATAAATAGAAGAAAGAAAACCTACTTAATTTTATGTAATATAATGTTTCCGAAATTTGTCTGAAGAAAGAGCCCACAAAGAATACTTAGTAAAACGATGATCTAAGACAATTAAATTAAGAGTGTTTGTAGAAGTCTCCCTGAAATTTCTTCCCCTAATCTTTTGTAACCAAATTTCCATGGCATTGTCCTAGCTTGTCTGTGGTTATAGAAGCACAGTTAAACAAGCTGAGAATACACAGCCCTGGACTGGACTCCAGGTTCTGGTCCACCTCTCTCTGTCTCCATCCTCTCTGTAGTCATCCATAGCCAGAGGGTTACTGGACACCATGGTTGCTGAATATTCCAAAATTGGGTGTTTCACGTGAGGAAAGAATCAAAACAGTCAAGTTGGTGATGTTAATTGCTTAATGTTTTCTGTTTTCAGAGATTAAAAAAAAATTTAAAGAAAATATACCTCACAAGTAATCCATGGATTCACAACGCAAAAAAAAAAAATAGAATCAATACTGTTTCTCTCTCAAGAGCAACACAATTAGATGATTCTTCAAAATAGGCTGCCGGGTAAGATGGCAAACTGGAAGCCTTGAGGAAACAGCTGGCTGATTATAGTTCTGGAGCTGCAGAGAACACAAATGCAAAAGAAACTCCATCAGCTACTTCTCCAGACCTCCCGACCAGCATTAACACGTCCCCTCATCAGACCCCTGAACTTCCTCTGCCGTCTGACTGGACTGCCTAGCCAGTGCTACCATAGTGGTGTTTTTACCCCACGAAAATTGGCTAAAAGACTCTTATTCGAAAATCTACAAGAGGTTCGGAAAGGGCTCTCATAGACGGGGCTACCCATGCCTGCAGCCAGGGCCACTGTCAGTGTGCAGACAGGAGAGGCAATGCCACACGGATGAACCGAAAGCACTTTTGACAGCTCAGCTTCTCTGTGGCTCCTGACACCGTGGGGCCTCAGCAGCCTCAACGGGGCAGTTTGCTTGAACTACTCACAGCCTACAGAACACTCAACAAACAAAGTCACCCACACGCAAGGGATTCTGGAAGTGGGAGAAAAGGTAGTAGTAAAAAATCAGGACCAGGAAGATCAGACGGCTAATGCACAAGAACAAAACCAGCATCAGGTCAGGGACCTTCAACTACAGTTCTTTCTCTGCCAGAGTCCAGAGTCCATATCTTCTGTCTCCCCTCAGCCAGCTCGCTCTACTCAGCTAAGTCTTATTACAGTACAGTGGGGCACAGAAGAAAGCCAATACCCGACTCCCTCTCTCTCTCTCTCTCTCTCTCTCTCTCTCTCTCTCTCTCTCTCTCTCTCTCTCTGTATGTGTGTGTGTGTGTGTGTGTCTGTCTGTCTGTCTGTCTGTCTGTCTGTCTGTCTCAATCATTCCCATTCCCACAAATGTATCTCCTCTACTTCCTTCTAACAACCCAACACTTCTCACTAGAGTCACAGTGATTGTCACGCTTCCCTTCCCTTTCTCTCATACTAATGCTTTAGCACAGGCAGCAGCAATGGAGCCCTTTACTCCCTAAACTAACCTGTACTTAGCAAGTGTCTGTTTCCAGTCACCCTCGACTGTTTAGTCATACTGGGTTAACTACTGGGTAGTGACTGTTGCTGTGAGAGCTACAGCGACAGACTGGAGTCAGCCTGAGGACTGGGATACCAGTCTACCAGATGAAAATGTCACCACAACCGTACTGTAACCCAGCCTCTGTTTAACACTGCAAACACATCCACTGAAAGGAGAGAGACATCCTAAATTGAAAGAACAAAAATAATAGCAAAAATCTTAAGCAATGATATAACCCAGATCCCAGAGCAAAAAAAAAAAAAAAAAAAAAAAACGCAAGTAATACAAAAACCACAAAAAATATGTCTCCCCAAAAATTACCAACCCAATATTAATTACCACAGATTAAAGTAACAAAATTCTAGATGGAGAACTCAAAAGAACAATTATAAATATGTTCCTCCCCCCCAAAAAAATTCAAAGAAGACTTCATATTTTCCAAGAAAATACAATTGACCAAGTGAAATGAGGAAGTCAGCCCATGATAGGAAAATGATACAATAAAAAGATAGAAATACTGAAGAAAACCTGAATCATCAAAATGATGGTGGAAATGAAAAACAACATAGAGTAAATAGGATGAGTGGGAAATCTTCCCCAATAGAACAAATAATATGAGAGATAAAAACAGTCAATGAGGACAAAATAGAAGTGTTGATCATTAATAAAGGCCAATCGGTAACTTTTAATACATAGAACATGGAAGAACCCCACTACTCCACAAAAAGGCAAAGCCTGTGTATTAGAGGCACACAAGAGGGAAAAGAAGGAGCTGGAGAGATTGCTCAGTGGTAAAAATATTTGTTCTTTCCAAAACCTGGGGTTCTATTCCCAGCACCCTCATGGTGATTTCCAATCATTGGTAACTCCAGTTCCATGGGATCCTATTCTGTCTTCTGACTTCCATGGGTACCAAGCACACATGGGGGTGGTAATGTACCACATTCAGGCAAAACACACACATATAAAACAGAATTAATACGTCTAATTAGGAAAATTTTAAAGAAGGGAAAGTATTTCATATAAAATCTCATAAAAATATTCTTAGTAAATTGTAGAAGTCCAAAGACTCAGGACCATCAAGAAAGATGGAGTAGAAATATTGTAAAAACCACAGGCAATGGAAGACCCACAGGAAAAGTGTCTTCTGGGTCTGACAGGACCACTGAACCCATGAATTCCCAGTAGCTGTGGTTACCTGCATAAGATCAAGGCAGTTAATATACCAGCATGGACTGGGAAGAATTCATGAGCCTCACCCTTAGCTGAGTATTTATGGAAAGTTGAAGGCTTATAGGGGAGGGAAAGTTTTCTTCATAAGCATATATATATATATATATATATATATATATATATATATATATACAGATAATAGAAATTAGAGTTCAAAAAAAATTAAATTTTGGAAGGATATAAAGTTTGGGTGATTGGGATTTATCCGAGAGGTTTTAAGGAAGTTAGTCAGGGTCAATATGATAAAAGTACATCATATAAAAATCTCAAAAACTTAACAAAATATTTTTAATCACAGAAGAAAAATATCCCAGATCTAAGGAAAGAGACCATAAAGCTACAAGAAGTATAGAAAACATCAAACAGCCAGGATCAAAGAAGAAACTGTGTTATATTAGAGCTAAAACATCAAATATAGAGAACAAATAAGTTATACTGAAAGTTGGGGGGGAAGTAGGGCCAAATCATGGGCAAAGGTAGTCTCATTATGACAAATGCTGACTTTTCAACTCAAGTCAGGAAAGCAAGAAGAGCATAGAGTGGTGTCTTCCAAACAATCACAATTCCTAAGGCAGTCTAATATACCCAGCAAAACTATCTGTCATAATTATGATTTTTTAATTCCCATAATAAAAGCAGGCTAAAGAAATTCATGACCACCAAGCCAGCCCTACAGAAGATATTGGGAGAAATACTTTAGTATGAAAATAAAAATAATGCTATGATACTAGTTAAACAAAAGGAGACAATGAAAATCCTAAGCACTAGCAAATCAAAAAATAAAATAAAATAACAGTGAACAATACACAGTTGTACTGTTCTTTCAATCATAAATCTTAATATCAATAGTAGCATTCACTCATCAAATGACACAGACTATGAAATTGGATTAGAAAATAGAATCCTTCTTTTTAGTGCCTCCAGAAAATACAGCTTACTGCTAAAAACAGACACTATCTTAAGGTAAATGGATGAGTAAAAAGTATTCTGGGCAAATGAAACCAGAAAATAAGCAAGAGCTGGTGCTATAACATTGAACAAAAGAGGCTTCAAACTGATTCTTATCTGAAGAAATGAACAGGATTACTTTATACTTATGAAGAAAATTCTAAATATATACATTCAAAATTGAGGTTCATTCAATTTTATAAAATAAACACTATTATATTTAAAACCACAGATTAACCCTGACATGGCAGCAATGGTTGATTTCAATATCTCATTCTCGTAGTGAGGCTGATAAATTATGGAAAAGTGAAACCATATGAAAGGTAAACACTATAATTAGAGAACATCATTAATAAATATATCTTGACATTTACAGAACATTTTACTCAAGCACCAAAAGTACATACTCTTCTCTATGCCCTATAGAACCTTCTACAAAACATATTACATATTAGAACACAAAGCAAACTTAACAATATACAGGAACATTGAAACAATACCCCGTGTTCTTGCTGACCACAATGGAATATCTATAGGGAAATCAAGAGCAAGAGAAACCGAAGAAAAACATGAATTTATAGAAAGTAAAAGAGCATGTTATTGAATGAAACATGAGTCATCAAAGGAATCAAGAAGAAAAAAATTTAAATTCCCAGAATTAAGATAAATATACCTCAAAGTATTCAATACAATGAGAGTAGTCATAAGAGGAAGTTTTATAATTTTAACTGCATACATTAAAAAAAACAGATAGAACCCAAATAAGCAATCTAATGATAAAACTGAAGGTCCTGAGAAGACAAACCATCCAATCCCAAAATCAGTAGATGGAGAGAGATAAAAATGAGCAGAGCAGAAATCAATGAAAGAGAATTTAAAAGATCAAAGAAACAAAGAGTTGTTCTTTTAAAAAATAAAATTGCCACACATTTGGCCAAATTAGCCAAAAGAGAAAAAAGATCCTAATAAATAAAATTAGAAATTAGAAGGGAGACAGTATTACAGACACTGGGGAATTTTAGAGAATCAAGGGTAAACAGTTTAAAATTTTATATTCTATGAAATCAGGAAATTCAAAAGAAGTAACTGAATTTCTAGAAGTGTATGACTTACCAAAGTAAAAATCAAGATGATCCAAGTAACTTAAGCATCTTTACTACAAACATCAGAAAGATACAAGCAATAATTTAAGTATCTTCTAACTGAAAAACATTCATGGTTTCGGTGAAGAATTCTATCAGACATTAAAAGAACTAACACCCATATACTTAAATTATTCTGTAAAACAGAAACAAAAAGACTAGACCACTTCCAAGCTCTTTTTATGAAGCAAATATTACCCTGATATCAAACTAATTAAATTCAACAAAATAAAAGACAATTCTAAGACAATCTCCCTATTGCACATAGATCCAAAATTCTCAATAAATTCAAGATTCAAGTTCTGGTAGACCAAATTTAAGAATGTATCCAAAGAAGCATTTGCTATGATAAAGTTGTCTTCTTTTCAGTTATGCAGAGAGGATTCAACACACATTAATCAATAAATGTAATTTATGGATGGGCTCAAGAATCATCTGATCTTTCCGAATGATGTATAAAGGACCTTTTGAAAAATACAATATTCCTTCACAATAATAATAAAAAACTGGTGAAGCTAGAAATCTCAACAAAATGAAGGCTGGTTATGACAGGCCAACAGCCACCATCTTGTTAAATGAAAAATATTGTATAACTGAACATAGGGCAAAGTTGTCGAGTTTCTAGTGAAGCTCTAGCTAGAGCAATAAGAGAAGGAAATCAAAAGGATTCAAATAGAAAAGAAAAAAAATCAATGTATCCCTGTTTGCAAATGATTCAATCTTCTACATGAGAGAGATTGATCCTAAAGACTCTAGAAGGAAACTCCTAGAGCTGATAAAGACTTTATCAAAATAACATACTACAAAATTAACACACACCAAACAGTAGCCTACCTGTATATTAAAGAAAGAGTGGGGGGGGGACAAGGAAACAATCCCACTCACATTAGCCTCCAAATAAAATACTTTGGAATAAACCTAACCAAAGAAGTAAAAGACCTATACAATAAAAATCATAAAACACTGAAGAACGTAGCTAAGAAGATAGAGAGACCTCCTATGCATTTGAATTTTAGTAGGTTAATATTTTGAAAATGGCCAGCCTACCAAAAGCAATCTATGGATCTAATGCAATCCTCATCAAGATTCCAATGCAGTTCTTCATATGAACTGAAAAAAAAGAGAAAGGAAAATGCATATGGAAACACAAAAGACCCCAGATAGCCTGAATATCTCCATATAGAAGAATGAAACTGGGGTTTTCGCTCTTAGTCTACACACAAATCAACCCAAAAAAAGGAGCAAAGGACTCGGGGTTAGACCTGAGCCCCTGAAACTGCTGGAGGAAGAGTAGAGAGTTCAGGTGAGGACACGGGCTTAGTAGGGGCTTTCTGAATGGGACGCCAGTTACCCAGAAACTATGACTAACAGTCAACAAGTTGGACTCTGAAATTACAAAGCTTCTATATTACAGAAGAAATTGTTAAGTGACTGAAGAGGCAGCCTAGAGAATGGGGGAAAAAAATTACCAACTTTTTACACCTGTCAGAGGATTAGTGTCTAGAATATTCAAAGAAACTAAACACAAAGAAAACAAACACCCCGATTAAAACATGGTCTAAGCAACTGAGCTGAGAATTCTCACAAGCAATCCAAATGCCTAGTGACTATTTTAAAAATAAGTTCACCACGCTTAGCCATCAAAAGCATGCAAATTAAAGCTGCCTTGGGATTTCACCTTACTGCAGGCAGAATAACTAACAAAAGGCAACAAATGTTAGCAAGGATGTAGGAAATGTGGCATTGTTGGTACAACGGCAAATGGGTGCAGTCATTATGGGAATCAGTGAGTGTGGAGGTTCTTCAAAACACCAGAGACAGATCTCCTACCATATAACTGAACTGCACCACTCCTAGACCTAGTCCCAAGAACTCTATCTCTTATTACAAAGACACAGGCTCATCCATGCCCACAGATACTCTGTTCACAAGGTCTAGGACATGCATAGTCTAGATGCCCATTAACGGATGAATAGATAATGAAAATACAGAAGCTACGTATGACGGAATGTCATTCAGTTGTAAAGAAAAAATGAAATATGAAATTTGCAGGTACATGAGTGGAATTAGAAACATTGCATACTGACAGAAAAAACCCAGACCCAGAAACACAAATGTTATGTGTTCTCAATCATATGAGGACCCTAGTGTCAAATATTTAGATTTGTGTGTTTAATATAGATTTGTGTTTACATACCAAAAACTTTGACTATTTCCATGTAACATTTTGTTTTACATATACTTTATGATCTTTGTAAATATTAAGATTTCAATGCATATTATCAAACCTTTAAAAATTAAGTACTGTGAAAAATATATTCATATATATTTATGCTAAAATGCTTTTAATAATCTATATATGTATCTGTTTTTTAAATAAAGTTGTAAAATATATAGAGAGAGATTTGTGTGTTTACCCTTGCAAAATGTATAAAACTAGAAAGGAACCATTGATGGAGAAAGGAAAAAGACATACTAGGGAACGGGGTTAATAAACCACACGTGGTATGGAGAGCAGAGCATGATGGGAGAGAGGTTTTGCTGTAGGGGAGGGATGACTGAGGATGTGGTTAATGAGAAGTAGGCAGAGGGGCAGAAATAAAAATAAAATAAAATAAAATGTCCCAAAGACTCTTTTTGCTCCCTGGCATTGGAAATAGGATTACAAAATGCCCTTTCAAATTAAAGACACTCCGAATCTTCGATTTTGCAATATTCACTTAAAAATCACTTTTCTATCATCTAAATTGCCTAACAGAGGGCCAGATCCTAAAAGGGCAAAGTTTGGGTGTGTTTTAATCATTGCTTCATGCTCTGTGCCTTAGCCCAGTGCCTAGAATGTAGTATGCGCTCATCAGTTAATTTTAATTGAAGGAAGGACAAATTAAAGATTCAAGCATCTATTGAAAGGGTTTTCTTTTTCTGAGAAAATCTTTAAAAGCTGTCATGACAGAAAAAATTAAAGGGGTGGGTGGGGGAGGGGAGGCAGGGGGAAAAAGGACTGAAGGACCAAGGAGAGGGGAAACTGAGGTCTGGATGTAAAGTAAATAAATTAATTCATTATTAACAAAAAGGGAGTTACAAGACAGGAAAGACAGCAAAATTACCAAAATGCCGACACAACGAACACATTACTCCTGCTATTTTGTGTGTGTACACGTATGCATGTGTGCTGAGGTCAGAGGTCAGCCTAGGGTATTGTTCTTGAGAACCTATCCACCTTGTTTGTTGAGACAGGGTTTCCCATTGGGACCAAGTGCTCCTGGGTTCCTCTGGGCTAGCTTACCTGGGAACGCCAGTCACCCACCTGTCCCTGATCCCACCCAATCAGCACTGGGATTACAAGAGCACATGCTCACGCCTGGCTTTGTACACAAGTGGCAGTGATCAACCCAAGGTCTTCCAGGGTGGCCCATAAGCAATTTACCCACAGCGATATCCCCTTGACTACCATTTTGGTAATTAATAAACATTTTACTTGAAGTGGACTTTAATAAAAACTCCTAAAATTTGTGTTAAGAAACAGAGATTAACTGTCAGCAGCACAATGACCAGCCATGACTGGAGAAGCTAATTTTGTCATGTATTAGACACTAAAATCCACCACCAACCACTACCATCTCTGTCCACCAAAAAAAGAGAAAAACAAGCTCTGCAGAATTAGAACCTCCAAGCTAAAGCGAAGATCTGGCAACCTTTCAGTTAGGAAGAAGCACTGCTCAAAGAGGAAATTTCAAATGAATGTGTGTTCTAATGGGGACAATTAGGCAAGAAGTGGACAGACGGGAATATAATAGTGCAAGTCTTCAAAACAGATGTAGCTGTAAAGAACAGCCATTGTGTGACCGGCTAAGATGCAGTATCATTGTTGGGGTCACTAAACAACCTCCAGGCCCCAAAACATGAGAACACTTATGCCCGGTACTGAAAACACTGAAGTGAAAGTAAGGGGAGTGGGGTATGTGCAACCCCAAAACTTTAAAATCAACGTCCTTAAACCTTATTGACTTAGCTGCTTGCTTCTTAAAAGATATTAAAGCCAAAAGCTTCGTGTGCAAAAAGATAAAGCGGAATTTTACTTTTTCAAACATCAATGGAATTTTCTAAGCTGTGTATATATCGCATGTATAATTACTAATAGAGGATATACACACGTACCGCCCATCCGTATATTAAATGGTTTGCTAGCATGGAAGTAACTGGGGTTCCTTCTCAGCTATCTTAGGCTTTCTATTCCTGTGGCAAAACACCAGGACCAAAAGCACCTTGGAGAGGAAAGGATGTGTTTGCCTTACAGGGTACAATCCAGCAAGGGAGGCAAAGTCCGGGAATGTAAAACAGAAACCTGGAGAAAAGAACATGAACGCAGGAGCAAGAACTGAAACAGAGGCGGGGTATGGGGGGGATGCTGGGAGGGGGTCGGAGAGGTGGTTGCCACTTACTGTCTTTCTCCCCAAGGTTTGCTCCGTTTCCTTTTTCATTTATCCCGGTTCCACCTGTTCCATCACCCTCCGTGGGCTGGGCCCCTCCCACATCAATTGTCAATCAAGAAAAAGTCCCATGGACTTGCCTACAGGCCAATGAGACCGAGTCACATTTCTCAATAAAAGGATCCCTCTTCCCAGATGACTCTAGCTTGTGTTGGTATAAAAACTAGGCAGCATAGCAGGTGACCCTAGGATCAGGTCAAGTCAAGAATAAACACTAAACAGCGGAGTGGAGGAGGGTGAATCCAATGGCACAAGCAAACGCTAAAGCTATAGGAAAAGCTTTATCTTAGCACTTTGAAGCTCGAAGAATTAATAAGAAGTTGTTTTCCTGACACAGAGTCAGGGATAATCATACGGCAAATGTGAGCTTCAGTTTTGTATAAATCTCCCCTGTCTTCATGTGAATCTTTACAGTGTGATCCCTGTGCTTTGAAACATCAATGAATTCACCGAAGTAAATTCCCAATGACAGGAGAAAAAAGAAATGCTCTAATGATTTTTCCCTTAAGATCCCAAATATACCTCCTGCTTAAGATGTTCCAAGTTACAGGTACTTTCTACTTTTGCTTAAAAATGTGCGCATGGCTTGTCTGTCTAGAGGATGTTACACATTTTTATTTTGTTTTTTAATAATGGAGTAAAATGTCTTTTCAATAATTTAGCCTTAGAGCAACAACAATAACGAAGAAAAAAGGTCCTCTCCTCTGATTACTCCCAGGTTCCTCAGCGGCTGATAGCTTTGTCCTCAAAGTCTTCCTTCGGGGCTAACTTCTCTCTCTAATTCCTTCTCTGGTCTGTCCGCCCCACCTCTGGATGTTTCCCCTCCACACCCTGTTCCTTTTCTTCACGAATTCTTCCATTTAGCCCTGACTCATTTTTTTCAGCAAAACCGTTTTCCTCGATTGGCTGAAACAAAAGGTCACTTTGGATCCGCCTGCTGAAGAGTTTCAGTCTCCACCATCTCCCCTCAATACGATGTTTACCAGAATGACAAGAATTTTGAATGTTGCTCCCGCCGACTCTTCAGTTAACGCTAGGTACCTTACCAGTGTTGTGCTGTGTCTTTTGATATGTGTACACTACTGCCAAATGCATGGCAGATGGTTTCGATGTAGAAGCTGCAGTCTACTCCTGGTCTTCTTCCGGATCAGAATTCTTCATGAGGCTTTCATTTCAAGCGGTTGCTCCCAGGAGTATCTGACCTTGTCTTTACGACTTAATCCCCATATAAACCAACATTCCGTCTTAAAGGGCCAAACATGGAGATTATTGTGAAATCAGCCTTATACCAGGCTAACTACCACTCTGTTGAATATGTCATCACTCATGTTTCTGTATATCAAGTACCCGTCCCTAATACATCATGCAGACATCATCGGGTCCAGTGTAACGTTACTTCTCAAGAACTTGCACTACTTCCTCTCCCAGCAAACCGCTTGTCAACATTTCCCATCTGTGGGTGAAATGTTGATTCGCCCCATCCCAACCCCATCTTTTATTCTAAATTAGACCTAATCATAAACCACATCCGCAGCCTTTCTTAGCTACAAAACTCCAGGAAAAAAAAATCTAAGTCCAGAGTGCTAGTAAGGAAACTGATCAGGGGAACTAGCACTTTTCACAACTGTCAGGGCTGAACATGTCCATGAAGTTGAGGGTGGTTCTCCGAACAACCCACACGACCCAGGAGCTGACTTCATGTAGAGAGGAACATTCAGACTGTATAGGTTCCACAAGTTTGATACAATACCCCTGGGAACGGTCCTAATAAGAGATAGGAAGGCCTGAGAGGAGGCCATGAAAAGAAGTGGGGATTAAATTTGTGTAGTCACAGCCAAGGAACACTAAGGCCACCAGAAACTGTAAGAGGCAATAAAGAGCCTCCTCCAGAGCCAGCAGAGAGGACACAGCTCTTAGTTTTCTGGAATCTAGAGCTATGGAAGGACAGGTTCCTGTTATACTGCTCTACCTACTTCAACGCAGCAGCCTTGGAGGCTTTCTTAAGGAGGGAAATGGCTCTTTTAAAGTCAGGACTTATGAGGGAGAATCCAAGGATCACAAACCTTAGAGTCATCAATTTTGTTTTTTTAAGATTTATTTATTATATGTGAGTACACTGTCGCTGTCTTCAGACACACCAGAAGAGGGCATCAGATCCCATTACAGATGGTTGTGGGCCACCATGTGGTTGCTGGGATTTGAACTCGGGACCTCTGGAAAAGCAGTCAGTGCTCTTAACTGCTGAGCCATCTCTTCAGCCCCCGCCATTGAGTTCTTTATCCATCCCATAAATTACAGAGTACATCCTGTATGCCAGACCCCATGTTAATGACTTGGATTGAGTGGTAATCAAACAACAGCCACACGCAGAGGCCAGGCTGGGGAGAGCTAGCTCAGTGCTTCAGTTCAGAAGTAAATCCAAAAAACTTCAGTCTGTAAAGGGAAATGGATCACCAAAATGCTTTTAACTTGTTGGAAGGCCTTAATTATGTGTACAGTAATTAATAGCATGTGGAATAAGTTTCTTCTAAACATGCGACTTGAAACATGAGGCATTTAGCCAAATAGATTTTGGACATTGCTGGTCTTAAGACTTTGGGAGAGAGGTTAGAGGTTTCTGATGACCCTTCAGTGGTGACACACAGAAGTGTGTGGCCCCTTAGGTGAGGTTTCCTTTTTCTTTGTTTTTCTGAAGACCTCAAGAAACGTGACATGTGTTATAGAAACCTTGTTTTTTATTTGGTTTTTGTTTTGTTTTGTTTTACAGTAGGCTGGAAACATTTGAGAAATTCTTTAGATGAAACAAAGCCTGGAGAAGCCCTCCTTGGTCATGCTGTGAGTATGAAAAGCAGTAGCCATCATTCATTGTAATTATTACAACCATGGCATATGACTAAGTCATTTACACACACTTAGATCAACACCCCTTCCAAAAAAAAAAAAAAAAAAAAAAAAGCCCTAAATATTAGCACCCAGAGCCCTGCATTCTTTGAAGTCAACCATTAACCTGCATTCCTGAAAACCTCTTGTATCTTTCTGGTGAGTATACTGGGGTTGAAGGTGTTTTGTAAGTAATGCTTTCCCAATTCTCTCTCTCTCTCTCTCTCTCTCTCTCTCTCTCTCTCTCTCTCTCTCTCTCTCTCTCACACACACACACACACACACACACACACACGCATGCATGCATCACACATCATGCCTTCCCAAGGCCCTTCTCTCAGGCACTAAAATGGTTGTCTCAATCTTAGAAATAGAAATGAAAATGATTATGAACTTACAAAAAAGTCCCTTTTCCTCATTAAGTCACAGGAAGGGAAGGAACTGGTAATTTTCCCTCTAGAAGCCTGAGAATAACCTCAGCCCCTCAGCACTGACCTCCATGTTGTGTAGAGACAGTAACTGGCATGCACAAGACAAGTTATGGTCACTCTAACCCTTCCTCCCCTTTCATTGTTCTCCTGTTGTGTCTTGCCCACAGCCAAGCGATGTAGCCATGCTGTATGGGTCACATGCCAGAACTTAAGCAGAATTTTCAGATGGTCTGGAGGAGAAGGAGCACCTAAAAAGTTCCAATACAGCCTAAGTGAGTGCCTGATAGGTGGTTGTGACTTAAAGTGTGGCCTCATTGTCCCAGAATCCCCTATGGTGGTTTTGTTAGGATGTTAGGTTTTCTGTTTTGAGACAAAGTCCCCTATAACCAATGCTGGCCATCAACTCTCTGTAGTCAAGGCAAGCCTTGAATGCCCGCTCCTCCTACCCCTACCTCCAAAGTACGAGGATTATGAATATGTTGTACTGGGCCTGAAAGTACTGCATAGCTTTCATGGGGCTGTTTGTCGTTGGGGATTGCATTCAGGGACATATACATGTTATGGGAGCACTTTACCACTGAGCTACATCCTTAGCCTTACATTATTTCAAAGTAGGTTCTCCTCTGAGAACTCACCTCAAACTTCTGAGTAAACAGGATATTCCGGAGGCCTGGAAACCTGCAGGACTGTGCTCCGTTTCATCCAATGGACTGTGAAAACTAGAAACCAGGACTGGCTCCACCCATAATGTACTTACACAAGCATGAGGACCTGGGCCCAAACTCCTGGAACCCATTCAAGGGCAGTAGGGCACGTCTGTTACTCCCAGTGCCCCCATGGTGAGATGGAAGGCAGAGACAGGGCAATCTCCAGAGGTACAGACACCAGCTATCCTAGAGTAGATCCTGTCTCCAACAAGATAGAAGGCAAGCACCAACATCTGAGGTTGTCTTCTGACCTCCATATGTGCACCATGGTACTACACACATAAACATACATGCAGGTGCATGCACAGACACACAGACACACAGACACACACACACACACACACACACACACACACACACACACACACACGAAACTATTAATCCTTGAAATAATCTTTCCAGGAAGTGGTTAGACAATGCATTTCTACTAACACCTGAAAATGAGAAGAGGATGTACTGAATGTTCTATAGTGAAGACTCAGTAGCTTCAGGACATGAACACAAAGTCATAAAAAAGTTCCGAGAAACAGAAAGAGCATTGCCTTAGATTTCCCAAGAATGTGAGCTTCGTGCTCAATTCCAGACTCAAAGTCTAAGTAGGTACTATACATAAATTTACTAAGTAGGTACTATACATAGAACACTGAACTCCACCTTCAGGATACAGAAAACCAATCTCTGATCTCCAGTAGCTTTAAGAGAAATGATAGAAATACATAAACACATTATTCAGCAGTATGTAAGTACTCTAGAGAAAATATCACCAAGGATAAAGAGCAGCGGAGAGGAAGCTATGTCAGATAAAGTGGGCATATCTGATAAGGGAACCACAAGAAGAAGTTAACCCTACACGTATCTAAATAAAAAGCACGTGAGCCGATAGAATGGCAAAGAGCTTGCTCCGGGGAAGGTGCAAGTTTGATGACTGTAAAGAAGGGAAAGAAGGTGGCTGGAGTTTTGTGAGTGAGCATAGTGCAGTGGCTCTGGTTCAACTCCTCCCATTAGCTTGGTTTCCTCGATGTGCATTGATAGGTCAAATTTAATTGCCTGTGTGGTGACACATAACAGGACTTTAAAGTTCTGATTTAATTCCTCAACACAAGGGTGACTTTAGAAAGACCTAGAGTTTTTTTTTTTTTTTTTTTTTTTTTTTTTATTGTTGTTATCAGCCAGCTATCTAACAGCTGTGCTACAATTCTTCTGTATTTTCCCCGACTTCTCTACCTGTGAACTCATCCTATGAAGACACAGAGGAAAAGCCTGATGTATCTAAAAGGCTTCTGTCTCTAACACTCTGAAGCATCATGAACATATTAGCATAGATTTGTTTATTCAATTAGCCAAGAGTCAACAACCTGGATGTCTGCTGTGGTACCGAAGAACAGCTGAGGGCAGAAGTCCAGAAGTCAGGGTGAGAAGAATGACCTGAAATGACACCAGGAAGAAAAGAGAGGTACACAGGAGAGAGGTCTTCCTGTGGTCATTCATGCCCAGAACTTGAAATCTCTAACAACTCATACTTCATGTCAGGGCAACATGAAGAGGTCTGCAAAGTCATGGAATGATAGAACTTCTTAAGTGGATTTTTTGGATAAAAAGAAAAAGCATAAATAAATGTCTTTCTCCTTTCCACATTTTCAAGACTGGTGATCTTTTCCCCCCATACCCTAAGCCTATCTCATTTTAAATTGAGCTGCTTCCCTATCCATTGCCTGGCTGCCTCTTCGGCTTCTAATTCTATCTCCCTAGTTACTGGCCACACAGAATCTACCATTGCAACATTTTTAAAAGCCATAGAATCTCTTCTCGGCCTTTTGGCTGAGATCAAGTGTAAGATGCCATAGTGACTTTCAGCTACATTTGGACCTTCCATTTTTACTTGAAGAAAATAGAAGTTCCTGCGATACCCACAGTAAGTCATTACTCTGATAAGATATTTGAAGAACAAAATCAACTTAACAGAGGGAAGATTGATTGTGGCTCATACTGGATTCCACCCCATTATGGGGAAGACAGAAAAGGAAGCAGAGTAGATTCCCCGGAGCCCCCAGGAATCAGAAGAAATACCTATGCTAGAGCTGCTCATATTGACCTGTCATTTGTCTGAGCTCCAGTCACCTACATTTGCCCTACACCCCCCTTCCCCTACCCACCCCCACCCACCACCACCACCCCCACCCCCCCCCCAGCTAATCTCCTTGGAATGCCCTGCCAGGCACAGCCACAGGTATGCTTAGCTCCTTGGTGCTTCTCCGTTAATCAAGTTAAGATTTACTTTCAGACTCCCAATGAGGACATCTAATCAAGTAGCCTGGTTTGAAAGCAAGCAACCAAAACAGAAATGAAGTTCTCATGAACAGTGCTTCCTGTGTCCAGGACAACGAACACAAAGTATAGACATGGGAGAGAATCTGTTCTGATAGATGTCACAGACAGATCAGAGAGGCATGTCATGTGCTGAGAAGATAATCATGCTAATCCAAGCAGAATTCTAACCAAGCAGAATTCAGCTTTATTAGTAGATATAATTTTAGAAACCAATACTGTTGGGATTCTGTAAACCCCACCCCTCAGTTACTTAGCAACAGCCAGGTATACCCCACCCCTCAATTACCCAGCAGTGGCCAGGTATGCTCCACCCCAGTGACCTGACACTATAAAAGGAGCTGCTTGACCCCTCCTCTCTCTCTCTCTTGGCCTCTCCTGCCCTTGTGCTCTTGCAGCCTTGCTCTCCCTCTTCCCCTCCCTTCCCCCCCTCTCTCCCATGTGCTCATGGCCGGCCTCTACTCCTCTACTTCTCTCTCTCTCTGTGTCTCTACCACCCTCTTAACTCTCCCATGACCTGAATAAACTCTATTCTGTACTATACTGTTGTGTGGCTGGTCCCTCAGGGAAGGGATTCCCAACATGGACCCCCCAGAGGCATCTCCCTTGCCCTCAGGCCTCGCTGCACCCCCATGGGCCATATGCCCCCACTCTCTTCATCCTTCCCCTAACATTGGTGCCCTGTGACTCTTCCTTTTAGTGACTTTTCCTTTCATTGGTGCCCTGTCATCTTTTCCTTACAAATACCACAATAACAACCATTAATTTAGCTGCTTTTTTCCTTTCTTTCTTTCTTTTTTCTTTAAAAATGGTTTATCTCAAAATTAGGTCATTATATTTTGCTTTCACTTGTTTCTAAAGAGCTGTTTGGATGTTTCTCAAGCCCAAGCCTGAACCTCCAGTGTCTATACATTCACTGAAATATGAAGCTAGAAGTGTAATATCTGTGTAATGCTGGAAACATAACTGGGAAGGAGGTGTGGACCTGGGATCCCAACAGTCAGGGGATCATCAATCCCAAGTCATCCAGGGATATACAGCAAGGAGACATCTCCAAGGAAGGAGAAGAAAAACAGAAGAATGGGAATAGGAAAGAAGCCTATGTGTTTTAATCATTTCTTCGCCCTCTCTTAGTATTCATTTGCTTGTAAATTCAGTAATTTGCCTCTACTTATCCTATTCTACATTTATTCCTCTAGGCAGTCATCCATTTTCTGTAGCTGAATCAACTATCTAAATCTTGAGCCTGTTTCTAACTAAAAGGCAAAAGTTGGTTAAAATAGGTAAGTTTTACAGACATGAAAATAGAGCCCCTAGGACAGGAAGGTGTGCAGGAAGCTTTTTTTTTTTAATCACAAGACTTTGAGGTCAAAGGTCAAGTGTCAATAAATGTGTGGGCTTTATTTCTGGGTCTCCAATTCTATTCCATTGATCATACACAATCATACAAAAGACCTTGGCAAATTCACAAGGTGATTGAACTTCTTCTCTAGCCCACACCGCCCAGTGGGAAGTTTCCTAGGCAACGATGTACTAGGCAAGTCCGTGCTATAAAACAAAATAGCTATACTGTAATAATTTTGCTTTAAATACTTTAAATAATGATACTCTAAAAGCCTTCGTTGTTTGTATTATTTGTGTAACCTGTTATCATCTAAGGTCCCTAAGAATCCCAAACCAAAAAGGCATAACTTCTACTTCTTTTCTGCTTAATGCAACCTTAATAGTATGATGTTTAGTAATAATAATTGAAATTTTCCAATAAATTGCCACTGAAACTAATGATTACTTCCACACCTGGATTTTCTTCTGCTGTGACACTTTTAAAAACCTAGACTATGTCAGGCATGCCTCTGAGAGTTAGTAATGTGCCCCTTTTTAAGAAACACCTACAGGGGGTGACTGGCTCAGTGGTTAAGAGCCCTTTGCTGCTCTTTAAGACCTAGGTTTGATTCGCACCACCCACAAGGCTGCTCAGTTCCAGGGATCCAATGCTCTCTTCTGAAGGCACCAGACACAGACATACATGCAAACAAAACATACACATAAAATAAATAAAAAAGAAATAAAAAAATGATGATTAAAAACAAAATAAGTGTCTCAAAGGGCTAGGACAACAGGTGGGAAGTGGTAGAGCCTTTGCCAGGTCCACAGGAGGCATCGGTTCAATTCCCCGTGATCATCAAAAGAGAAAGGAAATAGCTCAGAGATTACTTCCCTTTACCTACTAGAGAAGGGAAACCATGTGATACTCTTCTCCAAGAAAACCATACTCTGTTTCGGGCACAATGTACATTTCTCTTATTCCTTTCTATCTTATCCCAAGTCCCGAACGGTACAAAAGCATCGCAAACAGAAGAAAATGGTTTAAGTCTTTGGCTTCCATAAAAGACTGAGCAGTTTCCAGAAGTAAAGTAATTGCTCATGATCTACCTTAATGCAGCTATCTGAAGACTCCCCCCTTTGAATTCCCAGAATCTCAGAAGGATTCACATTCATTACTTGTGTATTTCCTGACCAGCTGCTTTGAAGTGGTTCTAGGATCCAGGCTATTATAGGAAACACTGACAATAGTTACAATTTCCTTGGTTCCTGTCAAGTTGCTTTCTTTCTCATGACCTTGAACAACAGTGTCCAGGTTAAGGCTCCATGAATATTTCCATGCCCTGCCTGCAACCCATGCACAGTCCTCCTTAATCCCTGGCTGCTTTATCTTCATAACAAAGAAATCGCTGCCACAGTATTGACTCTTAGCTGAAACTTCATTTCTATTTTCCGAGGGTCTGGTTGTTTTATTTACTACACAAATATGCAAATAAAACCTTGAACAACTTTTATTTTTTTTAAATGATGGACTATGGAAGTCCACATGTCACCCATATGAGGAGCACATGATTTCATGATTTCTTCTATTCTGTTGCTGTTATTATTGAAGCAAATACCACAAAGATTAATAAAGGGGGAGGGGAGTGTGTGCTGCTTTATTAGGAGCGACCAGAGACACCAGTCTGGGACTTAGAGAGAGAGAAGGGTAGCCTGAGGGGAGGATTGGGACAAAAGGAGAGGCAGGCAACCTCAAAGAATCTGCTGGGCTACACACCAAAATGAAAGGCAGAAGCATTCAAATCTTAAGCACAGGCTGAAGGGGAAAAGGAGGTTGCTGCCCTGAGAAATGTACAAGAAGGACGTGAGGCTCCTTCTCTGTGTCTAAGAAGCCTTGAAGTAACAAAAGGGATCCACATACCCAGATGTCCCTCCAGAAGTAACATAAGAGCACTTGCAGCTTCCCTTCCTGACTCCACTGGGCTTCACACAGAAGTAGCCAGCCCTGCTGCTCTGGTCGGCGATGTTTGCTACAAGAAGTTGAAGCAAGAAGATTCTCAATTCAAGGCCAGCTTGTGTAACAAACTGAGACCCTGTCTCAAAATAAAAGGTGAAAAGAAATCTAAACAATAGCTCAGTGATTAAAGAAATTGCCTAGTATATATGAAAGTCCCCGGGTTCAGTACCACTAATAGCCTACGAAGTCTTGGTCAAGTTTACCTGTCTAGGACACAATTTCCTTAGACGTCAAATGGAGGGGGTGCACTAGGTAATTCCAAGAGAAATTTTTGTTTTGAAAATTCTAAAATCAGGAACTCGTAGTTAGAAGAAGGCCAGAAAGGCTTTCAGAGATAACCAGATGGATTCTTTGTTTCCCTCAAAACCCAATGCTCTTGTGGTGTAAGTGTTTTCTTCTCTCTTTGAAATGTGATTTCCCCTGTAGTGAGATTTTAAAAATGACTGGGCCATACAGGTGCCTTTGTGGACAGAAATGAAGACATAATCAAAGAAAATCTGGGGGGATCGCCCCAGTTCCATCTCAAAGGAAAACTGGAATACAAGCCAAAGGGGATAAGGGTATTTCTGGCCTCTCTTGCCCTCTGGCCGTGTGAGGGCAGGTGTTTGCCCTATTCAGAGGACACAGCAGGTTGACCAGATGCTAGCACAGTGGTTCTGGGCTCCCCGTCCACTAGAAATATGAGAGATAAATGTCTGTTCTCTCCAAAGCTCAGTCTGCACCATTGCCTTCCAGCATCATGAATGAGCAAAGACCAATCCAGTGCATCATCTTCACTTCTAATGGACCCTCAGGTGCTAGAGCGAGGAACCCTCTTCCCTTCTGTAGAAAAGGAGGGATGCCAAGCAGGAGGAACTGGAAGTAAGCAGAGAGACTAGCTAAGGAAAGAACTTTTATATGAGAAAAAGTAGACAAAGAGAGATAGAGGAAGGGAAAGAGGTCACCAGCTAGACAACCAAGGGAGGTGGGGGAAGATCTAGGAAGATATATTAGCCTGTTCCAAGGTTTAGTCATATGGACAAGGTCTTTATGACATGTGCAGAAAGCAAAGGACACATCAGAAGGTAGAAGGGAACGTTTTCTGGAGCATTCACTTTATCCCACAAAGATGGGATTTAACAGAGCTTTAACAAGCCCACCAGAGAGGCTAAAGTCAGACCCAGGACCAAGTCTTCATTCTGGTTTTTGTCATTTGAATAATGTGAGTGAGATATTTACCATCCCTTGCCTCACTTTCCTAATCTGTTAAGTGGGAATAATAATACTCATCCCACAAAGGAGTGTTGAAATTTCTGTGAGCTAATGAGCACAAAGCACCCAGAAAGTAAGTACCTGGCCCAGAGCGCTTCTGTAAGTGTTAACTGTGGCCACTACAACCAGACTTCTAAACAGGCAACTCTGTATTTCTTAAAGTTATATATGCAATTCATGTAGATTAAAATGTAAGTAAGGGGCAAGTGTTGGAGTTTTTTTTTTTTTTATGAATGCTTTTTTTCTTCTGAATGAGTGAATACACCAAAGTCACAATGACCTGCTGAAGACTAAGAGTGACTGTTTGCAGTTGAAATACATAATGGATTAGAGAGCATTCATCCTGCTCAATGAGACATAGCCAGAGAAATGCTTTGTATCATCCATCACTGAAGCTAACTGCCTAAATCAGCTTAATCAGATTAAGAGAAAATTACTAATTCCCATTAATTTCCCTGTGCGAGTTCCAGGATAAACAAGGCAATGAACTGAAGACTTTCTTCTGATGCCCAGCTTCAGAACAGAAGGTCCAGTGCAAAACTTAGCCTGCAGCTGCTAAGTTGAGCTTAAGCTGAAGAGCCATGGATAAGAACTGGTCCCCGGTCAGCAAACAGGGCTCCTGTTAAGGGTAGTGTTGCCAAGCCACTGGAGTGACACCCCACCGCCTAACCCCATGCCTCTTCATCTCCTTGGCCAAGAAAGATAGGGAGCCCAAACAGTGGAAGCCATAGGCTACAAAGACAAAGTCTATTATTGCTCAGAAAAGCACTGCAGGGAAACACACATGTGTTCTCAGAAACTCAGCCTGGAAACACACATGTGTGCTCAGAAACTCAGCCTGGAATGGCAGCTGGTAGACTGGGCACATTAAGGGGGGACGGTGATTAATATAAATTTGACGTCTTCTTCCCGTTTATCTGCTGAATCCAGAAAACATCTCTTTTCTTAATCTTTGAATTTCCAGAATAAAGTAAACCAGACTCAGTCAGATCATGCAGAAAGGCTAAAGAGAATGAAAGTCAGCCTCCAGCATTCAAGCTTCACAGCAACAGCCCCAGCAGTATGGTGGGTCACAGTTCTAATAGAAATTACATTACTGCAAAATTAGGTCTTTGGGTTTGTTTTTGTTTTGTTTTTGTTTGGTTGGTTTTTTAATCACAGTAGTCAAAGAAAGAGTGGAGATTTAAGTAGTAGAAATGGAAACAGGGAGTTAAGAGTGAGGTAGAAGATAAAAGGAACAGGAGATTGGCAAGGCATACTAAACCTTAGGGTCAGATGAAGACATTCCTGATCTCAACTCTGACACATAACATTTTATCAGCTTGGACATTCCTCAGTTTCTTCATCTATTAAATGGGTGTATGCAAAGCAGAAATGAAGCTGAACTAAACACAGCAGGAGGAGCAGGCCCTTTTATAATCCTCATAGTAAATACTTCCTTCAATCCTGCCTACAGCTTGATTCTCTTGATTTCCTGACTCCTCAAGTCCAAGTGCTAAGAAAGGGGATCTTCATTTCAGCAAAATAGTAAAGATACAAAAAGATCTTATGAATACAATATATAAGGGCTGAATACAAATAATTGGCTGCCATTATGAAAGAGATTTAAATAGTTAAACAATTAAAATAGAATTTCATTCTTGTTTCTGGCCAGGAGAAAGGATTAAATGTTGCTTCACCAAAGATAAAAGGTTAAAAAAAGAAAAGAAAGAACAAGGTAGAATATGAAATAGAAAGACAGATTAGAGGTGCCTAGGGGACGTATAGGTGCAGACATTCAATATTGTGCCTTCTGGTGCCTAGAATTCTGGATCAGAGATACACTGTCCAACAGAACAAACAACAGTCTGAAAGCGACAAGAATATGTTTTATCAATTAAGAAACCGAAATGGCGACATTGTGCCTCACCAAATACCTCGATTCCTCTGTCAGCTAAGGACGGCTCAAATGCTAGATAACAGAGCGATTTAAGAGCGTGCTGCTGTACATACTTTGAACTCATTCAAGGGAGAGGTAGGACAGGGTGCGCCCGCACAAACGCCTCACTCGAGACCACGTCCACAGACAGACATCCTGATGCTTCCCCCAAGAGTTTGGGGCTGTGGAGGGCTGCTGTGAGGCGCGCACGAACAAAAAGGGAGGAGGGCGACAGCGCTGCAGACATCACTCTCCTCCGCTTCTCCGCTGCACGGATGTCACTGTCCTGCTCGACTCCCACTCTATTGCAGTCTATTGGTGGATCCATTTAATTCAAGAAAATGGAGACCAAACAGCCAGAAAAAAAAAAAAAAAAAAAAAAAAAAAAAACCCTTCTCCAACACCAAAACCAATGGTGAATTTGGTAAACGCCCTGCGGAAGACATGGAAGAGGAACAAGCCTTTGAAAGATCTAGAAATACTGATGAGATGGATGGTTGAATTGCACATTTTGCTTCAGAGCAAGAATGCTGGGGCAGAGATTGGAAAAGAAGGCAAGAATATTAAAGCTCTCGCTACAGACTACACTGCCAGGGTTTCAGTGTCAGACAGCAGTGGCCCGAGCGCATTCTGAGTATCAGTGCTGAGACTGAGAAGATTGGAGAAATTCTGAAGAAAATCATCTCCACCTTGGAAGAGGGCCTACAGTGGGCATCACCCACAGCAACCAGCCAGCTCCTGCTCGAGTCTGATGCTGCGGAAGGCTTAAATTACCAACATTAAAAAGAAAGTGACTTTGACTGTGAGTTGAGACTGTTGATTCATCAAAGTCTGGCAGTAGGAATTATTGGTGTCAAAGGTGTTAAGATCAGAGTGAGCCAGAAGTGAGCCAGTGTGAGGTCCCCCGCTACCCCCTCCCCGCCCCACCTAACTCCAGGGAACCAATAACCCTGCTTCGAAATATTCCCAGCCAGACAACACGGAGTGAGGAACCGCACTCAGACCACCCTCCACCAGGAACAGCAGTGAGCCAGCGGTGATCCAGCAGTGATCCAGGGACACAGGTCTGGAACAGCAGTGAACCAGCGGTGAGCCAGCGGTGATCCAGCAGTGATCCAGGGACACAAGACTGACAACAAGATGGCAAGAGGAAAGGGAAAGAACATACCCTAGGGAAACCAAGACAACCTGGCAAAACCAGTACCCAGCTCCCCATCACGGCAAACAGCTGAATGCCAAACACACCAGAAAAAGAAGACTCTGACCTAAAATCATACCTCAAGACAATGAGAGATCCTTAAACAAGAACAGGAGGAAAATCATAAAGAATTAGAAGTTTTTAAAGAGGAAACAAGAAAAACACTCAAAGAACTCAAAGAACTAGAGGAAAACAGAAACGAAGAGATGAAGGAATGGAAAAAGGCATTTAAAACGGAAATTGACACAATAAAGAAAGCAATAAAGGATATAACCCTAGAGGTAGAACACCTATAAAAGAAATCAGGAGTCACAGATGCAAGTATTTCCAATAGACTACAAGAGATGGAAGACAGAATCTCGGGGGCAGAAGACAAAATTAAAAACATAGACAAAAAAGTCAGAGAAGATGCAAAAACCAAAAAGCTCCTAACCCAAAATGTCCAGGAGATCCAGAACACAATGAGAAGACCAAACCTAAGGATAATAGGAATAGAAGAGGGTGAAGAATATCAACTAAGAGGCACAGTAAATATCTTCAACAAAATTGTAGAAGAAAACTTCCTACCCTTAAGAATGAGATGACCATGAGCATAAAACGAGCCTACCAAACTCAAAATAGATTGGATCAGAAAAGAAACTCCACATAATAGTCAAAATGCCAAGTGCCCAAAGTAAAGAAAAGATATTAAAATCAGTAAGGGGAAAAGGCCATGTAACATATAAAGGTAGACCAATCAGAATCACACCCGATTTCCCAACAGAGATTATGAAAGCTGGAAGAGCCTGGACAGACATCATGCAGACCCTAAGAGAGCACAGGTGCCAGCCAAAGCTGCTATACCCAGCAAAACTCTCAATCACCATAGATGGAGAGATAATGATATTCCAAGACAAAACTAAATTTACACAATATTTGACCACAAACCCAACACTACAACGAATTATAAGGGGAAAACCGATTACAACTAGGGGAACTACATCCTAATAAAAACAAGAAAACTCCTAAGCAAGAAGACCAAAAGAAGAAAGACACAGGCACAATTCAACCTCCAAAAGCAAAAATAGCAGGAAACAGCAACCACTATTCCTGGATATCTGTTAACATAAATGCACTCAATTCCACAATAAAAAGACATAGGCTATCAGACTGGATACATAAACAAAACCCAGAAATTTGTTGCATACAAGAAACTCATCTCAGAGACAAAGACAGACACTATCTCAGAGTAAAAGGGTGGGAAAAAATGTCCAAGCAAATGGCCCCAAGAACCAAGCTGGAGTGGCCATTCTAATATCAAATAAAGTAGATTTTCAACCAAAAGTTATCAAAAAAGATAAGGAAGGACACTTTT
Organism: Micromys minutus; assembly: GCF_963924665.1. NCBI lineage: Eukaryota > Metazoa > Chordata > Mammalia > Rodentia > Muridae > Micromys > Micromys minutus. Next base: position 64,017,384 of record NC_137973.1, on the reverse strand, counting down.
TACTCATTATAGTGGCAATTTGTCAGAAGGAACTCTCAATCCTTAACATATATGCTCCAAATACAAAAGCACCAATATTCATAAAAGAAACCCTACTAAAGCTCAAAAAATACATTGCACAGCACACAATAATACTGGGAGACCTCAATACCCCACCTCACCAATGGACAGATCAGGGAAAAAAAAACTGAACAAGGATACTGTAAAACTAGCAGAGGTTATGAACCAATTTGAATTAATAGATATCTACAGAACATAACATCCTAAAAAAAAAAGAATACACTTTCTTCGCAGCACCTCATGGCACCTTCTCAAAAATTGACCCCATAAGTGGTGACAAAACGAGCCTCAATAGATATGAGAAGATTGAAATACGACCATGCATGCTCTCAGATCACCATGGTCTAAGGCTGGTCTTAAACAACAACAAAGACAACAAAAAGCCCACATACACATGGAAACTAAACAACGCTCTGTTAAATGATAGCAGAGTCAAAGAAGAAATAAAGAAAAAAATCAAGGATTTTTTTAATTCAATGAAGACAAAAACACAATATACCCAAACCTATGAGATACAATGAAAGCAGTACTGAGAGAAAAACTCATAGCACTGAGTGCTTCCAAAAAGAAACTGGAGAGAGTATACATCAAAAAAATTACAGCACAGCTGAAAGCTCTAGAACAAAAGGAAGCAGATACACCCAAGAGGAGTAGACTGCAAGAAATAATCAAACTCAGAGCAGAAATCGACCAAATAGAAACAAAAAGAACCATTGAATGAATCACCAAAAGCAACTGCTGGTTCTTTGAGAAAATCAACAAGATTGATAAACACTTAGCCAGACTAACTAGAGGGCAAAGAGAGAGTATCCAAATAAACAAAATCAGAAATGAAAGTGGAGAAATAATAACTGAAACTGAGGAAATTCAAGAAATCATCAGATCATACTACAAAAGCCTATACTCAACAAAGCTGGAAAATCTGTAGGAAATGCATGAATTCCTAGACAAATTCAAGGTACTAAAGTTAAATCAGGACCAGGTAAACCATCTAAATAATCCCATAACACCTAAAAAAATAGAAGCAGTCATCAAAAGCCTCCCAACCAAAAAAAGCCCAGGTCCAGATGGGTTTAGTGCAGAATTTTATCAGACATAATAATTTTGACAACATAATACCAATACTCTCCAAATTATTCCACAAGATAGAATCAGATGGAATACTACCTAACTCATTTTTTGAGGCTACAATAACCCTCATTCCTAAACCACACAGAGACCCTACAAGAAAAGAAAACCTCAGACCAATCTCACTTATGAACATTGATGCAAAAATACTCAACAAAATACTTGCAAACAAAATTCAAGAACACATCAACACGATCATTCACCATGATCAAGTAGGCTTCATCCCCAGATTGCAGGGATGGTTAAACATATGGAAATCCATCAATGTAATCCACCATATAAACAAACTCAAAGAAAAAATCCACATGGTCATCTCACTAGATGCTGAGAAAGCATTTGACAAAATTCAACACCCGGTCATCTTAAAAGTCTTGGAAAGAACAGAAATCCAAGGCCCATACCTAAACATAATAAAAGCAATATACAGCAAAACAATAGCCAACATCAAACTTAACGGTGGGAACTTGAAGCAATCCCACTAAAATCAGGGACTCGACAAGGCTGCCCACTCTCCCCCTACCTATTCAACATAGTACTGGAAGTCCTGGCTGGAGCAATTAGACAGCAAAAGAATATCAAAGGGATACAAATTGGAAATGAAGAAGTAAAAACATCACTATTTGCAGATGACATGATACTGTACTTAAGTGACACCACAAATTCCACCAGAGAACTTCTACACCTGATAGGTTCAGCAAAGTGGCCTGATATAAAATTGACTCAAACAAATCAGTAGCCTTCCTATATTCAAAAGACAAACATGTGGAGAAAGAAATTAGGGCAAAGATACTTTTCACAATGGTCACAAAAACTATGAAATGCCTTGGTGTGACTCTAACTAAGCAAGTGAAGGACCTGTTGACAAGAACTTCAAATCTCTAAAAAAGGAAATCAAGGAAGATCTCAGAAAATGGAAAGACCTCCCATGCTCATGGATTGGAAGGATCAACATTTTAAAAATGGCCATCTTACCAAAAGCAATCTACAGAGTTAATGCAGTCCCCATCAAAATTCCAACCCAGTTCTTCACTGAGTTGGAAAGAGCAATGTGCAATTTCATTTGGAATAACAAAAGACCTAGAATAGCGAAATCCATCCTCAACAAGAAAACATCTGCGGGAATCACTATCCCTGACCTCAAGCTATACTACAAGGCAATTGTGATGAAAACTGCATGGTACTGGTATAGAAATAGGCACGTGGATCAATGGAATAGAATTGAAGATCCAGAAATGAGACCTCACGTATATGGTCACCTGATTTTTTACAAAGGAGCTGTAACATTCAATGGAAAAAGGACATCCTCTTCAACAAATGATGTTGGTCCAACTGGCACTCAGCATACAGAAGAATGAAAATAGACCCTTTCTTATCTCCTTGTACAAAGCTCAAGTGTAAGTGGATCAAAGATCTCCACATTAAACCAGGTACACTGAAACTATTAGATTCAAAAGTAGGGAAAACCTTAGAACTCATAGGCACAGGAGAAAATTCCTAAACAGAACACCCATAGCACGAGCTCTAAGGTCAAAGATTGACAAATGGGACTTAATGAGATTGCAAAGTTTCTGTAAGGCTAAAGATACTATCATGAAAACAAAATGGCAGCCAACAGAATGGGAAAAGATCTTTACCAACCCCACATCAGATAGAGGCCTAATATCCAAGGTATACAAAGAACTCAAAAAGTGAGATACCTGAGACTCAAACAACCCTATTAAAAATGGGGTACAGACTTAAACAAAAATTTCTCAATTAAGGAATATCGAATGGCTGAGAAACATCTAAGAAAGTGCTCAACATCCTTAGCCATCAGGGAAATGCAAATCAAAATAACCCTGAGATTCCACCTCAGACCAGTCAGATTGGCCAAGATCCAAAACTCAGATGACAATAGATGCTGGTGAGAATGTGGAGAAAGAGGAACACTTCTCCACTGCTGGTGGTGTTGTAAACTGATATAACCACTCTGGAAATCAGTCTGGCGGTTCCTCAGAAAAATGGACATAGTACTACCTGAAGACCCAGTTATTCCACTTCTGGGAATTTACCCCAGAGATACTCCAACATACAACAATGATACATGCACTACAATGTTCATTGCAGCTCTATTTATAATAGCCAGAGCTGAAAAAAACCCAGATGTCTTTCAGTAGATGAATGGATACAAAAATTGTGGTACATTTACACAATGGAGTACTACTCAGCTATCAGAAACAATGGCCTAACGAAATTCTCAAGAAAATGGATGCATCTAGAGAATATCATCCTGAGTGAGATAACCCAGTCACAAAAGAACAGACATAATATGCAGTCACTGATAATGGCATACCAACCCCAGAAAGCTCTGAACACCCCAGAAACAACCCAGAGACTCTGTGAAGATCAAGAAAAAAAAGGAAAAAAAAAGAATATATTTTAATTAAAATAGAACTGTATCACATTCCCCTTTCCTCCCTACAGCCCTTCCCAGTTTCTCTCCTATCTCCTCAAATTAACAATCTCTTTTCCTATATTATTGTTACATATATACATATGTGTATGTATATATACCCACAAATACTTAATTACAACCTTATAAAATGTATTTGTATACTTTTATGCAAAAATGCTTAAATATCTGTACATTTATCTTTGTTTTTTAAAATAAAGTTTTTTTAAAAGAGGTGTTAGATCAAAGAACTTTGAGAAATCACGCAGACAACAATCAAGCTTTTCCAGAAGTGCTGCTGCCTTCATTCTACTGGCAGAGTTGGTTTTACTGAAGGAAAACCCAATAGAGTTGTAGAATTCATCAAGATCATCCTTGACCTTATATCTGAGTCTGCCATCAAAGGATGTGCACAGCCTTATGGTACTTTTATGATGAAACCTATGATTATGGCACTTTCACAATGATATTTGATGGCCTGCAAGGATGTCCTGTGGGATTCCCCATGCAGGAGAAGAGGTGGCTTTGACAGAATGCCTCCTGGTTGAAATGGGCGTCTCATGCCTCCATCTACAAGAGATTATGATGATATGAGCCCTCATCGAGGACCTCCTTCTGGTCGAGGTGGATGTGGTGACAGCAGAGCCTGGAATCTTCCTCTTCGACCTCCGCCATCACACGGAGTGGGAGATCTAATGGCTTCTGTCAGAAGAGGAAGACCTGAAGACCACTATGATGGCATGGTTGGGTTCAGTGCTGATGAAACTTGGGACTCTGCAGTTGACACGTGGAGTCCATCAGAGTGGCAAGTGACTTATGAACCACAGGGTGGCTCTGGATATGATTATTCTTATGCAGGGGGTCATGGCTCATATGGTGATCTTGGTGGACCAATCACTACACAATAACTATTCCCAAAGATTTGGCTGGACCTATTACTGGCAAAGGTGGTCAGTGAATTAACCAAATTCATCATGAGTCTAGAACATCAACCAAAATTGATGAACCATTAGTAGGACCTGAAGATCAGATCATTACCATTACAGGAACATAGGACCAGATACAGAGCGCACAGTGTTTGCTGCAGAACCGTGTGAAGCAGTATTCTGGAAATTTTTTTCTAAGACTAGTGAAGAACTGAAGGAGTCCTGCAACTTTTTTTTTTTTTTGATCTGCTTCTGTTTAGAAAGCCAACATTCCTCTGCCTCATAGGTGTTCTACATTTGAGGTGTAGTGCAATCTTTGCTGTTCACCAGATGTAAAGTTTTAGTTCCTTACAAACAGGGTTGAGGGGAGGGCATGTGAAAACTAATATTGAAATTTTGAAACAGCAACAGAGTGAGTGACTATTAGCTTTTGTTCATTGTGATGGTTTTAAGGGAAAATCCTCCCCCCATGTAATAATTGTGAACACCTTGCTTTGTGGTCATTGTAACATTGGGGGCAGGAGACAAGGAAAAAAAATAATAATCCACATGTTCCTGGCATTTGTTCAGAGCAGTGTGCTGAATGTAATGCTCTTTTGTAAGAAACGTTTTATGATTTTTAAAATAAATTTAGTGAATCTAAAACAAAACAAACAAAAATGGCTAGTTATTCTTTCTGGGAATAAAATCTTTATAACTTCCTGTCAAAATTTCCAGAAAGTCATAAAGACAATCTCTTGGGCCCAATAATAAACCTAATTGCAACATCCGAACAGTATGTGTCTTACTTACATTTTTATCACTGTGCAAAGACATTATTTCCAAGGTGATTTATAAAAGAAAGAATTTATTTGGTACTTAAGAGTTTTGGAAGGTGAGTCTATAAGCATCATATAGGGGAGCATGGCAGCAAGCAGAAAAACATCGTGCTGGGGCAGGAGCTGAGGGCTTATATCTTGATCCACAAGCCTGAAGTCTAGAGGAAATAAGAAAGAGGGGAAAAGAAAAAGGCAGGGAGGGAGGAAAAGAATGAGGGAGAGAGGAAGGGATGGAGGGAGGGAGAGAGGAAGAGAGGGAAGATACTGAGGATGACACTTTTGAAACCTCCAAATAATGCATCTCCTCCAATAAGGCCATGCCTCCTAATCCTTCCCAAACAGTTCCACCATCTTATTCCAAACTTTGAGCCTATGGATGCCCAAATCATTCAAACAACAAAAGAAAGTCTACTTAAAGTCATATTATATACTCAAAACAAACCACCTGAATCTAACCTCCCGCTACCTGCTTGCAGAAAGGTCAACACCATTTTCTCACCTCATGCACAAACCAGAAAGTTAGAAAGTCAGCTCATAAACACTGCTTTGTAAAGAGCACTGCACTGTGTGTTCTTATCGCCTCTACCAACTCTACCAACACATTGTTTTCCAATAACTGAGCGAAAAAAGCAACTTACAGGAATCACAGAACTAGAGGAAAGTCTCAATTGTGATGCATGTGGAAAAGTGTATCACTCCATCCATGCCACCATGTCCTGTTTGTCTTCAGAATACTTAACCTTAGCAGGTAATAATTTCTTCAACAAAACCAATGAGGGTCAATATGTCAAATCTAAATGTCTTAGGAAGTGGAATTAGATAAGCTAATTAATTTGCAGCTGAGCAAAAGAGGGGATGCATCTAGAACTATTGGCCAAAGAATAGGACCAAAAGCAATCTACAAAACTTGCTTTATGAATATTTGCCTTTTCATTAAGCAGAAAGACCTATAAGAAAAACTCTGTGATTTGTGTAAAATGGAATTTTCAACAATGATTCGGAAAAACTGTACAGCAAATATTTTAAATAGTTTCATATTCTTTATAGACTGTAAGTAGATATTATCCTTAGGCTTCCTAACACAATCAAATACCATGACCTAAGAAACTTGAGAATAAAAGGCTTTATTTGTCTCACACTTTCACAGCACTGTTCACTATTGTAGGAAATCATAACAGGAACTCATATAGGGCAGGAATCTGAAGGCAGGACTTTATGCATAGGTAATGAAGGAATGCTGCTTGCTGGCTTACTCCTCATAGCTTGCTTAACCTACTTTCTCATAGCATCAAGGACCACCAAACCCAGAGATGTCATCATCCATAGTTTGACTAGACCCTCCCACAACAATCACAAGAATTTTAAATGCCCTATAGGATTGCCTACAGCACAATATTTTGGAGGCATTTTCTTAAGATGACTTTAGCTCAATTCAGGTTGACATAAAACTATCCAGTACAATATTATTTATGTCAAAGAAAAAGAAAGAAGCTCAGACTGAAAGACAATAAAATAAGAAAGTACATGTAAAATAAAAAATTAAAACATTAAAATTTGATATGATTATAACCTTCTAAAATGCAGCAATATGTCATTTAAGTTATAAAAAAGTCAAATCACTATGACAGGGGGCAAATTTTGGACTGCTCTATCAGGGTTTGAGTTTTTAAAAAGTGAGAATGATTAGAGAATGGAAATACCCAGAGCAAACATCGATGACTTAGATTAAAAGTCACCAACTTGTCATTAGACATTTCAATAAATGTTATATGCCAAAAGGAAAGGAGAAAAATAACTGTAAAAAAAACCAGCCAATTTGTAAAGCCAACAAAATATACTCTAGTCTACAGGAGCTTAGACACACACTGCTGAGAACTCTTTAATACTCAGCCAGTGTAAGCCAACAAAATATTTCAAGAAAACAGATCTTAGAAAAATAATTTTTGAAAATTATTTCCTGAAAAAATCTTACTCAGATAGTTCTTCCAAAAATCATAATTTGATCCCACAAAAAACTCACGACTGTGTTCTTACTTAACAGAACCGCTGCAGGCCCGTTGTCATGGTTAATTGCTACTAACAAGTTAATTAGATAACGAAACACCTAGAAGCTTAGTGAAGTACACCTTTGGTTCTGTCTATAAAAAAGTTTCCAGAGATTAACTAAAAATAGTAAGTCCTACTCTGAATGTGAGGCTGCACTGATTAAAAGGAGGGAGGAGGAAAGCAAGCTGAATCCTGGCATCCCCTTCTCTACACTCTGATCTATCCTGATATTAACAAGCTTTCTCACAATCCCAACACCACCATGGTAATTATAGCAGATGATAGCCCAAAACTATGTCCCAAAAATTTTTTTTCCACTTAAATTGCTCTTATGACAAAATGGATATTTGTCACAGTGAGGACAAAAGCAACCAACATCTAAAACTAAAACCAGGAGTGAGGTTGTTGCTAGAACTGTTGAGGTCTACCTGCCCTAGCATAGCTGTAGCGATTTTATTCCATGCCTGCCAGGTATTTCATATTGTTGCTGTAATATGCTTGCCAGTCACACACACACACACATACACACACACACACACACACACAAAACTTGGTCATACTGATCACATATTCTGTTGTTTTATATATTATATATTCTAAGGTTTGTTAATCTTAACAAATTCCACAAAGCTTTATGTGGCATCCATCAAATTAAAAGTCAATATGAAATATTATGTCTAATATGGCTCGAGTCAGAACCGACCACCGGGCAGCCCTTCCTAAACCTGCACATGAGCTCACCTCGATTTTTTCCTTTATAAACCTGCCCTGAGGAATGTTCATTGTCATGGATCAGGCCCCAGAATCCTCAGCTACAGCCCTTTTCGATCAATATTAGGGTGTGCATTCAATAAACTATTCCTGTCTGACTGAGACCTTTGTGTGGTTTGTGGGTGAGTCTTGAGCCTCAACAATAAGTACCCAACCAGGGGTTGTACACATTTAGAACAGGTGGTTTGTGGGAAGAGAGTAAAGAAGTTTGTTTGGAGCTGTGGACTAGAAAAGGCTTGGAGTATTTTAAGCAGAGCCTGGGAGTGGGCAAGTGGCATGGCAGGGCGGGGTGGGGTGTTAGTCTGATGGGAGCTCAGAAGGCCAGAATGCTAATAGAAATATGGACAGAGGAGGCCATGCTAAGAAGCATTAGAGAGAAACAAGGACTCTATCGGGAATTAAATTAAAGGTCACTCATGTTATATTTTCACAAAAATGTGACTGTGTTCTGCCTGTGTCCTAATGTTGGGTGAGACTAAACTAAAAGCATTGGGCTAAATTATTTAGCAGAGGAAATTTTGAGATCAAATAACATTGAGGCTGTGGCATGCGGCTTCTTGCTGCTTTTAGCTATATTCACAGTGTGGATGAGCAACACACGGAGCACAGAGATATGGAAGACATGTAGGTGAGTGAGACCTGAACTTGAACAAGTTTGAAGCTGTGTAAGATGTAAGGCAGCCACGCCTCACATATTTCTACATGATATAATCATATATACTTAATATATTAGCATAATTAAAGAAAAATCTCAGTGTTTGCATGGGATCTAAAATGCACTATTGATCTTACTAGAAACTCTTGGACTAATAAACGCAGTAAATTTTCAAGATACAAAAATCAATGTAGCTTTCTGCTGGCTGCTGGCTGCTGGCTACTTGCTGTCGAAATGGGCACGTTCATGAAACCTGGGAAAGTAGTGCTTGGTCCTGGCTGAATGCAAAACCAGCATCGTGAAGAACATTGATGATGGCACCTCAGACTGTCCTCACAGCCATGCCCTGTTGGCTGGAATTGACTGCTATCCCCAAAAAGTGACAGCTGTCATGGACAAGAAGAAAACCACCAAGGGATGCAAGATCAAGTTCTTTGTGAAAGTTTATAACCACAACCACCCCATGCCCACAAGGTATTCTGTTGGTATTCCCTTGGACAAAACTGTTGTCAACAAGGATGTGTTCAGAGACCCAGCATTGAAGCACAAGGCCAGGCAGGACACCAAGGTCAAGTTTGAGAAGCAATACAAGACAGGGAAGAACAAATGGTTTTTTCAGAAGCTTCTCTTTTAGCTGTAATTTTGTTTTCATCATTAAAATTTTTTAAAAAATCAATGTAAGAAAAAATTAAAAATAAAAACATCTAACCTTCATTTATGGTACCAGTCTACTCCCTGAAAAACATTCGGAAAAGTATTCCTGTCAAAATAATCCCACTCCCAAAGTCAACTATTTAGGAATAAACCTAACTAAACCACTGAATGACTTCTAAGGTGAAATATTTAAGATATTGAAAAATGAGATTACAAAAGATCCATGTTTCTGGATAGGCAGACTTCAGACTATGAAATGTCTGTACAACCAAAACTAAATACACAGGATTAATTCAATACCAATCAAAACTCCCATTTCATGTTTTACAGGTTTAGAAAAACAGCAGAAAACTTCATACAGAAGACAAGACACTGTGAATAAATAAAGTAATCCCAAGGCATAAGAACAATCATACAGTATTATATAATGCCTGACCTCAGACTTTGCTATAGAGCTATAGGGATGAAGACAGCCCTTACCTCAATAAAATATACAGGGAGACCAACTTAATGAAATAGGGGATCTGAAAATAAAATGGCAAATACTCACTTAATTTTTTACAAAGAAAGCAAAAGTATACTTTGGGGAAAAAGAAGACAAACAATACTGGCAAAAGTGGATTTAACTAGCAGAATAATGAAGTTAAATACTTATCGTTCACCTTTGAAAATTCATGTCACAATGCATTGAAGACCTTAGTTTAAAACCAAAACCCCAAAAACTTTAGGAAAGAAAATATAAGGGATACTCATCAAGAAACCAGGGTAGTCAAGAACATTTTAAATAGACCACCAACAGCATAGGAACTAACCTCAAATATCAATAGATGAGACTACATGGAAATCAAAGGGTTTCTGTAGAGCAAAGGAAACAACCAACACAGTCAACAGCCAGCCCACAGACTGAAACAAAGGGTGAATATCCAGAATTTACAATGAATGGCAGAAATTAACCATGGGAATCAAACTACCAACTATAGGGAGCTGCGCTGTGCCGTGCCCCAAAGATGGCGCCGACCTCTGCCCTCCACCTTCCTGATGGCGAGCACTCCCTGTGATAAACAACTCCTTATTTGGATGCACTTGCCTGGCTCCTTAACATCCACATGGTTACAACCTATCTGCATTGCCCACGTGGAAGCTTATGGTTTGCCAGTCTAGAGTATTTAGCCTGCTCCCTTCCCTCCCCCTGGAGCGGAGTCAGAAGCAGAAGCTGAAGAAGCAGCTTGTGCAAGGTTCCTGAATAAACTGCTTGAAGAAGATCTTCCCCCGGTCGTGTCTTCCTTGCTGGTAAAGGTTGGACTTGAAAACCAACCAACAAGTAAACTGAAAAGACAGTTAAAGTGTTTTTTGATATTCCTAGCCATCCAAGAAATGGAAATTAAAACTACTTTGAGATATTTACTCTACCCCAGTCAGAATAGTAGTCATCAACAAATCAGACAGTTGGAGGTGTTGTGGAGAGAAAGGAGCATTTATTTATTTTACTCTTAATTTTATTTTTATTTTTATTAGATACTCTGTATTTACATTTGAAATGTTATCCCCTTCCCCCACCTGGCTACCATCACCCCTGCCCCTCTACTTGCCTTTACAAAGGTACACTCTCCTAATCACCCTCTCCACCCCATTGCCTTGGCATTCTCCTACATTGGGAAAACATGCCCTCAATGGACCAAAGGCCTCTTCTCACACTGATGCCAGACACTGCTGTCTTTAGCTATATATGCAACTGGATCAATAGGTCTCTCAATGTGTGCACAAAGGTTGGTGTTTTAGTCCATGGGAGTTTGGAAGGTTTGGTTGGTTGATAATGTTGTTATCTTCCCTTGAGGTTGCAAACCCTTTCAGCTTCTCAGGTCCTTTTTTTAGCACCTTCATTGGGGTTCCCCAGTTCAGTCCAATGGTTAGCTGCAAACATGCTCAGATGTATTTGTATGACTCTGGCAGAGCCCCTGAGGAGGCATCTTTATCTGGCTCCTGCCAATAAGAACTTATTGGCATGAGCAATAGTACTTGGGTTGGGTGGCTGCATATGGGGTGGATCCCCATGTAAGGCAGCCTCTGAATGATCTTTAATTCAATCCCTGTTCCTATATTTGACCTTGTATTTCCTCCTGTGATTGTTTTGTTCTCCCTTCTAAGAAGTACTGAGGCATCCCCATTTTGGCCTTCCTTCTTTTGGGTCTTCATGGGGGTTTGTGAATTGTTTCTTGGGTATTCAGAGCTTTCTGGGGGCTAGTATCCACTTATAAGTGAGTGCATACCATGTGTGTTCTTTTGTGACTGGGTTACCTCATTCAGGATGATAGTCTCTAGTCCCATCCACTTGCCTAGGAAATCCATGAATCCATTGTTTCTAATAGCTGAGTTAATACTCCATTGTGTAAATGTACCACCTTTCTGTATTCATTCCTCTGCTGAAGGACATCTGGGTTCTTTATAGCTTCTGGCTATTATAAATAAGGCTGCTATGTTCATGTTGGAGCATGTGTCCTTGTTATATGTTGGAGCATCTTTGGGGTATATGCCAAGGAATAGAATAACTGGGTCTTCAGGTAGTACTATGTCCAATTTTTTGAGGAACTGCCAGACTGACTTCCAAGATAGTTGTACCAGTTTACAACCCAACCAACAGTGGAGGATTATTCCTCTTTCTCCACATCCTCTCCAGCATCAGCTGTCATCTGAGTTTTTGATCTTAGCCATTCTTGCTGGTGTGAGGTGAAATTTCAGGGTTGTTTTGATTTGCATTTCCCTGATGACTAGGGATGTTGAGCATTTCTTTAGGTGCCTCTCAACCATTCAGTATTCTTCAGGTGAGAATTCTTTGCTTAGCTCTGTACCCCATTTTTTTAATTAGGTACATTTATTTATTTACTTAGGGGAACCATTCAAATTATCTTGAGGCTAAGAACAACAAGTGTGTAAATGTGTTCACCTTTGTAGGGAGAAGGATAGATAAGTTGAGTAAGGAAATAATGATACAGTTCATCTGGGGAGTCTGGACACAGGGGATCATTATTACTTTCAAACTGCATATGTGCACTTTATATACTCTTTTTATAAAGATAATTATATGAATTTTTATAGAAAAAAAAAGAAAAACATTCAAACCTAAAGACCTTTTCAAGAATGGACATATTTTAGGGTGAATCATCTTCCTAATGAGCATGGAATCTAATTTATAGTTAGTCTGGACTAAAGGTAAGTTTAAGAATGGGCAAAGGTATATCCCAGGAGTCATTAAAACAAGTTGAAATCAGAACCTAAGTCTATGTGTGTACACATGCACATAGGTCTGTTTATATGTGCATGTGTCTGTCCATGTGTGCACATGTGAATGTATTCGTCTGTACCCCATTTTTAATAAGATTATTTGATTCTCTAGAGTCTAATCTCTTGAGTTCTTTGTATATATTGAATATTAGCCCTCTATTAGATGAAGAATTGGTAAAGATCCTTTGCCAATATGTTGGTTGCTGTTTTATCCTTAGCCTTACAGAAACTTTGCATTTTCATGAGGTCCCATTTTTTGATTCTTTCTCTTAGAGCATAAGGCATTGGTGTTCTGTTCAGGAAAATTTCCCATGTGCCTATGTGTTCTAAGCTCTTCCCCCTTTTCTTTCCTAATAGTTTCAGTGTACCTTGTTTTATGCTGAGATCTTTGATCCACTTGTACTTGAGTTTTCTACAAAGGAGATAAGAAAGGATCGATTTACATTCATCTGCATACCAGTTAAACCAACACCATTTGTTGAAGAGGCTATCCTTTTTTCATTGAATGTTTTTACCTCCTTTGTCAAAGATCAAGTGACCATAAGTGTGTGGGTTCATTTCTGGGTCTTCAGTTCTCTTCCATTGATCTACCTGCTTATCTCTGTACCAATACCATGCTGTTTTTATCACAATTTCTTTGTGATATAGCGGCAGGTCAGGAATGATGATTCTCCCGCAAGTTCTTTTATTGTTGAGAATAGATTTCACTGTCCTAGGTTTTTTGTTATTCCAGATGAATATGCAGATCACCCTTTCCATATCTATGAAGAATTGAGTTGGAATTTTGATGGGGATTCATTGAATTTGTAGATTGTTTTTGGCAAGATGGCCATTTTTACAATGTTGATCCTTCCAATCCATGAACATGGGAGAACATTCCATCTTCTCAGATGTTCTTCAATTTACTTCATCAGAAATTTGAAGTTGTTGTCATGCAGATTTTTCACTTGCTTAGTTAGGGTCACACCAAGGTATTTTATATTATTTGTGGCTACGTTGAATGGTGTTTTTTCCCTAATTTCTTTCTCAACACTATTCTTTGAGTAGAGAAAGGATACTGATTTTATTTTTTTTTTGGGGGGGGGGAAGCTTACAACTTCTTTTTTAATTGAACAACTTTATTTTAAAAAACAAAAATAAAAGTACAGATTTTAAGCATTTTTGCTTAAAAGTATACAAATACATTTTTGTCAGTACTTGTTTTTTTTTTTAAAGGTTTAATAGTATGAATTAAAATCTTACTACTTACAATGAGCATAAAGTACATTTAAAACAAGATGTAACCTGGAAATAGCAAAGTTTTCTTGGTGTGTAAAGATTAAGCATAATGGTTTTTCATTTTTCTTTTTCTTTCTTTCTTTATTTATTTATTTATTTTGCCTGTTTTTTGTTGAATTTCATATAGCCTGTGAGTTGTTTCTGTGGTGTTCAGAGCTTTCTGGGGTTAGATTCGAATTATCAGTGACTGCATATTGTGCCTATTCTTTTGTGACTGGGTTATCTCACTCAGGATGATATTCTCTAGATGCATCCATTTTCCTAAGAATTTCATAAAGTCATAGTTTCTGATAGCTGGGTAATACTCCATTGTGTAAATGTACCACAATTTTTGTATCCATTCATCTACTGAAGGACATCTGGGTTCTTTTCAGCTTCTGACTGGAATAGGGCTGCTATGAACATTGTGTCTTTGTTGAATGTTGGAGCATCTCTGGGGTATATGCCCAGAAGTGGAATAGCAGGATCTTCAGGTAGTACTATGTCCAATTTTCTGAGGAATTGCCAGACTGATTTCCAGAGTGGTTGTACCAGTTTACAACCCCACCAACAGTGGAGAAGTGTTCCTCTTTCTCCACATCCTCACCAGGATGTGCTGTCATCTGAATTTTTGATCTTAGCCATTCTGGTTGGTGTGAGGTAGAATCTCAGGATTGTTTTGATTTACATTTTCCTGATGGCTAATGATGTCAAGAACTTTCTTAGATGCTTCTCAGCCATTCAATATTCCTCAATTGAGAACTTTTTGTTTAGCTCTGTACCCCATTTTTAATAGGGTTGTTTGATTCTCTGGTGTCTAGCTTTTTGAGTTCTTTGAATACCTTGGATATTAGGCCTCTATCTGATGTGGGGTTGGTAAAGATCTTTTCCTAATCTTTTGGCTGCCATTTTGTTTTCGTGACAGTGTCCTTAGCCTTACAAAAATTTTGCAATCTCATTAAGTCTCATTTGTCCATAAATGACCTTAGAGCATGAGCCATTGGTGTTCTGTTCATGAAATTTTCTCCTGTGCCTATGTGTTCTAAGGTTTCCCTACTTTCTCTTTTAATAATTTCGGTGTACCTGGTTTAATGTAAAAATCTTTGATCTAATTGCACTTGAGCTTTGTACAGGGATATAAGAAAGGGTCTATTTTCATTCTTCTGCATGCTGAGTGCTAGTTGGACCAACATCATTTGTTGAATAGGCTGTCCTTTTTCCATTGAATATTACAGCTCCTTTGTCAAAAATCAGGTGACCATATACGTGAGGGCTCATTACTGGATCTTCTATTCTATTCCATTGATCCACGTGCCTATTTCTATACCAGTACCATGCAGTTTTCATCACAATTGCCTTGTAATATAGCTTGAAATCAGGGATAGTTATTCCCTCAGATGTTTTCTTGTTGTTGAGGATGGATTTCACTATTGTAGGTCTTTTGTTATTCCAGATGAAGTTACACATTGCTCTTTCCAACTCTATGAAGAACTGGGTTGAAGTTTTGAAGGGAATTGGATTGGATCTGTAAATTGCTTTTGGTAAGATGGCCATTTTTACAATGTTGATCCTTCCAATCCATGAGCATGAGAGATCTTTCCATTTTCTGAGATCTTCTTCAATTTCCGTCTTTAGAGATTTGAAGTTCTTGTCATACAGGTCCTTCACTTGCTTAATTAGAGTCACACCAAGGTATTTCATATTGGTTGTGAATATTGTGAAGGGTATCTTTCCCCAAATTTCTTTTTCTGCTTGTTTGTCCTTTGAGTAGAGAAAGGCTACTGATTTGTTTGAGTTAATTTTATATCCAGCCACTTTGCAGAACTTTTTCATCAGCTGTAGAAGTTCTGTGGTGAAATTTTTGGGGTTAGTTATGTACACTGTCATCTGCAAAGAGTGATGTTTTTACTTCTTCCTTTCCAATTTGTATCCCTTTGACTTCCTTTTGCTGTCTAATTGCTCCGGCCAAGACTTCTAGTAGGTAGGGGGAGAGTGGGCAGCCTTGTCCAGTCCCTGATTTTAGTGAAATTGCTTCAAATTTCCCACCATTAAGTTTGATGTTGGCTATTGGTTTGCAGTATATTGCTTTTGCTCTGTTTAGGTATGGACTTTGGATGCCTGTTCTTTCCAAGACTTTTAACATGATGGGGTGTAGCATGTGGTTTTTTTTCTTTGAGTTTCTTCATATGGTGGATTACATTGATGGATTTCCAAATGTTAAACCATCCCTGAATACCAGGGATGAAGCCTACTTGATCATAGTGAATGGTCATTTTGATGTGTTCTTGGATTCAGTTTGCAAGGATTTTGTTGAGTAATTTTGCATCAATGTTCATAAGTGAGATTGGTCTGAAGTTCTCTTTCCTTGTATGGTCTTTATGTGGTTTAGAAACGAGGGTTGTGGCCTCGAAAAATGAGTCAGGAAGTGTTCCATCTGATTCTATTTTGTGGAATAGTTTGGAGAGTATTGGTATTATGTTGTCAATATATGTCGATAGAATTCTGCACTGAACCCATCTGGACCTGGGCTTTTTTTGGTTGGGAGGCTTTTGATGACTGCTTCTATTTCTATAGGTGTTATGGGATTACTTAGATGGTTTACCTGGTCCTGGTTTAACTTTAGTATCTAATATCTATCTAGGAATTCATCCATTTCCTCCAGATTTTCCAGCTTAGTTGAGTATAGGCTTTGTAGTAGCATCTGATGATTTCTTAATTTCCTCAATTTCAGTTATTATGTCTCCACTTTCAATTCTGATTTTGTTAATTTGGATACTCTCTCTTTGCCCTCTAGTTAGTCTGACTAAGGGTTTATAAATCTTGTTAATTTTTTTCAAAGAACCAGCTCTTGGTTTTCTTTATTCTTTGAATGGTTCATTTTGTTTCTATTTGGTCGATTTCTGCTCTGAGTTTGATTATTTCTTGCCGTCTACTCATCTTGGGTATATCTGCTTCCTTTTGTTCTAAAGCTTTCAACTGTGCTGTCAAGTTGCTAGTTTATGCTCTCTCCAGTTTCTTTTTGGAAGCACTCAGAGCTATAAGTTTTCCTCTCAGTACTGCTTCCATTCCATCCCATAGGTTTGGGTATGTTGTGTTTTCATTTTCATTAAATTCTAGATAATTTTTAGTTCCTTTCTCTATTTCTTCTTTGACCCTGCTATAGATTAATAGAGCATTGTTTAGTTTCCATATGTATATGGAGTTTTTGTTGTCTTTCTTGTTGTTAAAACCAGCCTTAGAACATGGTGATCTGAGAGGATGCATGGGAGTATTTCAATCTTCTTATATCTATTGAGGCTTGTTTTCTGACCAAATATATGGTCAATTTTGGAGAAGGTGCCATGAGGTGCTGAGAAGAAGGTGTATTCTTTTGTCTTAGAATGATATGTTCTGTAGATGTCTATTAATTCAAATTGGTTCATAACCTCTGCTAGTTTTACTGGGTCCTTGTTCAGTTTCTGTTTCCATGCTCTGTCCAGTGATGAGAGTGGGGTGTTGAGGTCTCCGACTATTATTGTGTGGGGTGCATTGTCTTTTTTGAGCTTTAGTAGGGTTTCTTTTATGAATATGGGTGATCTTGTACTTGAAGCATATATAATAAGGATTGAGAGTTCCTCCTGACAAAATTTCCCTGTAATGAGTAAAAAGTGTCCTTCCTTACCTTTTTTTATAAGTTTTGGTTGAATATCTACTTTATTCGATATTAGAATGGCCACTCCAGCTTGCTTCTTGGTGCCATTTCCTTGGAAGGTTTTTTCCCAACATTTTACTCTGAGATAGTGTCTGTCTTTGTCTCTGAGATGAGTTTCCTGTATGCAGCAAAATGCTGGATTCTGTTTATGTATCCAGTCTAATAGCCTTTATCTTTTCATCAGGGAATTGAGTCCATTTATATTAACAGATATTAAGGAATAGTGGTTGCTTTTTCCTGCTATTTTTGTTTTTTAGAGGTAGAATTGTGCCTGTGTGTCTTTCTTCTTTTGGTTTTTTTGCTTAGGTATTTTTTTTTACTAGGATGTAGTTTCCCTCCTTGTATTCAGTTTTCCACCAACAATTTGTTGTACTGATTGGTTTGTGGTCAGATACTGTGTAAATTTAGTTTTGTCTTAGAATATCTTGGTCTCTCCATCTATGGTGATTGAGAGTTTTGCTGAGTATAGCAGCTTGAGGTGACACTTGTGTTCTCTTAGGGTCTCCATGATGTCTGTCCAGGATCTTCTAGCTTTCATAGTCTCTGCTGAGAAGTCAGTGTAATTCTGATTGGTCTGCCTTTATATGTTACATGACATTTTTCCCTTACTGATTTTACTATTCTTTCTTTGCTTTGGGCACTTGGTGTTTTGTTATTATGTGTCTGGAGGAATTTATTTTCTGGTCCACTCTATTTGGAGTTCTGTAGGCTTTTTTTATGCTCATGGTCATCTCATTCTTAAGGGTAGGGAAGTTTTCTTCTATGATTTTGTTGAAGATATTTACTGTGCCTCTTAGTTGATATTCTTCGTTCTCTTCTATTCGTATTATCCTTAGGTTTGGTCTTCTCATTGTGTCCTGGATCTCCTGGACATTTTGGGTTAGGAGCTTTTTGGCTTTTGCATCTTCTCTGACTGTTTTGTCTATGTTTTCAATGTTGTCTTCGGCCCCTGAGATTCTCTCTTCCATCTCTTGTAGTCTGTTGGAGATGCTTGCATCTGTGACTTCTAACTTCTTTTTATATGTTTTCTACCTCTAGGATTGTCTCTTTTAGTGTTTTCTTTATTGTGTCAATTTCCGTTTTAAATTCCTTCTTTCATTCCTTCATCTCTTTGGTTCTGTTTTCCTATAGTTCTTTGATTTCTTTGAGTGTTTTTCTTATGTCCTCTTTAAAACTTCTATTTCTTTATGCTTTTCTTCCTGTTCTTGTTTAAGGATCTCTATTATCATCTTGAGGTATGATTTCTGCTCTGAGTCTTTTTTTTCTGGTGTGTTTGGCATTCTGCTGTTTGCTTTGATGGGAGAGCTGGGTTTTGGTGTTGCCAGGTTGTCTTGGTTTTCCTGGGGGTAAGTTCTTTCACTTTCCTCTTGGCATCTTGTTGTCTGTGATTATACATGGTCTTGTTCTCAGTGATTGGTTCCTGTCTTTCCCGTGTACCTTGCCTGTGTCCCTGGATTTCAGCTGTTTGGTGGCAGATGGCCTGAGTGCCAGTTCTGCATGCATGGGCCCTCTGATTGGAAACTAACTCCCTAAGGCAGAGTTCCTGCTCCCTTGAACCAATGGGGTGTGTGTGCTTTCTGGACGCTCAACCCAAGCCTCTCTGTGCCCCGGCTACTTGCAGCCCAGTCTCACCAGGCCTGAGTCCCTGGATCTCTGCTCTTCCTGGTGGCAGATGGCCTGAGTGCCTGTTCTGCAAGCACAGGCCCACCTGGTGGAAACCAAGATCCTATGGCAGGGTTCTTGCTCCCCTGAACCAATGGGAGGGGGGAGGCACAATTTCTAAGTGCTCGGCACAGACGTCTCTGCTCCCTGGCTACACGCAGCACAGTCTCACGAGGCCTGTGTCCCTGGATCTCTGCTGTTCTTGGTGGGAAGGATCCTGATTCCTTTGAGTTAATTTTATAACCAGCCACTTTGAAGAAGGTGTTTATCAGCTGTAAAAGTTCTCTGGTGGAATTTTTGGGGTCACTTAAATATACCATTATATCATCTGCAAATGGTGATATTTTGACTTTTTCCTTTCCAATTTGTATCCCTTTGACTTCTTTCTGGTGTCTAATTGCTCCAGACAGAACTTCCATTACTAGGCAGGGGGAAAGTGGGCAACCTTGTCTAGTTTCTGATTTTAGTGGGATTGCTTCAAGTTTCTCTCCATTTAGTTTAGTGTTAGCTACCGGTTTGCCATATATTGCTTTTACTATGTTTAGTTGTGGTCCTTGGATTCCTCATCTTTTCAGAACTGTTAACATAAAGTGGTTTTACATTTTGCCAAATGCTTTCTTAGCATATAGTGAGTTGATCATGTGGTTTTTATTTCTTTGAGTTTGTTTACATAGTGGATTATGTTGATGGATTTCTGTATATTGAACCATCCCTGCATTCCTGGTATGAGGCCTACTTGATCATAATGAATGGTTATTTTGATATGTTCTTGGATTTGATTTACAAAAATTTTATCGAGTATTTTTGCATTGATGTTCATGAAAGAAATTGGTCTGAAGTTCTCTTTCTTTGTAGTGTTTTTGTGTAGTTTAGATATGAGCTTAACTGTGGCTTCGAAGAACGAGTTGGGTAATGTTTCTTCTGTTTCTATTTTGTGGAATAGTTTGGAAAATATTGGTATTAGTCTTCTATAAAAGTCTGATACAGTTCTACACTGAACCCATCTGGTCCTAGGTGGTTTTTTTGTTTGTTTGTTTGTTTGTTTGTTTTGTTTTGTTTTGTTTTTTGTTTTGTTTTGTTTTTCTTGGGAGCTTTTGATGACTGCTTCAATTACTTATGGTGTTATGGTATTATTTCGATGGTTATCTGATCCCAATTTAACTTTGGTACTTGGTATCTGTCTAGAAATGTGTCCATTTCCTCTAGATTTTCCAGGTTTGTTGAGTATAGGCTTTTGTAGTAGAATTGGATGACTTCTTAAATTTCCTCAGTGTCTGTTGTTATGTCTCCCCTTTCATTTCTCATTTTGTTAATTTGAATTTTTTCTCTGTGCCTTCTAGTTAGTCTGGCTATGAATCTATTGATCTTGTTGATTTTCTCAAAGAACCAGCTCCTGGTTTTGTTGATTTTTTTTTTTTTTTTTGTATAGTTCTTTTTGTTTCTACTTGCTTTATTTCTGCTCTGAGTTTGATTATTTCTATCTACTCCTCTTGGGTGTATCTTCTTTTTGTTCTAGAGCTTTCGGCTGTGCTGTCAAGCTGCTAGTTTATGCTTTCTTCAGTTTCTTTTTGGAGGCACTCAGAGCTATGAACTTTCTTCTTAATACTGATTTCTTTGCATCCCATAAGTTTGGGTATGTTGTACTTTCATTTTCATTAAATTATAACAAATTCTTAATTAATTCTTTTATTTCTTCCTTGACCATGTTATTTTTTAATAGAGCATTGTTTAGCTTCTATGTGTATGTGGGCTTTGTGCTGTTTTTGTTGTTATTAAAGACCAGCCTTAGACCATGGTGATCTGATAGGATGTATAGGAGTATTTCAGTCTTCTTATACCTGTTGTTTTGTCACCGACCGTAAGGTCAGTTTTGGAGAAGGTGCCATGAGGTGCTGAGAAGAAGTTATATTCTTTTGTTGTAGGATGTAATGTTCTGTAGATGTCTGTTAGTTCTAATTGCTTCATAACCTTTGCTAGTTTTGCTGTGTCTTTGTTCAGTTTCTGCTTCCATGATCTGTCCATTGATGAGAGTGGGGTGTTGAAATCTCCCACTATTATTTTATGTGATGCAGTATATGCTTTGAGCTTTAGTAGGGTTTCTTTTATGAATGTGGGTGCCCTTTTATTTGAATCATAAATGTTCAGGATTGAGAGTTCATTTTGTTAGATTTTTTCCTGTGATTAGTAAAAAGTGTCCTTCCTTATCTTTTTTGATAACTTTTGGTCAACAATCTATTTTATTTAATACTAAAATGGCCACTCCAGCTTGTTTCCTGGGACCATTTACTTGGAAGTTTTTTCCAGTCTTTTGTTCTGAGGTAATGTCTGTCTTTGTCTCTGAGATGAGTTTCCTGTGTGCAGCAAAATGCTAGATCCTGTTTACATATCCAGTCTGATAGTCTATATCTTTTTATAGGGAAATTGAATCCATTGATGTTAAGAGATATTAAGGAATAGTGATTATTGTTTCCTGTTATTTTTGTTGTTAGAGGTAGACTTATGTTTGTGTGCTTTTCTTCTTTTGGTTTTCTTGAATGACTATTTTCTTGATTTTCCTTGGGTGTACTTTCCCTCCTTGTGTTAGATTTTTTCATCTATTATCCTTTGTAGGGCTGTATTTGTGGACCATATTGTGTAAATTTGGTCTGGTCCTAGAATATCTTGGTTTCTCCATTTATGGTAATTGAGAATTTTGCCGGGTATAGTAACCTGGGCTGGCATTTGTGTTCTTTTAGGTTCTGAATGATGTCTCTCCAATATCTTCTAGCTTTCATAGTCTCTGACAAGAAGTCTGGTGTAATTCTTATTGGTCTGTCTTTATATGTTACTTGTCCTTTTTCCCTTGCTGCTTTTATAATTCTTTCTTTGTTTTGAACATTTAGTGTTTTGACTATTATGTGTTGGGAGGTGTATTTTTCTGGTCCAATCTATTTGGAGTTCTGTAGGCTTCTTGTATGTTCATGATCATCTCATTATAAGAATAGGGAAGTTTTCTTCTATGATTTTGTTGAGGATATGTACTGTGTCCTTTAGTTGGGAATCTTTGCCTTCGTCTACACTTATTATTCTTAAGTTTGGTCTTCCCATTGTGTCCTGAATCTCCTGGACATTTTGGGTTAGGAGATTTTTGGTTTTTGTATTTTCTCTGACTGCTGTGTTAATGTTTTCTGTTATCTTCTGCCCCTGAGATTCTCTCTTCCATCTTTTGTAGTCTGTTAGTGATGCTTGCATCTATGACTCCTGATTCATTTCTTAGGTTTTTATCTCCAGGGTTATGTTTTTTGTGATTTCTTCATTGTTACTATTTTGTTTTCAATTCCTTCACCTGTTTGGTTGTGCTTTCCTGTAGTTCTTTGGGTGGTTTTTGTGTTTCCTTTTTAAGGGATTCTGTTTGTTTACATGTATTCTACTGATTCTCCTGTAATTGTTTAAAGGAGTTTTTCATGCACTTCTTGAAGATCTTCATCATCATTATAAAGTATAATTTTAAGTCTAAATCTTGTTTTTCTAGTGTGTTTGGAAATCCATACTTGCTGTGGTGGGAGATTTAGGTTCTGCTGTTGCCAGATTGTTTCCATTGCTTAGGTTCTTGCACTTTCCTCTTGCCATTGTGTTATCTATGATTATAAGTGACTGTCTCTGACTGGACCTTGTCTCTCCTGTGATTCTGAGGGTCCATGGGCTCAGGGAGGTGATTGCTCCTGGGTTTTTGGCTCTTTGCGGGCAGGTAGTGAATTCTGATGGCAGTGACTTGGTTCTGTCTCTGTGGGCTCAGGTGGTAGAGCACTTGTGAGGCTGTTCTGGGAGCTCAGCTGTTTGTAGGCAGGTCCTGAGTCCTGATGACAGTCACCCGGCCCTCTCTCTGAGCCGGAAAAGTGTTTATTTTTCCATGGAGGTGAAAATTAATACAACCACTGTAGATTTACAAATTTCAACATCACTCTTAATAATATTTATTATGGCTTAAGGATTGGTTTTCCCCAAAGGGGCTAAGTAGGAGGCCTGGCCCCATGTGATAGTATTGATAACTAGAAACTTTTTTCTTAAAGGGGTCTTAAAGTCTTAGCTCAATAAAAAGGATGCCCTCAAAATTAAAGAAAAGGAGGTCATGAATCTCAGAAAGATCAAAGAAGATACATGAGACTGACTGGAAGAAGGAGAAGGGAATGAAATAGGGAAATTATATTTTAATTTTAGAAAATAAGGACTGAAGAGTGATCCAGCCATTTAAGAGCACCGGCTGCTTTCCCAGAGGGATCCAGTTCAATTCCCAGCATCCACATGCCACTCACACATTCCCATCTCAGGGAATCTGAAACTCACTTCTGGCCTCCCTGAACTGCATGTACATGGTGCACACAGTTATACATATAGGAAAAATACTCAAAGACTTAAAATCAATTTAAAAATAAACAAACTTTCAAAAATATATTGAAAAGGAGAGGACATAAAAGTAAATTTTGGCCAGTCAAAACCATCCCCTTGAAGGAACAGGGAGTAGCAACCAGAAAGTCCCAGATACCAGGAAAGCAAGAGTCTCCTAGGACCCCACAGGAAGGACATTAGCTGAAATGCCCCACAAAGGGAAGGAAGAACCTGTCAAGACCATATCCAGGGGTTATTAGGTATGACACCCTAGCTGGGGAATGGAGCCACCCACACATCTTCTAATTTTAACCCAGAATTGCTCCTGTAGATTGTCCTGAAGCTGTTTGTATTTTAATGTTAATTCCACTTCCCCAAGAAGGGATGCCTAGTCACCTACTCAAGAGATGACTTCATCTGGACCTTCCCATATTAATTAGTAAAATAAAGGAAAGCCAGTGGCTGGGAGGGGTAAGGGAGAGAGGAGAGGTCTGAGGAGGTCAAAGGGTGGTGGAGGTCGTGGCAAGATGAAGGTTCCCAAGGACCAGCTAGACCCAGGTGATTGCCATTACATAGCTATGAACATTAAAGATTTTATAGGTCTAGTATCTCATATAGAAGGGCAGTTTGTATCTTTGTCTACTTGATGCAATCTTGTTGTGTAGAGGGTTTGTGTATTGAGAGTTGAATGTATAAACCTGTATGAAAAGCTATTGGGCTGTAGAGTTGTGTTTGTGGGATTTTGGGGTGCAAAAACACCCAGGACAGAGGCAGAGAACAGGCAATAGAAAACTGCCAGGAAGGGAGTTGTGCAGACAAGCTGGGCCGTGGTGGCGGGTCAGACCGGGCACCAGAGGTGCTCATAAATCTGTATCAGGGTCGGGCCTGAGGAGTGAGACCCCAGGGCCGATAGATAAACCATTTTTAATTTTTTAATATTTACTGCAACAGCTCTTGCCTAAAGGAAATGTAAGGACAAAGAATGGAACAGAGACTGAAGAAAAGGCCTTCTGGAGACTGCCCCACCTGGGGATCCATCCCATATGCAGCCACCAAACTCAGGCACTATTGCTGATGCTAAGAAGTACATGCTGACAGGAACCTGATACAGCTGACTCCTGAGAGGCTCTGCCAGATCCTGACAAATACAGATGGGAATAAACCAAAGCCAATTATCAATTGATCACGGGGACCCCAACAGAAAAGTTAGGGGAAGGACTGAAGCTGCTGAAAGGGCCCTAATCTGGCATCATTGAGAAAGGAGAGACCCTTGGTCCGGTGAAGGCTTAATGCTCCAGTGTAGAGGAATGCTAGGTTGGGGAGTTTGGAGTGGGTAGGTGGATGGGGAAGCAGCCTCATAGAATCAGAGTAAGGGGAAATAGGATATGGGGTTTGCAGAGGAGAAACCGAGAAAGGGGATAACATTTGAAATGTTAATAAATAAAATATCCAATTAAAAAAGTTCCCTTGAGCCTCCGAAACTTTGAACTAATAAAGCACTTTTATTCATAAGTATCTTTCTTGCTTTGGTTTTCATTATAGTGATGAAAAGATGATTTAAATATTATAAAGCAATATGAATATTGTATGATATAGAATTATAATTTTCAGATAAAAACATTTGTCTGAATAGAAAGAATGGAGCTGTTCTAATGTGCACTCATTAGAAAGTATGTTAAGCACGTAAGTAATTATAAGTGACTTCATCAGAAGTCCTCAGTGTAGATCACAACTAGACATGACATCAACATTGTCAACAGGGAATCAGAGGCTTCCCATGGATCCAGGCAGGTGAGAATTGTTTCAGTAGAGTGAGGGTATAGCCAAGTCTAATGGGAGAGAATAAAGAACAGGAGGAATAGACCATGAACAGTATCAAAGGGGTTGAGTGCTCCAGGTATGTATTAGATAGCAAAAGGAAAAATCCTCACTAGATGTTGCAGTGCGAGTTTGTAATCTCAACACCTTCAAGGCTGCAGGCAGGGGATGGAGGACTGAAGTCCACTCTGGGTTTATAGTGAGGCCCTGTCTCAATAAATGTAAAGTAAAACAAACAAACAAAAAAACCTCAGGAAGTTCCTGTTCCAAACATCTGTCTGCTCCTGGCTTCCTTCTGTGGCTATCATTGCTTATGTGCTTCTTTAAAACATTTCCTGTGCAAGTACTTCCCAAGCCTGACCAAGCCAGGCACAGAGGACAGATGCCATGTAACTTCATTCATGTCTGGAATCTGGAAGTATTGACCTCAAGGAGGAAGTAGAACAGTGCACACATCCTAAATAGCAATTAAGATAAATAAATGGTGTCATGCCATACAGATACATCAGAGGGGCTAGAGATTTGAATGCATGACATAGCTCCAAAAGCTAGAAGAAAGGATTTTAAATGTTTGTGACACAAATATATACTGGAAATGATGGATATTTTAATTATTCCTATTTGACCATTACATAGATATGCATGTGTAAAGCAGCATATCCTATAAATATGTAAAATCACATGCCAACAAGAAAATAAAATATGAGGATTTATTTTAAATTATAGACAACATTTGCTTTGCTTTAGATACCCAAATTGTTCCCTCAGATCTAATTCATTTTTCTACAGGCTTGGTGCCCAGGTTCTTATGCTAAACCAGTCAAAGCATCCTGTTGCCATGAAAGTAGTATTGTAGGTAAGTGTTTTGGAAGTGGATGTAGGTCCTATGTTGGGTCAGACATGGAAAGAATCCAGATAACCTTTTCTAGGAATACTAGGATACAGACAGCAGTGTTTGTCCCTCCTTTAAGAGCCCTAATTCCTGTCACATCCCATGTCAATTGTGTTGGTGCTGTAACTCACAGTGGCCAGTGTTCTCCACTAGTGTGGAAAGCCAAACCAAAGGAGATGAACATCTGGAAACTGAGGCTGTGATACAATTACAAAGACCGGGGTGCAAGAGCAAAGCAATGGTAATGCTTTTTGCAATGAGTAAACCATAGCATGGGGGATGAACTAGTCCCAGCAAAACCCAAACCAGACATCAGCCCATTCCACCCCTGTGTCTTGTTTTTCAGTAACACAAACCCATCAAGGCATTTTGTTTACTAACCCTGTCAAAGTTGAGTTTTCTGTGTACGGCATCCTGCTGTAGACATTCTGTACAAAGGCTTGGGCTCCTTCAGTCTTCTTTTCTTTCTTTTTTTTTTCCAGACAAGCCATGAAAGCTGCTGACATTTTCCAGAAGATGAAAGATGAGACTTAATAGGACAGTTCAGGAATGTGCTGTAGCCTGGGCCAAGGACAACGTCGACAGCAATGAGGCAAAGTGTTGAGGTCCTGCTGCTGTGACATTGGGTGGGAGCTAACAGGTGCTGTCATTTTCTTTCCCCTTCATGCACAGAGGGCCCTGAGATATTTTCAGATGTGAAGCCACTGCAAGCCCTTCATTCCACACTTCAACCAGAGCAGGCACGTGTTCACATGTCATTCTGGGTATTCCTTAGCTGACTCGTAAACAGACTTCCCTTTTTTACTGTGGACATGCCCTGTTTCTGAGCAGTAACTTTACTCGTTCGAAATAATGGGAAATCTTGTAGGTTAATCTGAAAACAAGCTTCAAGCCCCGGCTTCTTTCCATTACAGAACCACCCACACATGAATCTCTTTTCCACTGAACAGAATTTACAGGGGGATGTTTCAGTTTGCAGAACTCAAAAAGAAAGGAAAATGCATGTTAAACCAAAAAGAATTTAACCGAAAAGGCAAGTCTCAAACAACAAATAAGACTCCCCCCATGCCACATTCTGGAGGGCATTAGCTTAAATCCCTCTGCTCAGCTCATGCCTTTAATCATACTTAGTCTAATGGGAGGCTCTCTCCTCATGTGAAAGTTGTTAAGTACATACAAGGTAAAACCAGCCCATAGGGTTTTTTTCTTGCTTTTTTTGGTTTTGATCCTAATACCTCCCAAGAGACCAATTTGCAGAGACACAAGACCATATCCAACATGAACTATAGTGATTTCTTCCCTCAAGAAAAAAAATATATATATATTTCAAAGAAAGCGTTCTCAGAGAAAAGAGAAAACATTAATTTTATTCCCAGTTTGTACATCTACATAATATCATATTACCCTCCTACCCCAGACACGTATGCACAAATACACATCCATACATACCCAACTGCAAACCAAATACACAGGAAATCTTTTCTAGACCCAAGAAAATAGTAATTAAATACACAAAGGATAAGTGAAGTAGGGAACATAATGTGCCAGACATGTGTTAAGTCAACTGGAAGTTCCACCTACTCAATCTGTTCTGTCATTGTGAGCTGGACAGGTAATTTTCTACCCGGAATAATTTCTTATTGTTGGAAAATGTAGAAATGACTAACTTGTATATTATCCTTCTATGGTGGAAAAAAAAATGGCCCCTATAGACTCATAGATCTGAATGCTTGGTTGACAAGAAGTGGTACAATTGGGAGGTGTGGCCTTGTTGGAGTAGGTGTAGCCTTTTTGGTGGAGATGTGTCACTGGGGGTTGGATTTGAGGTTTCAGGTGCTCGAGCCAAGCCTAATGTTTCTCCTCTCTTCCTGCTGCCTGCAGACCCAGATGTAGAACTATCAGCTCCTTTTCCAACACCATGTCTGCCTTCAAGCCACCAAACTTCCTGCCATAATGATAATGAGCTAAACCTCTGAACTATAAACCTACGCTAGTTAAATGCTTTCCTTTGTATGAATTGACATGGTGACTCATCATTAAAAAGAAATCTTGTGTAAGACACCTTCCTTTACTGTCACTTTCTAGCTTATAAATAACCTTTAGAGGGTTAGAATGCCTGCTTAGTGCTATATACACTATTTAGGTGCTTACTGGTATTCAGTTTTTGCAAAGGATGCTCTTCTATAGAACCTTGGACATTATAGGAAGAAGGTCTACATTTTGGTCTATGCACAATTTCAAATTTATGACTAGATTACTCTAAATTCTATAAAACAAATTTATTAATTGTTCACAATATTATGTAATAAACTGTACTTGCATATATCTAATTTCCAAATGTCTGGGTCAAGACCAACTACTTAAGAGATTGTTTAAAAATGTTATCAATTTCATATCTGTAACAATCCAGGCACTCGTTATTATATAAAACATTAATATGTCTTAAAGTCAAGAAGAATCACGAATCACTTTTACTCTGGAAAAATAAACCAGTGAATTTTTACCAAGACATCCAAAGAAATTGATCATTATCCACTACAAAATTTAACATTATCCATAACAGGACTGGGAGATGCTTCAATGTGGGGAGGAGACCTTGAGTCGGCAACCCCAAACCCACACAAAGCTGGGAATTATAGCATTCACCTATAATATATGTGTTTCTACAGCGAGATGAGAGATGGAAAACAGGAGCAAAGCCAGAGGCTCGTGCACCAGCTAACCTGGAAAAACATGGACCATACCAAAGAGACCTTGACCATGTAAGGTGGAAAGTAGAGGCAGATACCCCAAGCTGTCCTCTGAACTCCACAACCCTCCCATGGTATGCACATGCACGATCACACATGCACACAGGGTGATTTTAAAGACTGAACATTCAATGCTTAGAATGATTCCTATCAACTTTTAAGAACTTCATCGGAACATGATGAAGTTCAACACTCAAACATGAAGTCATGCTGGCTTGTACGAAAGATGCTTTTTAGCATGGGACTCCCAGGAAAACACATTTGAAAGTCTCTTTTAATAGATAGTGGTCTCCAAACTATGAAACTACTTGTATACAGGAAGAAACCAAGTTCCTTGCATCTGTATGATGTCAGGATGCTGCATATGTAATGCACAGACAATTTAGTCACCTCGAATTAACCTTGATACACCATCAGAGAACATTTATCTGGTCCCATTGCCATCTTAGGAAGATGGGCTTTTCCATATTATCCTTTTTATGTTCTTATTAATGAATGGTTCTAAAAAATCACAACTTTAAAAAAACTATTTAAACTAGAAGCGACAGGTCTGTGCTTTGCAGCATAATTCCTGGATGCCACATTTTCTGGAAGGGAGGACACTGTCTTCACGTGGTAGTAGATAGATGAGAGAAGGTAGCCAAATGTTGTAAGAAGTCTGTTTTCCTCACTAGTGAGAAGTCATCATGGCCTACTCTCCTCTAAAGGCCCTCTTGATGCTGCTGGATTGGCAACAGCTGAATTTTGTAAGGACCACAAGAAATCCAAAGTAGACTCTTTAAAAGGTCAAGTGGCTCACCCAAGGTCACTAATTTTGTACCTGTTTCAATCATTTTGTATACTTTCTAAATATTTAAATGGCTTTGAATATAAACAACTTAAATGAATTTTAAAAACCCATGATAAATATGCAAGTCATAACCAAAGCCTAACTTGAAACCTGTTACCCAGCAGCTCAGGTCCACAGGACTCCCCTCATTCATTTTCCCTTGGCATTAATTAACCCCCAAAGGAAGATCTGAGATACAGTACACTCATTTCCAACTTATGATGTAAAACATGGAAGGAACTGAAGATTCTCAGTGTTGCAGATGGCGAGATGAGGGTGACCAATGACTACTGAACTGTAGCCAAGTAAAGCCTGTTCTTTTTTGTTCTGTTGCACACAGTTGCTTCTGATCTTTGAACTTTGTTGATGGAGTTAAAGGTAAAGCAAATGTATATTATGTTTTAAATCTTAAAGCATATAAAGTCAAGAAACAGGCTATGACCTCAGGTATTCTAGATGGATAGCGTCTCCCAACATAAAAATATGATTTAATTTAAACAGCAGCATGTCAAGTGGGCATCACACTTTTTAACCCCTCCGTTTTAAATGTGTTTGCCAGGCATATGATATAAACATGCATAGCTATGTGCCTATAGAGGCAAGAAATAGTGTGCATCGCACAAGATAGTTTAGGAAAAATATGTGCATCCATGACAGTTTTGACAAAGCAGTTTTGGCACAGCTGTGCAAGGAAAGCAGCTGTGTCATACACAAGGCTTCAAGCAGAGTCCCCAAAACAAACCTTCAGAGTTTCAGCTGTTTCTGTTAACAAGTAATGTGTGAAACAGACATCATTTTCCTCTTCTCCAGCCTCCACACAGCCTTGAACCTCACCATGTGTAGCTCCCCACCTCCTGGTATAGCAAAGCTTGGACTAAGTGGAGATCCTAAATTAGGCTGTCAGAGATGAGCTGAGGACAAGGGATGGAGTTAGGGGGAGGGGCACCATCTTGCAGGCAAACCATACATGACTAGAAGTTATATGTTTACCACACTTACTCATCATCCTTCACAAATTGCCTGCTCATCCTCGGGAAACTCGCTCACACCCTAAGCAGTGTGTGCAGTGGGTGGTGGGCACACTCGTTTGCACTCATGAGTAAGCAGGAGTGAGTAGGGACAGCAGCTCATCTGTTTTACATTTGAACCTCTAGAGAGCTAGCCAGTGACGCTCTGAGCTCGGAGGTTTACCTAACGATGAAAACTTGATCTAGTTGGATGTCTGTGTCCTACCAAAATGGAGGAGGGCAATTGAATGGTATGACTTGCACATGGAAATGTTAGTTCTATTTTCTAACAGTTTTCTCAAATCTCGGCATTTTTTTTTCCTTCATTTACAAGAGTAATGCATGCTTAGAGAATTTCCAGGACTTGGTCAAATAAAACATGAAGAAGCAGCATCTGGGGACATCTGTGGTGGCCACTATTTTGCTACAAGGGATGCAATGATTACAAGGGACCATTACAGCATCCTGCTTTAGAAAAGCTACAGGGGAACATCATTAGGGGGGTGCCTGCAGCTCATTCCTCAGTGTCTCTTTATCAAAGAGAAGACATGGCTTTCTCTCTTACAATCCAGTCCCTTTTCCATGTTGTTCATGCTTTCTTGATATCTTTCAAGAAGGGAACCAATGAACTATGGCCTTCTACAGAACATTCTAGTGAATGATATTAGTACTAATTTAAATGTATATTTCTGATTTAGTTAATTACCTAGTAAAAACACTGGTGTGAGTTAGGGATGCCTAGCTCTCATAACAACAAAATGTATCTTTGAGCTCCTGTGGAAGTCAACATATGTGGTTGTTCTAAATAACATGCCATTTACTCTTAAGGGGCTCTGGTAAGCTGTGTGCAGTCAATCTTTTCAGGAGCTATGGACCCTAGCGAATATATCCAACTGTGCATGTGTTTTCATAAAATGCATTGCTACCCCCAAACACAGCATTATAGATTCATGTATGAGTGTGCACGCTTGCACATATAAATTATGTATGTGTGTACCCGTTATTTTAAAAGTAAACTTTTACATTAAGGGGCATGCATAGGATGAAATTGAAACATGAAGGGAAAATGTACAGTGTACCTTGGTGTGACTCTAACTAAGCAAGTGAAGGACCTGTATGACAAGAACTTCAAACCTCTAAAGAAGAAAATCGAGGAAGATCTCAGAAAATGGAAAGATCTCCCATGCTCATGGATTGGAAGGATCAACATTTTAAAAATGGCCATCCTACCAAAAGAAATCTACAGAGTCAATGCAATCCCCCATCAAAATTCCAACCCAGTTCTTCATTGAGTTGGAAAGAGCAATGCGCAATTTCATCTGGAATAACAAAAGACCTAGAATAGTGAAATCCATCCTCAACAACAAGAAAACATCTTCGGGAATCACTATCCCTGAACTCAAGCTATATTACAAGGCAATTGTGCTGAAAACTGCATGATACTGGTACAGAAATAGGCATGTGGATCAATGGAATAGAATAGAAGATCCAGTAATGAGCCCTCATATATGGTCACCTGATTTTTGACAAAGGAGCTGTAAACATTCAATGGAAAAAGGACAGCCTATTCAACAAATGCTGCTGGTCCAACTGGCACTCAACATGCAAAAGAATGAAAATAGACCCTTTCTTATCTCCTTGTACAAAGCCCAAGTGTAAGTGGATCAAAGATCTCCACATTAAGCCAGATACACTGAAACTATTAGATGAGAAAGTAAGGAAAACCTTAGAACACATAGGCACAGGAGAAATTTTTCTGAATAAAACACCAATGGTTCAAGCTCTAAGGTCAAAGATTAACAAATGGGACTTAATGAGACTGCAAAGTTTCTGTAAGGCTAAAAACATTGTCAAGAAAACAAAATGGCAGCCAACAGAATGGGAAAAGATCTTCACCAATTCTACATCAGAAAGACACCTAATATGCAAGGTATACAAAGAACTCAAAAAGCTAGACACCAGAGAATCAAACAACCCTATTAAAAATGGGGTACAGAGCTAAACAAAACGTTCTCAATTGAGGAATATCGAATGGCTGAGAAGCACCTAAGGAAGTGCTCGACATCCTTAGCCATCAGGGAAATGCAAATCAAAACAACCCTGAGATTCTACCTCACACCAGTCAGATTGGCCAAGATCCAAAACTCAGATGACTGCAGATGCTGGAGAGGTTGTGGAGAACGAGGAACACTTCTCCACTGTTGGTGGGGTTGTAAACTGATACAACCACTCTGGAAATCAGTCTGGCGATTCCTCAGAAAATTGGACATAGTATTACTTGAAGATCCAGCTATTCCACTTCTGGGCATATACCCCAGATACACTCCAATATACAACAAAGATACATGCACCACAATGTTCATAGCAGCTCTATTTATAATAGCCAGAAGCTGGAAAGAACCCAGATGTCCTTCAGTAGATGAATGGATACAAAAATTGTGGTACATTTACACAATGGAGTACTACTCAGCTATCAGAAACAATGATTTAACCAAATTCTTAAGAAAATGGTTGCATCTAGAGAATATCATCCTGAGTGAGATAACCCAGTCACAAAAGAACATAATATGCAGTCACTGATAGTGGGATGCTAACCCCAGAGGCTTGAACTGCCCCAGAAACAACTCACAGACTGTGTGAAGTTCAAGAAAAAAAGAAAAGAAAAGAAAACAAAACAAAACAAAAAAACCATTATGCTCAATCCTTACACACCAAGAAAATGTTGACTAATTTCGGGTTACATCCTGTTTTACATGTACTTTTTGCTCATTGTAATTAGTAAGACCTTAATGCAGAGTATCAAACCTTAAAAAAAAAGAAAAAAAGAATCCAAGCACTGACAAAAATGTAATTGTATACATTTATGCAAAAAAATTTAAAATTTTTTTCTTTTATCTTTGTTTTTTAAAATAAAGTTTAAAAAAAAGAAAATGTACAGTGTTAGAAAATTAGAGTTTTGCTTACAAATTCTGACTATTGAGCTATTGAGTAGTATGGTAGCTCTGTGTTAAAGTAAAGCAAAGCATTGTCGTAGTATATGAATCTGTTCAGATCATAATTATTTACCACTTAAGGAAATATCCTTGATCCCCAGATACTCTTCCAATAACTGTGCACAAGACAGCCTAGTCCACAGCCTTGAGAAGCTTATGGTTTGGCAAGTGTAGACAAAGCAGGTAAACAGACAATTACATTACTTTAGATCATTATCCTTTTTGAAGAAAATATAAGAGTAAGAAAGTTCAGGACGTCACTGGGTAGGAATAGAGCGACAGTTCTCAACCTTCCTAATGTTGTGACCCTTTAATACAGTTCCTCGTATAATGGCAATCCCTCCAACCATAAAATTATTTCACTACTACTTCGTAACTATAAATTTGCAACTGTTATGAATCTTAATGTAAATGTCTGATATGCAGGATATCTGAAATGCAACCCCAGCACAGGTAGTGACCCATGGGTTGAGAACCACTGGAATAGAGTAAAGCTATTTAAACAGACTGAAACCTGAAATGTAGCAAAGACCTGCAAATGTGTGGGAAAGGTGCCAGGTGAGAGGGTCTGCCCCTGAATTTAGTTAGTGGGACAGAATCCTTCCCAAGAGTCTTTTTTTAGGTACTCTGTATTTACATTTGAGATGTTACTCCTTTCCCCTCCCCCCACCCCACCAGCTTCCATCCCCTCCCCCTGTCTCCCTCCCTTCATTTGCCTTCACAAAGGTGCACTCCCTCCTGATCCCCTTCTCCACCCCATTGCCTTGGCATTCCCCTACATTGGGAAAACATGCCCTCCGAGGACCAAAAGCCTCTTCTCACATTCATGCCAAACACTGCTGTCTTCAGTTACATATGTAACTGGATCAATAGGTCTCCCAATGTGTGCACAAAGGTTGGTGCTTTCGTCTGTGGAAGTTTTGGAGGGTCTGGTTGGTTGATAATGTTGTTCTTCCCATGAGGTTGCAGCCCCTTTCAGCTCCTTAGGTTCTTTCTTTAGCACCCTCCAAGATTCTTTACTTTGGGTTTCGTCGCTATAGTGTTCCACCCCTCCCTCAATATTCTTTCTTTGCATAGACAGGGATGATAGGTGCCAAAAGACCCAGTCCCTGGAAACAGATTTCCTCCCATTCACTGGAACTAATAACTGTTGAGAAAAACTGTTTTCTCTCAGAAGATGGCAAATCATCCCTTCAAAAAGGAGATAGAACTGGGCAAGGAGCTCAACTGATACAGTGTTGGGCCCAGCATTCAGGAAGCCCTTGGCTCAATTCCCCAGCACCACATAAACCAGGTATGCCTGTAATCCCAGCACTTGGCATGTGGAGGCAGCATTGTGAGAAGTTCAAGGGCATCCTCAGCTACATGAAGATCAAGTCCAGCCTGTAATATGTGAAGCATCGCTTCCAAAACCAACCAATGGACAGATGGACAGAAAGGAGGGAGAAAAGGAAGTACATAATAAATTTACTGTCAAATTTCTGGGGAGTGGTTGAAATTCATCTTTTTTTCAAAGACCTAAATGGCTCTGAAGTAAATAGATAAACATAAATAAATAATTTTTTAAAGTAAGTAAACTCAAATGTCCCAGCATTATTAAAAGGCTATGCTGTAGTCAAGACTGGAGAGATGGACAGGGATTCACTTATTCCCTCAAGGCTGCTGTCTTTATAATGGAAGGTACATGAAATGGTACTTAAAGACAGGGCTCCTAAGCTAAATGTATACAGAGAATCATTACACTAGATAAGAGCTAGAAACCCTGAGAGTTTGCCACCATTTGAGTCCTTCTCATTATAACTCTACAAGTCCACAAGCTTGATTCAAATAATCATCAA
Source organism: Micromys minutus (assembly GCF_963924665.1). NCBI lineage: Eukaryota > Metazoa > Chordata > Mammalia > Rodentia > Muridae > Micromys > Micromys minutus. Next base: position 63,981,514 of record NC_137973.1, on the reverse strand, counting down.
AATCAGATTAAAAATTAAATTGCAAGCACAATACAAAGGCCAGGTTGGGAGTGCTGTTCAAATTTGGTGGCATGAAAGAGAGCTGTTAGTTACTTCGCATTCTTTACCCATAGAACACGGGGACACCACGGAAGCCCGCCTGGCTCCCAGTATTACATATGGTCCTATACGCTAACGGGTTTCTCCCCTGTTTAGATGTGCCCAGTGCAGGAGTGAGCTGGGAGACTAACTCTAAATTTCCTCTTTCCAAACATTCATCACTCATTTGACCCTAAGGGAAAATTCTCACACACTCTGTCAGGGTGAGGGCCACGGGATTGGCATCATCTTTAATAGAAATCACACTTCTGAACCCCTGAATAAAGCTTCCGCAGTTTAGTAGTCATGCTTCCATAGCGAAGTCTATTGCTTTCAATTTCCTTCAGGGGTTTTCATCCACCATTAGAATCTTGCAGTGTAGCCGTGGTGTGTGTCAATGCAGACGATTCTTGCTCCTTTAGAGTGTGCACAGAGCACGTACTTTAAGCATTCTGATATCACACGTTTGGCCAACAAAGTGTATACCATGCTGCAGTCAGTTTATTCGGACTAACACGGTTCTGCTGACTGTGGAGGATTGTGAAGCCATAGGACCCGCTTATGCCTAAATCTTCTCACATTGTGTCAAAATTTATCGTGCATTCTTTGTAGTGATGGTGCCCTGGAGTCTGAGCACTGAGAAACGCGCATAACTATTCTATTAACAAACTTACAGGTTCTGAGCTACAAGAAGAGCTTTCTCTATGTTAATCCTAAAACATGTGAAAATGTCACATATTTTGTGGGAAACATACCAAGGCAAAGGCTTAGTACACCCTGAACTCGTAGAATCTGTACTACGTTCTCTCCAGGAAAGCCTAGAGGTGGCAAACCATAATAGAACACAAACAACAGCAACAAAATACGATCTTCAGAATGCTGAAAATAAGTTAAGCTGCAAGTCAGGGACCTGGAGAGACAGCTCAGTGACTAAGAGTGGACTGAGTTCAGTTCCCAGCAGCCATTCCGAGGCTCCAAATCACACATAACTCCAGCGCCACATGTCTTGATACCCTCTTCTGGATCCCACGTCTACACTCACACGTGAGCTTAGCTGCACACAGACACATTCATATACGCATTAATAAAACTAAAATAAATCTTTAAACCACAGTTGGCCTCTTAGTACCTATGTGAACTTGGCTGACTTAAGTGATTAGTATCCAGCTAATCATTCTAATTTTAGGATAAATATCTTTTTATCATAATGTTTGATATGCAATGTAATGACGATAGATGTTTGCTGTGTTACACACTGGGCTAAATGCCACAGACTCTTCCTACATATCTGTACTTACAGGATAAACTTATTGTAGAGGATTTTTAACCCAGTGGTATGGCAGTTCTGGCTTGGAATCACATCCAAAGACCTTCTAGGTGTGTGTCATCAGGCTAGAATGGCACACTTTTAATCCCTCTGACTAGAATACAGACACACTGTTAGTGCACACCTTTAATCCCAAATGATGAAAATAAAGTTAGTCCGTAAAAGGAAGCAGCTATGTCTGAAAGTGACATCTAATTAAGAGTTGCCGGACTGAGTCTGAGGTAGGATAAGAACAGACAGAAAGGAGAGACTAAAGAAAGCCAGAAAGGATGTAAGAGTCCGAGGTGATGGATGATTACGAGAAGCATCATCTTCCAGACACAAAGCTGGTGCACATATAAACTCACAGAGACTATGAAAACATGGGGGAGGATCTGCATTAAGTCCAAATCAGACAAAAAACTCCAGTATAAAGAACAGGAAGTGGACACCAAGCCCCACCCCTACCCAAGAAGTTATTTGTAATTGACTCCTTGTGGGAAAGGGAAATCATTTTTCTGCAATGGAGTGCCACACTCCAGAGACGGCCCCATGCCCAGGAGAGTTGGTTAACACCAGGTGAACTCCATATTGTGCTTTGTTTTGTGGGATATTGTTTCATTTTGCCTAGTTTTGCTGTCTTTTGTCTTATTGGGGTTTTTTGTTTATTTTCATTTTTAAATGTTTTTTGTTTGTTTGTTGTTTGTTTGATGAGAAAGGATGTGAAGTTGGGTGGTGATAGGATCTGGGATAAATTAGGGGAGAGAAGAAACATGACAAAAATATATGTGTATAAAAAAATTAAAGAAATTTGAAACAGGAGTAAGAGTAATAATACATGACAAATTCTCAACACAGTACTTGGCACACAGTGAGAGTTTAAATATTATCCAGAGTTATTTTACAGCCAAGGTAACTAAATTTAATAAATTAGCTTCTTTGGGGTTGTATAGTTGCTAAAATCTGAACTATAGTCATAATTCATACTTCCCACTCAAACACACATTTCATGGGTGTTGGATTCTGTCCTCCTCCATTTCCCTTTATCCCCATCTAGTTGGATTCCTGGGTGATGGAAGGGACAAGCAGCTTCTCAGCAGGGGCCCTATCGTGGTCCATCATAAGTCAGTTTGTGGGTGTCCACCATCATCTCTAAACACCCCATCTCAAGCACACACTAACCTGAATTCCCTGGGACCATTCTAGGGACCAATGCAGAGACCTAAAACAAGTGAGGTAACTTCTTGCCAGCCCTGGATTTCTTGTATTGATTGCAACCCAGCAGTTAGTGGAAAGAAGTGGCCAGTGCAGTGCTCAGCAACACTTAAGCACACACTCAACAGAGGCCATGATACCCAGTGACAATCATAATTCCCCATCACTCCAAGCCCAAGCCATCCAATGCCCTTTTCTGCCCTCTGTGGGCAAGCCACACACATGGCATACATACATGGATACAGGCAAAACACTAATACACATAAAAAAGTAATAACAATTTTTAAATCATTGCAAAAAGACTAAAAGAGAGAATTTTTTAATGTCCCTGCCACAAAACCATGGTAAGTATTTGAATAAATATGTATGCTGACTCTAACCTGAATAGTATATTATATGAACACATGTCAAAAACATCACAGAAATATGAATAAAACAGCTTCATCACAATTTCTTTTGAAGTTTTATTTAAGGTATAGCTAATCTGTCAGCTTTAAATTTTTTTCCCCACCTCTTGTATTCTCTTGACTCACACAAGGATTGTCTCCGACACACTGTGGTAAAATGAAGAAAATGCTCTCAGTAGGTCAGCTCAAGGCTCAGCTTGGTTGAGGGCCCCACACCTTTCTTAGAATGCTGCAGCGATCGCCTATCTCGCCGGCAAGGAAGACGCGCCACAACAGGATCCTTCTACAGGCATTTATTGCGGGCTTGATTGCAGTAGCGAAAGACCCAGAGCCCAGAAACCAGCCCTCCTTATATATGCTTAGGAGGACTGTGCCGCCACCTGATTGGTGCATTCTGTGCGCCCTAATTAGCATACTCAGAGTCACCATGATTCAGCAAAAACAGGCAGGTGTGCATGCGCACTTAGGTTGTTTATCTCAAAACTGGCCACCCTCCCTTCGGGCTGGGCGCCATCTTGTAATGGCGAATACAGTGGCTTCCCACAAAATGCAAGTAGAAACAGGACACTAATTTGGGCAGACTAATTTGAATCTTAATGCTTCATCCAGTGAAAATCTTCAGCTCAGTATTTTTTATTGCTAACTCAACATGAAATTAAGTCTGACAGAGAAGTTCTCAGATTCTTTTTAGGGCCTTCTACCACATCCATTATTAATAGCTATTACTAGTTTTAACTATTACTTGTCTTAGCTACTAGTAGTAGCCACTAAATCCTGATACTATAGTTTAGTATGGTATCAAATCTGTACTATAGTATAGTATAGTATAGTATAGTATAGTATAGTATAGATTTATAGTATAAAATCTGTCTGTCTATCTGTCTATCTATCTATGAAGAGAGTACATGCATGGATGGGACCTACCTGACATGTCTGGAAGTCAGAGGACAGCTTGCTAGAATCGCTCTTCTTCTACCGTGAGGGCCAAAGAGCACTAACTCAGGTCAACAAGGTTTGTAGCAAGCAGTTATCCCTGCTGCTCCAGCTCATCAATCTTTATGCTATTATGTTAACACATTCCAGTAATGCTAACTAGTCTTGGGACATATCTCTCCTCCCATGGCATTAACTTGCACTGACACCATATAGGACTTTCTATTTAAACTTGAGCTCAGAAATACTTGAAAGAAAAATGCCAAGTGCAAACTATACATTGTTCAGCAGACTGGGGCTAAAGGAATCTTAGGAGCAGTAAATGTTTATAAATCTCTGAAATAAAAAAGCTAACTTGTACCAGATGACTCCCCCCTACACAAAAGGCCTTCCCAATCTACCACCTTTATACATCAAAGATAACTACATTTTTTTCTGAGAAATTTCTTCTCAAAATTAAAATTCAATAAATATAAAAATCCTCAGCAACCTTCGTTTTCTGAGCAAGACCTCCCTTTGCATTTAAAAGCCATGTTTTCTGATCAATAGTTATTCAGAGTCTCAACTAAGTGCAGGCAAAGTGGGCAGGCAGGTCCTCAGCAAATAGTAGATGAAGCCCAAGTGAAGCCAGGGCTTTGCTCTCATCAAGATTGGCACCACGACCTCTTAAATGGAAAGTTCCATTGGAAACTCAACATGGCCTTCACCAAATTGAAAGGGACAAAACAAGTTCAAAGAGAATTTCCAACTTCTGAAAAGGTTACTGTGAACAATGGGAGTTTTTCAAATTATTTTTAAAATATTGTTGGCACTGCCCCCTTGAAACAAGTTCAAAAGCAAAATAAGCCGACATGTGACCCCAGTGAGCAGGATGCTCAGGCAGAGATGGTGGCAGATACCGTCTTAAGCTGTAATTCTGTTGCCTTCCTCAAGCCTTTCAAGTCTGATGAATTTTCCTTTAACTCCCATTCAGTGTGGGGCTCCTCGGAGTGCTTAGAAATTAAGACAAGCAGGGTAGGCAGTTTCCTAGGGATCTTCAAGAAGAAACTGACAAATTAACCCAATTTCTGGCCGCTTTTCTTCTTCCGGAGCACACTCAAAGAAAAAGCATAATTTTCAAAAGATTTCAACTCTGGGCTTCTCTGTTCATGTATGCCATGACTGAATCCAACTCCTGACTCAAAACATGGTGGATAATTAAGCCAATCACTACAATCATTGGTAACATACTATTACTATTTGAACTGGTTGTACATTTATTTAATAAGCCAAAGGGACAGACAAGATAAAGTGACTTGATTCTCCCCGCCCCCTTTTAATTAAAAAGATATAAGTACTTCAGATCTGAGTACTGTATCTACATTGTTCCCACTAGGAATGATACCACATGGACTCAGTAGGTTGTATGGGCATGGGGCCAGTGATTACTAAAGGCATTTGCAAGGAAGTTCAGGGAAGACATTGTCCTTCTTGTGAAGGTTCCCAGGTGACACACCTTATAAACCAAGAGTAAAGCTATTCATACAGTGTGATAGCCTCATTGATATGAAGGTATATGGTGTGTGTGTGTGTGTGTGTGTGAGAGAGAGAGAGAGAGAGAGAGAGAGAGAGAGAGAGAGAGAGAGAGAGAGAGAGAGAGGTTTCTATGAGAAATCTTTTGCTCAATTCTCAGCATCCTGTAGATTAGGGTTCTTGTTTCTATTTTCCTTAGCAAAAAAGTATGATAGCCTCATACTTTCTTTCTTTTTTTTCCCTTTTATTTTAAAGATTTATTTATTTATTTTATTATGTGAGTACACTGTCACTGTCTTCAGACACACCAGAGGAGAGCATTGGATCCCATTACAGATGGTTGTGAGCCACCATGTAGTTTCTGGGAATTGAGCTCAGGACCTGTGGAAGAGCAGTCAGTGCTTTTAACCACTGAGCCATTTCTCCAGCCCTCCCTGACACTTTCTTAAAGGTCAGGGAAACACAGTAACAATTTAGGTCGAGAGCTACAGTAGGTATTGCCCTGCTAAGGAAAATAGAAACAAGAACCCTAATCTACAGGATGCTGAGAATTGAGCAAAAGATTTCTCATAGAAACCTCTCTCTCTCTCTCTCTCTCTCACACACACACACACACACACACACACACACACACACACACCATTCACCCCAATCCCACTCATTTCTGTCTTCGTATCTACCTCTGCCCTTGCAACCTTACCCCCCCAAAAAATAAATAAATAAAATTCTCATCTTGGAAGATGTGGTATGTCACATGATGTCACACAGTATACCCATTTGTCCACACATCCTTACTGGCAAGTGTTAGTTGCAATAAGTCATCTGGTTTGAGGCCTCTGGCTTCTGCTACTCTATCAATATTGGATTCTCACCAGGACTCCTCTTGGATATCCTGTTGTTGCCTGTGTCATAGAGGTCCTACTGCTTTAGATCCCTTCATGAGCTCCAGCAGTCCATAGGTAGGGGTAGATGATGTGGTGGGCCAATGCTGGATCTGGGCCTGGATAGTGCAAAGTCAATGAGCACGCCAGCTCTCCCACGTCCGGGCAAGCTCTCCATCAGTGCCCAGGCTAGCTCACCCAGTGCTGAATCTGGCTTACCCAGGCTCATGGCTTACCCTCTCATGGTTTACCCAGGCTCACACCCGGAAGAGAGTGAGGAGGAGAACTCTCGAACTCTCATGACCCAGAGGCCGGCTCACTGCCTGCCCCATAGAGAGGCCTTTTCTAAGCTTCTTTATTTGTAATGCATTGTTCAGCTCTATCCTCAATGCCTGCCCCTTCTCTCTCATACACATGAGTTTCTTTAAATTACCAGCTACCTTATTCCACCAAATAGCAAATAATTACCATTTACTGGGCACGAGACCAAAATGTTTCTGATATTTTATTTTTAATTCCTGTTATAGAAGAGTATTCTAGTGTTGTTCTGATGCTGTGTCAAAACATACTCATTCAAAGCAACTTAGTTAGGGAGTAAAGAGTATTATTTGGCTTAACACTTCCCAAGTTGCAAATCCATCCTTGAGGGATGTCAGAACAGGAATCATGGAGGAACACTGCTTGCTGACTTACTCACAGGCTCATGATTAGCTACCTTTCTTATACAGCTCAATATACCTGCCTAGGGATGTTGCCACCCACAGTGGGCTAGACCCTCCTGTGACAACTGAAAAATAAAATAAAATGAATGCCTCACACATGTTCACAAACAAAACCGATCAAAACAACTACTCAATAAAGACCCTTTTCCAGGTGATTCCAAGTTTCACCAAGTTGATAGTTCAAACTAAGCTGATGAGCAACACAGTAAACAACCTGCAGAGAAGTTAGCAGCTTGCCAATTTTACCTGGTTGGTAGGTTGCAAGCTGAAGCTTGGACCTGGGTTATTCTGATTCCAAAGCCTCCTCTAATTACAGTTAAGGTTAATGTGTGAAGGGATAAAATTCTAATATAACCTTAAAACACTGAACTTCACTTTAGTATGTACTTACAAAACCTTAGTAGTCTGTCATGAAAAAAATGTGTTAATCAGAAAATACATTTTAAAGTGTGTGTGTGTGTGTGTGTGTGTTCTAGTGTTCTAAACCTTCAGAGCAAAACAGATTAGCGTTAACAAGGCAGGAGTTATGAGTTCTAGTTTGACTGACAGATGCTCACAAATCCTGAGCTAGCTATCAAATGATCTCTAGGGATGTTTCTAATTATTAAGGAAAGAGGTTCTAGTCCGGTGGCAGTTTCAGAGCAGTGGGCAAACTATTTCATTTAAGGGAGAAAAGAAACTTCTCTGTGTATGGAGTGCAATGCAGTTATAAAAAATAATAGATATTTAGTGCATACTTGTTGGTATAAGTAAGTTTCTGTGTTGAACAAAACTTTGCTTAAAAAAATAAGGTTGGAAGAATGAAATGGAGCTATAGGGCAGAAGTTCATAAACTTTTCATCTGATAGATGACTGGGAAAGAGTGTGCCTCACTTTACCATGTTGTGGACTACTTCGGCAAGTGATGGAGAACTAGAACTTATGAACAGTTTCTAGATGCCTCTACTGTTACTAAGCCCAGTTCCAAACTTTTTTTTAAATGAGAAAAATAGAAGGGAAAGGGGATGCTTGATTTTTCTTGCCCATGGACATAGACTGAGCAGCAGTTTATCCACATTGTAGTCTTTCTTTGCTCCTGCTGAAATTGTACCATCAGCTCACTCAGGTCTCCAAATTGCTGATATTCCATAATAGACTTGCTAAGGATTGTCAGCCTTCATGATCATATGAGCCTATTGGTTCTGTTTCTCTCAGGTGTTCCACAGTGTAAGTCAACATGAAAAGATATTACAGAGCCATATGTAGAATGGAGACTTGAGGTTGAATTAATATGAGGAAGAGGCAAAGTTTACTCTCAAGTCTTGCCTTCTTGCATAACTCAGTAATCTTTATTTCACCCTTACTGCTTTTAAGGAGAATTTTTAAATCTCTTTGAAGTCCTAGCAGCCAGGTCCTATCTCCACTACCCAAACCATCCATTCTTTATCCCCAGCTCAGCCATCTCTTTATGAGTTGCGGAGTGGGGCACACACATTATCTGTGCTTTAGTTAACCAATCTCTATGAAAGCCATTGATAGTCTTTCACTGACTTCACAATGATTTCTCCAGAAGAGTTCTGACATGATATTACATCTCCAAGCAAAGCTTTTAATAGCTCCTTTTGCCCCGTGGTAATTTAGAAATGTGCCACACCTACAGGACACGGTGCAATATGTTCATTGTGAGTGACAGCTTCATAGTAAGCAAAACACATCAGAGCCTCTGTAAGCCAAGAACCACATCTTCATCTGAACAACTGTAAGAGGTCTCAGACACACAAGCATCTTCAAGCCATCGGGTACTTCTGGTACCTGTCTTCCAACATCTTCAAGATTAGTGGAATCTAAACTCAGGAAACTAGGGCTTTTCCTGAACTCCCTCAGTCTCTGGGACTTCGAGTCTCAACAGGAGCTGCTCAATAGTAGCTGAGTCAAATTTTAAATAATTCAAAAAGTACTAGATCCTCGTCTCAAAACACTTCACGCTTCGCTGGGAGTTAAAAGGAGATAGAAGATGGCTCGTTTAGCCAAGAATGGGAAAAAATGAGAACTCTAAAGCTTGGATTTCTCTGCCTTGAGTGTGGTTTGGGTTGTGCTGTGTTTACGCTTAGAAAGATGTGGCATCCCGTTTTTATTTCTCAAAGGGCTTTAAATGCTTATTAAAAAATGTTCTTTGAAATCAAATAGCTCTTTAAGGCTGTGTTTTGATGATTTGATTGTAAATGAATGAAAAGCATATGGATTAAGTCACACATGGTTTTAAAGAATTACAGGCAAAAAGTGTCTAACAAGACACATTGAGAGTTTACCAAATTCAACTGTTTGAAAGAAAAGTCATGGGCTACAGAAAAACAAACTGGATGTTTAATTGAAAAAACGTAAAGGCCAGTATGTGAAGAGTTTGGCCAACTACTCAAGCATCTCCAGTTACCATCTGGTCTAATATTTCCACCATACACGATTCTACATTAAGCTAACTCCCCAAATGTTTACTACAATTGCTCTTCTGAAATAGAGAGTTTCAAGTAAGAAAAGTAACAAGTTGCCTTCTAACCGGGACTGAGATACAAACCCTAAAATGGCTATTGTTTTGTCCTTAATTAAATTGTCTGTGTGTGGAAATATCTGTTTCAGAATAGGCTCAAATCACTAGTTTTGTTTCATTGATATTTACCTTCCTGGCCACACTGTAAAACAACACTTTTCTCTGTGGGGAGAAGGGATAGGGCACAGCTGTAGAACTTTGAAAGAAGGATCTACTCATGTTTGTGTTTAGAAGAACCAAGGAAACAGAAAAAAAATTGAAGCTGGGGGTTGAGAAGGAAGGCCACTTGATGAGAGAAGGAAGTCATGTGAGTAATGAGGGGGTATGACCAGTCTCAGACTGGGACCTAAAAGTTCACAGTAGCACTCAAGGGACTCCACTGAGAGCATGCTGAACACCACCTTCTGAAACAACTCCCAGCCCCTTCCCTTCGGCATGGGGGGATGATACTCTTTAGATTCCTGTATTAGCTTTTCCCTTATATTTCACAAGTTATTTTTTCCACATCTTGTGTGTGTTGCTATCTTTTCTTTCAAAAATGCAGCTCTTAGGCATGGTCCTAACTATTGGATTTGGGTATGTCCTTGCTTACCTTCCTTGCTCTTACGGAGATTAATATTAGCCATCAACTTGATGAGATCCTGAATCAATCACCCATAAAAACAAGTATTGCGCAGACCTATGAAGAATTATCTAGAGTAGATTAGGCTCTGAGTATGCCTGAGAATTTTATGAATTAGGTTAATTGAAATGGGAATACCCATCCTCGATGTGGGCAACACACACACACACACACACACACACACACACACACACACACACACTTCATATTTGTATTTATTTTTATTTCTGATCACCTCCAAGTTTATTCTTGTATGTGGTTTTATGAATAGTTACAACATTTTTTCTCAAAAAAAAAAAATTTACCCAGTTGTCCTAGTATCATTTCCTTCTATCTTTGCCCAGAAATTTCAGACGCAAGCTTTATTCAGTGGTAAACCTCTATATATTCTTGAGTCTCATTTGAGCATTTCATTCTATCCCATTGGCCTGGGTATTCATAAGTCATTATCACATAATTTTAATTAATAAAAACCTTAATAACCAAAACTCCTTTTCAGAGGAGGGAGAAAAGCCTGTGGTAAAGATGTAATGTTAATTAATTAATAAGAACCTCTTCAGTGCTCTCCGATCCACTATCTGTCATTATAGTCTACTTCAGTGTTTTCTTGGCTCTTCTTGTGTCTTATTCTGTACGAACCTCAGAGTCAACTTGACCTGCACATGAAAGCGTGTTGGTTTGCTGCGTTCACTGGTATCTACACTGTATTGATGTGTAGACAGTGATACACAGAAGCCTGGCTAGAAAGGTTTGCCATTGTGTTATTTAGGAGTACATACAATTCTTGTTGGTTTTGTATATATCCTACTTTACCTTGAGAGTATTATCAGTACTGTCTGCCATCACAAATCACTTTTCTCTTCCATTTAGCTCCTAAGTGAAAAAGCTTATTTAAAAGTCTCCATAGTGGCCGTTTGGTTTGTGAAATCGTAAGGTGTGTGAGTTAGTTTTACCGCTGACTCTGGAGACTCTAACTACCGTCTACTATTAGCTGGGTTTTTTTTTTTTTTTTTTTTTCCTTTCTGATTCTGTTATTTCTGTTTCTTTTCCCTAATCACATTACACTTTAATGCCAAATAATATAGAAGATGGTAGACTGACTCAGGTTTTAAGGCCCCATGAAAATTTTATTTAGGCATTTTAATAAAGATTTATTATGTAAACCTTTTATTCCTATTTTTCCACAATGTCTTTTTTAGAATCAAAATCTGTCAAAAGCTATTTTTCAAAATCAACCTTTTTGTATACTAAGATTAATTAACTTTCTAATATGAAGAATCTTGAATTTTGATATAAGTTGCACTTGAGCTAGTTTATTGGGTTTTGATGTGAGAAATTCTACTTATTAATATTTTATGATAATTTCATGTCACTATTTCTAAGTGTATGTACTCCCATTATTTGTCAACCTAGCAAAACTTGACTCGCTTCCTTAAAGAATTTGGACAATTTGGGCAATTAGACTCATTCTCCTGATTTTCTGTATTCTAATTTTAAGATGGTGTTACATGTTTCCTGGGAATGATTTTTAGGCCTTTTTTCTTTCTGTTGCATGCTCCTTCTATGGTGACTCTTTTTCCCCTGCAAGTATTGGGCTATTGAAATATCCAGATATTTTACTGGGACCAATTTTAGTAAATCTGTTTTCAAGGTTATTTTCAGAAATATGCAAATTTGTCTTTTATGATGTGAGTTTCACTGTAATCAATTATTTCTCCATATAATTTCTCATTTTGTGATCAATACATTTCTTTACTAACTTAGCCATTGGTTTCTGCATCTTAATGAATTTTCCAGGGAAATGCAATTACTATTTATTGATTTTGTACACAGTTCCTTTGTTCTTTACTCATGAAATTCTGCTTGGAATTTACCCTTTCCCTTACACTTTTTGTCTGGTTTGTTATCTGTTTCTAAATATTTTTATTTAGGGCTTACTTTGTTTTTATCTTTTATTTGCACTGTTCCTTCCTCCCTCTGGACTCTCAGATGTGGTAATGAAGGATTCATTATTATTTTCCAAATATTCTATAACTTCGGTCTGTATTTCCCTTCACTCAAGATTTAACCTCATAAAATATTTTTCACTCTCAGCATGTGAGTTTTTTGAGATTTAAATCATTTTAAGATTATAGTTGAAATACATTATGATCTGGGAATATTATTTATAACACTGTTATAAATATATGAAATGAATGAATATTTTCTTTATGGTCTACAATATAATTTATTTATGAATGTACCATGAAAGTGTGGAAAATAAATTCTCTATTGCTGGTGTGTAATATTCTATATTATTCTCTCTTGGTGACAGCCTTACCTTTTTCTTTCATTGCTGTATGTTCCAGAATATTCTTCATTTTGTGCCTCATAGTTTCTTGTTTATAGCACTGACAGTTGTTCTGTTTGACATGAAGATGCTCAGAACTACTATGTATTGGTTATAACCCGTAGCTCAGCTTTTCTTTTGCCTTGATTAATCCTTTTCCCCCTACTTTCTTTCTTTTATTTTTTTTTTCTTTTTCTTTTTGGTACAAAATCTGCTTAGTCTGACAGATTAGATTAGTCTTAGTCTACCAGGTCAGCCTGGCACAAATTAGAGCATCAGTTTTCAGTGTTTTCACTCCTATTGTCTCAGATGCACTTCTCACAGTCAGCAGAAAATTAAGGCTGCTCTATGACCCCCCTCTTGTTTTTCAAAGGGAAGATAAGCTTATACCCATTTATGGGCAATGTTGACCTATTCTGACTCTTTATTTATGCATTAATATCTCTCTCTCTCTCTCTCTCTCTCTCTCTCTCTCTCTCTCTCTCTCTCTCTCTCTCTCTCCCATTCTTTCCACTTAAATTTTATTCTTATACTATATGTGTGTGTGTGTGTGTGTGTGTGTGTGTGTGTGTGTGTGTGTATCCCCAGACTTGTTTGGTCTTGGACCTATAATCACATTTTTTTTCAGATGTTCTAAGTCAGTCCTCTTGCCAACAAGTCTGTTTTCATTTCTCAGTTAAGAGAGCCCCGTCTGGATAATGCTGCATTTCCTTTTTGGAAGACCTACTGATGTTTATGTGTATGTGTGTGTGCATATGTATGTGTATGTGCAAATGTATTTGTGAGTATATATGTGTGCTGGTATCTGCCAGGTGCAAAGGGTGTCAAATCTCTAGAAGAGAAGTGGCAGGCAGCTTCGAGCCACCTGACATGGGTGATGGAACCTCATCCGAGTTCCCATCAAGGTACAAGCTCTTGTAACTATTGAGTCATCTCCCCAGCCTGAAGCTGTATTCATAAATCCCATGCTTGCCTGGTGAAACTGAATTCAGCATGACATATCATTCTGCTGTCTGGACAGTTACTTGGAGGAAATGTTTACCAGTTAAATCTTTCTGTTTTATTCTCATAGAGCCTTCCTCAGGAAGGTCATCTGATATTCCTATTAGACTTTAGGATTTCCAGTTTAACATCAGCCTGTTCTGTCAAAAAAGTAATGTCTAGTTTCTTGAATGAATAACTTCTTTGATCGTGGGTTTTCTTTTTATTCCCGAATGATTACTAATTCAATATTTTACTGCCTCATTTTCTATCTCTGCTACAAAGGAACATCTTTTAGTTTGTATTGAAAATATTTATTTAATTATTTATTTTATGTATATGAATGATCTATCTTCATGTATACCTGCATGTATCAGAACTTCTTATAGATGGTCGTGAGCCACCATATGGTTGCTGAGAATTGAACTCAAGACCTCTGAAAGAGCAGTCGATGCTCTTAACCGCTGAGCCATCCATCTCTCCAGCCCTCTTTTTTGTTTTCTAGTTGTCTTCCTTCTTTCGGGAGTACTGTTCTCCAAGGCTATCATCCCCAGTTCTACTCACATTTGAGGCTTCCCAGACTTCAGGTCAATATTTAGCCCTCTGTATAAGGCTTCGGTTTTGCCTTGCTTTTTGCTTGTTTGTTTTGGTTGGTTGTTGGTCAGTTGGTGATATCTTTAATCCAATCTGCAACCACAGGCTAGCAGACAGTAATAAATTTACTGCTGATAGAGTACCAAAGCAGTATCAGATGGTGTGTGTCTGTGTCTGTCTCCTTTTTCTTATATGAGATTTAGAATTCAACCTCCGGAATTCTCCCTTTCTGATCTTATGAGATACTAAGCGGCTCCTCAAAGCTCCACTTCCATATTCCCTAGTCACATCACTTCCTCTCCTACACTTCACTGTAATGACCCAGCACTCAAGATAATGATTAAACAAAATACATTCAAATTAAACCGCTACTGTTGACTTTTATTTATCCTACAAACTCTTTCAGAACAGTATATACATTCTAGCATCCTTGGTATTGGATTGTTTTGTGGGGTTTTTTGTTTTGCTTTGTTTAATTTTTTAAATGAGAAACCATCATGAAGGCCCTCCCTTTTTGTCTTTTTGGTCTCGGTGGTAGAGGTAAGATGGCGGCAGGATTGTCAGCCTCTGGGAAGTATTGATATGACACCTGCTGTGCTGCAGCTTGAAGGCCGACCATCTTTAGTCATCAATTGTGGCAAATGTGCTCACCCAGTCAAGCACCAGAGAAAGTAAGACTGGAGTGTGAACAGTAAGCCTAAACACTAGGAGAATTCAGCAAAGGAGATGCAAATAAAAGTGTCTGTTGCAGACTGAGACTTGAATTCCATCGAGGAGCAACGTCTAATCCCAGGAGGTCGGCTGTTGCACACTTGAAGATCTCAACAATCAGTCATAAAACAAATGTCTGGTTTAAAAATGAAGACCAGAAAGAATTTTAAGAGACTGCTAAGCTGAAAAACATTTACAGTGCATAGTAAGAAAATATCTTATATATAGTATTGGGTCAGCTGAAACAAATGCTATAAACTAAGTGTATGCAACTATGGTGGGAACTGAATTTCCTTCAGTTCTGTAGGTGGTAAAATTGAGTTCAGGGCATTAGCAGTGTCTTATTGGGGGGGCGGGGAATGTTGTTTCTTGGTCCACACCGATGGTCTCTCACTGTATCCCTCCATGATGGATATACCAGTAAGACAGCTTCTTTTATAAAAATGAGCACTAATTCCACTTCTGAGATTATTCCTCCAGAACCAAAAGACCTACAATGTCCCACCTCCTAGCACCATTAGTGATGATCTTATAAAATAGACTGGGGAATACATAAACACTGAAACTATACAAGTACTTATCAAATGCTGGCTAGCATTATTATATATTCTGGAACACACAGCTGCAGCTTTCATCCCCATACCTACACCATTGCCTACACCATTTTCCTCGATAGATGTCACATTGCTGACTCTAGCCATTAAGACCTATCCCTATGTGCAACCCTGATATGAGGGTCCCGGCCCAGTCTTACTGTACTGTGTTAGGTCATGATCAGTATTTATCCCTGGGAGGTCTGCTCTTTTTGTGGGGAGAAGAGAACGGAGGAAGAGTTGATCTGGCGAGAAGAGGAGGTAGAGAAGAGGACTTGGAGGAGTGGAGGGAAAGGAGACTGTAATCAAGATGTCATGTATGAGAGAATAAATGTTTGTTTTGTTTTCTAAATATCAATCTCTACATAACACCATCATTTTAGAACCCACACAATCCTCAAAGTGTTTCTTTGCATGTGGGCATGACTTTATGTTCAAACATCCCTTGACAGCTTATGATAGTATCAATAAATCCTAAAGTATTTAAACCGCTCTTCCCAACCTCTCTTCAAAGCCATGACAGCTGTCCATTACTCCCACCTCTGAAAAGACATTTCCTGAAGAAGCACTCAGGGCTAAGCTTGAAAGCTATGGTGGAGTTTATACATGGCTGGTCCTGGGTGGCGTTCAGCCTCGTGTTTCCTGTTTTTCTGAATGGTCCCTATTCTAAGTAGTATAACCTGTAAAGAAGACAAAAATCTCAATAGCTGGCTACATGGGAAGAAGAGACAAACTATCCTATATCCTGTTTGCAGAAACATTTGATGTATTTGGATATTATTACATTATCCTATATTTCCCAAACTATAGAAAAAAACACCATGTTAGAGACTTCATGCTTTCACCAGGGTGAGGCAAGAAACTTCAAGTTGAGATCAGCCTGGGCTACAGAGTAAGTTCGAGTCAAGCCTATGATGGTTAGCAAACAAAATTCTGTCTCAGAAACAAACAAACAATGGGCTCACTCTGCAAATTCCTACTAAAGAATTTATTTTATTTTCTTAAAACATGGAAAAAAGTCATCAGCCTCAAAAAGAAAAGAAATAAAGATACAATACATACAAACATGCAAGAAAATACAAACTAGGGAGAGGAATGAAAGAGACAGAATAGGAAACTGAAAATAACACATCACCTCTAACATATTACAGTACAAGGGCAGAGAAACTGTTATCTACCGCCCATCAAAAGACTTGCTGCAAAATCTCTTTTATAAGCCTTATTGATCCAAGTCAGTCACGCTTCAGATGACAAGAGAAGCGTAAAGCTTTGCATGGAACTAGTGTCCATGTGTCCGGGCTTTGATGTCAGCACTACAAGGTCAGATAAAAGGTCAACAATAGAGAAGATTAAAAATAAAGGGCAAGTAGGTGTAGCCCTGGCAGAGCGTTCCCAATATGAAGCAGAAGTCAAGACTCTAAAGCAGATGTGAGTTATGGCCAGGTGCCTCAGTGTGGATGCAGAATAATGTGAAAAGTACCCAAAATGCTTGTACTTCACCTTATTTCTACTTGATTCTATACTGAATGAGCTAGTCAAAGTGCCGAGTCCTGCACAGATGCTCACAGAAAGCTAAAAAGACCCCATGCACCTGGAAACATCCTCTGCTTGGATCATGGGTTTGGTTTGGTTTTTAATGCGTCTCTATAAAGGCTATCGCAGAAACTGAGCCTCAACATTATCAAGATTTTAATGTATGTAGTGGTGGGAAGTATCCCTATTATACAAGGGAAGATGGAGAATGTAAAGAGACAACAGCATTACAGAGCACAGCACTATTGTGTTTTAAGTCTGTGATTGTAGGTCCTTCCAGTGGCTTCAGTGAGGAACACTGTCTGAAGCACTTCCAATAGTTGTAGAAGGTGGTGGTCCCATCTCATCTCTCACAAGCTCCATCCATAGGAATAGAAGTAATCCTTGCCAATCATCCCAGCATTGAATTGCCCTCAGCAGTGCAGGTGGTCAAACCTGTGTAAAATATGGACTCACACACCCCTGATGTCTCCATGTATTCTTGCCTACTGCTCTATCGTTCTCTTGACTATAAAGCGCTCTCTAGCAACTGCATACCAGGATTTCACTGGCTATTCTTGTTCATAAGTAGCAGCTGTGTAGTAGTGCCTGGAGGTATCAGAAGAAATATGTGTGGATGCTTTTACCATGTGGCTTATTAAAGCCAATTGAGCCTTTCATGTAAGCCAGGCTGGGCTAGGCATGAACTTACACAAAGCAATGCCCAGTTGTATGAAATAAGGAACAAGGCTACCTACAGAATGAAAACTCTGTCCTCTGTGCTGTCTTCAATACACAACTGCTTTTGTACATGAGTACTACCTAAAAATACCTTTGGGCACTGTCACAACTATGGACTACAAACTGCTCCAAAGATACATTTTATAGTTATTATGAAAAGTAAAGTCAAGGTGTGAATGAACATTTTTTTATAAAATCGAAATGTTAACAGATATTGATTGCATAATTTGAGATTCACATTAATGTCCAACAATTGGGGGGTGACACATTAAAAATACATATCTCTACGGTGTACAGGCCATGGTTAGGTCTGCCCAGGAGGCTGCCAAGGACCATGTCTAGGTCCATGATCCTACTGTAGCTGGGGTCTGTGCTGATGTCTATAGCATGAGTTATCACCAAAGACAACATGTATATCCATGGTCTGGACTGCCACCTAAGACCATGTGGATGTCTGACAGACATGCTGGCACTGGGGGACATGCTGATCTGAGTGTCTATGTGGTCACCTGAGACCATAATGACACCTGGGCCCAGGCTGCCAGGTCCTATCACACCAGGGTTCTGTGTGATGCTGAGGCCTGTGCTACCACCAAAGGCCAGGGAGACGTCCCTGTTCTGGGCTGCCATTTGAGGCCATGTTGATGCCTAAGCACTGTGCTTAGCTGGCTCCGCCCATCCCCTGAGCATCATGGGAGACTGACTCCATGTCAACAGTGCAGGAGAGCTATCTTGAAGGTCACGAGAGTGGGAGAGCTGGCCCTGCCCCTCACTGGCTGTAGCACTCAGAAGAGCATCCCTGTACCTGACCTGAGCAGCAGCACAGTAGAGCTGGCCCTGGGGGCAGGAGCAAAGGTGAGCTGGCCCTAAGGGCATAAAAGCAGGAGAGCTGGCCCCATCCCTTGGCTGGTATGAAACTTGCATGAGTTAGCCTGGGCAGTCTTGGAGAGCTGGCCTTAGTGGTGTGCTTGTGGGAGAGCTGGCAGACTGACCAACTCAACGACCACTCAGGCTCAGATCCAACATCTACCCCATCTATGAATTGCTGGAGCATAGGAGGGGGGTAAATTTGTGATACTCAGGATATCCAAGGAAGCAGTGATATTCAACTGAAACCTTAACAGGGACACATGTGTTAGCATTTGCTTTGAAGGGTTGAGAGGAAGAAAGGGGTAGATGTGCAGAAGCACCCTGAGGAGAGACGATGTCACTTGCCTGTGGATATTTAAGAGATGAATGAGTACATGTGGGTTAACAAGAGATACCTCTGAGGAACAAAGTTTCGATTTTCAATCACAGCAAGGACTTCCACTTCTGCGAATGGAAGTGAGAAGCAATGGGGAAGCGGAGCAGAACTTAACCAGGCATGGGGTCTCTGGTAGTAGATAAAAACTGTCTTGAAGGAGAGAAAGAGTTGTTGGTGAACTGATGCAGCTGGGAACAGGGAAATGTGGTGTGAGCTCCTGAGTGTGGGCTGTAAGGATCACATTTTAACTTCCAGAGAATGCTACCTCTACCCTGGAAACATCCTCAGTTCCAAAACATCTGTTATCCACTCACTCCTCTCTGTAGTTTCTTTTTTTAAGTTCTACCTGGTGCTAGAAGCACAGCTACTAGTCATTAAAGAGAGGGCTATAGCCTCAGCCACAGCCTCCAACACAAAACAGACCCAGGCAAAACCTATGGGGACATGCTATGTGGCTCCCTGTATGATCATAATGGAGGTGACAGCGGAGCAAAAGGAATCATCAGGATTCCAGTCACCCTCTAATTGGGGCCCCAAACCATAATAGGAGTATTCCTTTGATCAGTGAGCATCCATAAGCCATACAAAGTCAGACTTCCTTCTGCAAGGAAGGTCGGAAAGCCTTGTTGTATTACATTACCTAAGGAACACTCTCTACCACAAAGATCTAAGAAACAAAGAGCAGAAATACAAATCAAAGCGTCCCTAAACATCTTCTGGGAGGCCTCTGACAGAGCAGCTGGGATGGGGGTAGTTCCAGGAAGGAGCCAAAGTCCTTCCACCTGAGGCAAGTGCAAACCCACCCCATGATGAGGACACCTAGACTTGAGCCTTTCATAGTGTCCCATGAACAGCACTGATTAACACCAAATGGTAAAACAAAATTATTCCCAGCAGTCCTGGAAATGCAAGCTGCATTCAGGGACAGAAACCATGTTACCTGAACATGATTCTCCTGGAAGACAGGTGGACACTTACCGAGAGCAGGATACCATGCAGATGTTTCAAAGTTAGAGACAGCTGCTGCTAAACCAAAATGTCCTGAATATTAAATGAAACATATCAAACAGGCAAACTTCTCTGTTGAGCCATGTGAAAAATCCAGAGCTCTATCAGGCTTATGCAGTGCCCACAGAAACTGGGTTACTAATCATTGTTTTAAGAAAAAGCATGACACCAAAAAGCCTGACACTAAACACAGCAGGACCAAAAAGTCTCATTAAACTAATAGCCTTAAGAATGGCAGGTGAGATGGACCAGTGGCTGAGGGTGAGTTACCCCCAAGCCTGATGGGATCTGAGGGTGATTTCTGGAGCTCACACACCAAAGGAGAGAACTGAATCCTGCAAGTTATCCTCTGACCTCCACACAGATGCCAGTATGCACGCACACCAATAAATTAATAAGTATAATAAAATGCTTGCAAATAAGATGGAAAGAATCAGAGAGAGATATTTGACGGCTTTCATGACCTCTACATACATCATACATCATACACACACATGTGCAAAATACACACACGTGCACACACACACGCACACACATGTACTATACCAATACTCAGTACACGTATATGCACATGGGGAGAAAGAACAGAGCACTGATGCTATATTAGCTAAATAAATAATGATAAATATATGTTGTTATATTTGTAAATATGCACATACATTGGTATACACACACTATGGGAAGATGTTGTATTCAGAATTTCATTTCCCAATAATTTGAAAATGACTCTCATCTAATGTCATTTGCTTCTCTCATAGTGACCAGTGGTACTTTAAGGGGAAGAAAATCCATTTGCACTCACTGGAGCATCTCTGATTCCATTTATATACAACTGAAATCCCCATCAGCACCACCAAAGTCTTAGATCTTTCCACTTCTTAGCTACCTGATATACAAGTGAAATCACTCCACTGGTCACACAGAGAAGTCAACTGCTTTGTCCCTTAGATCTTCTTCTGGTTGGACTTAGGGGAACATACCACTAAAAAGAAACTGTGGAAACTATCCATAGACATGATTCTTTTGCCCCTTTTCTATACACAGATGAGGTTCAGGACATTTCTTCTTAATCCCAGGCGTTGCTCTGAACAAGCATTACAGACATGATACTAGGCCTGAGAAACAAGACATCATTAGCTTCCCAACTCTTCAAAACATAAACAACTGGGAAGCTAAACATTTTGGAAGACTCTTAACTTTCTGAGTTCGCCATGCTATGAGCAAAACAATAGTGGTCATGCAGAAGCTCCCTGGGAACAAGATGCCAGGGTAGCCCCAACATGGTCCAGACAAAGCAATCCAGGGACCTGACATAACCGAAAGTCATTATTGCCACATATCCAAGGAATACAGCAGATGGAGCCAACCCACCTGACATTTTATTGTTACACAGCAGGGGCCTAAGAAGAAACCTGAGCACAGCCAATCTACAAAATTCTAAGAAAAAGCAACAAAACACCATTTATAACCAATAGCTTTGGAGCTGTTTGACAGTAGTAGTAGACACTAAAAGTCATTGTGCCAAAAATCCCGGAACCATTTTTAAGATTTAAATTCTCTACTCTTGAGATGTAAAATAGAATGGTCCTTGGCCATGCACCTATTTAAATCAGAATTAGTTGCATTTAAATTATATTTAAAAGTCAGTTTCTCGGTCACACAAAACACATTTCCTCAACTAAGCCACAAAATGCAAGGGAGCAGGTTGCCAAATGTTCCCAATTATCCAAGAAAGTTCTACCAGAGTTCAGTTACAAACAACCCGGAGCTCTGTCCACATTCTAAAGATGAAAGGAAACATAGACAATGTATTCTACCTTCTCAAGCTTAAAGCTGATCAAATCATGCCCAACAGCCTGGGTCTAACTGAACCGAGGAAGGAAATGGTAAGCTAGGTTCCAACTAGAAAGAAAGCTGGCAAATTTCCCCAGGAATATTGTGAGTTAAATTCTTGTGAAGAAAAACTCTTAATATTGTTGTTGTTGTTAATTATGAACCCACCACCACCAAACAGATTCCAGTTTGTCACTGAATATGAGAGAGAGGGTCTAAGAGACAAAGTTACCCAGAACTGAGCCCCACAAAGCAGAGGTTGATATGGTACTTGGAAGAGACATCATGCTGAATTCACAGAGATTTATGCTTGACACAGACTTGTTAGGATACATCAACTGGAAAAAACAGGAATCCAGTACCTTGGCATAAAGCCACAGAAAATGGTGATTTTCATTATAAAATTCTCTTTCTTGAGGGAAATTGTGAACCTACATGGATATATATGTATATATGTCTACATGGGGGACCTACAGGAAGAGAATAAACAGACACAAACTCAGATATACACATGGCTATGCCTTCAGGAAGACAGAAGTAATAAGTCATCTTTTTAAAAGTCCCGGGGCAATTTGATAGTTGTCTTTTTTTTAAGTAAATATTAAGCTGCATAATTTCAAAAGTGATGAGTTTTTAATGGCACATGGTAAAAATAAAGTTTAAACCAAGCGTGAGGTAAAGATTCATGACACAAGAAAATGTTGGATGAAGCGATGTCATTTTTCTTATGAGGGTCCTGAAGGAGATGAATCTGTGGCTTCCTTCCTCTGGCTCTTTCTGTCCTCAATAACTTTCTCTCCTCACACAGCAACAAGCTTCAGCAAGCAAAGCCCTTCCTGTGGGATGCACACATAGCTACGCACGTAGATAGCTATCTAAGGCCGAAAACTAGAGCCTGCAGACCAGCTTGGGGACCTCCGTGTCCATATTGCTCTACAACTAACACCAGAGGTGTCTTTGTCAATAAAAAGTACCAAAAAGATTTATAATTGTTCACATCATATGGAAGTAAAATACTTCCTTTGTTTTTTTAAATGATTTTATTTGCTCCATAGAGTAAAGGAGAGAAGAGAAGGAGGCCTGGGCAAGGTGATTCATCATAATTACCAGCTGACTAGATGCAGAAGACTAGTTATGCAAGAACCAAGACTCCTCAGATCTCACATGGCCCTACTCCGGCTACTTTAGGAAATGAGTTCCATGCAGTGGCCATAGGTGTGGTCTCCGTAGGTGCTGTGATTGAAGGTACAGGCTGCAAGGATGCAGTGGTCACAGTAAGTAAGGACTATGTGTCACATCATCATCCACAAAGACTTCTCTCTGTTTCTTCTCTTGCCTTTACTGGAATTAGGAGAGGTTTCTGCAATAGGCCCAATAACTGCCCTGAGACTTTCAAAATGAATTTTTAAATAGCTTTGAGCTTAAATGAGGCATGGAAAATTTCAACCTAAAAAATTAAATTAAATTTGGAGAAAGTTCCTAGCAGATGAGGAATATATTGATAATAGAAACCATATTGCAGGCACCATTATATATGAGTCATTACTAAACACGCAGCTTTATGTACATATATATATATGGGGAACTTTATAGACTCTTCCACAAATGTATTGCAATGCAATATAAGTGCTATCTTGGAAGTGTCTATTCATGTTTTCAAAGCATTTTAATCTTCATAAGTAAAAGATTCTAACCTTCCTCATCAAAGACATTCAGTACAAATTTGTCCTATTAAATTGAGTTTAGATTTTATTACTTTAGATTTGGGCATAAGTCTTGCCAGTACTCTGATTAGGGTTATCTGTCCCAACCACAAGAAAATCCCTGACTTCCTTGAATAGCACCAGCAAGATGTTCAATGTGAAAGTCAGCACACTTACGTTGAGACAAATTCTTTTAATTTTATGTCCTCCTGACGTGTATAATGCATGCTTCGGATAACAAATAGCCATGCTGTCAAAGCAGAGTATTCACCTACATTCAGAAAACTGGGCCCTGTGATTTGTACATTTTTGAAGTTTAAACATCCCTCCCTCTTCCAAGAAAGACACCAAGAAGAATCGTGAAGAAGTGGTAAGGACGGGTTATCCTTTGCTTCTCACTTGGCCTGACATCACCCATGCCCAACAATGAGAACTGTTTGCACCTAATATGGAGTCCCTGTTAACCTTAGTCAGAAGCAGCAAGAACCCATAAAGCTTCACAGCGTGAGGACAGAGAGAGTGTCGGGAGCCTATTTCTTTATTTGCCATGATCCCAGCCTAACAGTGGGATTTTTAGGGTATTGATCGAACAACACCAACATTGTCATACTGTAAGGGTGGGGCTAATGAGAGATTTTACAATAGTACTGTGTTCACAGATGTGCTGTCTAGGCTAAGTGAATGATGGTGACCTTAAGGTCTATGAGATTTGTCTTCATCCTTAAGTAAAGAGTGGGAGAGCTTAACTAGTCAGAATCTTTACCCAGGAAATATCCAGTCATGGATACTAACTATTCATTCAAAGATTCCAGAACCACACATTATTGTGGTCATCATGAAGACTCTGGTCTTCCTCATCAAGGGGAAGTGGAAGGGTTGAGCTTGTGCCTCAGTGACAGAGTGCCTCTTGGGTTCAGCATAGGGTGGAGGATCAAGAAAGCCTAGGGGAAGGAGGGGGAGGAAGCAGAGGATCAAACACTGGGAGGGACCTTCTGGATTTAATCTTTATGTTAAATGGGTTAAATGGTGTATTGTTTTTAATACCAAACAAGAAACTCTCAATCCTTCATTTTACAAAGACTCGAGCCAGATGCTGGAGTGAGAGCCTGCTAGCTCAGAGAGGCAGAGAAAGCACCCAGCTGACCTTCCTCCTCAGGTGACATCCTAAAAGGAAGTTTTCCTTCTCCACACCATCTTAAAAACCCTTCAAACTCAATGTTTGGGTAGGCAATGGGTTGGGACTTCCTCCATCAATAATTAATTAAGAAAATATGTTGTGGTTATTACTATCCTGGGGTCTGCTATATCCCCTTGTCTTTATCTATTAGGGTCCACTTAGACCACACAGGTTCCAAATAAAAGACACAAACTCCTTTAGATTTATAATAAGCTTTAAAGTACAAGAGATGGGCATATACCAGTCCTCTGTACTATTTTGTCTGCTTCCCTGTGGTGAATTCTGAGATAGTTCTTGCTGTGAGAGGCCATTCCTACTCCATCAGGTCATGAACTCAGATCCTTATTACTCCATGGCAAAGGTAGCTCCTGCCAGAGAACCCAAGCCTGGGAACCTTCGTTCTCACCTCCCCTCTTCTGCCAAGCCACAGAAGTAGACACGTTTATTAATCAATCAGGTGGGGGAAAACAAATCAGGGATAACTTTTGGGGCAAGGTTGACATAGCATCATCTGGTGTACATGAGGATCTCATTAGGGGCAGATTGTGGGGCCAGTATTGAGCATTTAAATACATAGCAGACTAGACCAACCCCTTACATTTACCTTTGTGGAATGGGCAGAGCCAGAAGTTCCAACCTAGCCAAGCATGGAAAGACACATGGGCTTGAGTTGTCAGCATACAGGAGCCCCTCCCCCACCCCCAGACAGGAGTCTCAGACTGTTGGGAGCTGGGATAGCAGAAGGGCCTAGAGGCTTCCAGGAAACAAAGAAATCAGGTGAGACCCCTGCTGATAGATACAGCCCTTTACAAAGAACAATCTAAAATACTAATAAGTAGGAATGTCCTTACTAATTTAAATATATAAATATATCAATCTTAAATTTATATAAAGAGAAAGGAGAATGTAAGTATATTTATCCACATAAGGTATACTTATAATTTTAATTTGAAAGATAATGCTTTTTCCTGTTGCCAAAAGCAATTTACCCTAGGTAAGATATATCCAGCTTGAGCATGGGCAATCAGCCATGTGGCAGAATGAAGAATAGAATAAGTGGGTTAAGTTATGAGCTAGTCAGAGAAAAGGCTAGCTATATGGCCAAAGAAGTATTTATAAATAATACTTTGAGTCTTATTTCTGGGAGGATGAACCAGACTAACTTCTACAAAAATGTCTTACAGGCTGGCCCACAGCCTGATCTTAGGGAGGCATTTTCTTAATTGAGGTTCCTTCCTCTCAGATGTCTCTATCTTGTGTCACGTTGGCATAAAAATTATCCAGCACAAAGAAGATAAGGTTCATATGCTCAGACCATGACTCCAGAAAGTCTCTGTCTTGCTGCTCACAGCCACACAGAATTACCCTACAGGGTTGCTCTGTGGTCCCTGGATACCTCTAAGTCAGCTGCTGTGTACTTGAAGGCCAAGTTGAGACTCAGTCAGCTCCCATTAGATGACAAACACTTTGGTAGCAATGACACTGAAAAGACTGAAGAAAGCTATGATTTTTATCACACCCAAAAGCTGGTGAGATACTTTAAAGGCCTGGACCAAATTATCATTCCTCATGGCTGAATAGTCTATTCATGGATCGGTGAAATTTGTAGAGTAAAGGTCTTTTGTGAAAGTTGAGACCGACTGACAGTCATGATCTGATAACTAAAAATTTAAATGTAGCCTAGTGGTAGTAGGAGAGGCAGAATCTCAGTGAGCTTGAAGCCAGCCTGGTCTACAGAGTACAGAGGTCAAGACAGCCACAGCTATACACAAAATCCCTGCCTTCAAAAGCCAAATAAATAAATAAATAGAATGTAATTATTTTCTTGGGATATAAAGTTGAATATATATACTAAAAGCTATTGGTTTTTCTAATGCCAAAATTTTATGGAAATCAAAGGATGAAATTAAAAAACATTATTTAATATCAGAATAATAAATTAAAAATTGTCAAGCAAAAATTACCTAAGTTAAAAAAATATATCTAATTGAATATCTTTTTAAACTATGGCTTGTGTTTGAATCTTATTTCTGGGAGCACAGGGCTCCCATTGTGTGGGTGCAGTGAATGGCATGCACCAACGGTCCAAAGCTACTGAGGAGTCTGAGGTAGGAAAACCAACCCTCTGGAGCTCACAAGCCCGAGACCAGCTTAGACAAGATAAGGCGTCATCTAAAAATAAATGAATAAAGATTAAGTAAGTACAAGTATGTCATATACAATATATCCAACTATTTATAACTAACGTACAAGGCCCGTCTAGTTGCCATTATCAGAGGATTACTGTCTCCCTTCAGCCACGCTACTAGCCCTATGTGCACAAAGTGTGATAGGAACCATACTTGAAGTGCTGAGAACAGAAAGTCGCCCTCGGCAGCCACACACAGATTGTTGGAGGTGAGCTGCCATGTTCACAAGTAGCTCATGAGAAAATGGGCTCTCGGAACTAACAGAAAAGGATTCCTGACACAGGAGACTATTTCATTTTTACATCCCATGAAAGAAGGGGTTTGATGAGTTGATTAATTCGTTTGCTTTTACCTAAGTTCTCTGACCATTGGAATTCTTCTGGCATACTGACCTAGTTTTCACCTCTGCTGTTGGCAGCAGGACAGCCACATGGGCTACAGACAGAAGTGTTTTTGTTAGAGGACAGAGGAGAAGCCATGTGGGAAGCATTTCACTGAGACATGAACTGTGCTAGTCATGAAATCAGATATCTGCAGCCAGAATCCCACTGTAACCTCCAGAACAGGAGTGGAGGTAAGGGGGACACAAAGGTGCTTGTGTGCCCTTTAAGATGTTGACTTTGTATAAACTGGGTCTCCACAACACGGGTCTTCATGCAGCGTTCCCTGTTGTGCAGCTCTCGGGGACAGATCTTCCTCTTCTCTTTCAAAGTCACCGGGTTTAAATGGTGATACCCATGGATACCCAGCCAACAAAGCTTTGCAAAACACAGTATGAATAAGAGAAGTTTCCTCGATGAAAGGAAATGAAAAGATTTAGAAACCAGAAATGGAAGGCCATGGGGGGGGTGGGCATAGTTAGACCAAGATAGACCAAGTGTCACTAATCGTGTGTGGCTGTGTGGCACTAGGCACTTGCTAAGTGGCAGACACAATAGCATCTTCACTGATTTGCTGCTTTTGAGGGACAGCTGACCCTCGGGTAAAGTGACCTCACAGACTATCTTGAGTGTTTGGTATGGAGAATTCACAGGATATTCAGAAAAAGGAAAATATCCAAAGCATTTAGTATCAAAAGCAAGTATTAGCCCATCCTAGACTTGATGACCAGACAGGAATGCCACTTTTAGCCAACCAGTAATTAAGTAATTCGACAAACCAAACCCAGCTCGTGCCTTATCCTAACCTCCGGAGCTAAATGTACATGAGACAGAAGCAAAGCACAGTACAGTTCAGGACTCAGAATACTCGTGGGGGAAAAATTGTAATTCTACAATATCAATCAACTTCTACAACTCCACCTACCCATCCATTCTTCCCCAGTACACACCATTTACATTCTTACATGGGCTCATGTGTAGAAGTAACCCAGCCTGTGGTAAATAAAATGGATGAAGGGTTCCCCACCCCCCAGTACCATGTTCTGATAACTCCCTCTCCCTCCAGAGGTCTACAATCTCCTTTAATTAAATTTCAAAATATGTAGGACATAGGGCCAGATGCTGAAGTTGCAAAGGTGATTTATCCATCTCCCCTCAGAGATCACCAGAAGATACCTTGAAGTGCCTTTCTCTAAATATCAAAATTTTCCTTTCTTAAATGCCAGTGGCTAGGACAGATACAGTTAGATTACCCAGTAACACCATAACCATCTTAGTTTCTGTGATTTCGCTCTGTGGTGTTTACATCCGGTTAAAATTGCCTAACTCAGTGGTCTGTAGAAAGTGTCTCCATCGTGAAACGATACATCCCTTGCTTTCTGATGTAGGATGTGGGGAATAAACCCCCAGCTGCACTCATTGCACAGAGTCATAAATTTCAGAAATGAATGATGGATGTTGAGGTTCTGTGAATTTTAAGATGTCAAGGATCTGGGAACTGCCTAGTCTAAGGTGGGGAAAAAAGTTTCTAGAAATCAGCATGTTTTAATGTTTTATTTTTAAATCCTGGTACTTCATTTCATGAGAATCACAATAGTCAAGAAGCAAAAGCTCCAGCTTCTGATTTTCCTTCTGAGCCAGCTGACACCGTGTTGGTTCAATGGACAAGAAAGTGTTTGTCACATTACCCATAATCCCAAGGGTGCCAGCGGTTGCTATGACAAGGGCTGGCACAGCTGCAGGCTGGCAGGAATTGGGAATCCGGTCATGATTCTGGTCTTGTCCTGTTTGCCTTGTGCTGGCACTGCGGTCCTTGTTTAAATACTGTGATGAGCAGAGAGTCACACGTCCCCATCCTTTGCTGTCCAAAGTGGACAGACATTAACATATGCTAAGGTAGCACTAGAATAGAATAAAATATTCAAGAGAAAGGCCTATTTGCCAGGTCACCATAGAAGTGGCCAAAAACGTCACTGCCCTTGTTTGACAGAACTTCTAATTTAGACTTTGATATTGCTAAAGAAACAGCAAGAATAACCCTTCAGAGTCAAAGGACAACGAAAGAAAAGGTCCTGGGATGGGAAGAAAGGTGAGTCTATTTCTAAATAAAACAATTCATAAAGGTAGATCTATCTAAGCCGCTAGAAAAATAAAAAATGTGTTTGCTTCACATTCACAGTTAATGAAAGCTTTTTAATTATGTATATTCTAATGAACTGAGCAAGAATCTTACCTTTCATGGCAGCAGAAAAGTAGAGTGACTACATAGACCTTAAAAACAGCCGTCAGGATCCTCACCCGGGTACGTGTACCAGCCTGAGTCACACTAGAGTGAGTCAGAGGCAATCTACTCTAAGAAATGTGTCTTCGTTTTTCTCATAAGGAATGTTTTCATAGATATGTAAGCAAATAGACAAACGTGCACGCGTGCGCGCGCGTGCACACACACACACACACACACACACACACACACACACACACACACACAAACACGCACGCACGCACACACGAGCTTTGGTCTTCAAATAAAGAACATGCAAACCAGGTGTGGTAACACTTCCCCAGCACTTGGAAGGCAGAGGCAGCAGATCTCTGTAAATTTGAGGCCAGACTGGTCCATAGAGTAAATCCTAGGTCCGCCAGAGCTCCAAAGTGATACCCCGTTTCAAACAATAAAATAAAATAACAACAGTACCCACAGCACATATGCTTCCATGTGCTGTGCCTTAGTTACTTTCCCTATCACATACTCCACACATAAAAGCTGAGGCCTACATACAAAACATACTGGGCTTTTCCCTTACACATTCAGATTAATGGTGTCCGAATGAAAGCTGTGCTTTTTTTTTTATGAACTCCTAAATATAACAACCCCTTTAGGCATAACAGTGAGACGAGGGTGGACCCAGGGTGTAATGTCCCCCACATTTGGAGTCACCAAAACCTTGCCAGCTACATCAAACATCAATGAATCTCACAGACATAAAACTAAACATTAAAAGTCAGACCAAAGTACACATGCCACGCAACTGCACTTATATAAAATTTTACAAGCAGGGGAAACTGTGCTAGTATTTGGGGGTGTATACTTCAATGATAAAACTATAAATAAAAGCAATATTGTGGTTTCCTCAGCCAGGAAGGGGGTGGGCGACAGGGGACAACTGACCAGCGGGGGTATGAGGGCACAGATTCAGCAATGGCGATGTAAGTAATCTGGACTTTACTTTCTTATTAAAAAAAAAAATAAATGAAAAAAGAAACAAGCTATGCTTGTGGCTATGTGTAATTTTCTGCCTGTATTAAATCTGATCGCATGATGTGAAAGCTAGAAAAATAATTTACAAAATGTGTTTTTTTTTTTTAAGATGGACGAATGCTCTCTGTTAAACTAATTCTACTTTTAGGAATCTACCTCACAGGCATTTTATACTCTTTAAAAAGATTTATTCCCAGCTACCCATCATAGCTTCTGCTTGTAACTCTGATGCATGGAATGCTGAAGCCAGAGCATTGTCACAAGTTCAATGACAGGCAGGCTACATCGAAAGATGCCCTCTCAGAAACAAAAGACTTATCTCTACTGATCAGTGACAAGTGGCTGGTATTTTATATATTAATGCGTGTAACCTAAAACCAAACAATAAGGAAATAGCTAAAGTAAATATTCACACACTGTCGAAACTGAAGACACATAGAATATAATCCTGACTCTATTTTAAAAACCTGTCCATGAAGACAAGACTTGGACGCATGCATCAGATATGAAAAGAGCATTTGTTGTGAGATTGTAACTGATTTCTCCTTGCCTTAAATGACTTTCTACTTTTCCAAACTTCACAGTTTCTAACTGAAAATTTACAGTGCACAGCTGTGTGGTTTTAGTAGAATATGTACATAAAACTGTGACTTAACCAAAGTCTACTTATAGTCCAGCATAGAGTTTGTTACCCTGTGTGCTAATCAAAAAATTGAGATATTGAAAGATTCATTAAGATAGAAAATAAAGGCTGGTGGGTACTTCTTTCAAGCTTCCTGTGAACTACAGAAGGAAGTTCCTAAAGAAACTGAAGAAATGAAGATGCAGTACTTAGGTAATTTGTCCCAAGTCACATGATCACAAAGATGTCATCTTAACAATTCTGGATTCCAAAACTCATTTGAATTCTACCATTCACCTGTGAGGAGTTTTGCAAACAAGATCAGTTACAAAATAATAGAAATAATTACCCTCCTCTAGAAAATACAGTATGGACACCCATACTGTTTGAGATCCAATATAACCAGGCTAAGCCATGCAACCTAGTGATTTCCAATATGTTGAGAAATTAGGGTGGGGGCAATACAGACACATGTGAGAATCTATTAAAATCCATAGGAAAATGCCCACCCAAATATGAATACAAATATATGGATGGGTTGGGTTTTTATTTTTCAATAATTTGAGGGGGGTTTAAAATGTATACAGGTTTGGCATTCTGGTCTGCAGAAAACTAGTGTTTTCTAGAAAACTAGAGTTGAGTGTGAGAAGCTAGAAACCCACTGTTTAGGAATCCAGGGAGTAGCAAAAGCAAACACTTCCTCTCCTTACACTTCCCTATACCCCCTACAATGAAAAGAGTAGAAAAGGCCACGTTGGCTGACCTCCATGAACTTGACCAAGATGGCAGACCTTATTCTTTCCTTCTACATTCTACAAGAGTAGATGTCTTACCAAGAGCTCCTCGACATCACTGGGTAAATAGATGCTGATGGCCTTCCACACTGGCTACAGAGGAGGCTGACGATTCTCTTTGATACTACTTCTTCCTCATGTATAGTCTGGACCCAGATGGATAAAATCAGAAATAGAGGATAAAAAGCCAATGGGACAGCTCCAGGCTCAAGACCAACCTTTCTTTCTCAGATCTTCCTTGGCTAGTAGATTTGAGAGAACAAAGAAGAGCCCAAAGCCCTGATGTGCTCTTTGCAAAGGAGCTTCTAGTACCACCCTGGACCAGATCATCTGTCATGCTTTAGATTTACCTTTTCCTTCCAACCCCTTATCCCACAATAGACTCCACGGATTATGACAATAAGCTTCCCACCCACAGTCTTCATCTCTGTAAGACTCAAAGGCTGGCTTAAAGTTGGTGTTATTTATTGTTATAAATATACCTAGAACCCCTCATGCTCAGAATGAGCCAACTACTCCACGTCATAGCACAGAGATGAGAGACAAGGCTCCTGTCCTTCAACTGATGTTCCTTATGTAGTCATAGCCCAGCTCACCTTTTCCCACCACTGAGAAGGAGCCAGAGGCTCTGACTGGGAGACATGGGACAGCTACCAGGGAACTTGGTGAATATTTATGAATCCCGTCTGATGTGCCAAAAGCTATGAGTAAACTGCTTCCAGATCTCTTAACCTCACCAAACCCCAAATCCCTCATTAAATCAGCAGGACAATCAATTCTTTAGAAGACATTCAGCATTGCCTCTTCTCGAGGAGCTATGACATCTAATCCAGGGTCTTACAGATGTAAACTTGCTGCTCTGACCCACTCCATCTTAGTAGTCAAGAGCACTGTCGATGTATGAGCTAAAAAGCAAAGTCCCTTGGCTACACTTTGGTGGACGATCCCTGTCAGATCGCTCTCTGTGTGTCTTGAGGACCCAAGCACTGTGGCAATGGCTGGCTCAACAGTCAGAGTTGGGGATTCTGTGCTTGGGAAAGCCATCACAAAAGAGTGACAAAAGTAAAGGACTCAGATGAGACTGAACAGGAATTCCAGTTTCAATTCCTGGTTTGGCCCAAGCATAGAAAATCTGATTTGCACCATGAATTCTGAGCTGTCAGATTAACAAACAGTCTTCAGTCGGATGGTATTAATAAAAACTTGAAGCTCACAGGCGAAGCATAAGATATCTCTGGCCGCGATCTTCGTGTTGTCCTGATTTCTATATTTACATGTTTTATCATGTCTTCTATGAATTCTAAATCTTAAATATTTTCCAAAAGAAGTTAGGAAACTGTTTAAATGTTGTGACAAAGAATGGCTGAATGGTCCTTGGTCCTTGATCTTCTGGAGAACTGAGAAAACTGTTTCCTAGCCTTCCCTGGAGTTAGGTTGGTGTCGTGTGTCTGACAATGGATGAGGAAACATGTGGGAAGTGTCGTCAGTGGCTCTCCAGTCTCATAAGTCCCCAAATGAGCATTCCCTTTCTCATGTGTCCTCTACAGCCAGTAGAGGAGCCAAGACCTGGGGGGGGGGGGGTTTCTTGGTTTTGTTTCTTTTCTGTTCTCAGGAAGTCTTGGACCCAGGACCTTACACTGCACCACTGGACAAATTCCCAGAAAGACCCATGGAGTAAAAAGCAGAGCAGAAAGACGGGTTGCTAAATTCAGGAAATAAGCAGTTTCTCTGTCAATTCCCTAGGGTGGAGATGGGTACATTAGCAGTCTTTATCCTGATCACAGAAGAAGAAAATTCACTTTGCTGCGCTGTTCAAGGACTGCAAGCAAGACAGGAAGGTGAGCCATTTTTAAACTCTAGCAAAGAACAATCCATGACCTTTGAAGTATTGAGTCTCAAGGCATGTTAAGGACTCTCCCAGAATTCCCAACACAACCCATCATTATCCACTTGTGACTCTTCACATTTAGGCCTTTCTATGGAAAGATGCTAATCCTTTTAATATCCTATAGTTCATTGACTGGAGTCTCTTCCTCAGAACCTAAGAATGTGACCTGTTTGGGCAGAAAATATAGTTTCTATAGATATAATTATAGTCAATATCTTACAATAAGATCATCTTATGTTTCCAAAACAAGTCATTATCATCAGCAGCAGCAGCATTATTAAATCTTCCAAATGAGTCTTTAAATCCAACAGAGGGTGTCCTTAGGAGAGATAGAAAAAAGAAAGAAAGAGAGAAAGAGAGAGAGAGAGAGAGAGAGAGAGAGAGAGAGAGAGAGAGAGAGAGAGAGAGAGAGAAAGGCACAGCCTGCATAAAGGAGAAGACAGTCATTTAAGCTGAGTACTGATCAAGTAGTACCTGGAGCCACCCATAAGTGAGCTGGTGGTCCTGCAGGTTGGACAGCTCCACCTCCACCTTGGAGAGATTCAGTGAGTTCTGGTTTATGACCAGCAGCCACTTGTTCCCACAGAAGAGGACAGGAGCTTGAGAGTGTTCAAGGGGATTTTCCTTGACTTGAAAAGATGAAAATTGCATCTCTGAGGTGCTATTTGTCAGTTCTTTAGTTCGAGAAAGGGTGGAGGAAAACCATGGTACCAGAGGCTCGGTCTGCAGCATGTACCATTCTGTTTCTATAAAGCTGAAGACAGTGGGCCCCTGGACCATGGGAAGGTGAAGTGCTGGGGTAGAATTCCAGGAACTGAAGGAACAAGGGATCTTCCTCAGGCCTATTGGCTTGTGGGGTTCTAGCCTAAATGAGAACAGCACAAGTTCCCTCCCTCCTTGCCTCTGCAGTATGAACGACTTTTATGTGGCTGTTTGGCTCCTGCCATCAACAGAGAGACCATTTTCTCTTCCCTTGATTCTGGGGTGGCCTGTGCCTTGTTTCAGCCAATGAGTTGTGACATCAGCACCTTGGAAGACATTTCAAGTTGGGGCCCCATCAGACTCTGAATGCATCTGCTTGGCTCTTGTTTCAAAGTGTAACACAGTGCCCAAACTCTACTGTAAACAAACGTTCCTGGATTGACCATATTATCTCTGGATGTCCTTCAGATGTACCATAGTAGGAATGATTACTCTGAACTATTTTCCAAAAAAAAATTTTTTTAAGTATTTTAATGTAATCTTCATCATTCAAAATTGAGGTTTTGGGAGCTAGAAAGATAAGTTGTTATGAGCACTTTCTGCTCTTGAGAAGTCTAGGGTTTGGCTCTCAGGACCACAGGGACTCACGACTATCTCTGATTCCAATTCCAGGGAATTCACTTTCTTCCTCTGGCCTTTGAGGGCACTGAATGAACATAGTGCAAAGAATATAGGGAGACAAATATACACGGCAAATAAAAAGGAATTTAAATTGAGTTTCCACATCTGTCTTTATGTTCTTTACCAAAGTTCTTTGTTTTCTTTTGGTTATTTCTGTCAGTAGGAGAAGAAAATTATGTAAACGTTGAGCATAATACTTTTAATCCATAGATATATCAGTAAAGCAAACAATGTCCCTTCCAAAGTCAAAAATACTGTGATCCTCTCCCACCCACAATATACCTCGTAGACAGTATCTTGTAATTTTCCTGAGAGATTAGCATCTGGGTTCACACTGTCCTTGTGTTTTAAAAGGAACTAGATGTAAGGGAAATGTTAACATAGCACACCGGATTCAAATGCAAATGTGGAAGTCATGAAATCCAGAAGTGAATGTTCTCAGCTTGTTCCCAGGCATGGCAACCTGTCATCTCCCACAGTCGGTGCTACTGAAGGTCATTAACTCACAAGTCAATAGTTTTCTAAACAGGCATTATAAATGTAGAACAAAAAAAAAAAAAAAAAAAAAAAAAAAAAACTCCTACTAGGATCACTATCTACTAAAATTTATATTTTTTTAATTCCTCGTGCTATGTTTTAAAGCTACATCCTTACAAAGTTTCAGTTCTTGTCACAGAAATTGCATGGTGTACTGGCTGGTTTTGTGTCAACTTGACACAAGCTGGAGTTATCACAGAGAAAGGAGCTTCAGTTGAGGAAATGCCTCCATGAGATCCAGCTGTAAGGCATTTTCTCAACAGGGGGGAGGGGCCCAGCCCATTGTGGGTGGTGCCATCCCTGGGCTGGTAGACCTGGGTTCTATAAGAAAGTAGGCTGAGCAAGCCAGGGGAAGCAAACCAGTAAGTAACATTCCTCCTTGGCCTCTGCATCAGCTCCTGCTTCCTGACCTGTTTGAGTTCCAGTCCTGAACTTCTTTGGTGATGAACAGCACATGGAAGTGTACAATGAATAAACCCTCTCCTCTCCAACTTGCTTCTTGGT
This sequence comes from Micromys minutus, assembly GCF_963924665.1. NCBI lineage: Eukaryota > Metazoa > Chordata > Mammalia > Rodentia > Muridae > Micromys > Micromys minutus. The sequence goes on along the minus strand of NC_137973.1, from coordinate 63,945,330 downwards.
CATGATGTTTGTGTAGGAATAGAAACCCTGACTAAGACATGTGGTGCGGGGGAGAAACCTGTAGAAAGGTTTTGATCTCTTCTCCTTTGCCATCTCCCTCCACTCTGCACGCAGCTCCTCTGTAAGTTGGAGAAAGGAACGGAAAGGTGATGTCTGCAAAGTAAAAACTGTGGATTGCTCTGTTCTTCAGGTCTGCCCTTTCTTTTATGGGGGTAAGAGACTTTGACTTGGAGGTCCCGTGCTATAGATGTAATTCTTGGGCCCAAAGAGAAGTCAACAGACTTCCTGTCAAGGGCCAGAACTACTGCATTACAATTCATAAAAGTAGCAGAATTGCAGTTATAAAGTAGCATTGAAATGATTTTATGGATGGGGGTCACAATAGCATGAGGAACAATATTAAGGGGGCACAGCATTAGGATGGTTGAGAACCACCATCTAGAGAACTATTTTTGCTGGCCCATTTTGGTTTTTCCTTCCTGTACTGAAGTTGTGTTCTATTTTATAGTTTCCTAACTGCTCCATTTCAGTGTATCTATCAGTCAATCTAATGGCCAAGGCTCTCTCCAGCTCCTACTTCAAGTTGTTTACTTTCAAAAGGAGTGCAGTTGTATTGGGCCACATTAGACTAAGTCAGTGTTTTCAGTGTGGAGAACAAGAATATGCCACCCCAACACACAGCGCTGTCATAGAGACCATTTTGAATCTCTCATGACAACCAATAAACGCAGAGGGAAGCCTTCCTAGGACTTCTTTTATATGAACAAAACAAACATTCTTGAGAAACAAGTGCTCTGTCGCCCTTCCCTTGACAGGCATGAAAAGGATGGGGATCCAGCTCAGAAAGGCATATGCCTAGTCTGGTCTCCAGGACTCCATGTATGACTTAGAAGGCCACATTCAAACTCCAGTTGCTTATCAGGGCTGGGTCCTAAACCCTGCTGCCGTTTTCCTTGGGAATCTGGAGAGGCAGAACTGGAAGAGAACTACAGTCCACAAATATGTAGGTTTAGAGAAGTTAGATTTCACTTCAGTTCATGGAAACACTAAGAGCTGGATGGGCAGGGCAGTTTTTGCAAGACAAAGATTATTTACATTTGGAACAGGACCACGTGGAATCAGAAATGGCATCTAGCAGCAATAAGAGCAAACAGACCTGGAGGCTTAGAAGGACACTGGACATGTAAGAGGCCCAGGGGACAAACACCTCCTTACCGTGTGGATTCTTAGGTGCTCGTAAAGACAGGCCATCTGCCAAAGCACAACCTCCAGATTTTTCCTGATTAAGTATCTGAAGGCTGACTTCCACGAGATAGGTAAGATTTGCCCGCTCTTGGATGGAAACGAAACTGAAATATGTGGTCTTGATTATCACCATGGAAGGAGAACGGACAGATTTAAGATGCTCTTGCTTCTGCCAAGACCATCACACTTTCTTTTCCTTCTTCCTTTAAATACATTTTTTTTTTTATTTTTCCATTCCCGTCTCCAGTTGATGAATAGATTAAAAGGCACTTAGATTTCTGAAACCACTTGGCAGGAGACATTCCCCAGAAGAGCTGGATGTTTTAAAGACCTGGTTGGTCGCTTTTTTTATAAACTAGGAAGGGGAAGAATAAAATTTCCACATTTATCAGCTTTGAAAACACGTGCCAACCGATGAGCTGGTGGAAGTTACTGGTTGCTTTTATTTCTTCTGTGCTTTTCTCAAGCACACAAGTAGGTGGCAAAGCCCTAGGGAAGGGGGTCTGGAGTCATGGTTCCACCACATTATCTTTGTAGTGGGCAGGGGCCCAGGACAGCTACCTAATAAATTACACGGTGACTTTTTAGATGATGACTCATCTGTTAGCCTTGTTTCTGCCGCATCTTAATTCTGTAAGAATTTTTGGTCACAAATGGAAAGGGAAGTGTGAGGACTATTGGAATCAAAATGGACTGATTTACTAAGCCCTAAGAAAACAGACTTGATAAACTATGAAGTGGGATTGTGAGGGTGGTCCTCACACGTATTTGCCTGATATCAAACATGCTCATGAAGAGAGTCTGCCAAACCACAACCTGGCACAGAACTGCTCCTACAAAGATGTTTGTCTAGTAACTGCCCTTTGACTTTGGACTGTATCCATCACCAAAAACAGTTATTTTGAAACAATTTACATCATCTTACCCATTTACATAGAAAACTCCAGAATTTACACATAACCCACCACGAGATCCTATACCAGACTGTAACCCTGCCATCCCTAAGTAAGATCAATGATTTGCTGAGACTTTTCTTCCTCTTCCCCTTTCTTCTTCTGCTCTGCCTCTTCCTCCTCCTCCTCTTCCTCACTTTTGTTTCTGTTGGTTTTTGTTTGGTTTGGTTTTTCCTGAAGGAATGGTCTCCGGGCAACCCCAAACTGGAACTTGTCCAAGTTGGCCTCAAATTCAATCCTCCTGCTTCTAAGACCTAAGGTCTAACTCCAATGCTGTTTTATAGATGGCATTTTAAAATCTTTTTTTCCTAAATTTTAACCTTTAAAAGGGTTTTGGCAGCATTATTTTGAAGTCTGGAAGCTCCACCAACCTTCCTGGGGTGGAAGAAGTCTTTTCTGACCCTTCATTACATGTAAGTGGGCTGTAGGACCAGCTTTGCCCCACTGACCCATCAGGTAACACAGAAGCTTCTCCGTACTCTCTGAATACTTCAGAGTCAGTGTGTGACATTCTCGGAGGCAAGGTCTTGCTTTGATTTTAAGTTCTTCTGTTGCTCTTACAAACCTGCCTCAGCCTCCTGAATATCTGGAACACGCATACAGGTGCGTGGCATCATGCCTGGATGTGAACATTATTCTTAATGCTGTTTCCCTCTGTAACCTCTCACAGTCATAGACACACAAAATGGCAGAGATGGATGCATGAGTATGAACTTCTCTAAGGGAGGTCAGGATGTACCAAAGTGTAAGCATGGGCTCCACAAGGAACAGCCACTGTTAATTAGCTCACCACAAGCCAGATAGGTCATTTTGGTAGCTGTCAAAATACACCTCAAAAGGCTACTGAATCCCCCCTCATTTTCTTTTTCCTTTGAGAAGTAAGATTAAAGGGTGGTTCTGAGGGTGTCTTTGACAGTGTTATAATCTTATAAGGTAAGGCCAAAAGCCAGTAGGTTTGTGCATAGGTTCTGGTACAAGTCCTTTCCCTATAAACCAGTTTCCTGGTAAAACTCCTAGAAAACTGTAGGTCTGAGGCAAGAAGGGGAGGGGCTTCAGCAGTTCCCCGTGCGCTGGGATCCTTGCTTCTCTTGCTGGCAAGAGGCTTCAGTCAGATCTCTGGTGAAGTGTTCCTCTTCTCATGTCCCAGCAGTTTCCCTGTCCTAGTCTGCCTCACAACCACAACCTGAATGATCAAAGCACACATCTGCCCATGGGGATGGAACAGCATAAAGCAGGAGCAAGCCTTCTTGACTTCAAGCAGCTATGACTTACGTGGTGGCTTCAGCTTTCAAAGCAGTGGCGTTCCATTACCATCTTAATCTTGGTGTTAAGAATACTGAAGAGGTATGTTGCAAACCATGAGATTCCAGATAGACGGAGAATTCTCTTTTAATTTTCCTACTTGTAATTCCAGAGCACCGGTTCCTGCTATACAGAACTTGAGCAAACAGCAAGGCATTTGGAGCTGGGTACCAGACCCAGATTAAAGATGCTTTCATATTCCACCTCTGCCAGGAATTTTTCACACTGAAAAGTTTTCACAATGAAGGGGAATAGGCACACAAAACATAAATAACCCAAAAATTAATTTTATTGAATCAAAGCATTCATCAGTACTTAACACAGATTGCAAGAATACCTCAGCGTGTGGGGTTGCAAGGGAGAGAGGGAGCAGTTTACATTTTTTAATGTAAAATAAAAGACCTAATTGCAACAGATAGTTTGTAAAATTTGTAAAATCCCCCAAACAAGGTCTAGCCAACTTTATGGTTTAGTGATTTCCCCCCCTTTATTAAAAAAAATGTAAAGCTAGATGGTGTGTGTCTTACTGATTACAACTAATAAATCAGCCTGGAAAACCATAAGACAGAGGCATAAATACAATAGAAAAGGCGAGATTTTTAAAACCGTATTATAAGAATATTAACAGTAAGTGGAAAAGATACATTAGAACCAGGGTGGGGGCTACAGTAGGTCAAGACAGAACTCAAAGGCAGACCAAAACTGATAGACATGGAGGGAAAGAGCCTGGTTTCAGGAAGTGTGCCCAGACAGACAACCACGGAGAAGTGCTGTCCCTGACTGCATGGTCCCTCTGTGACTGAGCCATGCGTCCCTGGCAGAGTGCCCAGCTCAGCAGATTAGGCTTTCTCTAAGGACTTGTAGTACTCCACCAGCACAGTCCAGGCCTTGGGGGCCATGAAGCCCTCTGGAGGTTTCTGGCCTTCACGGGCCAGTTTGCGCATCCTTGTTCCTGAAATAAATTCAAAGTCTTGGTGGCTGAAAGAGAAAAAGGCCAGTCAGTAACTTCATTGGTTTACAAAGTTATGGTGAAATTTAAGGGGAATTTGTTTCTTCAGTTTATGTTAGGTCACTAGACCAATGAGAAAAGACATTGCTCTTCTGTCTGATTTAAACCACTGAGCTAAACCACTGCACAGTTCTTCAAAACAAACAAAACTGAAATTGTTATTGAGATCAATTAATGTTTTAGAAAAATTATAAAAATAGAACACAGCAAGATTCCATGTGCTCTGTACCTCATCCTCCCCAACAGGGACATCCTGCCTAGGGCGGCATACTATTTAATACAGAGAGGTAATGGACAGAAAGGTGCGGCCCGCACTCTCAGGTCTCCTGGTCCTCTCTCTCTTCTTATCTCTGAGTGACGATTCAGCTCCAGATGACCACCTGCTCTGGTTCCAGGAATTGCCACAGCAAGATCACAGTGCAGCTCCCAAACCCTCCGGGAACCTCTGTCCTTTCCTGGTCACACCTATCTGTCTCACTCATCTCTCCCCTAGTCCCAGAGAAATGCTAAGTGAGAATTAGCATCTCTTTTAAGATTTGTGTGTGTAAGTGTGCGAGTGAGTACCTGAGTACATCTACACGCACCACATACATGCTGGGCCTGCAGAGGCCAGAAGACAACACCGCATCCCCTAGAATCGAAGCCACATCGGCTGATGTGGCTGCTGGGAATTGAACTCAGGCCCTCTGCAAGAGCAGCCAGCGCCCTCAACCAGTGAGCCTAGTCCTGGATTCCTTACTAGTTATCCTTAAAAGACACAGGGTCGAATCTGCCTAGTGTAGATGTAACATTTTAGAAAGCTTTAATCTGAAACTCTAAATGCCTCTGGGGCACGATGCAACACACACAGTAACAACCAACACTGTCCCTTTAGATGGGGTACCAAAGGGACAACAGCATCCTGATCTTTCAACAAATAAAACCACATGAAAGCCTTTTGGCCGTAAGCACAGAGCATCTACAGTTCCAGCACATGCAGCTTGCCTATAATTCACCTGCTTCCTTCAAACACCAAACCCACTTAGAAAGCTGAGTAGACACAGAAAAAGGTCCAGGTCCCTTCCATTTCCACCTCCTAAATAATCTAGTACCTGCCCCGATTAGAATATTACCGTAGGCATTGAATAAAATATTTAAGATGTAACTAAAATGTAAGTAAAATCATCAGGATATTACACATTGTGAACAGTATTTCTAGAGACTGAAGGTTTGTGGTCCCCAAGTTCACACTGAAGGCCTGATTCCCAACGAGAGAGACGTAGGGTTGGGTCTTTTAGGTGATGACAGGAGTTAGATGAGGTCATGAAAGCAAGATCCTATGACCAGAGTAACCCATTTCTCAACAAAGAGACGCAGGATCTCCCATGGCCTTCTGAAAACTTGGCTTTGGACCTTAGCTGTGTCTGCCTGCAGACAGCTCAAGTCCCGCAGACCCCAGTCTTCTGCGCTGTGATCCTGGACTTCCTTCCCAGCCCTGACATCCATGAGGAATAACTGCCATTTAAGCCACTCAGACCAGGGCAATTTGTTACAGTGGCCCAAATTCAGACAGATACTAGAATTCTGTCAAAATGCAGAGATAGAAAGGAGGCAATTCTCGTGAAATGATAATGCAGGCTCTAAGTCGGTCCTTTACAGGAAACAGTCTCCACACAAGAAAGATGAACCTTCTTGGTGATCACACTGTACATGCAGTTTCTGCTGTCCTGGTGTGTGTGTTCAATGTCCAGACTGCTCACGGGAACAGGGGTCTTGGCCAGAGTTCTCACTATCAGCCTCTAAGCACCGATGCCATCTGGAAGGACTACACATCTCCTTACCCCAACTGTCTTTTCCTAAGACCACATGACCCCTCAGTCCTACATCTACTTCTGCCTACTGTTAGATCACGGAGACAACCCAGCTCCATGCAGTGACCCTGAGTGGCCCACTCCCCTCTGGAGCATGTCTGGGTTTGGGTCTGGATAGAAGTACTCTGACCCACTTAAGCAATGCAGAAAGACTGGTGTTGATGCTTCACAGTTCCATCTCTAACCATTACCAGAGGGCTCTGCCTCCCCCTGAACTTGCCATGCCTGGGTGCTCTTCCACCTCTCCTGCACTACTACACAGATAGAGACGTGCACATGCACACATTGAACCCAATATTTTAAGATCTCTCCCCTTCTTAGGTAGAGGACTTTTTAAATGATTATAGAAAATGAGTAAGAATGTCTTGTGAAGCAGAAGCATTAGCCAAATGCCTCAAAAGTAAACATTTTAGTCACTTAAATGTGGGGTTCACCTCCCAGTTCTTTGTGTTCAATGACTTATAAGAAAAATAAACTAGGGGGCTAGTGAGATGGCTCAGTGGTTAAGAGTACTGACTGCCCTTTCAGAGAACACAGATTCAATTCCCAGCACCCACATTCAGGCTCACGACTGTGAATCACCAGCTCCAGGGAGTTTGGCACCCTCCTCTGGCCTCTGTGGGCAACAGACATGTGGTATACAGATGTACATGTAGGTAAAACACTCATACACATAGCAACTTGACCTTAAAATATTGGCCTCTATCGATACTGTGGCTAATATACAGAAAGTTTATCTCCCCCTTTCTCATGTAAATGGAAAAATATTGTCAACATACTAATACTAAAATGAAAAGTGAATTTGAGAAAATAAGGCTTCAAAAAAAGGAATACTCGGTGCTAAGGACAAGCACTTGCCAGAGAATGGGGAAAAACCAAAATGACAAGCATAGACAGGGACTTAAAATTCGAAAGCCATGAGGAACCCAGGGCAAAGCAACGGCCACAACCCACATTCGCAAATCAGAACTTACAAATTTCTTCAGTAAAAGAAATGATATGTGATGACAAAGGAAAGAGACAAATCACAGAAATGGCCCACACAGGGCAAAGGTGTGATCTGTTCCAACAGAAGGCAGGATTCTGAACAAGTATCCAGGCAGAAGGAGAGAAATGTCAGGAAAACAGAAAGGAGGAGAACCCTTTGGTGGATTTAATGAAGAAACTGAATATCTCTACCTCCAGGTGAGGTATACTTTGTGGCTAGGCAGCCACTGGGCAGAATCGGCCCATTTCATCTTCAGACTAATACTGTCCAGAATGGGGCACATTATGCAGAATAGTCAACTGATAATCTTTGCAAAGCCAAAATTATTAGCCCTTCAAGATTTCTGCATTTCAAAGTCTGTCAGTGATCCTGGGCCAGAAAGAAGGCCAAAGACTTACTCTCACATGTTGCTAACAGGGTACTGCTAGTGGAGATTTATCTCTACAACCTCTCTCTGCTCTGGAAACCATGTTTACGCTTCCTATGTTTTTAGAAATTTGGCCACTCAGATTTCTGATGGAGGTGAAGACTAATTTAGTTTTATAGCCTATTCAAGCTAATTAACTTTGAGAAAACATAGTCATTTAGAATATTTTCAAGTGGTAAGAGTTGTACACAGCTTACATTTAAAGGTAATTTTTTTATTTTTTAAAGTAAAGAGAAAAGGTGATATGTGAATTGATGTTAAGGTGATACATGATTGGACAGTGAAGAGGTGGGGGATAAAAATTTAGGAAAATGAAAGAGGAAGAGAGAAAGGGAGATTCCAGGAGGAATCAAGATGGAGCTGGAGAAGGAGGATCTAGATCCAGGTGGTCTTAATTGGTGATAGGTAGATATGAATATTTTTAAGCGTTTCTATAGGTCTTTTATCTCATATAAAACGGAAGTTTGTATCCTTGTCCATTGGATGTAAGCTTATTGTGTAGAGGGTTTGTGGATTTAAATTTTAATATATGAACCTGCTGGATAAGCTAAAAAGAAAGAAAGCAAAAGAAAAAAGAAAGGAAGGAAGAAGGAAGGAAGGAAGAAGAAAGGAAGGAATAAGGAAGGAAGGAAGGAAGGAAGGAGGAAGGAGGAAGGAGGGAGGGAGGAAGGGGGGAGGGAGGGAGGGGGGAGGGAAGGAAGGAAGGAGGAAGGAGGAAGGAGGGAGGGAGGGAGGGGGAGGGAGGGAAGGAAGGAAGGAAGGAAGGAAGGAAGGAAGGAAGGAAGGAAGGAAGGAAGAAAGGAAGGAAGGGAACACAGCCAGGAACATAAGAGACAGAGGAGAGAATGCAGCAGAAGCTTTAGGACAAAGCTCTTCCAAGGAGGATGTGGTGAAGCTCAAGACAGGGCAGCATTGGGAGTTAAAAAACGATGGTCTCCACCCCCTCAAAGAGGGGTCAAGCTGCTTTCTGAGGGCCATGATACCCATGCGGAATGCATCTGTCAGCACAATCAACTGTGTCACCTTCAGGCCAGAGAATATGGATGAAATCGAAGCCAGCTCACCATGACCTGAAGGGAAACTGGTGGGTATCTGAGTGTCCATTCCCTCAGAGCATTAAGTACAGCTCCCTAAAGAAGCTCCCCTGAGGAAACAGAGCCTCTGCCCATGTGAGACTGTAGTTTTACTTCTAGGAATGACAGCCTAAGTTAAGCACAAGAGCTGCTGGTTCTTGGTGGTTATAAATAAGTGGACAAGCTGCTCCTGGAAGACCGCCTGACTTTGTGACTGAAGGGAAAAGCCAGACCAATTAAAGTCCTTGCCTCCTTCCAGAATACCAAACTGTCCGAAGTCCAGACTTGCCTGCATTCCTTCTAAAATTGCATTTCTAAGTCAAGGTGCCTGGGCACCTCTTCCTGAACCCACTTCACAGCGTCTGCCCTGCAGGCCACAGACATCTCTTCAACTTGTGAGCTGGGAGTTTCTGCTTCTACAGTGGCGGCTCTCCAGCCTGGCTACAGACAGTGCACACTGCCCTGGCCTCATCCCAGCGTGTCTATCTTTGTTACATAAGGATTTTGTTTTTTATCAGAGACCAGGTTCAGGAGCTTGACCCAAGAGTCACTGTCTATAATTAAACCAGAGTTTCACAATACTATGGTTTTATAGAAATAATTCCATAAAGTAGGATCTGGGAAATTCCTAGGATGATCTAATGTTAGCTCTGAACTTTACCTATGAGTAATCGGGAATCTTCTAGAAACAGAAAAGGCTCTTCCCTCTCACTACAGAGCAGTTTGATTTGGGTGATTTTAGAACACCAGTAAGCGAACCCTCCATGGCAACCTGGAAAAAAAAAGAAGCTCCAGTATGTTTGCCTTTTTTCCCCTTTCAAAGCCACAGGATTACAGATTCTTTATAATCGAGAGCAGACAAAATGCTAGCTCTTAAAAACAAAGGGAAAGGGTTGGGACATCAGGGAGGGAAGAGTGAGCTAGCTGCCTACATGGGACCATCAACACACTAACCACATGTGGCCAGCAGCTTGAAGGGCCCCAAGGCACGATGACTTCTGGCCACTTGCTGACGGCCATAAATCTTCACAACCATCTGCTGTTCCTTAGTCCACATGTGCAGCCTTCAGAGCTACAAGGACGAGCTATTCGCTCAGATAAGAGGAGGGTCAGCACACGGCCTGGCCTTCACATACAGCCTTTTGAAGGCTCACGTTTGAATCACTAGCATTTTCAGGATACAAATTTGTTGATCAGCAATTCAGAAGAGCAAAAGAGAACGTCTCCCTTGACAGAAATAATACTAAGTGTTATTTGTAAGTGAATCTAATTATTTTTATTCTAATTAATGTTTCATCCAACTTGAAAGCAGGTCATTTATAAACACATCAAACCACTAAGAATTCTTAAGACTATGATTTAAAATGATCTTTCCAAAACCAGATACACATTTATGGCTTTCTTTCAGAGACTAAAACTCACTGGACAGCATCATATATGACAATTTTATTTATTATTTTTTTCTTATTATTTTCTAACCCAAGTCTAAGTGAAATACATAAAAAGTTTAATCAGGGGGCTGAGAATGTGGCTCGGAGAGTAAAGGGCTTTCCACACGTGTGTGAGGACCTCATCTTCAACTCCTAGATACCACATAATGCCAGGCATGGTAGACTACATCTGTAATTCCAGTGCTAGGACGGGAAGCAGACAAGGAACTACCTCGAAGCTCCTGCGCCTGGCTATGCAGTGCAAGCAGAACAACAGACTCTTGTCTCAGACAAGGCTGAAAGGTGAGGACTGTGTGATGCCAGGGGTTGTCCTGTGACTTCTCCATGTGCACTAGTAAATGTGTGCACCTGCATGTGCACTAGTAAATGTGTGTACCTGCATGTGCACTAGTAAATGTGTGCACTTGCATGTGCACTAGTAAATGTGTGCACCTGCAAGTGCACTAGTAAATGTGTGCACCTGCATGTGCACTAGTAAATGTGTGCACCTGCAGGCATACCACATGGAGTTCTTCTAAGTTTAGTTATTTAGAATTTAATTTTGGGGGGGTTAAAACAAGGTCTGACAACATAGCCCTGGTTGTCCTAGAACTATATACACCAGACTGGTCCCAAACTCAAAGCTATCCACAAGCCTCTGCCTCTTGAGTACTAGAATCAAAGGCTGCACCACTAGGCCCCACTTGAACCTAAATTTATTAACATACATTTCCCACTGAGAGTCTCGCTCTTTTAAACTGGCATTATTTGTTTATTATTTAGTTTTCCAGTACTGTGAACTATAGTCAGGGTGCTAGTTTGCCAGCCAAGTGCTATGTCCAGCTAGAGGCCAGGCCGGCACCTGATCAGGTTCACACAATCTGTAATAGAATTCTTCCCAGACATTCAAATCCCAAACTGCTGAGAAATGCAGGACTTCCCAAGTACTCAGGGCCTAACTCCAAGTCACACCTTTTCTCCACCCTAGGTCCTTAGCTTCCATGAACTGCTAGGAGGTAGGCCTTGGCTATATTTACAAATTAGTTTTTTGGGGTGTTTTTTTTTTTCCTTTTTAATTTCTAATCTGCTCTGTCACACAATTTTTAGAGAGTAGAATAGGATCTTAGCTACGTCTGACTCTGTGAAGAGGCATAATGTTTTTGAAGTATGATGGAGATTATAACATTACTGTCTAGCAGAAAACTTTCTACTAAAAAAAAAAAAAAAAAAAGACACATAAGATATCCTCTCCCTTTAGAGTTAATCCAAATGGGCCTTGTCAAATAGCTAAACAGGAAAAGGCTCCCAAGAAAGTCATCTGTTCAAGAAACCCTAGCAAACTTCAGGAAACCTCCCTAAGCATGTAGGTCAGCACAATCACCTCTGGGCACTGCCTTGTCACCACGGAGAGTGCTATATGCCACCAGCTCCACCTGTCCTCCATTCTACATCCTGTGTGTCTGTCTCATCTGAATCCTTTCACGGAGACCACAAACACTAAGGAGCCATGGGGATTGGGAGGGGGTGGAGGGGAAGAAGCAAGATCCTGGTAACATATAAACTAACAAAGCTACAATTCAACTTAACAGGAATAGTACCACCAACAAACACAAGGTATTTCGAGCATGACTGACAAAGTCAGTTTCCAGTATCCTAAGAGAAGGGCTTGTGTATGTCGAAGACCGCGTAGCAAGACAGGAAAAGGTAAGCATCCCAGCTATACTTAGAGAAGGTAAATGGCAGGGTAAAACAAGGAGACCTCAATGTTCTACACAATGGCGCGTTGGTTTCTTTTCCTGTTACTGTCATACAAGACCCTGACCAATGTAACCTAACAGGGGACCAAGCCTGCAGAACATTTTTTAAATTAGTGATTGCTGGGGGCAGGGGCAGCACAGCCTACTGTGAGTAATCCCATTCCCGGGCTGGCGGCTCTTGGTGCCATATAAGGCTAAGCAAGCCATGGTGAGCAAGTCAGTAAGCAGCACTCCTTCATGGCCTCTGCACCAGGATCCTGCCCGTCGGGTTCCTGACCTGAGTTCCTGTCCTGACTTCCTTCATAGAAGAACGATGGCATGAGAATGGAAGGCAAACACGCCCTCTCCTCCCCAACATGCTTTTTGGTCACAGTTTTTGTCATAGCAATCGAAGCCCTAACTAAGACAGTTAGGAAATAGGGATAAATGCCTGCTGCTTCTCAGCTCACTTTGTCTACTTACACAGTTCTGGATCCCAGCCAGGGAATGGTGCCACCCACAATGCATGTAGGTCTGGCCACCTCAGTTCATGAAAACCAGACATTCCCATAGGCATACTCCCAGGTGATTCTGTCAACAGACATCACAACTGGGGAAAATGAGTAACTTACAAAATTTCAAATTCAGATACGTTATGGGAGTAATGTTTATTCTGTGCATCATAATTTATATCAAGAATGGAAGCAGAACTTCACGCTAGTGTGGCAGGCAGAATTTAGAGATGGTCCTGCTGACCTCTGCCCTGTGATGTCACTATCACAGTATGCTGCAGCATACTGTAAGAATACAGCCAAGGCGATGTTGGTAATGCAATGCAAACTGCTGATTTGCTGACCATAAGATTACTTAGCTAAATTTAATGATAAAAAAAAAATTTCCAGCTACAAGCAAAAGAAAAAAAAATGGGGGGGAGGGTATTTCTGAGGCATTAGAGAGATTTGTATTGAATGGAGCAGGCCACATGCTGAGATGGAGATGTTGCAGGAAAATGCTTACAGTAGCTTCTAGGAACAGGTGCACTGGTCAGCCATGCTAGCAGACAGGGATTCTAAACCCACATCTTCAAGGAAATGAATCACCATGGGAGCAGACTCCAGACACAGAAGGTACAGAAGAATATGGCCTGGCTAGAGGACAAACAACCTGGTTTTCTGATCTAACCAGCTACACATGTTGTTCTGAACAAAAATTATTAATTTGGCGATCTAAAACTGATTATTAGCAACAGAGAAACGCTGACATACAGGTTTAAGAGCCATAGCTCAGAAACCAGTGTACTATGTGGGTTTGCCACTGAAAGTATACAAAGGAAAGAAATCTAGAGACACCTTGAAGAATGGCTACAGCCATCATTTCCAAAACCGAACTGTTTTTCATCTAGGTGGTAAGTGGGTGTCTTCTAGAGAGCAAGAGAATCTTCTAGATGGTAAGGGGAGTCTCCTGGAGAGCAGGGAGATATTCTAGGTGGTAAGGAGCATTTCTAGGTAGTAAGAAATTCAAATGTAATGGCCGAGTGCTCTCTCTAGCAGTCCATCAGGTAAAGTACAGTTTATCATTACAAACAGGAACAAAACTGGTTAAGATGCAATGATGTCAGCCCAGGAACACTTGCCCTTCAGTCCTTCACGTACTCAGCTCCATGGCACTTTTTACTCACGCACGCTCCTTTTACAGAGAGTACTATTTCTATAATCTAAGTAATTTTGCACTTGTCCACCAGAAAACAAACATTTATCCTTTAAAGGAGGAAAAGAAAGAAGAAGAAGAAGCAAAGAAGACCAAAAAAACCGATACCCTAATAGCTGGTAATATTTGTAACAGGACTGAAATCCTACAACTCGAAGGCCCTGAGTCACTTCTAAAGCTAACACAGTTTTCTTGACTTCCTAAACATAAACAGATGACTTTTATCATAATTCCTATCAATAATTATCTTGCATGAAATCTCCAGAATATTTCCCTCCCTAAGCCTTGTCTTACACTACTACTCAATCAAACCAAGAGCTACAAAATCATTAATTACATAAAAGCTGGCATTGAGTAACATTCATTAATCAAACACGGACAAGTTCATATGTGCATAATGAATAACTGTTTTCCCACCACATCAAAGACGAACGCCTTCTCACAAAATTTTAATCACTTTCCAACATATTCCCATCAGATTAATTATATTTGAACACAAATAGAGAAAAAATTTAAAACTAAGGCATTTTTAAAGCTTTCCAAGTTGACTTATTAAGATTTGGTAACTCAAAAAAAAAAAAAAAAAAAAAATTCCAAGGAAATGAGCCACTCATGCAGCTAACATAGAATTCATCTCTGGAAAATCTTATGAGAACTGATGTAATTATTTAGCTTTTAAATGATTAAAAGAGAAACTTAAAGTGGTACTACACAGATTCGGTCAAACATCAAAGTTATCAGGAGCCTTAGCAGGACATTAATCAACTGCACACAGATGGGATGGAGGGTCCTGTGTGTGATTAAAGCAGTGGTCATGCAGAGAGAACGCAGGGGTGAAAGACATCAGCCCATGAGCTGGAAAAGAACTGATGGGCATTTGGTCCCTTGGTTTTCTCCATGTATGGAGTGTGTGTGTGTGTGTGTGTGTGTGTGTGTGTGTGTGTAGGGAAGGTGCTCATACGTACACAGTTGTACGTGTAGATGTGTATGGTGTGTGTACATGTGTGGCTGCAGAGGTCAAACTCAGACACCATTCCTTAGGAACATCTTACCGAGATGAGGACTCTTGCTGGCCTGGGACTGACTGATTGGCGAAGGTTGAGCTGTCAGGGAACACAAGGACCTGTCTGTGCACATGTCACCATGCCAGGCTTTTTTGATTTATTTTTAATGATGTACATGAACCTGGTAGTGTATATGTGCTTGGTGTGCAGATGTCCACAGACATCTGAGGTGTCAGATCTCACTTGAAGCTGGAGTAATAGATGGTTAGAAGCCACCTGCTGTGGTGCTAAGAACCAAAGAGAGTCCTCTGCAAGAGCAGTGCCTGCTGTGAAAACGTCAGCCCCACCACACCGGCTTTCCACCTGGGCACCGGAAATTAAATGCTGCTCTTCCTGTTTGCACAGCAAGCGCCTCCACCCATGAACTGTCTCCTCAGGCCCTTGCTCAGTTTTCTGAATGCTACAACATGGAAACTACTCTAAGTTAAAGCGTATAGATTGGTAACAAGGCTTTGTTTCTGTCTCCTTGCTGGCCCTTGTCACTACATAACCCACTAAGCAAAGTTCACCACAGTTCTCAGAAAATGAAGTTCTGGAATACTGTACACAAACTAGACAAACTGAGCTTGGGGGTCAAAAGCAAAAAGTTCCATACCCCACCCTGTCTCTGGCACCACATGGCTTACATATAGGTCTGCAGGAAGGCCCTTCTCCTTCAGGAGATTGAGGGAGACTTCAAAAGGGCTACTGAGACAGGTCTCCCTACAGACCAAGCCGGGCTCTCTGATGGTGCTTTACATAAATGTCACCACAAAAGGGAAGGGCTAAGCCCAAACTGCTTTCACTTTCCTTTGTCATTTCTACTTAAATTTCCATTGCCTTTTGAGGTAATGCAGTTTTTATTGTAATTGATAATATCCTCTTTAATACTCTCTCCTTGGAATTTCATACATACATATATGTCCATATACAAATACATATATATACACAGACACACATACATCTTTAAGGTTAAAAAACAAGCCCGCGTGGTTAGGAACACAATTCTTTTGCGAACAGTAAAACCATGATGTCAACTGGAAATTCTTCAGAGTATGGCGGACTCTGCACCCAATTGAGGTCTTCAGCAAACACAGGCAAGCCCAGACCCCTCTCTGACTTCCACACACAGGCCACTGGTAGCCATGACAAATCCATCTATCCTTCCTTGTGTTTCTAGTTGAACATCTTTAGTCTGCATGGTCTTGGGCATTCTTGAATTTCAGCAACAGTGCATCTATCTCGGAAGGGGCACTGTCTCTACACACACCATCTTCCCATCTCCAGTGGCAATGACAGCGTCAACCCAAGTCACTGGTGAACCCAAAGAAAGTAAGCTCTACATTCCTTCACCTTAGCTTTTTAAATTATATTGTGTGTGTGTGTGTGTGTCTGTGTGTGTGAACTCATGTCATCACATGCATGTAGAAGTCACAGAAAAACTTGAATGAGTCCATTCTCTCGTTCCATTACATGCATTCCAGGGATTGAACTCAGATCTGCAGACTTGGCAGCAAGCAACTTTACCTGTTGAGCCACTTCACTGGCCCACTTTCTACTTATTTTTAAATGCTAATTCATTTACTTTATTTACTACTTAAGTATGTTTAATTTTTGAGACAGGGTTCCACGTAGCCCAGGCTGGTCTCCAATTCTCTATATGGTAAGGATGACCCTGAACCACTAGGCCTCCTGCCTCTCCCTTCCAAGTGCTGGGATTAGAAGTGTGTGCTTATATGCCTTTTAGAAACAAGAGAGTGTTGTTCTAATTATGTGAAAAATTTCTTTTTCCTTTCCTGTTCCCTCTGTGTTAAAGTGGGTCACATTAAATAAGGATATTGGTTCAGGGTCCACGTTATTCCTAAACATGAAGTCCATGTAAAAACCCATGGGAAGGGATGCTAATGCTCAGAATAGATGTGACTAAGCCAGTGTCAACTTTCAGTGTGTGCTGTCAGTGCAGCTAAAATTGGTAAGACACAAATTCAAGCTGATAATATCCTATGTGATCTACTAGTTTTGCTTGTTGACTCTGAATTGTCACTTTTACTAAAAAGGTAAACTGAGAGGTGGTCAACAAGATCTCATGTGTCCATTACATACAAACATCAGCTGATGGTACACCTTTACACCCAGCACTCAGGAGGCACAGGCAGACGGATCCTGCATCCAGGCCTGCCTGATCTACACAGTGAGTTTCAGGCCAGCTGGGGCTATGGAGTGAGACCCTGTCTAGAGTAAATAGCTTTGTGTCAAGATCATGTGGAAGAACTATAAAAAGGTGTAGGAAGAAGTACCTTGTCCCCTGCTCCCATTCCATCTGACCAAGTATCCCAGGAAATACAGGGGGGAAAAGACTTAGAATTCAGGTCATGTAGCTAAGACAGGACTAGACCCTGTAACTTAGCTTTACAAGGCTACTTTAAGCTTACACAGATACCATCCAAAAAAATAGACACATATTTAATATTACCATGATGCACGTATGTATATACATACATACATAGGTATGAATATACATATTTGCCATACTAAAGACTAAACCAAGACCCTATGTGTGCTAAGAAACTACACTGAACTATACCCCAGTCCTTCTACTTTTTAGTCTAAGTCAGGATCTCCCGGCCTTTCCTAGTGATCCTACTGCCTCATCCTCTGATAAGCTGGGACTACCAGCCTCTGCTCCAAGGCCTGGCACTCCACTTACGTAATCAAGTTGCTAGAAATGACACAAACATATAAATATGAACATGCCCCTAAGGACCACACACACACAAAAAAAAAAAAAAAAAAAAAAAAAACCCAAAGTACCAACTATGAAATTAGATTTACTGAAACTAGATCCAATGTGCAGATATGTATGTGAAGGGGTGGGAGTGGGGAGGGGGCTGCTGGTTTGCTTGCTTGCTTGACCTGGAACTCCCTATGTATAACAGGCTGGCCTCAAATTCAAATTTCCTAGAGCTGCCTCTGCCTCCCAAATGCTTAGATGAGAAAGTGTGCACTATCACACCCATCTTCAACCAATGTTTACTTTCATCTCTAACTCTAGGCCAACAAGAGTGAGTTTCCATAATCTAACTTTCCCTGAGATGGCTCCAACAAAGCCCCCCATCAGAAGTTATAGAAGACCAGACAATGTGCTGAACCCTAGCAACAGCTCGGGCAGCAAAGCTTCTACCGGTCAGGGAAGGGTCAAACTTACTGCTCGGAGTCATAGTAGTCCATCCGCTTCTTTTTCTTGTTGTACGCTGCAACTCGGAAGGGAACGATTTCCAAGGTGATCAGGCCAGGGGCCATCGTCAGCACTTTGGCACCATGGGTTGGCTCATAGAGGTCCTTCCCTGTCTCCGGATGAGGCATGCCGGCAGGGTCTCGTCCAACAATATAGAAATTGGCTCCTGCCACCATCCGTGCCCTGCAGTGCCACTGGACCTGGAATAGACGCCTGCATATTAGATAATTGCTTGATGACTGTGTTGAGAAACCGTAGATAATAAAGACATGTGTGGCTGTATCAGCTGTTCCACTGAGCGGCACCACATACGTCTAATGTCATCCGAACAGTAGCAAATCCCAATGAGTTTACTGTATCTTCTTCAGGAGAAAGAATTAAAATCAGGCCCCCAAGCATAACTGGGCATGAATATGTATGTGCATATATTTATGGATTATTTGCCTATGAGATATGTGGATGTGCTTATATCCATGTGTAAGATTCTACATACACATAAAAATCTATTCACAGAGCTCAAACTCCAATCTGCAAGGCTACAAATCAGGGTGGAGGTTAAGCTTTAGACAGAAGTAAGGATGTGGGGGCCTTTTGAAGGAGTCATAGGGCAGGTTCAGGTCTAGCTGACAGATACTGGTGTAAAATATTATCTAATTAGGGAAATATGTAAGAATCCACACAGCAGTGTGTTCCAACTGCCCTTGTTTACATGTTTCTGCTCACTTACATGGAATTTGTTTCTAACACAGAGTCATTTAACAAGTAAAGAATAACTTTCCTGAAAGATGTCCCCGCCTCCAACATGTATTCCACTCCCGCCCCAAGGCAAAACCCTAAATGGTAATATGGCTGCTAGTTACATATTCTCAAGTCCATCTCTCTCTCTCTCTCTCTCTCTCTCTCTCTCTCTCTCTCTCTCTCTCTCTCTCTGGACACTGTCACATAACAGATCTTAGAAAGCAAAATTATTCTTTAGGAGAGAAATGTAGTATTTAATGACAAGAAAAAAAAACTGACTTTCAATTTGCCAACCAGATACTCATATAGATGAGATTATACATTCGTGGCTCCCACTCCATTTGTAGGATGGGATTTCAGAACCACAGCATTCATTTTTATACCCAGAATGAGGAACATCCTGTGGATAACCACGCAGCCTCAGCAGCTGCTCGTTGTTCTGAAGTGCATCTGTGCTAAGGGAACAAATCTGTACCAACAATTCCCTCTACATAACCCAGAAGACCATTAAAGAAGAGTCACTGCTTGTATTTTATTGTAACAATTTGGCAAATATGTCTTACTGGCAGCCTTGTTTCTGATGTCACTGGAAAAACTAGAAAAATGAGTTTTTTTATTATTATTATAAGAAAAGTCTTCATTTAGGGCTGAAATGAACCACCGAGCATAGGAGTGAAGCACCACCAGGAACCAGGCATGGCAGCTCTTTTAATCCCAGCACCTGGAGGCAGGGGAAAGGCCTGTACAGCCTGGGCTACACAGTGAGTTAGAGTAGCCTGGGCTACACAGCTAAACCCTACTTCAAAAAGATGGGGAGAGAAGACAGCAAGAAGAATGGGCGGTTCATAAGCCTCCTAAATCATGCCAGGTCCTAAGCACTAAAACACTGAACTACTTAAAATATTAAAACAATTGCTGTAACTTCTAGTTTATTCCAAGGCTGAGAAGTTAAAAACTGCCCCTTGCTCAGGAATGGAACCTGGAGCATCCTGACTCAGTCACACATCTCTAATCACTGTTCACACTCAGGAAGAGACCTGGGGGCAGATTCAAGGGCAAGGTGCCCAGAATAACAAGAGCTGAATATGCACCACAGAGCCCAACTTCTGTATCCTCCCAACCCTGTCAGGAGGAGGGCTGCTTTGAGACCTCTGGTAGCAGCATGCTCTTGTACAAAGAGCATGAGGCCCAAGGGGCAGGCCATTGAGTCAGGTGGGCATCAGCCATATGCCTTTCTGGATTGAAAGTTGGCCTTACTCTGGCCAGCTGCCCTTGAACATGCTAACCTTGGTCTTCAGTGTCCAGCTGAATAGGAAAAACACTGTTCATTACACACGCCATGCCTGCTCACTTTCTTGGTCCTCCATCCATACAAAGTGGCATCTGTGTGTCCTGACCTGCGCAGGTCTGCTAACCTCACTTGCTCCTCATTCACTCCCATGTTTCTTCTCAGTAATTTGTCTGCTGGCCTGCACCGTGCTCCGCATCCATAAATCCCCAATGGGAGAGCTGTATTCGACTGGGGTTTGGTTCTACACTGAGGCTTTTGTGCTTCTGCAATAGTTTCTGGATACAATTTGACTTCACTGCCTCAGCTCTGGGTTTCTCTGACACACTTCAGCTGAGTTACACACCCTCTGAGCTTTGGAAGTCTCAATGGCAAAATGGGAATAAAACCCGTAGGCTATATAACGCACGCAGAGCAACAGTTCAGTGTGTGACTCATACGACACTGAAAGATGCTATTTCTACTTCCTTTATTTTACTAACATTCTAAAGTTAGATACCAAGGACATTCCAAATCAGGCCAAGGTCTATGTTCTGACACAACGCCTATGAATGGAAAGTCATCCCAGGCTCTCTGCCATATTCCAAGGTCTAAGATTTTTACACAAATTTTTGAAGTACCCTTAAGAGATACAGACATAGCTTTTAAATAGAGTCAAGATAGGGATGGTGAAAGCCCACAAAAAAAAAATAATAATTACTCTTAATAATACAGAGCTGCAGGCCAATAATACATACTTTTATATATTGGTATCAGCCAGACAGTGAGATATATGATTCACAGTTACCCTATTTACTCCTAATAAAACCAGTAACACAAACACAGAAGGGCCAGGTATGGTGGCACACACCTTTGATCCCAGCACTGTGGAAGCAAAGACAGGCAGATCTCTGGGTTCAAGACCAGCCTGGATGTCATAGCAACACAGGGGTCCCAACCTAAGGCTGCATAGTGAGATGCTGTCTAAAAACGAACCAAAACTTACAGGAATATCTCTTTGATAATATGAGGATGCTATCCCAATAATGAAAAGCATAAGAATACATACTATACAGAGAAAGCACAAACAATCTCTCTGGACTGTGAGGAGCAGATACAAAAGCTATTCCATAGGAAACCCCACCTCTAAGAAACATCAGCCAGACCCATGTCAACTCATTACTTTAGAACTTCTATGAGTGTACTTCCAGTCTGCTTCCAAAACATACCCAGTTGCGGTTTTCAACTACAGTAATGTTAAACAATACCAGAGACTGGAACCGAGATGCATGGCTTTGAGAACAGACGGCTAGGGTGAAAAAATTCCATCTTCATCACTTACTACCTGACTTAGAGCAACCGTTTAACCTCTACTACCAACTCCTCTGTAAACAGAGAGTAAGAGCAGCACCTGCTCTCCTAGTGTTAGGAGACTAAGTTAACATATGCAAACCATCTGGCAAATATAGTGAGAGCTCAATAGAAACCAGCTACTAGAGGCTGGAGAGATGGCTCCATGTTTAAGATCATGGGTTGCTCTTCTATAGGACCCAGGCTAACTCACAATCACAGGTTACTCCAGTTCCAAAGGCTCTGACACCCTTTTCTGGCCTCCATAAACCTCAAGCATACATGTGATACACATGTATGTGATACACACATGCAGGTAAGACACCTGTACATATAACAAAATTTTCAGTGGGCTATGATATAACATTTTACTTTTTTAATCACTACCTAGAACTACAGTCGTTTATAATCAATCTCTATTCCTTCTTTAGTGAAATTGATCCAACATGAAGATCCTTAAGGTAAGTTAAGAAACAGCAGTATTAAGGAGAATATGACTAAAGCCACAGTGGTTAACCTGCAAGGCAATCTAGAGCTGGTGAGGATACGCAATGCTGTGCGTTCTGAATTGACACATCTCCATTAGAAAGGACTGGAGACCTCTCCTAAGACCAGATAAACACACATCCCCATCCAGCCATTCTACTCAACAGTAACCGATAGAGATTCACATAAGGCAGGTACAGAAATCCTCACCAGCACTGTTCACAGCAAAGAAAAAAAAAAATCAGATGGAACACAGCCCAAATAACATTCAACCGTGTTATGGGAAGTCACACACCACATACTGAGAGTGAGCAGTCTACCACTGACTGTAGTGAACCAGGGTAAGCAAAGTGAGAAAAGCCACGTATCAGAGGCCATGACGTCAGAATCTAGCTGGACAGGTGTAACAACAAGGCTGGCCTCATCGCTAGGGCAGCCCGGGTCACTTCAGGAAGGTGAGATAAGCATTTGGTCCTGAGAGGGCAGCCAACAAGTACCCCACAGCTGCCAGCTCTCTTCAGAAACAACCCTGCTGTAGAGAGCAGCAGGGCCAAAGGAGGCACCTTCCTTGGCAGTCAATGTCTAGTCAATATGGCTATGATGCCTGTTTTTTTTGCAACTCGGGGTGTCTCTGAAGCATCTCCCAGAACCGTCCAGGGTACAGAGATTCCAACACTCCATCACTCACCACTGTGTGATTCTGAGCAAGCTATGCAAACTACCTCCATGGTTACCCTCACCTAGAGCAGTGGCTCAAGAGTCGAGTTAGTTAATGTACTTAACACCAGAGACTGAATGAACTACAGCACAACTTCTCCCTGTGCCCTGTGCCCCACCACCTCCTTTTTTCTCTTTCCTCAAGTGTGACGGCAAGGGCTCTCAAGGATCTCCTGGACTCTTCTCACTCAACACTTGGTATCCAGTGCACACAACCTTAGACATGAGGGACCAGGACCCTCACTTGAAGAGGGGGACAGTGACTGCTGTGAGAGGGACACGTAAGACTCAGCAGGAGGAGGAACGAGAGCTTCTGGGTGCTGGGGGTATGGCTATGCTTGCTCTACAAAATTTAGCATAAATGAACACCTACAATATGTGTCCCTTTTTCCTATGTATAGTTCAAGATGAAGTTAAAATAAGACAAGTTAGAAAATACACAGAACAGGATACTTAATCCCACTGTACATCCTTCAAACAAGCACTCACGTGCACATACATACAGCTCAGATGGCTAACAGATTACAAAGGAAGCTGGTGTCAAACTGGTTCAAACTCAGGCTGCAGCCCTCAGAAGACCCCTGCATCATCATATGTTCACAAGACTTGTTCTTGTGGGCAGTGACCACAGCCCGTAAGAGGCCAGGGCAGGTCCTGCCAGAGCCAGTTCAAGACAGGCTATCGAAAAACCTCAGCACCTGAAAGCATGAGAAACAAGAAGGCTATACTTCTGTCCTTCCTTCTTCTCCAAAGACAGCTGTAAGTCCATATGACCTGCCCTCAAGTTGGCCATAAGGCTCTCTGGACATAGAGAAAAGAAATGCTTCTTTCTCTAAGGAGAAGGGGACAGGGAACATAAACAGCAGGCCGTTCTGAGTCCCCAGGCCTAGCAGTAGCCAGTCATATCTCCTTCTTCCACTCGACCTGCACAGCTGCCCACCCTTCATCAGGTTCAGGCAGACGATACCCAGCCTTCCTCGGATCTTTATTTATAAAGGCTCTTATATCATGGAAGACTTGAATTTGGTAAATGTGTGTGCTCTCCTTATGCTAATCTCTTTGTAAAGAATGCCTCAGCCAGGAACCCAGGATGAATTCACCACCAACTACTCAACACTGCCTTGCAAACAGGAAAACCTTAGGTATCGTCATTGTTCTGTGTGTGTGTGTGTTTGAGACTATCCTAACGAGCCCATATAAAAGACACACAATCCAGGTATTTTATGTAAAGCCATTAGCCTAGACTGGTCAGATCTAGGACTTATTCCCCAGCTACAGGTTCCTTGTTACTTGTCGTGAAGCTCTGGTCCATGGTGGCCTCTTCCTCCTTTATCCTCTTCTCTCCCTCTCCTCCTGCAACCCGCTCACTTGAACCTCCAGTCCCACCTTACCCACTCCATGGTGCAGTCACAGGCTCTAGCCTTTTACTGACCAGTTAAACTGGGGAGACGGTTCACACGGCATCACTTTGAGTACGTGAGGATCTACTCACTGGGGGCATGCACATCTTGAGGAACCAGTATTTTACGTTAGAATACAAGCAGCATCAGGCCAACCCACTACATCTCTGTGTCGACATGTCTGTGTGCCTGTGGGAGGGGCTGTGTATTTGCCTGTTGTACGGGAAGGGTGAAAACCATGGGCACTCTCTACCCTATTCCCTTATGACAACATACTGAATCTAGAGCTAGGCTGGCATCTAGCAAGCTACAGCAATCCTCCTGTCTCCACCCTCCATGGTGCCTAGGTTATTAGCACATGAACAGTCATCCCGTGCCCATTCTTTTGAATAGGTGCTGGGATCCAAACACACCTTCAAGACATCTCTCCAGTCAGCCCCCACTCTCACTTCTGAAGCTTCCTGCAGAAGCACAACTGACAGAATATACGGCATAAGGATCTTCCCAGCCGAAAGCTGGGCATGGGGTAGCAGGCTTGCAATCCCACAGCACTGAAGATATTGGCAGGAAACCAGGAGCTCAAAGTCGGCTTTATATACATTGTGTTTAAGGCCAGCCTGGGATACACGGGACCAAGCTCCCAAAACCCTAACTCAAGAAAGGATCTTCTGTTTGCTATCACAGCCCACTTCATTATAAACCCTCCCATCCTTGGGTTCTTTTAAGCATTTTGAATTAACTTACTGAATAAAGTCTCACCAACGCCACCATCACACAGAGCGTAAGAATCACAAAGAGAACAAGACAAGTCCCCAAAGAGAAGGCTCATTTTCTTAGCTGGAATTTAGTGCAGTCATTGCTCACACACCTACCGCTGCCTATCATCGTCATGGTTTCTACTGCTGTGATAACACCAGGCTCCTTGGGAAGGTGTGGGTTCACAGTTCACACAGCCAGCAGTCCATCATTCAGGGAAGTTAGGCCAAGAACTCATGGCAGTAACCTGGAAACAGGAACTGATGCAGAGGCCTTACTGGGACTTGCTCCTGCTTTCTTATTACACACAGGACCAACACAGAGTGAAGTAGGCCCTTCCATATCAATCTAGAAAACGCCCCACAAGATTGTCCACATGCTAACCTGGTAGAGGTAATTTTATTAATCAAGGTTCCCTCTTCCCAAATGACAACTTGTGTCAGGTTGACTAGCCAGCCCACTCCCCTAACCTCATTTGGGTCACCCATGCACTACACAACACCGTACCATTCTAGACAACCTCAGACCAAATGCCTAACTTAAAATGATGAGGCTCATGTCATCAGTACTGTTGGACCATGGTCCAGAATGGAATCCAGTAAAGAGAATTCTGTGAGACTCCACAGATGTCTGTTGACCTCAGTTTCTTCCAAACACAAGATTGCTCTTAGAATGTGTTTCCTGCACCTCCCAGGTATAGTGGATAGGAGTGAGTTTACTTCAGGTTATTCAGTATTTCTTCTTGTTATCCAATTAAATGTTTAAAATGTCCTTCATATGCCTCTCTGGAAAAGCCTGTTCTTGCCATGCACAGCTCGCCCTTGTGATTGTACGCAGCTTGACCTTCATGACCTTTCATAACCCTCAGAGTACAAATATTCTGGGGTCTGAGAAAAGCTGGTCATTGCATGAAACTTTAGTCAATTCTCCCAGGTCCCACCTCTAGAGGAGGCCCAGCTAGAGGAACTACTATTCAATGTGGGAAATGCAAGAACTAAACAGACGTCATGGGAATATATGGCAAACGCCCAGGGCCACTGAGGGCCAACTCTACCCAACACCTTACTCCAGCAGAAGGAGGAGCAACGTGGGATGATTACCACACACAGCCTTTCAAAGCATCAGGGAACATGAACCCCAAAGAAGAGCCAACTGTTTTCATCTAGCCCGCTGTCTTGTTTGTCCGCTTTTTGTGTGTGAAGTGGTAACCGAGAATTCAACCCCATAAACTAAACTCCAATAAAGATTCTTAGGCTCCATCCCAAATAGTCAAATGTCTTGGACTATCTTTTTAAATGTTTGAGGGAGTTTGTATCACTAAAGTACTTAGATCTTTTTAAAAATGAGTTTGCCTCTCAGATAAATCTAAGTGCAGTGATAATGTGCAGTCCATTTTTATCTTGAAAACACAAAAGGCTGACTGGGAGGTTTGCACCCACCACTTCTGAGGTCAGGCAGATGATTTGTTAACTCATTCAGTAAACATATTTTGAAAGTCTACTTCTCTACTCTACCTGGAAACTGAGACATAATTTTCAACTTCCTTATGTAAGGATACAGAAAGATCTCATTCTATTTGAGCACAGGCAGAATTCTAAAACCCTGCCCCTATATCAGGAAGCAAATTCACTTCCTGATTTAGTCACGCTCCAAATGAAGACTGTCTCCTGGGAGCTAGAGAGAAGGCTCAGGAGTTTGGATCTGGTACTGCTCTTCCAGAAGAGTTAAAGTTCCAAGTTCAGTTCCCAGCACCCAGGTTGGGTGGCTGACTCCTGCCCGTCCTTCAGATCCAATGCCTCTGTCCTCTCCCACAGGTGCCTGTGCTCATATGCACCACACAACCTCACAAGACACAAAGGTAAAAGTAAACCTTTCAAGAATTTAGTGTCCTGATGGATATATCTCTAAAACATTGAATGCATTTCACATTCAGATGAATACATGGACAGGGTACAAGCCAGATGTTTTCACTGTAATAAATACCTGAACTAATTAACTCATAAACAGAAGAGGCTTATTTTGCTCATGGTTTGAGTGCTTCAGTACATAACTGGTTGGTCTTATTGCTTCTGGGCCTGTGGTAAAATAGCATATCATGGTGGGGTTGAATGGCAGAACAGTGTTTGCACTGTGTCCTGACAGAGGAAGAGGAAGGGACCAGGGTCCTGGTATTTCCCTCAAGAACAGGACCCTTATGTCTTCCCTTTCCCTTAAAGGTCTCACATGGGCTGGTGGACACAAAACAACCTTATGCTGCTACACTGTTCTAGCTTCTGTATCTTCCTCATAGCCGCAGCTAGAGGACCTTCCCAACAGCAGGAGAATGAATGCTCAGCAATGCCGAATGTTTGGAACACATCTAGGCATCGAGGAACAGTCAGTAGGTCAGCTGGTGATAATACAGTGTTCACAAGAATGGCTTTAGTACTACACTGATGGGAAAAGCAGCCTACCTCAGTTGGCCCAGCATACATCATAGGAGATGGGAAAATGGCCACCACTGTTGTTTCAGGATTTAGGATGCCCTCCTCCAGCACTGCAGCATGCTGCTTCATACGCCACATCAAAGGGACATCATCATCCTTCGTCCAGCCACCAAGAGGATGGAGGAGGAGGACAGGGCGCCGATAGCCCCTCTCTAGGAGCTGCTTGTGGGTGTCCTGCATTAAGAGAGCATGTCCATTGTGCACTGGGTTGCGCAACTGAAACGCAAAGACAGCATCTGAAAAGAGAATTTCCAGAGTTAGGACTTCCAGCATCCCACGGGACAAGCCAGTCTTTCCTGGTCGATGTTCACAGGTAGCAAACACACAAGCTCGGAATCACGATTGGTAAAGCCATGGACTGGTGACAGCTTATTCCAAGACACACCCTGCTACTATAAGTACTATCAGTACTAAAAGCCCTTGCTCACCAGAGGACGTGTGATACCCGAGCCACAGACTCAGGACAGTTACTTCTGCATTCAGGGGAAATGACAACTTTCAGTCCTGATATTTACCTGCTTTCAACAAATGTAAATTCAAGGCCAGTGTGTCAAATGACCCATCAAATCCTCCAAAAACCTGAGTCAGGCTACTCAAATTCAAGAGCTTTATAAAAAGACACAGAATCTGAAGAGAGCGACCCAAAGTTATGCAGATTACTCTGAGAACAGAGCCACTCTGTTGTCATCTGACTCTGGACTCAGGGTTGCAACACAGCAGCAATCTCTTGTGAGGACCACTGCTATTATTCTACAAGATTAACAGAAGTGACCAGCCACTGTCTGCTCACGATCCTGGGTTCACCCCTCCATGCTTGACTACCGAGACCTCTATTCAGAAGCCAGGGTTCTTTGGGATATAGAGTAATTTCACAGGAAAAGCATCCTGGCATACAAGCTCTGTGCTTTCCGTTCTCCAAATACCTGCCACATCGCCCCGTCATGATGACTCAGACACCCAGTATTTTTTAACTTTTATTTACTTTTGCTTTTAT
Organism: Micromys minutus; assembly: GCF_963924665.1. Lineage (NCBI taxonomy): Eukaryota > Metazoa > Chordata > Mammalia > Rodentia > Muridae > Micromys > Micromys minutus. The sequence continues at coordinate 63,917,138 of NC_137973.1, read as the reverse complement.
TAAAAACAATAAAAATTTTCCTAATTATTAAAATAATTACTTATTATTATTTTAATTATGTGTAGTCATGTATGTCTGTGGAGGGTATATACACATGAGGTTTTTTTCTACTCTTGGAGACCAGAGGTGTAGGATCCCCCTGGAGCTAGAGTTACAGACAGTTGTAAGCTGCAAGAGCTGGGTGCTGGGAACCAAATGCAGGTCATTTTCGTCCCACCTCTCACAGTGGATCTTCAATCTACTTCCAGTTCTGATCCCTCTATAGCCATGAAGACGCACAGAAAACTGTCACAAATGGCAAAGATCTGGGAGGGTCTCCTCTTCACATATCCTTTAATATTTAATGTTTGGAATATTATCATTATCCTTAGGCAATCTCAAATTACCTTTCAAACATCAGCAGGCTTTTTTTCCCTATCCCCAAAAGAGATGCAGTGCATCATTGGGTACAAGGTACAGAAAAGTCTTGATAGAAGCATCTGAGCACTTAATATTGCTCAGCTTCCACGTGGAGTAGGGCCCAGAACTGATCACTGCTTTCATCTTTTGGAGTTTGTTTGAAATCCTATTTTTACATGGAGACATGCAAGATCCAAACATCTCAGAACTTCAGAACTCACCTTAGATCAAGAACCATTTTTTACTTCCTAACTTGGTTATACTTAGGCCTTTAGAGTACTGCACAAGCATCCCCTCTTCAGTTAGGGATTTACTGCTTGGACATGGCTCTAGCCTGACTCTCACCATTGAGTGTTCTTTTCTGGCTGCTCTTCCTTGGCCTTCCTCTGCTCCATTTGCATAAGAGGCTCTGAAGCACAAGAGACCTGTACTCTTAGACTGGCCTGAGTTACTACACTGGGGACTGGCCAGAAGTCTTCAGCATTTAGGTAACGTAGCCTAGCTGATGCTTAGAGGCAACCATGGCTGAGAAGGCAGCCTGTTTGCCTGGACAATTTAACATACAAGGACACAGTGTAGATTAGCCACTATACAGTGAGGGACTGACAAAGGTTTTCACCATAGAAGGAAGACCTAAATACTAAACAAAAAAGGACTAAATAGATTACATGATATGGACTAGAATGAAAAGGAGCAGAGTATCTCTATGGCTTATCACTATAGCAACACAGATACAGAAATAGATATATAAGAGTGTAGGACTGAGAGATCGAGAGTGAGAAAGCAAGATATACAGAGAGAGAGAGAGAGAGAGAGGGAGAGAGAGAGAGAGAGAGAGAGAGAGAGGGAGAGGGAGAGAGAGAGAGGGAGAGGGAGAGGGAGAGGGAGGGAGGGAGGGAGGGAGAGAGAGAGAGAGAGAGAGAGAGAGAGAGAGAGAGAGAGAGAGAGAGAGAGAGTCATCAGCCCCTGAGATAAAGGGAGAACTGATTCCAAGATGCCACATGAGTACCAAACCGCAGGAAAGCTATAGTTCTTTATGTACCATGGCATCATATTTGTAAGTAACATAAGCATATGCATCTGCATCCTTTACACTGTCTTCAGGTCACTCCCAATGGACAGCAAAACAGCAGTGCTGTGCACCAGTGCTGCAGGCATGCAGTATGCCATACGGTTTAGGGAACAGTGATAATAGAGTCCGCATGTTCTCAGTAAAGACTCCATTTTATTCCTGAGTATTCTTTAACCAGCGTGAGCTGGATCTATAGAGGCAGGACCAGAGGATCAAGAATCAGAGTGCCACCATTTGGCAGCATTTGAGGCAGGCTAAAACTAGCAGGTAGCCCTGAGGGGTGGGTGCGGCTCAGTGCCTGCCTAGCATAGCAAGGCCCTGGTCTCAACTGCCAACACATAAAGAATTTTCAAAGGCAGGCAGAAGTATGACAGCGGGGTGCTTACAGGTCCTGACATATGAACAACAAAACACTCATACCCAGACTAAGTTTTAAGGACCCCACTAGGAAGGAAAACTGCATGCTTCGGGTGAAACTCAGAGCCAGGAGTACTGGGTCACTGGCACCCTTCTGAGCTGATGAGCCCAGCGCAGGTAGGCTAAGTAAAGACCACCCTCACTTGTTGGACACTGAGGGCTTTGTGTCTGAAAACCACTTTTAAAGACAAAGATGATGTAAAAACAAAAAAACAAAACAGGAGGATGTTAATAATGTGAAATCTGAACTAAAATACATGGATATTTTAGCCTTGGACTATTTCTGTAGCTTTTAAATTATTTTAAAATTTAAAAGTTCAGAATACCCATGATACAACTCACAGACCATATGAAGCTTAACAAGAAGGAAGGCCCAAGTAAGGATGCTTCAATTCCACTTAGAAGGGGGAACAAAATAATCATGGGAGGCAAAGGGAAGGAGGAACCTGTGTAAGAGAGGAGACGGGGAGGGAAAAGTAGGGTAGGGTCAGGAATGGGGGGAGGAAGACAGGAGAGAAGCCTAGAAAGCAGGGAGAATGAATAGAAATATGTGATGTGGGGTTTGGGAAGGGGGAACCTCTAGAAAGTCCCAGACACCAGGGATGTGAGAGGCTCCCAGAACCCAATGGGGATGACCTTAGCAGAAATGCCCAATAGTGGGAGATGAAACCTGAAGAGACCACCTCTAGTAATAGACATGGCCCCCAGTTGAGAGATGGGGCCACCCATCCATCTCAATTTTTTTGACCCAGAATTGCTCCTGTCTAAAGGAAATGCATGGACAAAAATGGAACATAGACTGAAGGAAAGGCCATCCAGAGACTGCCCCAACTTGGGATCCATCCCATGGGCAGGCACCAAACCCTGACACCATTACTGATGCCAAGATGTGCTTGTAGATAGGAGCCTGGTATGGCTGTCCTCTAAGAGGCTCTACCAGCAGCTGACGGAGGCAGATGCAGATATAGCTGACCACTGGACTGAGGTCAGTGAACCCTATGGAAGGATTAGGGGAAGGACTGGAGGAGCTGAAGGAGCTTGCAACCCCATAGGAAGAACAACAATACTAACCAACCAGACCCTCCCCCTGAGCTCCCAGGAACTAAACCATCAATCAAAGAGCATACATGGGTCAGTCAGTGGCTCCCGCTACATATGTAGCAAAGGACTGTCTTGCTTGGCTGCAGTGGGAGAGGAGGCACTTGGTCCTGTGGATGCTTGATACCCCAGGGGAGAAGATAGAGGGGTGAGGTGGGAGTGGGTAGATGGAAAATCACCCTCTTAGAAGTGAAGGGGATGGGAACAGCGTGGGGAGCTTATGGAGGGAGTACTGGGAAAGGGTTCAACACTTGAAATGTAAATGAATAAAATAATTAATAAAAATATACATACTTAAAAATAATAAAAATGGTTTTAAAAAGCAAAGCAGAAGAAAACTAAGGAGAGAAATCAACAAATCACAATTTTTAGAGTTTACTGTGTTTCAAATGAACTGAAGAGTCACCTGTTTTAAAAAGACTACTAGGATTTGAACACTAATCATTTGACAGTTTTAAGCTGAACTTACTTCGTTGTCAGAGAGACTCACACTGAGCCCTATGATGAGATGACATGAGAACTGAGGTTTGACTCAGAATACGGTGAGAGCGTTCGGAGAGGGCTGGTGGTGGCACAGATGAAAGGACGGTGACCCCAGCCGGCAGTGCTGAAGCTGGGTCAGAAGCACGGCGACTTGTTACGCTGTTATCTCTGCATATGTTTTAAATTCCCAGTAACAACATGCTTTAAAAGAGAAGGCGCATGTGGAAGATCCGAAGCAGAACTGCTTTTAAATTCAGTTACATAACCCTCGCTTATGCAGCTCACTGCTGCCCACACATGAAAGCAAACCTGACCCCTAGAAAGCCTTGATGGCATCTGGGGCTTTGCAAGCCAAGGGGCTCTGCTGCAACCACTCAACCCAACGCTACAGTGCAAAATCACCCAGGGACCACACCTGAACCCGTCAGCCTGGCTGTGTACCACAGCATTGTAGCTGCCAGATTCAGCTACAGTTTGTGGAATAAGATAGGATGGTTAGAAATAAATAAAATTTCAGCTACGATGAAAAGTTGTAGTAGCATCCCTACTTTCCAGAGGGGGTGAGTTGTCCCGGGAACATAAAATCATCCCTTTTATCAAAGATGGAGGACACAGGGCACATGACAATCACATCATAGTCTGAACGCCCCTTGGAAAGATATCTGCACCAAGTAAGGGCTGTGAATACAGCATGAAGTGACCTGTGACACTTTGTAGAACCACACTATAGCAACCTCACTATACCAGGCTGACACGGCAGAGTACAGAAAGCAGTGAACCTAAACATGAGAGATAAAAGTGCTGTACAATTTCCACATAAGCCAAACTCTGCCAACTCATCCATTCTCTCTACTCTCTTAACCGAGTTTCTCCCAGAGCCAATTCACCTGGCAGGACATACACTGAACACTGCGGTGAGGTCCCAAGTGCCACAGGGACTAGGCAGGGCTCTGTATTAGCTACTTGTACATTTCTGTTAACAGAGCAGAACCTGACCCTAGGCTCAGACTGCCTCTTTGTCTGCCTACTGGTGTCTCAATATCATCTGAGATTCAATCCCTGCTTCCTTGTTCCCATGTTCAGTCCTTTTCCATAGCCGTGGCACATAGCCCCTAATCTCACCTCCAGAACAGTCCAGAACAGTCCAGAACAGTCCAGAATAGTCCAGCCCTCCTTTTTGCCCCATCATCTCCCTGCCAGAGTTGGGATTGACTGTTCTCCCTCCCCAGTCTGACAAAGGAGTGGACAGGGACAGGGAAGGTCTGAACAGATGAAAACTCAAGTTCAGACAAGCTCTCCCCAAGTTAACAGTGGGCCATCTGTGTCCTCAGGAGACCGAAATGTAGTCACAGTCAGAGAAGGAAAAAGCAAACTCTTGGGGAAAGTAATCAGGTTTCTACTCTGGCAGCTCAGTTGGCAGAGAAGGGTGCTGACAGTGTGGACAGTCCATGCTGGAAGGAAAGAACATGGCTCCCTTTCTTCACCTCGGCACAGAATTGTTAGACCACACTCACGCAGCCAGCCCATTGCTTCCTACTCTGCCACACAGCAAGCATGAACTTCCTGCCGAATCCCGAAGGCACCGTGCTTTCTGTCTGCATGCAAGCACCCACCACCATCTTCCTAGCCTTAATGTTTTCTCAACAGGGCACTGACCTAACCTCTGCCCCCTTTACCTAGCCCCTCTTTAAAATAAAAAGCATGAAGGGGAAACTGTAAATAGACTATTTCAGGGTTTTAATGCTTGATTTTGCCTAGTCTCCTAGTCATTCTTGTGCACATACTTTACATCATCAAATATGTGTGAAACCTCAGACTGTACAGGGCCATAAGGGTCTAACCGCAGGTTTCTCACTTTACACCTGGAGCAGCAGGGCTCACTGCTGGGCTGTGCAAAGCCCTACGACAGAGCATTCAGGAACTAGCGACTCAACCCCACCACCAGCTGTACTGTGCGGTATCTCAGCCATAGCTCTAAGGCCTGACTTCCCATCTCACTGGGTACAGGCACCATGCAATCACCTCAATATTCACTACATTCTGTTTCCCCACTTTAGAATTACTGTCTCACCACAAACCCATTCAGTCTACTCCTCAGCGCTTTCTCAACCTGCTACTCCACGGCTATGTAAAAGGACCATTCTTCATGACAAGTTCTCCCTCCCTGCACCCTGGACTCTTCTCCACCACGTCAGGAGGCAACTCGGTGGAGCCCTTTCTTTCCAGCAAGTGAGAGGGGAAGAAGAGTGTGGAGAAAGCCCTTCCCAAAATCTCTTTCACTACTTAGAAAGTAAGGGACAAAGGTCAGCATTTCCTGATAGTGAAAAACAAGTCGAGCGCCAACCCCCTGGATGTGTGTAGGACAAGTCATGTGATAACCCATCCAGTGGCATGCCAGAATCTAGTGCATGGACCAGGCTTTGTACCAACTGTGTGACCAAAGACAATGGCAGTAAGCCAGTGGCAAGTGAGTGACTGAATGAATGAATGAATGAATGAATGGATGGATGGATGGATGGATGGATGGATGGATGAATGAATGAGAATATGAACAGGAAAGTGTTTCCAAATGACAGCTATTCTTCCTACCCAAAAGTTACTAACTGCCCCTTTAACCATCCCAGAACTCAAAGAACAGGAATTGCCTGTGTACTGGCTGGTTTTGTTTCTGCTTGACACAAGCTGGAGTTATCACAGAGAAAGGAGCCTCAGTTGAGGAAATGCCTCCATGAGATCCAGCTGTAAGGCATTTTCTCAACTAGTGTCCAAGGGGAGAAGGCCCAGCCCATTGTGGGTGGTGCCATCCCTGGGCTGGTAGACCTGGATTCTAAAAGGAAGTACGCTGAGCAAGCCAGGGAAGCAAGCCAGTAAGTGACATCCCTCCATGGCCTCTGCATCAGCTCCTGCTTCCTGACCTGCTTGAGTTCCAGTCCTGACTTCCTTTGGTGATGAACAGCAATGTGGGCAGTGTAAGTTGAATAAACCCTTTCCTCCCCAACTTGCTTCTTGGTCATGATGCTTTGTGCAGGAATAGAAACCCTAAGTCAGCCTGTTTTCGTTCCCTAAACCAGTACAACAGCCCAACACTATAGTATGAGCAAGAAATCTACAGCTGCTGGAATCCCAAAGCTTGTCAACAAGCTGTTATTCTCATGAGAGCTAGAAAGCTTTCACTGTCTCTGTGGCTCACTCTCCACACAGCATCTCTGTCTCTGGTGTCTCGCCAGGATAGATAGGGTCCCCCAGGCTTACTGAGGAAAGGTATTGAGCTCTTGGGTCAAGGATAGAAAGCTCGAAGTGCCTTGCCAACCTGGAATGCCTCCACACCGTGCCCACAGCACCCCTCACTGGGCTTCCTCACAGAGTCCTCTCATAGCCAAGCCCATAGCACCACACCCATAGCTTCTCACAGAACTATGATCTGTACACCTCCTCACAGGGCACCCCACACACTCAGCCGCATCTCACAGTGTCACCCCACAGCATTGTCTTAGCAACTAGAATCAGAACACAAATCCCTGCTCAGCACAGGGCTCATACCTAGAGTCTCAGTACCCAGGAGACTGAGGCAGGAGAACACCATAGGCAACCTAGCTACACAGTGATACCATCTTAAAAAATAAGAAAGGGGGCTGGAGAGGTGGCTCAGTGGTTAGGAGCACTGACTGTTCTTCCAGAGGTCCTGAGTTCAAATCCCAGCAATGACATGGTGGCTCACAACCATCTATAATGAGATCCGATGTGATATTCTGGTGTGTCCGAAGACAGTGACAGTGTACTTATATATAATAAATAAATAAATCTTTTTTAAAAAAAAGAAGAAGAAAGGAAAGAAGGACAGACAAGGCTCCTACCTGATATTGCCAGCCCAATTCCCAGAACTATATGTGGGTTTTCATAACCACGCCCATCTCTTCTTACATGCTCACATAAATTTAGACCCTATCCAAAGGTCTATCTTGTGGCTAGAACCTGCCGGACAGATTCTTCTTATTTGGTTTCTGATTGAAACACCTCTAGCTAAAGGCTCTGCCGTAAGAAAGCACACTGACTTCACAGCCGCTCTGCTCCTGCCTCGCCAAACTTCTATATTGCCCCCGACTTTGTTGAAAGTATCCTGCCGACATCCCTGCTCATTCTTTTAAAACTGTGTGTAATTCAGCAGTTCAACATAGCTCTCACAGACTGACTCAGGACTGTGCAACACCATGCTAGCCTGAAAGAAATCGGGTGACGTTTTCACTTTGTAGCTAGCAGGACACAACGCTCTGTGCAGAATGAGGACTAGTAGGCTTAGTTGGGTCAGTGAAATCCTTTCTCTGGACTATCATCTGGAGTTCAGGAACCTGCCATTAGGAAACAGTTCACCTTCCAATTAGCAGTGCAGGAAATAGAGAAGTCTCAATTCAATCAGGGACGAATGGCCTCCAACAGTCAAACTGTTGCTGCCATGGACACGGAACAACAATCTATAGATAACGAAAATACTTAAGATGGCAGGGTGACAAAATTAGGTATGAGCAGACACTAAAGACAAAATGAGTGACTATTCCTGCTTTCTCTCTCTTGAACACATCAGTAGACTGGTTGTTACTGGCTTCCTGAGAAGTAAACAAGAACTACAAAGTAAACTCCCTTGGTCTGTTGCTTATTTGCCTTGGTCTAAAATGGAAAAGTAAACAAAATAACACCACAAATCTTTGCTGTTTGAAGTATGGCTAATAACTGGCTCTCAGCTACTTTAAACAAACTTGCAATCACTCCTTATGCAACAAGATCCCTAAATGACTTAAAATGTTTGGCTCACAAAGAGCACAGAACAGATGGAAGAGCAAAGTCTCTAATTATGAACAATAACTCCCTGATAAGATGTCTCAGCAGTGCCAATACTGACTAATATTGATTCAAGATATGAATTCAGATTTTGGCAAAAAAACAAAACAAAACAAAGGAGGAGGTCTCAACAGGTCCTCAATGTATCTCTGTTCACCACCAGAAAAAGAAAAAAAGAAGGAGGGGGAGGGGAGGGAAGAAGAATTTGTGAAATTAACTGTTACTGCTGATTATAAATAGAAAACCTAACTAGAAATGTCTTAAATAATACAGACATGTAATATCTCTTTAAGCATGAAGTCTGGAGACAGATGACAGAAACTCCGCACTGAACGCATGTTTGGGATTCTCATGAACACAGAAGGACTGAAAGAACTCCAAATACTGTATCCTCACTGACATCACCCAGATGGGGGGAAAAGGACAGCAAAACTGCTTCTTTGTTTATTTGTTTATTGATCATAATCCAGTTTCCTGTCAAGAAGGACTTTATTTTTTCTAGAAGCTGTCTCTTCCCTTTAGAGTTCAATGGCCAGAAGCAACTTTCATGGGGGTCCCTAAATCTCACAGGGATATAAGGTATTGTGGGTCATTACTGCCTAATACCAGTCACTACTTACCTGTGAAATGAGCCACAGTGTGTTTGAAAGCAGGAGATGACGCTATACTGAGCCTACCACTATATGTAGCACTCAGAAATCATTGGATGTTAAACCACAAGTGATGGATATTGCTGTTTGCCAACCTGCCTAGATCTAGAATTAACTAAAACCCCTGTAGAGGCAACTGCTGAGTTCTTGGACCTTCCACTGGCAGACAGCATTGTTGGCCGGCTGGACCACGGCCTATATGCCTACAAATTCTCTTTAGATAGGTAGATGGATGGATGAATGGATGGATGGATAGATAGGTAGATAGATGGATGGATAGATAGATAGATAGATAGATAGATAGAGAGAGAGAGAGAGAGAGAGAGATACTGACTGATTCATTCTATAAGTTTTATTCCTCTAGAGAACCCTGACTAATACACCAAACATATGTTGTGTGGGCACAGCTCTGATAAAGTATTTTCTACAGTCCTATTTAGCTTTAATGTGAGTTTTATAATAAACATCCAATTCACTATTAACATCCATCTTCCACATCATATGTAAAATGTCAGGCCAAATTCTAAGAATGTAGGAAAATAAAGCAAACTGCAGAGGCCAGGCTTGACTGCACTTTTATTTATATATTGCATTACCTCATATTCCTGTGGTTCTTATCCTGTTCTATACATCTGAGATAGTATTAGGAAAAAACTTCTGGCACTTTCTCTCCAAATAATCTCTCTCATACTAGATGAGTAGGTCAACGTCTTACCAGCATTCATATCTTTAAACTTCTGCTTGAGCTCCGTAGGGGTAAGACGATATTGATCAAGACCATCATTCCAGTAAATCCGGTCCAGGACTTGAAGGTCTCCTCCAATCAGCCAATCCCCTTGTTCCAGAACCATCTATCAGGAAGCAAAAGGAAATCTTTTGCTACAATAGAAATAAGAGCATCACTCTCATGCATGCTAAGCACAGCTTCTGAAAGCTGGTCTCCATCTTAAAGGCCGAGCTAGGCTTATGAACACCACAGGAATTAATGATGCTGAAGAAATAGAATGTTGTAATTTCTTAAAATACTTGTGACACAATATTTGGATGACTTTATGAAAAACAACCAAAAAAGGGAATGACTGTTACTTCCTCAGTTTTAAATAAAGCATTTTTTTTTCTCACTGTTACTAGACGCTGGTTGACAGTGATGTGCAACCTATGGGCATTCATCTTGTGTGTCTTCCAATTTCAAACATTTCACACTAATGCTCGCTGACAATCAAGGGTGTGAAAATCTGTCAAGCTCACTGACGAATTCACGCACAGTTCCTCACGTTCTATCTACCCTCACTCACCTTGCCCTGCATCTGGACGTCTGAGCCCACAGGGTCCACACTTGCAGGATGCGGCTGACGCCGCCTTCCCCACACTGTGTTAGTGCTTGACTGACTTCATTTCGTCTAAAGCTCAGAGTCTACTTAAAAACACCAAACAACTGACAGATATTTGCCTTCCGTGCTGACATGTCCACACTCAGTGGACAAGGGAAGCGCTCTGGGGAGATGAGGCATGTGTCTGACTTTCCACAAGAATACAGTGTTAGAGTAAAACCATCGAGCAGTCCTGGTGTGGTTCCCACTGCAGCCAGCCTTGAGTCTTCCCCGTGAGAACACAGCTACTATCCTCCCTACCAGCTGGACAGTGGAAGCAAATGCCTTTAACCTCAGTGCTCAGAAGGCAGAGGCAGGAGGATTTCTGTGAGTTCAAGGTCAGCCTGGTCTACAGGGTGAGTTCCAAAACAGCCAGGGCTACACAGAAAAACTCTGTCCAGAAAAGAAAAAACAATCAAACAAACAAAAAGCAACAATAAAAATCTTTCCTGACCACTAGACCACAAGAGAACACAGTAAGCATTTTAACTGTCTGTATTTTAACTGTGTGTCAACATTCTAACATACTGTATATACACACAGAGCTAAGCGCAGGTTTAGCATGCTAAGGGCTCTGGAGTTAATCCCCAGCATCAATGGTTGTAAAAGACTACAAAGAGTCACTGAATAAATATTTACATGAACCAGAATGACAAGACCATCTGCTCATTACACTCATCTAAGATCCAGTCTCAATTCTGCAAAAATTCACACAACCCAGAGACGCAATTAACACACAGGCAATGGCCACATTTCAACACAAACATGACTGTCAGATGAGTCAAGACCTTGATATAGGGGTGGTTCTTGCATGTTGTTCCCCACTGTCTGGCACAACGCTCCTCTTTCCGGTGCTCGAAAAATTCAGGATTCCGGAGGATAGCCACGCGGCGGCCCTCGTACACCAGAGCGAACGCTGTGCAGCCGTCCAGCCTCTCCTTGTCCTCCTGCGTCGCTGTCAGGACTATAGGCACTGATAAGTTGATGACGCCTCCTGCAGGACACACACGGGCACAGTTCATTCACTGGGCCTCAGCATAGTCACCCTGTCTTCCCAGACACAAGTCAAAGAACAAGTTTCCTAAAAGAACCAGAGTCGGTGACGGGGCTCAACAGTTAAGGACACTTGCCACCAAACCAGGCAGAGTTGGTTCCCTGGAACCCAGATGGTAGAAGGGATGAACTGACAGTCACGATTGTCTTCTGTCCTCACATGTGTCTGGGGCATGAAAGACGACAGATGCCCGCAAGGGAACATATACACACAGCTAATTATTAATTGTGCAATGTAAAAAATGTTAAAGAACCACTGTACTGTCACCGAGTGCCCAACACAGAATAATCAGAAGAGCAACTAATTTATTCGGGAAGTTAAAAAAGAGAGAAGAAAATGAGAAAAAAAGGTGAAAAGGAAGAAGTGAGGGAGAAAGGAGGAGGGAGAAGGAGATGGGAGGAAGGAAGGGGAAGAGAGAGGAGGAAATGGGAGAGAAAGGAAGTAGGGATGGGGAAGAAGGAAGAACAAAAGAAAACAACACAGCGGGGTAATATATAATGGTACAGGCCTTTAATCCCAGCACTGGGAAGGCAGAGACAGGTGGATCTTTGTGAGTTCAAGGGCATCCTAGTCCACAGAGTGGAGGCCAGCCAGGGCTAGCTGCATTAAGAAATGCTGTCAAAAAAACACCAACAAAAAGAACCAACATTATCTCATATATAATTCTTATAAGTCATCCAACTGTGCCTGAGAAAAAAAATTATACAGAATTATAAAAGTAAAAGAAACAGTTTACAGAGGAAGCATCAGGTGGCTGTCACTATCAAAAATAATCTGTACATTCCATTAAATGAATCAGACCAGGAACTCTATTTTTGACCTTTCTAGGAAAATTTTAATCTTTATTGAAAAGATTTTAATAACTATTTGTATCCCTGACAAAGATATCTACTTACTTAGTGTGTGCGTTGTGTGCATGTGAGTAGGTGTATGCTCAGGCCAGGGGGGATGCTGTGTGTTGTCCTCTATTGCTCTCCACCGTGTTCCCTTGAGACAAAGGCTCTCATTAAACTGGCATTTCAGGAAGGCTGACTGGCCACCAGGCTCCCAGGATCTGCCTCTTTCTACTCCTCAGTACTGGGGTCACGGGTACACATGGCCACGCCCAACTTTTACAAAGGTGCTAGCAACCTGGACTCTTACCCATGAAGCCACTTCCCACCCCATTTTTAATTGCATTCTTAATTCAATCAGAATCAAACCAATGTCAGCTGTCACTGGCCAAGAAACAAAAGCAGTCATCAGTGGCTCCAATTAATCTAAAGTGTGTTACCAGTGAGCCCAAGGCACGAGCTCTGTTCTCAGCCTATGATCTCTGATGCTGCCTCTGTTTTGCTTTGCTTCCTGGAAGTCCTGGAACTGGCTATATAGGTAAGGTTGGCTTTGAACTCATAGAGATCTACTTTTCTTGGCCTGTGCTAGGATTAAAGGTATCTGGTATGCCACCATGTTCAACTGTTAAATTCCTATTTGAATTTATACATTTAAGTAATTGTGCTGTGTAAAAGAAAGTCATGGACAAAAAAAATATTTGGACAAAATTTGTCAGCTGTGAATGGATCTGTACGCACTCTTGAAATTAGTAGAAATTATGAATTAAGATGAGCACGTAATAAGCCAATGTGCACTAAATTCCAAGCTGGGTCAAACAGCTAACTCCAAGGAGGACAATCAAAATATAATGCTTAATTTTTACAGAAAACAAACACACAAACAAAACAGCCCAAGAGTCCGTGGGTTTCGGAGAGGAATAGCTCAGGATGTGCGCCCTGAAGGCGGCAGCTCGCCACCGTGGGTAGGCTGGCATGGTTCAAGGAAACAATGTGCTTTTATGATTCACTTTCTAAACTGATCGACAACTGTCCTCCCCCATCCCCAATGAGTAACAATCACAGGAAGGGAAAGTGGAAACGAGATCCCATGGTTCACTTAAAATATTCAGAGCCAAAACAGCTTAGTCTTCATGACTACTCTCTTGAGAGACACCATGACTACCTTCATGAAACATGACAAATCCCAGGAAGAATGCCATGCTGTCTCCCCACACAACTCAACTTTAGATGTGGACTACCTTACCATCCAGAAGACAGTCAAAGTGAAGGCACTGCAAGTATTCCCTCTCTCTCATGAAGCCGTTCAGAGGAGTTGCCCAACCTTCTGCCAAAACTTGCACCCATTGCATATCCACCTAGTAAATTAGACAGTAAATAAAAAAATAAAATAAAAACTTATTTCCAGTATTTATGAACCCAAGCAGTAAAAAAATGACACTTTTAATTCTGAAAGAAATAGAAACAGACATTTCAGTAATGGTCGTGGGTCCTGCAAATCAAAGAAAAAATCAGAACAAGCTTATCTTCTAGTGTATCTATAACACATCACCTGAGACACGCTTTTACCAGTGACAGCCTCGCCTAAGCCAGTGGATCTCAAACGTCAACGTGTATCAGACAACTTCCAAAAGGAATGTTAAACTATAGATTGCTAGATGGGTTTGGGGGTGCAAACTTGGGAGAGGCAGGAGGCCAACCTCAGTGACTTCAAGAGCAGCCTGCTGAGTACAACCAGTCTCCAGTCAGTCAGGCTATATGGTAAGAGCCTATCTCAAAGCAAACAAACAAATACAGATTGCATCACATTTAATTTCCACGGCAATGGAAATTTTACAATTCTGCCAAGTTCCCAGAACTGCAGGTAGTGAAGATCTAGATAGTTGATGATAGTCATTATCCTAAATCAAAAGCTACTTTAAACAAAATGCTTACCAAAAAGTCTCTTCCCCCATACCTTAATCTTGCAAAGATCATTATTGCTTTAGCCTAAGGACCTGTGGTACATCCCCTGAGAACACTAAAGAACCTGTGAACTGAGTACATCATTCAGCAATGGATCCCAAATGAGAGGAGGGCGAGTGCATGGCCAATGGTGTGCAATGAAATGGAGTCTCACATTTAATCCCAAATCATGATGACCAGTGTGTGCAAGGAGACACAAGGGGTTACACAGCCTTGATTCATAGGAGAAACTCTGTGTGGAGACTATTTTTCCACTTTCAAGATTTTCTTTCTTAGTTTTCCTAAGCCCCTGACAGTGGTTATTGCTTGTCTCAACTACAGCAGACATCTGTCAGGAGCTACACGCCTGTATCCCTGCAAATGCCGGATGTTGAAGCCTTAGCCTTCAATGACCAAACAGGACTTGTGAGGAAGCACAGACAGGCCGCATGTCTTGTGGGTACTGTAAATGGAACAGATTTGCAAACTCCTGCACTGATATGTCTCTCTTTCCCTCTCTGTACAAACTCTAGAACAGCTCTGTTTCACACTGTCTCTTCCTGACACTCATCATCTGAGACCCAACCACACAAAACCCATCAAGACCATCCTATCAAAGATCTGAACACCATGTAGGAGTCTCTGTCCAGGCTAAGTTCAGTTCTTCATCCTCAATACGGAGGGGTAACACTTTCTCAAATGTTCTAGAATCTTGTTACTATGAAAGAAAGGCTGAAGAAAAAGCCAGCTGCTACTCCAGACTCTTATTCCTTACCTTTTTGGGGTTTCCCTTGTTTTTCTTTTATATTTGTTTTTAAAACATGTAGACATTATACAACTTAGAGTTTCCTAAGACTTGAGACTAAGTCGCAGTTTCTGCTCTCATGCTGCCTGGTTTAACCCAGCAGTTGTGAATTGGAAAAGGCACCTAATGATACCATTCGGCAGAGCTGTACAACAGAACCATTCCTAACGTGTCCATTTTTCTTAATATAAGGGAGAGTCAAGTGTTGAACAGGAAATTGAGAAACATGTTTAAAAGAGTAAAAGTTCATTTTAATTACTATGAATTAGCATTTCTTAATGCTTTAGAAACAGTCCTTTCTCATATGCCCCAAAATCTCACATAATCTTTGTCCTTTGATATTTCAAAATAAACAACTGTGACTAAAAGCAAATCAAAGTCATGGCAATGTGGGTCTATTGTACCCCATTAAACACATTGCCCATCCTTAGGAACTGTGATATGTACCACAACACCCTGACCCTGCTACTGCTACGCTGGTTTCAAACACACCATTACGCCCCACATTCATCATGCTCACAGCTCTGCAGAAGGCTGCATCGCTTGCTTTGAAAAGCAGCAGAGAACTTACTTTATTGATTTTCAGTGCTGGTAAGGCTTCTGCATCAGTTTTGGCCAAGTGAAGTTTATTCTCTGGCACATACAGCTCTTTCACTTCGTAGGAGGCATCCACAGGGACTATGTCCTTCACAACAAGAGGGCAATTAGACATGTCATCCAACAATGCAGGTATCCTTAAGAGACCAAGAAAAATCAGCATTTCTAATGGAAAAGGGGGCTCTAGGGCCATGCGCCCTCTTCCACTTCCCGAACAGTAACTGGTCTACTCCCAAGTACCCACACTCAAGAAGTCAGCACCATGCTCCATTATCTAGTGGGAAAGAATAAAGTCCTACTGTCAGAACATACAACTGTAAATATAGCTACCCTCAGATACAATACAACAAAGAATTCAAACACAAAACAACCATATAACACATTATCTTATCCCATGTTCCATGTGTACCTTTATCCTTAGTGTCACTAAAACACCATTTTATTCATAAAGTTGATATCCCAGAATGTGTCAAATTCCTCTCACAATCACTGAAAACTAGTACTTTCTAACCCAACATAAAATAGTCTGGACTTAAGTTTTAAATACCCACATATGACACTGAGACAGACTTTCTTCCTGTTTATCCTCCATGAACTGTGCATGTAAGCACAGAGCAGAGCAAAGTGTTTGCAGGTACATAGAATTGTGTGCACAATATAACATAACCTCTTAGACTGCTACTAGATCTTTACATGGCTTGCTCCCAACACATTACTATAAAGAATTCTACAGAGGTAGAATTATTTTTAACTTCTTTAACTCTTTTTAATATCAAGTCTGTCAGCTAATGGTGGACTGGTCTATGACAGCAATGCCACAAGGAACTGTAGCCTAGTGACTCTAAAGCCACAGAACTGCCTCACAACACATTTCTCAAAAGATGACTCATCTAAGGGATGAGCTCAAAGTGGTACCTGACATCATAATAATAATAATAATAATAATAATAATAATAATAATAATAATAATAATAATAATAATAATGGTGAACCTCTGAAAGGGAATGTTCTGGTTTCTTAACAACTCAGTTGTATCACATGTTTTTCTGGAAGCTGCCTTGTGAGAGGGCATGTGGTGTGCTAAAAACAGACACTTGAGAGGGCACAGAACGGTTAGAAAGAACATAAAGGGAACCCCACAGTGAGAGAATGTTCTTCCATTGCTACATCTTACAACACTTTGCTTATCTTTGTTGGTCTTCAATAGTCTTCATTGGTTTTCCCTTCATAGAGAGAACACACCAAAGAACTGGTATTCTGGCTGATTCTGGCCACTTCTACTGACTCTTGTCAATTTGGTGGAGCCTTGCTGTTTCTGCTGGATCATGCAACTGCTACTGATTCCTACTGATTCGTGGCTGGTGTTTGCTATTGAACTGAACTGCTGGGATCATGACAACAAAGAGTGGAATTGCCCAGAGGAACTATTTCCACACAGGTTCACAACACCCATTTCATATCAACTTTCTTTTTCTCCTACATACAACCCTCCCTGTACCCAGGGATGGGAAATGGGGGCTGGAAGCCCTGAGTTTGTATGGTAAATAATGACCCCATGACCAGCAGAACTACTTTACTTGGGATGATTCAAGGCTTACATAATTTTGGGGATAGGTGTCAGAATATCTAGGATGGACAAAGGCTGAAGGCTTACAGTACTGAAAAGCCTTATTAGCACAAGGAAGCAGTCCAGGAATCTCAGGTGCTAGTGGAATGAATTCTTATCAGGAGAAAGTTGAACCTGTAGTCTGAACAAAAGCTATGTGGCATTCTGCAGGTAGAGATTGAGAGGGGTAGCTGAACAAGGTCAGAAAGGAGGACTTTCTGCAAATGAAGAAAGTCCTCCATACTCCACTGAGCTCAGAAGGCTATCTGGGCACCACTGCCCTTAATCAGCAGGGCAAGTAAAAATAATGAGGAGGAAGAGGAGGAAGAGAAGGAGGAGGAGGAGGAAAGGGAAGAAAGGAAGATAAAAAGAGAAAGAAAAGGAAGAAAGAAAGAAAGAAGGAAAGAAAGAAAGAATGAAAGAAAAAGAAAGAAAGAAAAAGAAAGAAAAGAAAAGAAATTGTTATTCACCTATCTATGCCAAAAGAGCACATGAAGACAGGGTGTACCTATTAAAGTCATTCCTATGATGAGTGAGAATCTAGACAGTAATTGTGGCTTACAGCACTATTTTCTCAGACATTCTGCTCCCACAATAGCACAACAGAGAGAAACACAGTTCAGTTCAATCAGGTGACAAAACCTGACCTCTCCTACGGTTATATTCAAGGAGGCCCCTGACCTTCTCACAATAAACCCAAGAGTAGGAAAGACTACACATACAGGAAAAAAAATAACAAAATCAAAAACCACAGCCAGCTAAAACAGCCAGCTCAGCCCACAGCACCAGTACTAGAAAACAACAGCACTTCTCGGAGCCTCCTGTCCCTGGAGCACCCCACTAATCAAGGAGGAAAGCGGGGAGCACCATGTGAGGCACAAACTGCCAGCTACTCCGCTTAGACCTCCCAGACCATCCATATTGTCTGTAGACAATTATCATTAGTATTTGCTGAGGAGAAATACTATAGCAAGTCATTAAAAGAAAAATGTGAACCAAGGAAGCCCAGCTCCTTCAGCTGCCTCTAGTCTGACTTGGTGGATTTCACACGCAACCATATGCTCATAAGGTGAGCTACTTCCCCACATAAATAAACCCAAAACAAACTGCGTGTGTGTCAGCATTCAGGGGCGAGGAGAAGCTTCAGGTCAGCAGTTTATATGG
This sequence comes from Micromys minutus, assembly GCF_963924665.1. Classification (NCBI taxonomy): domain Eukaryota; kingdom Metazoa; phylum Chordata; class Mammalia; order Rodentia; family Muridae; genus Micromys; species Micromys minutus. Next base: position 63,898,816 of record NC_137973.1, on the reverse strand, counting down.
GGACTGCTCTTCATGGACTTCAGTGAGAAAAGAGTGGTTGGCAGAAGTAGGAATGAGCACCCCAAATCCTCTGTCATTCGCCTATGGCTCTGTCTAACTGTTCTCTGCCATGGGCACACTGCAGGGTGCGTGGCCCTGTCAGCATTCTCTACCAAGCCTGTGAAAGTCCAGAAACCCCTGTCCCTGAGGGACAGGACCCACCTCAATCAGATGAGTACACTCCACACGTTCAGTTAGATACACGAGTCCCCGAAGTCACATTAAGCCATACATATTCTTGGCAGCTGCAGCATAAAGAACCAAAAATCCTCTACTCAGGGAAATAAATGCTGAAAGTATCAATTACATAAAAGGTGGGGTACTCATTAGGCTTCTGTAAGGACAACTACAGTAAGGTTCACAGAAAGGACACATAAGTCAGTGAACTATTCACAAAGTTTAAGGGACACATCTTCAAGCCAAAAGGAGACGGGGTTGGGGGTGTAGCAGGAAACTATAGGTCAGTTACTCCTGATGCTCTCACTGCTACTGTAGTGAGAGAAGAAAAGAAAGCTAAGAACATTTTCTTACCTAGGAATCTGCAATCTGTGCTCCAATTCTAAATACACAGCTTTGAGCGGGCCTCCTCCCCTCCAGGCCTGGTCCCTCTGCTGAGGCGCGCACTCCCCAGGGCTGACAGAAGAATGAAGAGGCATGGTGTCTGAACTGAGAGGCTAACCTCTACAGGGATACACACATTTCCTAAAGGCTTCACATGGACTTGCTCGCTTGTCCTGACACACCCATCAAGGCAGGAGATACTACCACTGTCTGCCCCTCTGCAAATTCCCGCTATACGCCTTCCAGTGCACTCGGCACACCAGTAACAAATGAAGATGGTAATACTCCCTGAGCTTGCCACATGCTAGGGTCTAACCTTAGCTCCTCATGTCAGTCCATTAGCTCACAAAACTCACACTAACCTAAGGCAGGTACTAATGACCATTACTAATCAAGAAATGAGAACAGAAACAGTCATTTCTCCAAGTCCATAAAAAAAATCAAATGGAACTCCAACTCCAGAAATATACCTTAGTTTTCCCCATTAAAAACTAAGCTATGAAACCTTACCAAATACCGTGTTATAATTTACCTTCTAAAATAAATTCTGTTAAACATTTATAATTCTAAGGGTTTGATTCTAAGGGTTTCTAGTTAGTGTAAGATCTTTCAGTGCACTGATAATGTTCTTGACAAAAAAGACAGTCAGCACTTCTGCTTGCCTGGGAAAGAAAGTTCTATTGATGAGATGCGGACATCAGTAAAGCCACTTCTTCAAGTCCTCTTGCAGCATACGGAGAGCTGCCCTCACTTCCGTCCCTCACAGCCCTTAGCACTGTAAAGAACAGAGTACCATGTGGGGATAAACGCCATGGGGTGTCCACAAAGCCAGTCTCAGCCCTACCTTGGGAACAGCCAAGCTTCCAAGTTGCTTGCTTTGCCCTTTCTTTGCTGTGTTAACAGTGGAAGGGGTAGGAAGGGTACTTTGTGGTGGGGGGAATGGAATTCTCCCCTTCTCCCACATTTATTGGTAGGTAACTGTAGACAATCTAGAGAGGTCAAAAGAAAGGCACTCGGTAGATCAGCCTTCTCAACTCCATCTAATACAACAATGTCTTTTCATTTCTAGCTCTCGTTTCTTCTGCCAGCATCCCAAGATGCACCTCCCAAAAACCAATGATTCACGGGAGCATGACCAGCCCACTGCAATGTTCCAAGCACATGGCTGAAGGTGTTGGAGCAGTACTCTTTCCTCAAACAGGAGCAAGCCATCCTCAGGAACACAACACAGGGGATGTCCACCGCTATCTGACTCTGCTTGTCCTGAACAGAGCAAGTTCTTGCAAAGAAGCCAGTGTTTCTACAAACAAAAGGCTCCCCCTGACCAGGCCACATCAGCCCACAAATACACGTGATCTGTGGGAAAAGCTGAGTGTCTTCAAGGTGACTATTATGAGGCAGAGGTGACACAAGTGAGCCCAAACGCTGTCGGGAAGGAATTTGTTCACAAACAGTATGCTTCAGTAAATATGCAAATTTAGTCACATGCTGGTTTCAAGTATCAACATGGAGGATGCAACCACGTTCTCAAGATCAAGGAGGAAAGTATTTTATTTTTTCAGTCAGAGTAATTTTTCATCACATGCATTCAACAAAATTCTTCCCTTTGCAGATTCGTATCTAACAACCTTTTAAATGAATTTTGGCCTTCCAATGTGATACGTGTTTCTTCCAGTGGATAAGCAATGCTAAATAAAAGATCAGGAGTTTGCTTCCGTTTCCCTCTGAAGAGGCAAAGCTAATGTTTGTGGAACTAGCACAAACAGCATGAATCCAGGGGGATGACTCAAGGGGAACAGTAAGCACCTGCTCGGCGGAGGTGAGCTCCATGAAGATTCTGTGTAGAGATGAGGCAACTACTTCACAGAAATACAAAGGGAGCCTTAAAAACGCAGACACGGGGCCGCAGAGGTGTCTCGGTGGCTAAGAGCACTGGCTGCTCTTCCAGAGGATCTGGATTCAATTCCCAGCATCCACATGGCAGCGCACAGCCATCTGTTAACTCCAGTTTCAGGGGATCCAATGCCGCCTTCTGGTCTCTGCAGGCACGAGGCACACACATGGTGCACAGACATAGTTGCAGACAAAACACCCATACACATTTTTTTTTTTATTTTAAATGCAGACACAGCCAGTTTCTACCACGTTCTAATCCAAACCTCAGTCTCCAATACCAGCACTAAATGCCCAAGAGGGCTGATGCCAGCACAAAGTGAGAGTGGCTACCTAAGGAGCAGAATGCAGAGTCCCTGACACGTGGATTGTTTTATCTGGGATTCCTCAGGATTTTCACTGACTCACCTAGCTATCAGAAACACTGTGGCATTGTTATCATTCATATAATCCACTTTATTTAAGCAAATTCCCTTTCAAACAAAAAAACAGATCACTAGCCAGGCCAGAGAAAGTCCATACCTAGACACCTTATCCATCTAAGAGGCTCCCATGTGCCAGTGTGCGATAACAGGAACTCAGCCGCCCAAGTGCCCCAAGCAGAGCTCAGTGAACAGTTCTCACGTTACCCGTGGAGGGCTGTGCTTCATACCTCCAAGCACAGAAATATTAGATGCTATAAATTGCAAATACTTAATTTAAAAGGTGGATACCCTGCTTTTTTTTTTTTTTTTTTTTTTTTTTTTTTTTTTAATTGACTAAACACTAAGACTGACAGATGCTATGCCTACATCCTTCCTTGTTTGGGCAACTGTTTTCTGCTTGGAAACTGGTGAGCAGGACGCTCACTCATCACCTAAAACTGGCAATCCTGGTGCTGTCATTTGAATCTTCCTGTAGAAGCCTGGGTGTGTGAACAGACAGTGGTTCCACACTGTAAGGCTTTTTCTCTGTGTATCTGCGGCACTTTCTGCTGGTGCCGGATCTGCTCAACAGACTGAATGCTGGGGCTCGTTCACATTTCCATGCAACTATTAAGTTTCTATTATCTCAGCTACATGCATCCAAAGCATGAGCAAACGACATTCTGGCAACACTTTAAAACTGAGCTACAAAGTCTGGGTTTTATGTGCAGTATAAAATCCATTTAGAGCACTAACCCACCATTTTGTAAGAAGACAAACCTTTAAATAATTTATAGCACTAGTAAATCCAGAGTTCCTGGTAGATTTAAAAACAGCATTTAAAATATCACTTTAGATTAAAACCAGCGGCAAGAAGCCTACTTACTCCCTTGTGTTCTAACAGGCCACGTTAAAATGCAATACTAGCAGGCCATCTAGTGACCACTCAGGGGGTAGTAGAAAGAAAAGACAAAGCCCCGTGCTTGCTTGTCTTCTATATTCTTGAATGAATGAATCAAGTTAAGAAAACAAAGGACCTCCGATTAAAGGCTGAGGGGTATATTTTTATGTGACTTAATCGCACAACCAGACTGGAAGAGAAATTAGAATTGAAAGTGTTCACATAACAAAAGACCTCATAGCTATAATACTTTTCTTGAACATGCAAAATAAATATTTATCTTTCTTTGTGACTGTAAATTAAGAATACCAGTTAAAGCTGAGCGGTGGAGGCACACTCGGGAGGCACAGGCTGGAGGATCTCTGAGAGGTGGAGGCCGGCCTGGTCTTCAGAATGAGTTCCAGGACAGCCAGGGCCACACAGAAAAACCTTGTCTCAAAAAACTGAAAATAAACCTCTTCATTTCAGAAGAGTCTCCCCAATATAACAGATGAAAAGAATATATACCATCTGCCACTATTATTCCCATGGGCACAGCCTTCTCAAGCTCTTCCATTCTCTCAGAAGTCTCAGGTGGTGCTAGCTTCTTCTCTCTGCCTAACGCCACGGCAAATGGAAACCCATTGTATATTTGGTCTGTGTCCCCAGTTCCTAGCACAGAACTACAAGCTTTGAATCTCCTAAGTGAGAATGTCTTTCATATAGAGAAATTCATGGTTGATATCTCCTGGACAGTTTCAGGATTGGGTTTTGTCACCACAAGGATCACCTTGATTGCTGGTTAGAAACTTGCAGCCTCACGTGCCGGAAGCCTCTGTGAGTACCCCCTAAACAATGGGGTTCAAAGGCATCTGGACTGCTCTACATGCAGAGGTGCTAAAAGAGAGAGCCGAAAGAAGGCATGGACATTTGCTTCACTATGCCCCACACTACCCTATACATCCCACCCATGAAGCTCTTCCTGAATTGATAATAAACCAGCAACAATCAATACTTTCCTGTGTCATTCTGACCAATCACAGAGCCAAAAAAGAGACACCCTGAGTGACAGAAACAGCTGGGCAGAAGAGTGGGTGACCTAGACAACTGCACTCATGACTCATAACTGGGTCCTTAACCTGTGAACTAAACTCCAGAAAGAATCAAAACTGACTTGAACCCTTGGGAGACTCCAATGACCACAGGTAGGAGCACTGGCTGTGAGGAAAAACAAACAAAACCCTTAGAACTGAGCCTGAGGCAGAGGTAAATTTTCCTTAGTTTATTTCAGAAATGAAGTTGCCATTATAATCAGCATTTTATCAGGACCCCAACACAGAAGGAGTTCGCGCACAAGCCCATCTGCCCGCCTTGGACTAGATGCCATCCATGTTAAGTATCCTTGCAGCCTAAGAAAACTGTGTGGAACCAGTTTTTAAAGTCTCCTCGCTTGGCCTTTCCAACTCCCTGCCTCACCGCAGGCTGTGGTGGTCAACATCTTTAATCCCAGTACTCAGAAGGCAGAGGCAAGCAGGTCTCTTCAACGTCGAGGCCAACCTAGTGTGCACAGCAAACTCAGGGACAGCTACGAAGACCTTATCTTAAAAAAAGTAATAAAAAAATAAATAAATAACAAAACTCACAGGGACATCTGTCAGTGGTTAATAATGCTTGCTGCTCTTTTAGAGGACCCAAGTTCAATTCCCAACATCTATGCTGGGCAGTGCACACACACATGTGCACACACTCATGCACACGCACACAAACTTTTAAACAAAAATAGCCTACAAAAGCCTTATGTTCCATTATGTAGAACATTTCACATCATCTAGATTCAAACTTGAGAAGTTTCTTTCTCTGCATGAGTTTATTTCTTTCCCAAGCCAGGAAGTATTATACTTGATTTTTCTCTAAAAGTACTCAGTCTGTAAGATCAATAAACTCCCACCTGCACTCAGAAATCAACTATGAAGGAACGTGAAAGGGAATCGGATGAATGATTCGTACCTCAGCAGCAAACTAAAACGGGAGTAATATGGAATGTAGAAATGATGGTCCACTAGAAAGACCTAAGTGTGGGCTGCAGAATCCACCCTGGGACAATGTGGAGCCCACCTGACCCAACTCTTCTGAGATTACATCACAGACCTGACTCTGCTCTCCTCAGTAAAATGGTGTTTTAGTGGGTCCTCGGGGTGCTGAGCCTGTGTGAACTGGCTCTGCTCGGGGGTCACCGCTGCAGTCCGCCAGCTCGGCCCTTGCACCCTCTGTCTATTTGAGCTCCCGCCATGTGCTCCCCTAAGCACCTGTAGAAAATCTCACAAACCTCTCTGCAGCGACACTGAAGGTGAATTGCATGTGTTATACCTGGCTGGGTAGACAGACAGGGTGTGCACTATACCAAAGCCACGGAAAAGCAGTGTGCATCCCAGCATGAATTGTGACCCGCCAGCCTCTCCATGTGCCCTGAGGCTGATTTGAGATTCAACTTGACTAGGAAGCAAAGAGAATTCATGTTGGAACAGATGTCCTTTTGTCCGTGTGTATCTTCCTCCGACTGTAATTTTAAATTCTGCATCGTGACACAAAGGAAGAAACATAAACTAATTTACACATGGTCATCCTGTCTACACACTATAAACTAAGGAAGAGTGGCGAAGAGCAAACACTGGCTGAGTGGTCCATAAAGCAACTGGCTGGCTGCCGCATCTCAGCGTGTGCTGCAGTGTGTGCCCATGTGGTGCTGAGCAGTGCTCCAGTTAAGGAGACTCCCCGCGCTCAGCAGAGCGGTGCTCCGAGCTGTCAGGGAAATCATCCGCTTAGGAAAGGGCACAACTGAGATGATTTTTCCCCAAACAAGGCTCATGCCAAGAAAGCGTGATTATAGTAAAAGGGCACTTGGATATCTTCTCTGGGATCACACTATGTTATGATTAAAAAAAAAATCTTCATGAGAAAACTTCTGTTCTAAACCCATACAAGCAGGTCACTTTCCAGACACAGACTAATGAAAAGTTTGGAGGGCAATGAGAAGACTCCTCAAAATAAAGACAGAGATACATAAAAAGTCACTCTGAGGTCTCCAGATGCATAGCTCAGCACAGCCATTAGCAATCTCGCAATTTCTGTGAAGTACTTCCAAGATATTGTGTGGGTGAAATGAGACAGCATATGGAAAGAACTGAGCACAAAGATCTCTTATGAGGATGCCACAGAAACTGGGAGGTGGGGAGGGAAGCTCAGTGGTTAAGAGCACCAGCTGCTCTTCCAAAGCACCTGGCTTTGACTCCTAGCACCCAGTCTTAGCTGTTAATGGCAGCTAACAACTGTCTGTAACTCTTGTTCTGGGGGATTCTAGCATCCAAGAGCATTGCACATATATGGTGTAGGTCTGTGTGTAAGCAAAACATAAAATGTAACCATACACATAAAATAAAAATAAGCAACTCTTTAGTTTAAAAATATACAAAAAAGAAAGTATCAAAAGATAAGCTAAGAGAGAAAATGAGCCACTGACCCTGGAGGTCAGAAAAAAAGAAAAGAAAAAAAACACTTTCACAGACATAAATTACTACATGTGTGTCCTTTATAACACACAGCAGATGTCGGAGTCTGCTCTATGCTTCTGTGAGACATCAGGTGAAAGTGTCCAATCAGCACCATGTCTGGCAAGTATAATACACAATAAAAGGATAATTAGTAAACCTCCAATTAGGATGACAGAAATAGGAAGAAGGCTTGAACCAAGACTGCAGAGACTAAGGCAGGAAGAGAGGGAGGAGGAGCCGGGGGAAGTGCCTGCTCTGGTAGAATACAAGATGGCAGTTCATACAAAGGTGTGCCTCTCAGAACCAAACTATGAAGAATTCTCAACACAAACCACCTTAACTCTATGAACAAAAGACATACCCACACAATAATAATAATAATAATAATAATAATAATAGAATATATTTAATTAATTAAGAAAAACTATCAATAAAGAAAAAGGAAATACTTAGACTAAACTTCAGAGAGATGAGTCTATGAGTGACCTATCATAAAATAAAAGGCACAGAATAAAAGGTATGGTCACAAAATCACAGTGGCACTGACCCTGTCCTCTGAGCAGTGAGTGCATTAGTGGAAAACTTCACACGATTTACTTGGTATTTGGCTGAATGGTGTGGGGACTCTGTGCCATTCCTAGGCTGTGAAGACACTTAACTGCAGTATCTTCACAGAACAGACATTTAGGGAACAACATAAATCATCTTCCTCCTTGCATTAAAAGGGGCCTGGGGGTCAGCAGCAGAGGCATGAGGCTGATTTATGCAGGCAAAGCATGAACTCGGAAGAATGCTACTCTAGGTGAGGAAGAAGTCACAGAAAGGAAGACTCCGGAGCCCCAGCAGTGAGCAATCCACGCTGAGCCTAACAATCCCCGTAAGTGGGTGGCACTCACGGTGTCTGTGGACCACACAGGAGTACCTGTGCAGTTGCCTAGAATTCTGTAAAACATTCAAGACCTGCTGGTTAGACATAAAAGATAAAAATGACAAAGTTACACTATATACAACTTTTTAACTTCCAGCTGACGAGATTCAAGTAAAACAACATAAGCTCAATGTAGACAAACATGAACACACCCCATACTGAGCAGGAGGAATAGAGCTGGCCCCGGAGAAGGCTGGTAATTACTAACTTCATTCAAGCCTCTCCACCAACCGCATGACAGATACATCGAGACATGTCCACAGCACAAGCACATCCAGCCTTTTAACATTCCCACCAAGTCCACCTATGAGAGCCATACAACCAAATGAGGCAGATAAAAGCAATAGTAATAAAAATCCCAGAAGAGTCTATGGTTTACTGAGGGTACTTTCATGTCGGGCCACACTCACAGCTACCCTGGACCACAGAGTAAACAAACCTGGCCTTCTCTTTTAAAATTAAAAGGGGGCTGGGGTAGCTTGGTGGTGCAGCTCCTTTAGGCAGAGTGATTGACTACCGTGCACAAAGCCCTGGGTTCAGTCCCAGGACCACATGACCCAGGCATGGTGGTGGTGCACACCTGTAAGTGAGGTGCTCAAGAGGCAGGGGAAAAAGGTTCAGGTCATCCTCAGTTCTGTAGACAGTAAAATGACAGCATCAACAACAGGTGAATCTTTCCTCCAGAGACAAACAAAGAGAAACAAGGAACTATTGTCTCAGCAGATTAAGGTGCGTGCCACCAAGCCTGGCCCAAGTTCAGTCCCCAGAACCCACACAAGTCAGAGAGCACCAAATACAGAAAACTGTCTTCCGACTCCGACAAGTGCTCCATGGCACACACCTACCCATACACACACACACAAAATAACAGTGAGTGAGTAAAGGTAATTAATTAAGAAAATACCTCAGCCTTTACTTGATGCAGGTATGAGGTAACTAAAGGGAGAGAACCACCCGCAGTCAACTGCCTAGGCCACCAAGGCTAGATCCAGAAATGACCTACCAGGAGTTCAGCCATCCATCGGGACTTTAAGTGGTGACTCAAACTGTCAAAGAACTGATTCACAGGACGGAGTGGGACTTGGGCAGCATGCCCGAATACACAGAGAACTTCAACAGACATGTACATGATAGAAAAAAAGGTCAGATGATGCCAAAATTGTTTTTTTTCTGGGGGGGGGGGTTAAGTGTTCCAGTTTTGGGGTTTGAGGATTGATAATTTGTTTTGTTGTTGTTCTGTGTTTTGTTTGCTTGTTTGTCTTTGTAACGAGTATGAGTGCTTTGCCCAGCACACATCCACCCTTAGAGACCAGAAGAGGGCACCAGATTCTCTGGCACTGGAGTGCCAGCCATGGACCTCTGTGTGGGTGCTGGAGATTAAACTCAGGATCTCTGGAAGTGTAGCCAGTGCTCTTAACCACTGGGTCAACTCTCCAGCCCCAATAATTATCACAGTTTAAAAACTCCTGGGCAAGGCATAGAAAAGCATGCCTTTAGTCCCAGGACTCAAGAGGCAGGCAGATGTCTGAGAGTCTAAGACAAGCTCGGCCTACATAGGGAACTTCCAGGACAGCCAGGACTGTAGAGAGACCCTGTCTCAAAATTTAAAGAAAAAAGAAAAAAGAAATCCTTCTATAAGCATGTCAACATAGTAGGTACAATAATGTAGAAGCTTAAAAATAGAAAAACTGAAATACTCAGAGCTAAACTATTAGCTGGAAGAGTAGGGTATCTGTGGAGCAGGGTCTCGCTGTTTGGCATCGAGTTGCAGTCCCTGCTGGAGAGGAGGTACCAATGCCACACATTAGAGAATCTGGCTAGAGTGCTGACTGCTCACTGGACACACACGCCGACCTCCCTGCAGCTGCATACACGGAAGCTACTGCATGTCAATTAAAGAAAGACATTGAAAACCATGTAACAGCCGCCAGTTTTCAACAGTCAATGTTGTGTGAGGCAGGATGGTGCATCTATCTACCTGTGACCACAACCCTGGGAAAGCAGAGGCAAGTTGGAGACCAGCCTGATCGACACAGTGAGTTCTAGGCCAGCCAGGGCTACATAGCAAAAGCCTGTCTTAGATAAATGAAGTAAGTGACTATGGAGGAACATCTGTACAAGACTGCAAGAAAGAAATTCCACCTGGCAAGACTACCTTTCAAAGACCAAGGGGAGGAAGAATGTTCAAAAGGAGCCTTTGGAACACTCTTCTCTGCCAACCAGGCGCACCATGAACCACTGAATCGCAGTTTCTAACACATTTCTTTGACCTGCAATGAGAACTCCCAAGGACGGAATCCTGGCTGATGAACCTCTACCTGGCTACTGGCTGGGTTTGTGCAAAGCTACAGTACTAGGGGTGTGATGACTATGTGGTTGGTAGACGACAAGGAATGACTGGTGGGACCACTCCAGCTTGGTGAGGGGGAGCTGAGGGCAGAGGAATACAGTAAAGCCCAGTAGCTTGTTTACAGAAAACCTAGAACCAGAAGATGACTGATCCCAGCCTGATCTGCAGAGCGAGTTCTAGGACAGCCAAGGCTACACAGAGAAACCCTGCCTCAAGGGGAAAAAAAAAATCTTATGCTAACTACCTGGACTATATAATATACTTTATAATACAGAAAACTTCAAAGGTGAAACATATATGTGTGCAGAGGACTGTGGGAGACACTGTAGATGAGAAGGAAATCTGGTCAGAACTTTGTACATAAGAAGGAATCCCAAACCCTGTCGCTCGGTTAGGACAGGACCGGATGACACATCCCCCCACCCCACCGGCTTCCCGAACAATTGAAGTGGCCAGCAAAGGTAGGAACACATGACAAGCAGATGGCACACTGTCATACCAAGTTCCATAACCCCCACAGTAGCTGGTCCTCTCCAGCTAAAGTGAACTACGGGACAATGGACTCAAAAAAGACGTAATGGGTAGTTTAGAGGAAAGAAAAACTACTTCTGAGTGTGAATAAAATCCAAGGGAACATATACCTCCTATTCGTCCCCAGTGCCTCCCATGCTTCCATATGCCCAGGAGCCAAGGAGAGATACTTAAAACCAGGAACCCTCTCTGCAGCACCTTAATCCAAAGTCTAGCGGGAAGTGTATCACCAAGTTGAGGCAGGTAGGTATCTGTCAAATACCTAAGGAAATTTAACAACCCTGTGTGCCTCAACATAGCCTAACATCAAGTCATACAGCAGAAAAATGTGATAAAATTAATGATAAAATACAAGATCCTATGACTCGTAACATTCCCGACATTTATACTAACCGGGGTATTTCATGTATTGTGTATGCCCCAAAAGACTAAAATAGTAGCATCCAGGAAGTTGCTGGCTTTTATAAAGAACTTGAAGTACATACTACTCAGTCAGGTCATTCTCAGAAGCCAAGTTATGCGGCAGTTTCCGTCTCTGCTCTCTTCCTCTTACCCGTTCCTGCAGAAGCTCCACAACTTGCTGGACACAGTCGTTGACGTCACAGGAATCCGTTTTCAGCACCAGCTCTGGAGCCTCTGGTTTCTCATACTCAGAATCGATCCCGGTGAAGCCTTTAGAGTCAGCAGACAACAGACAGAGGCAGAAATGTAAAATTCATTTTGTTTGTTCCAATCTGCACTGAACTTAAGGCTTACTTAGCGCTGCCCTCTCACGGCATTAAGGTACCCATGCCTTTCTTGGGAGAGTCCTGATTAAACTGTTTCTTCTTACACATATAATCAATTCTCATTACTCACAAATGTTCAATAAAGTCGTCATTGAACTGAACACTGGCTCACGTCTCCTTGGTGAAACGCAATGTCAGGTTCCCGACAGCCCGGGTATCATGTGCATTCCCATCTGAAGGCACCTTATTGAACACACTGGTTCACTCACCCTGACCTCACAGGCACAGCCCAGCTCAGCAGAAAGAACATATCTTGCTCTCAGATACTGCAGGGCAGAAAGACAGACGGCTCAGTGAGTAACGGGGCCTAACAACCTGAGTTCACTCCCAGGACCCGCACTGTGGAAGGCGAGAGTCAACTCCTACAGTTGTCCTCTGGCCTACACACTCATGCCTGATGAGAAATAACTGTTCTGTGGGATGGAAATGCTACACAGCATCCTCAACGTGGGGTCAATTTAAACATCACTGAGGAACTACATGAAAATGTACAATGGCCTAGCTGCATTCTTGCCCACCATCTTCAGTAACTCCAAGCAGGCGGCCTGTTCTGAGTCAAGGTGGCAGCTTAAGGGGTGAGAGTGATGGCCTCTTCGACGAGCTGAGCCCAGAGGCAGCAAGGTTGGGCATCAGCTTTGCCTGCAACACTAGACATCACCAGGGCAAACAGAATCTCCCTCGGCTGCTTACTCCCAGCCCCAAATGCAGAGGAGAGATGGACAGCAAATGTCCTCCTCCTCAATTTCCTTTTATCTTTCCTGAGCCAAAAACTGAATAGGCAAATCTAGAATTCAGAACCTCTGCAATGGTCCCAGGCTATTGGACCTTGTTGGGAACGCAAGCAGGTTAGCTGCATGAATCACCCCTTCAAACCGTTTACTGTATAGTCTACCGCCAGTGCTTTCTTAAGGCCAGGATGCCCCGTGTTTACAAATGCTAACAGAATTAACACAGTACCAAACAAACGGCAAAGATGGGCTCTACATTTCCTCTTTGAAGCCTAATGTGTCAGACACTGAAACTGAACAGTCCATGGAAGCTAAACATAGAATCAGAAGTCGGTAAATTTAAGAATCGTGGGCTGGAGAGATGGCTCGGCGGTTGAGAGCACTGACTGCTCTTCCAGAGGTCCTGAGTTCAATTCCCAGCAACCACATGGTGGCCCACAACCATCTGTAATGGGATCTGATGCCCTCTTCTGGTGTGTCTGAAGACAGACACAGTGTACTTATATATAATAAATAAATAATTCTTTAAAAAGAAAGAATCTTAGAGAGGTAATAAAGAGCCTTATCAAACACTATGACATAAAAACTGGACATTCTCCTTACATCAAGATCCTTACACTCCAGGCATTTTCCCAACAGATACGAGACATCATGCACTTCCATGGTGTAACAAAGCCAGGAGAGGTAGTGATGGCTGGTAACCTAATTCTAGACACCTAATTATATAAAGTGGGTTCTCAGCACAACCTCTCAAGGCCCCAGCTCTGTCGGCCAGCTTCGCTTTCTCACTCCCAATTTCTTAGGCAAGAGTTATCAGTTCTGGGGGCTGGAGAGACAGATCAGTGAAGAGCACAGAATGTTCTTGCTCTGCTCCCAGCACCCGTGTCAGTCAGTTCCAGTGGATCAAATGCCTCCATAGGCACCTGCACTGACATGCACTCGAGCACACTCGCACACACACACACACACACACACACACACACACACACACACGCACACACGCACACACGCACACACACACAAATAAAAATTAATTTAAAAGAAAGGCACATCAGTGGTATACACAAAAGCATGAAATATTTGGACAAAGGGATCTGTGAAGAAAATGTTTCTTGCCTTTTATTTCTCCCGCTCGTGCTTTCTTATAGAGCCCTTTGGCATCCCTCTGTTCGCAAACATGCAGAGGAGCATCGACAAAAACTTCAAAGAAGGGTAAGCTTGCACCCTCGTGAATCTGCCGAGCATTGTTGCGATCCTTCAGAGAGAGAGAAAGGAGACATTTGCAGAAACAGTAAGTGATCAGTAAAAAGTTAGCTGTCCTGATATCAAGAATGGATGAAAAGGACTCTGCACCTCAGTTTGTTTATATGTGTATATGTATTTACAAATATATGTGTTTGTGTGTGCGCATGCAAGTGTGTGTGTGTGTGTGTGTGTGTATGTGTAAGCTTGAAATAATACAGCCAATGGCTTCATCTCAAGAACTTTGCTATACCTCAGGGTGTTTTAATGGCAAGTTTTACCCAAACTAGATTTACTCAGAAAGATCAAAACACATAATTTTTCTAAGTTATTTGTATTTCAAGGAAATTTTTAAAAAGTTGAATTTAGCTTCAAAACACAGGCCAGTGTTTAAACGTCTTTTTAATGCTATAATCACTGTCAATAATAGAATGAGCACCTGATGGCGCAGAGGCTCCGTACCTGTGTGTAAGGCGATATAAAGCTTGTGATGCACACTAAGCCGGCATCTGCAAACAGCTTTGCCACCTCTGCTATGCGCCGAACATTCTCTTCCCTGTCCTCAGGACTGAAGCCAAGGTTCTTATTGAGACCCTGACGGATGTTGTCACCATCCAAAGTGTAGCATGGAATGCCATGGCAAACCAGGTACTCCTCCAGAGCCATGCTCACGGTTGTCTTCCCGGCTCCAGACAATCCTAGAGGGAACAGTCCAAATGAACTCCACGTGCAGTTAGGACCAAGAGTCGAAAGGACAAGTAATTACATTCCTTATTCTCAGCACCAGTGTGTCAGAAACATCTTACCCATTATTTCTTTCAGATTTACCTTTTATCTACTCAAAACATCTACAAGCATCTAGGGTTTCTTTATGGTTTGGGGGGTGGGGTCTAGATGTATTGTTCTTAAGCATCTCTTTGATAACCTAGAAATCACCAAAAAGCTTCAAAAATTATTAACCAACTTTAGTGTCAGGGTTGGGTAGGTATATTCACTTGGCCACATGCCACATTTTTATAGTCAAATGCCAAATTATATTTAACAATGAAAGGGAAAGGAAGGTGAAAGTGAACGTAAAGTTACCTCCATGTTCCAAGATTATGCCTCTATAGACCAAGATAAATCACGGGGGAGTCAATTCATAATATAATTATGCTGACCAGGAAACTCTAATTTCCATTCACTCCACTCTTATGACTAAGAAAAAGCAAATATTTATATGCAAACACTTCACTACCCTGGAGACTCTAATTACATTAAGAGTTAAGAGAACAAGAAGACACGAGATTAATGTAAAAGTCTAACATGCCAAGGACCTAGAACAAAATCATGGCAGTGCAGAGGGCCACCTGAAGAGACTGGAAAGTTATGTGGATCACAGAGGGCCAGCTGCTTTTACTCATTAGCAGACTGTTTCCCCAGAGACAGCTACAAACAGGTTAGCCTACCCTGCAAGCTCCTCTACACTGTGCCCTGCCACTGTCCCCTCAACACAAACTATCTAATGGCAGCCCCTTGCATCTGGGCTGGGTGAGGGGCTCTCTGTAGCCAAAAAAATATAGTGAGTGACATTGTACAGCCTTCTAGAGCTAAGCTAGATCTGTGACTTGGCCCTATTTGATGAACTTGGAGATGCCAGCTACAGAACACAGTGAAACCACTCTGTTCCAGTCCATCAGCTGAGCAGATACCTAGCAAAGACACCTAGCAAGGTCACTGCAGCCAAAGGACCTTGACTTCAACCAAGGGAGATTTGGGCAAAATCTGCCCAAGTTTCTCGAATTCTGCCTTTGCAGTGCTGAGTAACCAGAGGCGCTATTTTACTCCACTAGACCAAAGTTACAAAGATAACTGTGATCCAACCACAGCACAGGAGTGAAGACAGGAGGGTTCAACTACTTCTCCAGCTGCTTTTGTTTGCTTGTTTGTTTGTTTGTTTATTGTTGTTTGGTTGGTTTGGTTTGGTTTGGTTGTGTCTGAGTTTTGCCACGTATCCCAGGATGGCCTTGAACTTACTTTATAGCTCACACCAGCACCGAATGCTGAGAGAGCTTCCTGCGTCAGCCTGCTGGGTATGGAGACTAAAAGTGGAGATTACACTCAGCTTTAAATACTGTTTGAGAACCAAGTGCAGGCAAGAAAACAAAAAAAAAAAAAAAAAAGACATCTGAAATTCTAAGTTTTGTGTTCAAGATGGATAACCACAATTGTAGCAGAAGAGTCAGCTTACACAGTCTGACTACATACTAACTTAAAAAATAAACACTGCTGAAAAATGAGAGGCTGAAAGAAAAGGGCAGGGGAAAAAATCAATATGTAAAGCATGTAAGTTTCTACAAAGCTAAAGAAGGCAAAATGGCTGTGCCATCCTCCCCATCTAGTACTAATGACCACCAGGACCTCAGACTGTGACAGTAACTGCACACAGTTTCTGCACGCCAAACTCAGTACTTGTTGTCAGGAAGGACAGTGACTTCTAGACAACCCAGATGCCAAGAAAGGAGGGGACAGATGCTACCTGTTTCTCAGAATTCTGACTGGCTTACAGATCAAGAGTTTTGGATGACCTGTTACAATGGCTCTCAGAACTAATACCCACTCAACAGAAAAGCGTTTCCCAAGAAACATTATCTAAGTACAATCTTGTCAATTGAATGTCTCCAGAAAAAAAAAAAAAATGATCTAGCATCAGGACAGATCGTAGAGAAGCAACTAAATCCAAGAAAGAAATCTCTTTTAAATTTCGATTTGGTTTATGATGGCTGTGTAGGACTTGTGCCCATGTAAAGAACAGTATGACATCCTGGTATGGGGATGAACGCCCTCCCACTCTTATGCAGTGGTTTATGGAATTGGGGAGGAGGATCCCCTCCCCCTGCCACAATGATGAGGAAGACACCAGAAGAAAGCTTAAATGGAATGTGGACCTCAGTTTCCTAGAAAAATCCAAGCAATGCACTGTGCACCTCATGGGAATACTGAGAGCCACTTCTTACATAGAAGGGCACAGCTTATGCCTAGTTCCCCTACCTCACAGTTCCTGTCACTTCCTGTCCCTTTGGTGATCCTTTTGTGCCCACTGGCACCTAAGTACCCATGGCCCTGTTCCATTAGTCACCCACGGATGTCATCTTCTAGTCTTGTCATTGCTGTTGCTTTGATACGGTCTTGCTACAATGGTCCGGGCTGACCCTGAACTCACTTCTGCGATTCCAAGCCCACACCACCACACCCACTCACTGCTCTCTTGACCATACCTGTCAGCCAAACTGTGCAGCCACGGAAGCCACCTCTGGTCCCCACCACCTGACCTCTCTTATTCCTGCTGACATGGTGGGCTTGATAGGTGACATTAGTTGCTCTCTGCATCCCCTAGAAAAAAAGGAAAACGAGAAGCCTGGGTCATACAAGTCCTTTAAAAGGTCAACACATGCTCCTTGTAAACATATAATCAGTACTCCATATAAGATGCTAAATGCAGGAAAAGCTAAAAATCACTTTCTCTTTCTTCAATGCACTTCCATAATGTTAGTATCTTATATTTACAGCCAACTTAATCCTCACAGTAACCCAGTGACAACAGGTTCTCTTGTTATTGTAGTTTTATGGAAGGCGTTAAACTTGAGAGAAGAATCTGGAATTTCCAAGCACGTGTTTCTCAGACACGTATTTAGTCAGCCAGTCATTCAACCAGCAATTACTAAGGTCTGTCAAGGATGTCAAGTAAAGAAAGCTTCCCCCCTGCATGACCTTGTGTGTGTGTGTGTGTGTGTGTGTGTGTGTGTGTGTGTGTGTGTGTGTGTGTACTGGGAAGTCAACCACACCACATTAATAAGAAGACAGTAGTGGGGAAAGGGAGAGTGTAGAAGTTTCTACCTTCAGCAGAATGATAAAGACAGCAGCTCCTAAAGGCAGGGCTTCGAGGCTCACTCGCCTGCATGGGAATATGCAGTTTTCCCAACAGCACTGATAACTGAAAGAAACAGTCTTCCCTGTGTTGTGTATTCTCAGCACCTCTGTCAAAAATCAACTAACTGTGTGTGGCTTAATTCTAGACTCTCCTCTGCCCCTGTGGTTTAATGTGTGTCTGGATCAACAGAGCCTTATCACATTCCTAAAGTCAAGCAGAATGATATTTCCTGCTCCTCTCTCTTCTGCTAAGATAGCTTTGGTTATCTGAAACTATCTGAAGTCCTTTACCAGTTATCTGATTGCTTTTTCTAGTTCTGTGAGTAGAGGGTTACTGGATATTTTTTAATTGAGATAATGTTTTTATTTTTATTTTTTAGTAATTTCGTGCATGTGTATAGTGTATTTAGAGCATATCCACCTGTGGTGGTTTGAATAGGCTTGGCCTGTGGGGAGTGGCACTATTAGGAGGTGTGGCTGTGTTGGAGTAGGTGTGGCCTTCTTGGAGGAAGTCATGAGGGTGGGCTTTAAGGGCTCCTCCTACTCAGGTTCTGCCCAGTGTAGAAGAGAGCCTCCTCATGGCTGCCTTCAGGAAAAAAAAAAAGTCTTCTCCTGGCTGCCTTCAGATCACTATAAAATTCAGCTCATCCAGTACCAAGTTTGCCTGCCTGCTGCCATACTTCCCACCATGATGATAATGGACTGAACCTCTAAGACACCACCTTCAACTCCTCCCAACTACCACCACCCCATCTTCATGGCATCTTCATACCTATGTGTAAATGATACTTGGCTCTCGATCCCTCCCCACCTACCCTCCCACACACCCCTTCATCTGGTCCCTCTCTTCCCTCAGCTAACATCACCTCTGCTTTCCTTCTGCCTGGAATCCTCACTATTCCCTACCTCCCTTCAGATCTCCTCTCTCTTATGATCTGCTTTCTGGTTTTGTAAACTATGAATAAAGGTGCATACACAAGTATAAACACACACATACAAACAAATATGCTTATAATTTTAAATTTATGTGCGAGAGAAAATATACAGTATTTGTGTGAAGCTGGCTTGTTTTACTTAAGATAATGATTATCAATTTCATGCATTTTCTGCAAATGTAAGAATTAATATTTTTCTTATGGCTGTATAAGGCCCTATTATACATATGGACCACAGTCCTTCATTCATTTATCTGCTGATGAACATCTGGGATGGTTCCACTGTACACATCTGATTCACAGAGATTCATTCACCTGCCTCTGCCCCCAAGTTCTGGGATTAAAGGTGTGCTCATACAGACTATCAGATGCATAGCTGGCAAAGACTGTATTGTTCACTCCAATGATGTTTTCTTTGCTATTCAAAACCTTCTTTATTTTTTACATGTATTTACTTGTGTGTATGGGGGTGTGCACACATGACACAGTGCACACGTGGAAGACAAAAGACATGGTTCTCTTCTTCCACTGTGTGGGTTCCAGGATCAATAGAACTCAGGTCATCAGGCTTGGCACCAAATTCCTTTACCCAACCATTGAGCCATCTTGGCAGCCCACAGAATCTATAACCCAGTTTGTCAATTCTTGTGATCATTTTCTATGCCACCACAGTTAAGAAAACGCCTGTTTGTACCATATCTTGAAATGTCTTGTCTAAGTTTCCTCTAGCAGTATCAAAGTGCTAGGTCTTATATTAAGTTCTCTCTGATACCTTTTTAATTCACTTTTGTACAGGGTCAAAGAAAAATCCAGTTTTCCCAGAAATATTTGTCCAGGATATCTTTTTCTCCAATGTGTATTTTTGGGTTTTGTGAAAAGTTGGGTGCTGTGTCTGGGTTTATATCTGGGTCTCCTGATTCTATTCCACTCCTGTATGGATCTGTTCTTGTGTGGAGGGATATACTGTTACTATGGCTGCAGATCTGTTCTTGTGTCAGTGGATACATTGTTTCTATAGCTATGGATCAGTTCTTATGTCAGTGGATATATTGTTACTATGGCTACGAATCTATTCCTGGGTCAGTGGATATAGAGTTACTATGGCTGCAGATCTGTTATTGTGTCAGTGTGGCTCTGTAATATAATATGAGATCAGGTTTTGTGATACCTCCAACATTACTCTTTTCTCTAAGTATGACTTCAGCTAGTTCTGGACCCACTGAGCATCCCTGTGAATTTTATGGTTGTTTTCTCTAGTTCTGAGATTCTGATAAGGACAGTCCTAATTACTTATATTGCTTTCACTAATATAGCCATCTTCATGGTACTAATTCTGTCTATCCATGAGCAAGGGAGGTAGTCCACCTTCTAGTCTTCTTCAATGTCTTTCTTGAGTTTCATTGTTGAGGATTTACCACCTTCACTGGATTAACCCTACAGTTGTTTTGTTCTGTCTTAGGAAGCTTCAGTGAATGAGGATCTCCTCCTCCACCCCAACCACCCAACCACCCCACCCCTGATTCTTCAGTGAGGGCTTCCTTTGGAAGGTTTCTCTGTGTAGCCCAGACTGTCCTGGAACTCACTTTGTAGACCTGTCTGGCTTCAAAGTCTGAGATCCCCTTGCCACTGTCTCCAAAGTGCTAGAATTAAAGGTGTGCTTCATCATATCTAGCTACAAGTTCATTATTGATATATATATATATATATAAAGCGACTTTTGAATATTGATTTTGTATGCTGTGACTTTGACTTTGTTGAAAATACTTACCTGCTCTGTGTTCTCTGGTGAAGTTTTTAGGGTCTTTTAAGGATTGTGTGGTCTGCAAATAAAAGTAATTTGACTTCGTTCCTATTTATATCCTTTTTATTTTTCTTGGCTAAGTGCTCTAATTAATAAGATTTCAAGCAAAGTACTGGGTAAGACTACAGAGAGTGGGTACCTCTGTTCCATTCCAGATTTTACAGGAAATGTTCTTAGTTTTTCTCCACTCAGTAGAATGCTGTCCATAGGTTTATTGTGTGCTGTCTTTGTAATCCCTCTCTTCCTGATTTGAGGTTGTCTGTAATGAAGGCCTGCTGAGCGTAGTGAAAGGGCCTTTTCTGTACTGATTCAGAGGATCATGTGATTTAGGTTCTCAAGTCTATGTGCTGATTGCCCTTTCTGATTTGTATAAGAAGCTTCATTCCAAAGTGAAACCAATCTGGTCACTGTGTATGAATGTCTTCATATACTCTTCCACTTGATTTGGTAAGAATTTCACTTCTTTCATCTGCTCATCAGATAAATTAGTCCACAATTTTCTTCCTTGGTTATGTATAGGCATAATGATTTTGTTCACCAATATGAAGATTATCCTCATAGTACTCAAATGTTGATTTTTCTTTCCTACAGACATGGCATTGTAATGCATATGCTAAGAATCTCCTATCTCAAACCTGTGTAAACAATGTTCACCATTTATTCTGTCTTATCAATAAAAACTAGAAAAGCCAAAAAAAAAAGAAAGAAAGAAAAGAAAAACTAGGCAATGGAGAAAACACAGTGGGGCATTTGGGAGGAGAAAGGATTCTGGGAAAGAGTAGGGGAGGAGATTCTGCCATGAGAGTTCAGCTGGAGCTTAGAAGGCCCTAAGTACAAGTTTTATGGGAATTTTATATGGGAGGTAGCAAAATTAGGTTAGAGGATTAGAACACAATTATAATGCCTAGTTATTATACTTTAAGCTATAAATAAATCTTAAGTCTCTCTGTCATTATTTGAGAACTAGCTAGGTTTAAAACTGTTGCTGCCATATTAAGTTCCCGCTTACATTTATAATAATATTATTTGTTACAGGTAAGTTTTTTCTGAGCTTAGATTCCAGGTAACACAGGAGTCATAGAGTGACTGTGGCAGTGTCCCAGCCCCTTCTGTTTCAGAAACGGTTTGTGGAGTACTGGTTAGCTTAAAGATTCATCAGTAACTCTATCTAGACCTAGTCTTCGCTGGGAGGTTTTTTATTACTGCTTTAACTCACTGACTGTTAAGGAGCTGCTTAAGTTGTTTATATCTTCTTGATTAGCCATCAAAAATACCTATCAAGACCAATCTGACTATACCCATCAGTGTTTATAAAATTGTGAGCCCTAATGTGTAGTGCATACACACACACACACACACACACACACACACACACACACACATATATATATATATATATATATATATATATATATATATATATATAAACAAAAGCTGATACAGTAAACATAACAATAAGGCAAGCTTGGAATTTAGGCTGCAAAATCCTATAGTGGGGCTAGCTTAGGCGTGCAGACCACCTACAGGTACCAACCTGGAGACTGGGGGTGCAGGAACTTAATGGGTGCTAGGTTTTACTTGCAAGAGTTCAGTGTTAGGTTAGACTAAGTCCTAGTTCACTCCTTCTCCTTGTCCCAAGCAAATGGTATCTCTCTCCAAGCTGTGCTGCCTGAATTAAGAGAGTGTGTACAGCATATAAAATCATCCCTCTGCCTTACTACATTTATCTTTCCTTCATGCTATGATACCTCACGTGGCTTCTGTGGCTCTTGAAGGTTATTCTTTGTATGATGTTGTTAATCTTTTACCAGAGAACAAGCACTTGAAATTCTGCCTTCTTGCTAATGTCCACCAATAGCTACATTTCTTATCTTTATGAGACACTGTCTCATGGACACCAGACTATCTCTGAACTCACTAGGTAGCCAAGGATGGCCTTGAACTCCTGATACTCCACCTCCACCTCCCCAAAGCTGATATAATAGGCAAAAGCTAATTTCTTTTGAATTCACTCCTGGATTTTCTTTCAATTTTTATTTAGGTATATATGAGTGTATTTGAGTGTGCAAGGACCTGCAGGGACAAGAAGATGATGTTAGATCCAATGGGGCTGGAGTTACAGGCAGTTGTAACCCAGCCAACATGGGTGCTGGGAACCAAACCTGAGTCCCCTGGGAGAATTGAGCTCTTAAATAGCTAAGCCATCTCTCCAGGCTGAGGCTATATTTAAAGAATCAATTTCCATCCAGATCATCTATGTACTTTATTCCAGCTGCTCTGTTTATAAAAGTTCCTGAAGGTGAGGCTGTCTCCCCACTTTCCCTCTCATAATCACACACAGGAAAAGCATCTCCTGCCCAACTGACTTCACTACTCTTTGCCCTGAGGTATGAAACCTCCAGAGATCAAAGAACAATGTGACACTTCTTTTCATGAGCCTTCCACAAGAGCTACACCCTTCTTCCAATAACTTCACTAGTGGCTATACTTCCAATAAAATTATACTACATATACTAGTATATTACATTTTACTACATAATAACTACTTATGAAAATCTCTATGGGAAACTGGATGCATTTCTGAAGGAAACAAAGCTTGGCAGCTGTGCGTTTCAAGTCTGAAAGGTTCCAGACACAGATACCGGCCCTTCAGCCCCTCATGAAAAGCAGAGAACCTCTCTATCATGAGCTCCCATCAATGCTGCCCAGAAGGGAGCTAGGTGTCTTCTGGAAAGGAATGAAGAGGGTACTCCAAGGTAAATGTCCGAAATTCGCCAAACCTGTTTGACTTGCCCATTGTGTTTTGGGATGTTTCCAAGTCACTTTGCTTCTGGACAAGAAGAAACCTGTATCTAATGTGTTTTAGTGTCTTTTGTTCCTATAAAATATTTCCTGCTTTTTCCTATTAAACTAGAGGTCAACCACATAAAAATTACCCAACAAGCTATAAACTGCCGAAGTTGTGCATGAGAGAAAATATAAGCTACAAAGAGACTATCTCACACGATCACTAAAAAGAACGTGCCTGGTGGTTTCTTGCGAACTACACTGAAGACTATTCTGGCAGAAAACCAAGGCAATCTGGGTATAAGAAATTTTTCGTTTACAGATATTTGATACTTTTCACATTTTAAAATAATTCTGAAGCCAGGAGTGGCAGTTCACACACCTGTAATCCAAACCCGGGGAGGGGGAGGCAAGTAGTTAGAAGTTTAAGGCAAGCCTCAGCTACACAGCAAGTTTGAGGCCAGCCTGGGCTATATCTGACCTCATTAAAACAAGGAAACAGATAAGTAAGGAGCTATTAAAATCAACAAGTCTGAATTTGGAGAAGTCCAAGGTAGCCAAGTAAAGATGTCCATTGCTCACTTTATCCACATAAAAAACCAAAACCATAAACAACTGAATTGCTCCAATTTCAACCTAAGTGACTAAGGAGGGATCCAAGAGCTCATCAAGGCAGAGGTGGGAAGCCAGTAAGATACAGACCTGGTGTGCAGGACAGAGAACAAAGCCTAAGGTAAGCCTGGCCCTGGAACTAGAGAGAAGGATAACAGAGCATCCAACAAACCCCATCATTAAGATGCCAAAAATTCCAGTCACAGGACAGTACCAGTCATCACAAGTCTGAACCTATCGTGAAGGGCTGCCTGAGTTCACAGTAACTCTCTGCCTTAAAAAGACCTTAACAGTGTCTGCCCATCCCACTGCCAGAACCACTACTGCCTGCTGCCAATATGAAGGGGAGCCACTGCTGAAATCCATCCTGCCTTGGGTACAGAAGTTTCTACATCTCACCGTCCCTGGTATTATTGGAGTCTCTGAGATGAAAGTGTAAGTCTGGGAACCCTATCGAGCTGGGCTTCATCACTTCCCATCAATATACCAACTAGACAGAAAGAAGGATATTTACTCAGCCCATCCCTAACCGATTGGCTCCAGTCTCTCCCATGATGCATTCTGGTATGATGTCAGAACTGTGGGAAATCTGTTCCTGAAAGGAGTTCTTCCTCTTGCAGCAAAGAAAAACTCCTTGTTTTTCTGATTCCGCAGCATGGGATTCCTTGCTCACCTCCAATCGGTTGAGGCACGCTGACTTAGGAGCCTGACTGTCAAGGGGGAGGTGCACAGGTGTCTCTAGAGCACCTTTGCTTCTGCTAGGGACAAATGAATGTTCCACCAACATGCTACCGCACTCATACAGAAGGCTGCAACCTCATTAACCCACCTGTGCGCTTGTGACCTCAGAACACAAGTCCATGTAGTTCCCCTGTACTAGAGGGGGACAGGTGGCGCACAGCATCATGTGCCACTGCTAAGACCTGAAGAAACAAAGATCTTGTACCTGGGGGTGTGGGACCTATGCAACTAGCCCAATGCTGTTATCACCTATGTTCCTCCCCAAAGCCATAATTCCCATTGCTGGAGATCCCCAACGCTAGCAGCATCTAACCCTGTAGGGCCCATAGACATGGCCCCAGCTCTGTGCTTGACTACCAGAGACACAGCTGCAACCAGTAGTAGGCACTCAACATACATGGCAACCTCCAGCCGCTGCAAAACCCACTGCTCTCCCACAGTAACTCCACAGCCGCCTGAGGACTCTCGACTTCAGCATCAATGACGCTTGCTTGAGTGCTAGTAATTCTTGATTTTTGAAAGTTGCCTTGTGATGATGGTAAATATTTAGTAGCAGCTTTGGCCTCTATCCAACAGATGTCAGAAGCATCATCCCTTAGATGCCAAAGAAAGAAAGAATAAAAGAGACAGAGAGGGAGGAAGGGAGGCAGAGAGGGAGGCAGGGAGGGAGGGAGGGAGGGAGGGAGGGAGGGAGAGAGGGAGGAAGGGAGGGAAGGTGAAGAGGAGAGGGAGAGGGAGACCTCCAAAATTACTAACCACCCTAAAGGTGGCAAAAACCTCACCTAGTTGTCAATCACTGAGAAGAGAATCTGCCTCCATTTCAATGTGGTAGGAACATGCGGGACACTTCAAAGGTTAAAAAAGCTACCATTCCAAAAGGAAAGCCAACAGAGCTAGACACCCTGTGCCACACTGCCCAAAAACAAAACTGCAGAGTAGCCACTGTCTCTGGAAAATGCTCTCCTCTGGGAAGAAAGTAAAAAGACACAAGTACATAGACAAGTAGAATAAAAGAAAAGAACAGGAGCAGTGATTCCAGGGCTTGCCTTAGATCTCACACAGAAGGAAAGTTCTAGGCTGAGGTGACCATCCACTACACTACCCTTACAGCACTAGAACCATGGTCAGTACAACTAAGGAACTGGGTGTTTTATGTAATGAAGTTGCCGCGTGTAGTTAGTGGCTACCATACTAGACAAGGACCCTTCCAGACATTGCTGTCATCTTTTTAAATATTGGTCAGTTTCCCATTACTCTAACAAAAATCAATAGAGTCTTGTGGATTCAGGAGCTTCGGGCCATGGTCCCTGGGACCCACTGCTCTGGGCACTGATGGTTAGGACATGAGAAACAGGATGCCCACCACATGGCAGCTGGGAAGTGACAGGAAGTGGGCAGGATTCCAACCGCCCCCTTCAAGAATGCCCCCAAAGACCAGATTTCCTCCCACCAGAACCTTTAAAGGTTCTACCACCTACCAATAAATAGCACATGGGCTGGCAACCAGCCTTTGACACATGGGTCTTTGAAGGGCATTTCTGCAAACCACATTAGTCAGCATTAAAAGTACTGCTTGGTGGAATTTGAGTGTTCCCTTTCCTCTAGGCACCTCCTGTAGCATCAGCTCCCAAACTGTAGGCTTCCAATGACCTCTACCTGCCCCAACCTAGATGGAGGGTAATGTTTTCTGTGTCCCATCTAAGCCTGAGTTGCTCTGTACCATCTCAATCCTCCTCCGCCTCCAGAATGGAATGCTGGCCTTCTAAGAGAGGACCAGAGCAGCACAGGAAAACAGATTTACAAAGGCAAAAATTAGTGAAAGGGATCTGAATCATGTATTTGGTTGTCTCTCAAGTTGAAGGGGAGACCCACCAGAGCAGAATTCCTTTTTGCCTTTCTTCCTCTGCACACTCAGGATGAGGAACAGAGGCAAGAACAAAGTGGGTATTAAATATTTGATTATTAAATAGTGGCAAGAGCAGTACTCAACAGTGCTGAGGACCACAGAGTCTTTAACTTTTAACCTATGGAACCTCTGTACCCTTGACATCTGCATAGTTTAGCCTGGCTATGGTGGCTGTTTTGTCCTCATTATGGATGAGAAACCCAATGAGTTCAGGGAATGTGCCCATGACTGTACCGATGGCTAAGGGACAGAACTTCAAATAAACCCTTCCATATATGCCCTTCATTCCCTCACTTAAACAGACCAAGGACGTATGTTCTCAAGACCACCCAGGCCTTCCTGCCACATGGGAGCTCAGTAGATACAAAACATCTCTAATGAAATATATATACACAACCACATACAGAGCTATACATGCTAATCAACCCAGAAGCAAGGGAGTATGAAAAAGGTCCACATGGCGACATACTTAAGGTCAAAGCTCTGAAGATCCCTCACTAAGGGCTGTCCAGGCAGCCCAGACAGCAGGAAAATATAAAACCCTAAGGATATAAAATGCACAGCATGCTGAGCGTCAGGGTTATGGGAGATGGTAGGAGAGGGCAAGAGGACACCCAGAATGAGACTATCTATGTATGCTTCAGAATCTCATGCTCCAACTCAGACTTCTCAGAGGGAAGAATAGTAACAAATACTGACAAGATAACCACCTTGTACAACCCTGTCCACTATAAAGCTACCATGAGCAGGGGGTTCCGCTGAATATCATTCTACAGAAGGGTGATACCTGAGTCTCAAACAAGCAGCTCCAAATCTCCCAGAGCCAAGTGACAGGTTACAAAGGGCTGATGGAAGCTGACCCCACGCAAGAAAGATTGAATCAGCTAAAGAATGACATGTTACTGCTCAAAATAGGTATTAAGTCTTTACTCCCTAGCCTGGCCTAAGTTAATGCCTGTAACAATGCGCACAGGTCCCAGAGAGCAGGTGGGAAATACCTACCCTGAACTAAGATGTGTGATAAATATAAACCACCCTCCAGACCTATATGAACAAAAAAAGGCAAAGCATCAGGAATTTTACATGGATGACAACAGCACTGAGCTTGTATGTATATTAAAAATATAAATTAAACGAAAATAGTTGGACTATATTGAGCTAAACAAATCATATTACTGACATTAGATTTATATTTCTTCACTTATTTTAATGTCTTTTTCTTTTAAGTTATATAGTTCATTCAATTTCTCTTAACACCAAATTACAATTTCAGCTAAGGCTGTCCTTCAAATACAGGCTTAAAATTCCAGTTGCCACCGTAACAACTCTGTCCCTCAATTTCCTCATTTATAACATAGAGATGCTACATGTGGACAACCCCTGGGATAGCAGATGTGCGCACATCAGATACAACATTTCAGCCTATTTCCCAACCTCTCAGATCAAAACCTCAGGAGCATCTTTTAATGTCTCTCTCCTGGTCATCACCTCAATCTAGTCTGATCTTCCCTGTCCTTTCTTTGCTGCTTTTAGCTAGCCATTCAGCTGGCCACACTGGAGCAGCCAACTACAAGAACGTGTTAAATGGTGTGGCTCAGTTCTGCTTTTAGTCTGCCAACTTAATCCTCGCTACCGAAGTCGGTGCCTGCATCTCTTCTGCAAACCAGTCTTCCTGGATTGCCCGTTTTAAGAAATTGTAACATTAACG
Organism: Micromys minutus; assembly: GCF_963924665.1. Lineage (NCBI taxonomy): Eukaryota > Metazoa > Chordata > Mammalia > Rodentia > Muridae > Micromys > Micromys minutus. The sequence goes on along the minus strand of NC_137973.1, from coordinate 63,870,525 downwards.
TTAATGGTGTGTCTATCTTAACACTCATACCCATCTGTTGAGTTAAGTGTGTTAGGGAGGTCATTTTTTTAGAGAGAAAAAAAAAGTTCAGAAAATTAAAAATTCTAGCTCCATTCCAAATGTCCAAGAAAAATCATCCTCTTTAGTGAAACATTTATGTTACACAACTCTGCACCACCCCATCTTTATCTCTGCTCCCCAACAAAAACTCCCTTCAGTAGTCAAACAAGTCCCCACTCAGGGATGTAATGGCTCCACCCACTTCAGAAGCATGAGGTCCTCCATAAACTCATAAAAGCACCTGGGGCCAAACTAACCTTGCCTCTAAACTGCAATAAAACTCATATCTTAAGCCACTCACTGTGGCCATAAGCCTTTGCAATCAGTTGCCGTAGGCAAGCACTGAACCCCACGTTTTCTTATATCTATCTAGTGTATATCTCTACATAACAAATAATGTAAATATATAAACAAGTTAGGGCAGAAGTGTTGGTTCAACAGCACTTGCTGTTACAGAGGATCCCCAGCATTCGGGGGGAGGGGCACACACCTCTCTGGAACACCGCGCGCACACATGGTGAATATACATACAAGCAGGCAAAGCACTGAGACTCATAAAATAATAAAATAATTTTTAAATAAATGACTTAAGACACAGAGAATTACTGAAATTACTTTTAAATACTCCAATTTAGTCAACTTACCTCCCTACCTATAAATTACCTGTTGGCAACAATAGAGTTACTGAATCTGAGTTTCAGGGCAATGGTTTCACTGGTCTTTCGAGATCATTATCTTCTCTACTGATAAAGACAGTCTTGTGAAGGACACTCTGTTACACCCTCAGTCACCTGAGATTCAAAGTGGAGTGACTTTCCTCAAGATCACCCAACTTACAAATGGCACGACGGGGGCCGAAACCCATGCCAGGAGTCTGTCTCCTTCCAACATCCTAATCTCCCTTTTCATCTCACGTACCTCTCACCTTCTAAGAAGTCAGGGTAAAGGATGAAAGAAGACAGTGAGAATTTTGAACCTGACAGCAGGCATGGTAAATTAATGACTTCAAAAGAACATTAGCCTGAAACAGCATTTTCTTTTCTTCCTTTTGACTCACCAAGGACAAGTTATGATTTACAAGACTGTAATTAAACTTCATGATCCTGTTAGCTTCAGAATAAAAGAAAAAAATCTATCTAAACCTAAAACCTCCAAAGTTGGACGGTCTCCACCTTCGCGCTCACCATCTTAGCTGCTGCCACCAAAGAAAAACTGCAGAAGGAAACAACCCTCTGAAGGCACAGTAGTTGGTCAATGAGGCCAACTGGCACTCGCAGCTCAATGTTAGAAACTATTAATCTTCCCACACCTAACTGTCACCAGGAATCGAGTCTTCAAAAGTAAGTCTGTGTCAGACATTCCAATTTAAAACAGACACAAAGAACCTCAGTTCAGCAGTCCGGATCCATGAATGGCCACATTGTTATTCTCTCAGCACACTGCATACTCAGAAATGTAAAGACTCAGAGACCGACCGAAACCTGGGCCAAGCACACCGGCAAAGCCAAGAAAACCAGAAACGTGCAGAGGCGCCACCGTCCGCCAACGCCGCAGCCTTCCGCCTCTCCAGCCTAGGGGACAGCTCCGGGCCTGGGCTAGACTTCACTGGCCGCCGCGGCCGCCTGGGTCCCCGCCCCCGGCTCCCGCAGGATGCACCCGCAGCCCGCCGCCCGCACAGCCGCTCAAGCTCCTCGCGCTCCGGCCTGCGGCCACCACTCACCCAGTTCTGGGCGTTATTGCTCAGCTTGACTTTCTTGCACAGACTCCCAGGATGCTCCATGGCCGCGGAGCGCGGATGCCCAGCTGGGGGCCGAGCGGTAGGAGAGAGGCCGGGGGTGGGGCGGAGAAAAGAGAAGGGGCGGGGCCCGCACCCCGGGGCTCAGGCGCGCGCTGACGTGCACTCCGGATAGGGCTCGCCTCTGCCAGAGCTTTGGCGTCTGGGCGGCGTGGAGGGCGGGGCGAAGCGGGAGGCGCGGGGTCGAGACCCCAACAGCCAATCACCAGGAAGGGCGCTTAAGGCCCCGCCTTGACCCAGAAGGAGGGGCGTGGTCTGAGGTTTAGTTGGAGACCTCCTCCAGATGCTGAGCATGCGCAGTGAGCGAGCCGGAGCGCCGCCTGCAGAGCTGGGCGTGGGAGACGCTCCCCAGAGCTGAGGCTGTTTGGGGAAGAAGCTGACGTGGGCTCCTGTTGATCTCTAAGCTTTTCTTCCGCTAGCCCAGCCTATGGCTTCCACAGGCTCGATTTGTGCACTTGTCAACCAGGCCGACTTCGAAAAATGTTTCCCAGCCCTGCAAAAGGAAGAATTACTTTAGTGAGTAGTTCATTTACATGTCACTCGTCGCTTTACAATCCTACTCAGTGCACAATGTTTTTGACATCAACAGTATCTCATCAAGGATTAGAAAATATTTGTAAGATGACTCCTTTCCCACTCGGATACCCACAGGAAATTTCTGTGCAGTCTTTGTCGCCACTGACTAACCACCAAGGGGTTTCTCTAGTACTTTCTACTTATAGAGAACTAAAATCAAAGTCCCCCGGTAAGTAAGACGGAATGCTCACCTATAAAAATGCTCAACCACATATATTCCAAGGCCAGTTTTTTAAAAGAATAGAGCAGGGAGTGGGCAGCCTCCTCCAGGAGTTATAACTGTCCTCGAATCCCCATAACCTTAAGTTCATCATAACCATAACCATTCACAGTCTCACAAAACGTAGCTGCTTACTCCGCTACTGATAACTGCCAGCACCAGCCTGGCTTATTGCTAGCAAGTCAGTCCCTATTTACTCCACTGTCAAGGTCTCAATTTAGTCTCCCCCACATCTAACTGGAGTCGTCATTGCACAGAGAGGTGGGGGAGGGGAGGGGACGCGTACCTCCCTTCACTCCCCTGTTACCCTCTCCATTCCCAATAGTGACAGACAGGAACTTCTGAAACGCAAATCTGATCTTATTCCTCCACCGTTTCCTGGTTGCTTGCTTATTATTTTCTTTCTTCCTTCCTTCATTTCTTTTTTTTTCTCCTTTGTTCGATGTGTGTGTGTGTGTGTGTGTGTGTGTGTGTGTGTGTGTGTGTGTGTTCTTGAGTCAGAGTGTCTCTGTATAGCCCTGGCTGTCTTGAAATTCACTCTGTAGACCAGGCTGGCCTCAAGCTCAGCAATCCACCTGCCTCTGCCTCCTGAGTGCTGAGATTAAAGGCCTGTTCCATCTAAATAGCTCTATCTAAAGGATTCTTGATGTAAGAGAATGTAGAACTGAATTTCAGAACCATTCTAAATTCTGCTAAGAACAGTCACAAGAATGAGACCAGAAGAGTAAAAACAAGGACAGCAATAAGCAAGAAAATATGGGCAACGCCCTGTGCCATATATTTATGAAAATAACATAAAGAAACCTATTCTTATGCCCCTAAACAAATAATTGTTTTCTTTTTAAAAGAGTCCAAGCTTCAGACTGTCAGTGGCGGGGAGTGCCACCTGGAGCCAGCCAGCCCTCAGAGAGCCTCCAGTCCTGTTCCAGGGAAATGGTGCTTAGGTACAACCTGAGCCATGGGAGTACTCATTGATTGTCCTAACTGCAAATTCTGTTGAAGCCTTTGCACATCAAAATGCCACAATTAGAAGACTAAAGGAACAACCACAAAATAAAAGGGACCACTGAGTGTGTTTGCGTACCAACGTTTATAAACATAGTTCAAGAACAAATTGTCCTTGAGAGATGCTGTGAACCAACTGTTCGCTTTTATGTGAGTGAGTGCCCTTCAACGGTATGGTTGCGCACCGGCTGAGGGTCCATAAAGCAAGAAAGAGTCAGATGAATTCTTGATGCCTAAGTTGAGCCACTGAGCATAATAAAACTGTCAAATCATTGTGGTTATTTCAGATATCTGTATAGAGGGAGGTGACTCAAACTCATGTCCTAGGCAATAGTTTGAAAACTGTTGAGTCCTGCTTCCTAATGGCATTTTAAATCCATTTTATGGGAACCTCTTAACCAAAGAGACACCTGAGAGGAAGTTTTTCTTTGTGCTTATAAATTACCCTGACCTTAATTCTTCCCAATTATTTGGAACCCCCTGTAAATATTTTGATGATGCCAAGGGTTTTTTGTTTTTTTGTTGTTGTTTTTTTTTGTTTTTTTGTTTTTTGTTTGTTTTTGTTTTTTTTCCAACTTGGACTTGTGAGAGTACCAATTCTGGGTCATTTCTCCTCAGACACTTTTAAGTGACATTTCCCTAGCTCCTTCCCCTTGCTTTGGTTCAGGTGGACTTTGCAATCTCTGGAGCTCAATTTGAGCATCTCGCCCACCCCGCCCCCATCTCCGTGGTTCTGCCCTACCTCTCATCCCGTTCATCTCTTTCGTTCAGGTAAAGTTGATCTCTGCCCTGGCTCCTCCTCTCTGGACAAAGGTCTGGGTCATAGGCTGGGGTGATTATAGAGCTTCCTTTATTTTCTCTTTGTTACTGCAGTTTTAAGGAAAGTCCCTGGCTCCTATAGCCCCAGCAGGGAATCACCTGCCACAAGACACCAATTTAAGGGATGCTGAAAAGCAATGGAGATTCGGTCAGTGTGGCATGTTGGCGAGGGGAGCCTATAAAAGGTTACAGTTAACCCAAGTTTTATCTTTAGGGCAGTGAGACGAGAATCAGTTCTCATTGCCTGAAGGTAACAGTCTGGTACCCAGAAGAAGATTCCTGGTCTACCCATCATAGATACTTTCTTGCATGTGGAAGGTGATCTATCCTTTGATGCACTACTGTTCCACCCTAGATGACTTCAGAATTAGGACAGTGGCCCCTAACCTTTGTTGAGTCAGTCCTTGAGGGAAAATGAGATAGATTAGATCTCAAGGGGTCTTAGATGGACATTCCTGGAATGATAAACAGAGCTAGAGGCAGAAATTAAACAGTAAAGGGGACAGACACAAAGTAGATGTAGATATGATAAGCTTTCACCTTTTGTTTAGTTACCCCGTAACCCTGGGGGAAGCCTATCTCTTTTAGCAAGAGCGGCTTCTAATGAATGGGTGTTCACTATCTGATATTACTGCTCCATCCTGCCTGCTACCCACACTCAAAATACCGTTTCCTACTTTTGTGGGTTTTCCTAGCTGCGTCACGTGAAAGTGCGTCCGGTCTCTGCTACCTTATCTACATAGAAAGAGAAGTTGCTCTTAAAAACTACTATAGGTGTTTCTTTTTTGTGTCCCCCTTTATAGTAATAACAGTCATTTTACATCACAATTCCTATTTCAATGTACTTCCCTAAGCATATATAACTTAGTCTTTTTTTCCTTGTCCTTTTTTAGAGCAGGAAGGAGAGGGAGATGGGGGAGGGGGAAACAAGTCTCACCAGGAGCTCAGACTGCTTTAGATTTTGCCATGAAGTCCAGGCTGATCTTGAAACTACAATCTGCTACCCAAGTCTCCCACATGGTAGGAGCTTGCCAGTTGGAATATACTAGATCTTTGAGCCTCTGTTGATGTGTAAACCTCTAATCATGCCACAGCCTCACTAAAAAAACGTAGAGGGGGTGAAGTGGGTTCCTGCCTCAGTTATTGTGGAAATGAATGGAATCTATAAGATCTAAGACAGGTGGAATCTCAGTATGGTGGCTCATGGCTTTAATCTCAGCACCCGGGAGACAGAGGCAAGTGAGTCTTCATGAGTTAAAGGCCAGCCTAGAAGATACAAATAGATACAAAAGTTGCTTTTATAAATTATTATGGGTGTTTCTTCTTCTGTGTTCCCCTTTATGGTAATAACAGTCATTTTAAATCTTAAATTCTACCATTTCAATGTACTTCCCCTAACAATGAAACTTAGTCTCCATTAAGTTTCAGGCTAACCCTGGTTACATAGTAAAACCTTATCTTAAGAAACAAAACTAGGGGCTAGAGAGATGGCTCAGGAGTTAAGAGCACTGACTGCTCCTCCACAGGTCCTGAGTTCAATACCCAGCAACCACATGGTGGCTCATGTCACGTTACCCACCACAGGAGTACAAGATGACAGTTCTCATGCTGTGAGGAACATACTATTATTATTATTGTTATCATTATCATCATCATCATCATCATCATCATCACAGATGTTAGTGATGGAACTGAATAGTAAATAGGTGGATGGCACTGGATGGGAACTAAAACCTAGTGAGAGAAAACTGAAATATTTTATGAAGCACAATATGTATCTCTTCTTCTGTCAGCTGAGAGGGGCTCAAGAGAAGTAGCATCCGCCAGAGCAACTACCAAACAGGAAGATAATGGATTTAATGGTTACAAACAAGAAAATGCTTTCTAATCTTGTTTCCAATAAGAAGATCCAGGGCTCCATGGGAAAATGGCTAGTGAGTGTTGAAGAAAGCATATAAAATGAGCTAGAGCACATATTACTTAGAAAATAAGAAAATGCAGAACTGGGGACAGAGTATCCAACTAGCACTCATAAAGTCTTAAATTTAATCCCAGCACTTTGTAAACTGGCTGCTATATAAATAAATAAGTAAACAAACAAAAACAAACAAATCAACCACCGTAATCCCAGCACACAGGAGGGGGAGGCAGGAGGAGAATCAGAAATTCAAAGTCACTCTTAGCTAAATGATGAGTTTTAAGTCAGCCTAGGGTACATGAAACGTCAGGAAGAAAGAAAGAGAAGGCCTGGGAGAGGGGTAGAGTGGAAGAGAAGGGTGTCAGAGTAAATAAATGTACCATCCCACAAGGATCTGTCAAAGTAACAGAGGCACCTACTGAGAGAGCTCCCAGTGGCCATTTGAGTGACAAATACTAAGATGTTGGAGTACCAGGAATGTAAAACAAACACCTGTGGATCGGCAGGTGCGCAGAAAAGACTGAATGAGTTACTCAAGAAGGAAGAAACCTCCCATGCAGGTTGCTAAATAGTTGATGCTGTAGAGCTTCTGAAGGCGAAGGAATACAGCCCTCTGGCCCCTAATGTGGGCTGTGCCTGCTTCCATCGATAGAGAGCATTATAGAAGCAAAGCAGGAAAGGCCAACTTGATTGCGACGATACAGGCAGGCAGAACGCACTGTAGCCAAATCAAGTGAACAATGAGGCTGCTAGTATATGGCCTTCATATAGCAGAGGCAAATTAGCCTCTGTGATTTCTTCTTCTGTGATCAAATCACACTTTCAGAATTATTATACCATATATATATATATATATATATATATATATATATGGTATATATATTATATATATGGATATATATATATATATGGATATATATATCATCCAAATAGTAGGCTATGCTATGAAACCCTTATAGATAATCCTCAGAATTCTCAAGGCCATCAAAAATGCTGGAAAACTCAGAAGTTAGAGCACTCCAGAGAAGGGGACAAGACCATAACAATAAAATAAAGAAAAAGAAAAACAAAAGAAGGTAATGATCTAGATAGGATCCTAGAACACAATAAGAAATCATCGATGACTCTGCAGTTACTAGCCCTCCATGCCCTTCCAGAGGCTCCAAGTTCATAGCATCAACCTCAGGCAGCTAACAACCATCGGTAGCTAACTCCTCCAGAGAACCCAGTGCCTTCTTTTGCACATAACTCCACCCACAGGCACACACATATATACGTAATTTGAAATAAGAAAAATACATATGTTTGGGGGTTTTGATCATTTGGTTTTAATCATTTCTTTATTTGTTGAGATTATAATATACCATGTCCTCCTTTTCTCTTTCCTCTCTGTCTTAGTTAGGATTACACTGCAATAAAGAGACACCGTGACCAAAGCAATTCTTATAAGCAACGTTTAGTTGGGGCTGGCTGACAGGTTCAGAAGTTCAGTCCATTATCATCATGTCAGGAGGCATGGCAGTATTCAGTCAGGCATGGTGGAACTGAGAGTTCTTGTTCCAAAAGCAAGCAGGAGGAGACTGCCTTTCAGACAGTTAGGAGAAGTCAAAAACTACCCTGATAGCGACACACTTCTTCCAACAAGGCTATACCCCCTTAATAGTGGCTGTCCCTGGGACAAGCATATTGAAACCACTACATTCCACCCCCTGGTCCCCATAGGCTTGTTCAAAAACATGAGTCTATGAGAGCCCTACCTATCCACAGAGTAATGCAAAGTATATTAGTCCAACTTCAAAAATCCCCATAGTCTCTCACAGTTTCATCAATGTTTAAAAGTCCAAAGTTCAGAGTTTTTTCTGAGGTTTATGCAATCTTTTAATGTAATCCTCTATAAAATAAAAATTAAAAAAGCAGATAAAATACTTCTAACATATCATAGCACAGGACATATGTTACCTTTCCAAAACATCATAGTGAGGAAATGCTGGATTGAAGCAAAACCAAAGACTAACTGGTCAAACTCCGAACTCCAAATCTCCATGACCAATGTCAAAGAGTTCTTCAAATCTCTAACTCCTTTTGTGCTTGTTGACTGCTTGTAGCAGATTTGGCATTCTGCAGGAACACACTTCTTTCTCTTTGGCTGGTTCCACTTCCTGTTAGCAGCTTTCCTCAGTAGGTATCCCAGGGTTCTAGCATCTCTAAGATCTTGGGGTCTCCAAGGCAACTTCAACTTTACAGCTTCTTGATCTGGACTCCTACACATAATCTGGAGTACTCCTAAGGGAGCTTGGGTCACTTATCCAGCTCTGCCCTCTGTAGCACTCTAACTTATGATTGACTCTACTCTACGGCTGCTGCTGTTCTTGGTAATCATCCCAAAGTACTAGCATCTCCAATCTGATGGAGTCTTCTGCTGCAGCTAGGCTTCATCAATAGCCTCTCATAGGCTCTCTTTATGGTGTTAAGCCTCAACTTCTTTGCATGACCCCTTTAGCCCTAGGCCTTCAATTGCAACTGAGGCTGTACTTTTACCAGTGGCCTTCCCTGACCTCTCACAGTGCCAAGCTTCTCTGCATGATGCCTTCATGCCTTCAAAACCAGTACTACTTGGGTGATTCTTACACATTACCAAGTCAAGCTGCAGCATGGGGTACAACCTTAGCTATCTCTGGAACAGAGTTCCTTAAGGCTCTCAGAAAATACTTTCCAGAAATTTTCACCTCAGTAATGCTGGTCTCTTTTTAATCTCTAATGATTTCTTAGATCTGACTAACCAGCAACAATTGTCCCAGTAGTCCCTTCTATTCTTGACTCTAAATCCAGAGCCACATGGCCAAAGCTACCAAGTTCTGCTGCTTGCTGGAGCTGGACCATGGTCACGTTGTTCTATTACAATATCACCAGCTTTCTGCTTTCCAACTCCTTCACTGCATAAGCTTGGCTGTCCTGGAACTTGCTCTGTAGATTGACCTTGTACTCAAGAGATCTGCATGGCTCTGTCTCCTGAATTCTGGGATTCAAGGCATGTACCACCATGCCTGGACCAAGACCCTTCCCCAGGAAAGCAGGAGGTATGCTACAAAGAAGGAGGGGGAGGAGAAGGGGAGGACAAAATATGGAGGGAGAAGAGAAAAGAGGTAGGGGGGAGGAGGAAGAGGAGGGAGAGAGTAAAGGAGGAAGTGCTAAGGGAGAAGAGAAATTCTTGATCTCTGGTTCTGAATTCAATTTTCATTTTTATAAATTGGTTATTTTATTTATATACATTTCAAATGTTATCCCTCTTCTCGTTTCTCCTCTGCAAACCCCCATCCCATCCCCCATGCCCCCTGCCTCTATGAGAGTGCTCCCCTACCCACCCACTCCTGCCTCACCACCCTGGCATTCCCCTGCAGTAGGGCATCAAGCCTTCACAGGACCAAGGGCCTCTCCTCCCATTGCACTCTGCTGCATATGCAGCTGGAGCCATGGGTCCCTCCATGTGTACTCTTTTGTTGGTGGTTTAGTCCCTGGGAGCTCTGAGTGGTCTGGTTAGTCGATATTGTTATTCTTCCTGTGGGGTTGCAAATCGTTTCAGCTCCTTCAATCCTTCACCTAATTCCTCCATTGGGGACCCCGTGCTCAGTCTGATGGTTAGCTGTGAGCATCCACCTGCTTCCTTCCCTCTTTTCCCCTCCCCACCCCTCTTCCTCCCAATTTCAGTCAACATTTTGAGATAATCAGTTTATGTTTCAAGAATTTTACAGAGTAATTCTAATATTGGGCACTAGATGGCAGTGTCTGTAAACTACACTCTGGGTCTTCACATCTGATAGTGGCAAATGCTGACCATTTAGGTTTCCTATGGGAATGACTTCTTCGTGCTTTGTTTTTGGTTCCAGTGGTGTGATTATTTAAGCTGTTAAGCCTTTTCAAGCTGTTCCTAAAAGAAAAAAAAAATCTAATAATTTTTTGAGACAACGTTTTCTCTCTGTGGGTAACACAAGCTGGTCTAGAGCTCCCTGGTATATGGCACAGGCTAGTCTGGAGCTCATGGTCTAAACAAGATTGTCCTTGAACTCACAACAATCCTCCTCCTCGGACTTCCAAGTGCAAGGATTACAAGTGTAGTTGGGTATCCATCCCACATGCAGCCACCAAACACATGCACTATTGCTGATGCCAAGAAGTGCTTACTGGCAGGAGCCTGATATGGATGCCTCCTTAGAGGCTCTGACAGTCACACTGATACAGTTGAGGATGCTTGCAGCTAACCATCGGACTGAACACTGGGACCCCAATGATGGAGCTAGAGAAAGGACTGAAGGAACTGAAAGAGTCTGCAAACCTGTGGGAAGAACAACAGTATCAGCCAACCAAACCCTCCACAGATCCCAGGGACTAAAACACCAATGGAGAGACCCATGGCTCCAGTTGCATGTGTAGCAGAGGATAGCATTGTCTATGGGAGGAGAGGCCTTTGGTCCAGTGAAGGCTTGTTTTCCCAGTGTATGGGGAATGTCAAGGAGCTGAGGTGGAAGATAATGTTTGGGAGAGGGAGCACCTTCATGGAGGCAAGAGGAGGGGAAGGGGGTGATGGGAGTTGAGGGAAAGGGGATAACATTTGAAATGTAAATATAGAGAATATCCAATTTAAAAAAAAAACAAGAGTAGACCACCAAACCTAAAAATCAAATCAATTTTTTGATTAGCCTACAAAGGAACCCTACAGTGCTTCGTTCTTAAAAGTAAATTCTTTTTATATTTTGCATAATCATTAATTTTCACACAAGTATTTTCTGACTTTTTCTTAAAATAAATATTAAAAAATGACGACCCTGTTGCAGTAAGTATTAAAAATGATGACTTATCTCTTTATCTGCCCCCACGGTCTCACTCCGTGGGCACTGCTTTTAGTATGGATCTGTGAGCACGGACTCTGTCACTCTGTCCGCATGGCGCCCCCTCCGCATGATTCCCTTCCCATGCGGTTCACTCTGCCTGCCCTGCTGCCTCCGTCCCGAGTGGAATTACCGCCCTGATGTCTTCTTTCCTCCACCGCCCGTCACAAACATCACTTCAAAGCCCGGTAACTTTTCAAAAGGGTTTATATAATAAATTTTCAATTCACAAACTCTCAGAACAATAAGATTTTATCCAATAGACAAAGATACAAACTGACCTTGGTTATGAGATGAAGACCTATAGAATCCCTTTAAATATTTATATCTACCTATGTCTGATTACAGCCACCAGAATCTAAGTCTGCTTTTCCCGGCTCCATCTTGATTCCTTATTTTTCTTTCAATCTCCTTTTCTCTTCCATTTTCCTACCTTTTCTCTGCCTACCTCTCCATATCCAATCACATGTTGACTTAACATAAATCTACAAACTTCTTAATTTAAAATCACAGGGATGCAGAAGTGAAATTATATGGCATGAGAATAGAAAATGCTTCTAATTTAATATATATTACAAGAGTTTGAAAAGGGAGGATACTTTTTTGAAACACAATTATTCTAAGCATACACACCTTTAATTGCAGGCCTCCAAAAGCTAAGACAGAAGGACATCAGAGCAAGGCCAACCTAGGCTAAGTAGTAAGACCCTGTATCAGCAAATAAATGAAGTAATAAAGTCACTGTTCTATGAGTCTTCTGTATACTTTTCACAGGAAATTAAACTGTCGCCTGGTATTTAATCCATAGTAAACCTGTAATCAGTTAAAGAAAATGTACTTTAGAATAGTTAAGGCAAAAAGTTTCCAATGTGAACTGAAACGAGCCCCCAATTAAATGTTTGTCGTTATAAGAGTTGCCTTGGTCATGGTGTCTCTTCACTTTAACCTCAGGCAGAAAAGGGCCAAAAGCATCAAAATATGATAAAACCAGTCTCTAGGCTACATACTAGAATTCTCCCCTGAAACCTCTAGAGCCAGGCTTCCATAGTTCAAAGCACCCTCAGCACCAATGTCTTCCATATGCCTACTAGGATGGTCCACTAAGCCCCACTTAAACATTCCACTGTTTTCCAAATCTGAAGTACCAAAATCTACATTCTTCTAACCAAAAACATGATCAGGCCTATCACAGCAATACCTCAGTCCCTGGTACCAACTTCTGTCTTAGAGTTTACATCACTATGAAAAGAGACCTTGACCAAGGCAAAAATTTAGTTGGGGCTGGCTTACAGGTTCACAGGGCAGTTCAGTATCATCATGGCAGGAAGCATGGCAGTATTCAGACAGGCATGGCAGTTAGGGAACTGAGAGTTTTCCATCTTCATCCAAAGGAAGTCAGGAGCAGACTCTTTTCCAGGTAGCGAGAAGGGTCTCAAAGCCCACCCCCACACTTCCTCCAACAAGGCCACACCTCCTATTAATGCCACTCTGTGGACCAAGCAAGTTCAAACCACCACACTATCAAAAGCAATCTATAGTTTCAATAAAATTCCCATCAAAATTTTAACAAAATTCTTTACAGACCTTGAAAGAACAATACTCAACTTCACATGGAAAAAAAAAAAAAAAAAAAAAAAACAAAGACAAGAGAGCTGAAAACAATCTGTACAATAAAAGAACTTCTGGAGGTATCATCATTCCTGATTTCAAGTTGTATTACAGAGCAAAATCGATAAAACCACATGGTACTGGCATAAAAGCAGATAGGTTGATCAAGGAAATAGAATTGAAGAACAAGACATAAATACAAACACCTATGGACACTTAATTGTTAACAAAGAAGCCAAAACTATTCAATGAAAAAAAAGAAAGAAAGCATCTCCAACAAATGGTGCTGGCCTAACTAGATGTCTTCATGTATAAGAGTACAAATAGGACCACATTATCACCCTGTACAAAACTCAAGCCCAAATGGATCAAAGACCTCAACATAAAACCAGATACACTAAATCAAATAGGAGGGAAAGTAGGAAATAGCCTTGAATGCATTGGCACAGGAGACAGCTTCCTCCACAGAACACCAAGAGCTCAGGATCTAAGATCAATGAATAATAAACAGGACCTCATGAAACCGAAAGCTTCTATAAGGCAAAGGACAAAACACCAGCCTATGGAATTGGAAAAGATCTTCACCAACCCTACATCTGACAGAGGACTGATATCTAAAGGATATTCAAAGAACTAAACATCAATAAAACAAATAGCCCATGTCTAGTCTTATTGTAGTTTGTTATGCCATGTAGTTTGTTATTCCGTTGATGTCCCTAGGAGGTCTGCTCTTTTTTTTAGAAAAAAAAGGGGGGCAGAGGAAGAGTGGATCTGGAGGATGGAGTGGGGTGGAGGAGATGGGAAGGAGGAGTGTGGAGGGATAAGAAAGTATAATTAGGATGTAATATACAAGAGAAATTTTTTTAATTTTTTTTGTTTTTGTTTTTAAAGACAAGAAAAAAGTAGACCAAACACAAAAATTTGGAAAGAAAAGAAACTTTTTTGTTGCTTTTGGAGACAGGGTCTCTCAGTGTAGACCAGGTCTGCCTCCCAAGTGCTGGGATTAAAGGATTGTACCACCATGCCCTGAAAGAATGCCATTATTCCACATGGAGATGGTAGCTTATATAAATATCTGAACCTTAAGGAATAGACACATATTTCCCAAAAAGTTGAAATGCAAAATTAAGTTGTATTCCTAAAAAAATGTAATAAGCACTCTAAAATTTCTCTTATATAATGACATATAAGGCATAATTTAAATAGTGATCCCATTTAATTATCTAAAAATACATCTAACAAAAAATTAATAGGGCTGGATAGATGGCTCAGTGGTTAAGAGCACTGACTGCTCTTCCAGAGGTCCTGAGTTTAATCCCCAGTAACCACATGGTGACTCACAACCATCCGTAATGGGATCCAACGCCCTCTTCTGGTGTGTCTGAAGATAGCAACAGTGTGCTCATATACATAAAATAAATAACTCTTTTTTTTAAAAAATGATAAAAGCAGTGAAACTTTATTGTAAGATACTTATGTAAGAAATGTTTTGTTCATGGCAATGGGATCCTAATTAAAAAGGAAAAAAAGTACAAAAAATGTCAATCAATTTTCTCAAAATGATTAGACTATAATTCCAATCAAATTATAAGCATAACTTCACTTTCTCTAACAGATTCTTAAGTTTCTCTGAAGTAAGAATGTCTGAGATAGTTGTGTTGTTTTGTGTGGTAGTTTGACTATGCTTGGCCCAGGGAGTGGCACTATTAGGAGGTGTGGCCTTGCTGGAGGAAGTGTGTCACTGTAGGGGTGGGCTTTGAGACACTTATCCTAGCTGCCTGGGAGACACTGTCCCCCAGTTTGCCTTTGGGACAAGACGTGGAACTCTCAGTTCCTCCAGTGTCATGTCTGCCTGGACGCTGCCATGCTTTCTGACTTGATGATAATGGACTGAACCTCTGACCTGTCAGCCAGCCCCAGTTAAATGTTGTCCTTTATAAGAATTGCCTTAGTCATGGTGTCTCTTCTCAGCAATAGAATCCCTAACTGAGACAGTTTGCTTTTTAATGCCTGGACAAAACACCTTCGGAGTTATTTATTGTGACTCCGGTTTTAGAGGATTCAGTCCATGTCTCTTAGCCCCAGTCCCTGCAGCCTGAAGTGAATCTGGGCATCATGGTGCAAAAGGACATAAAGGAGCAAAGACTTGTGGCCACCAGGAGCAGAGTAAGAACAATGGGCTGTGAAGAAAGTACCCCAAGTACCCAACCCTTCAGCTAGATCCCCCACACCCTAAGTTTTCCATCCCTGCTCAGAAATACCCCAGCTGAGAACCAAGTCTTCCACTCATCCAAACTATAGTAATAATCTCCAGCTCCCCCCCCCCCAAAAGGTAATCTTTAGCCAGACATACTATCTCACACCTATAATTCCAGCACTCAAAAAGCTGAAACGAGAGATTTGCCACCAAGGGATAGCTAACCAGATTCTACCCTTCCCTCCCCCCAATTTTGTGTGTGTGTGTGTGTGTGTGTGTGTGTGTGTGTGTGTGTGTAAGAGAGGCAGCAGAGTGGGTGTGAAACTCTACCTCAGGAACTGTGCACCCCTGGGGCATCTGGCCTTGAAAATGTTTGTCTCCGTGTGCTTGAGGTTTCTCAGCTAGAAAATGGGGAATAAAATGGTCTACCATGTAGTTCTGTTGGAACACACTTGGCAACGAGAGCTCGTTAAATGGTAGCTGCTGTTATTACTGTATTTTCTCTTGCAAGCCAGTTTTCTGAAGAAGACATAAAGAATCGTCTGTACCTATTCATCATACACAAGGCAAGACAGACCAAAGGAAAGAAGATCAAAAGTCCAATTTGGTGAGCCAAGGTGTTTGTTGTGGTGACTCACAGGAGCTCGGGTGACTCAAGGCAGTTAGTTATACTATGGAAGAGTTCTATGTGCAACTGACATGACTCACCAAAAGTACTCTGAGGAACTGAGGTGGCCACATTAGGAAAGAGATCCCGGCAGCATAGGTGACTAGTAAAAGTACTGTAAGCACCAAGGGCAACTGTCAGACACCTACACTAATGGAAAGCCCCACTCCATTGTTTACCTCCCCTGGGATGAGGAATGACCTTCAGAAAGTTCTAGAGCCCACTGGGCTTCAGCTCTAGGGAGTCCTGTGAGCATCTGCTCTCCCCCACAAGAGACCATTAATAGGTCTGATCTGGTGCAGGTCTTCTGTGGATAATCATTGTTCAAGATGGCAACGGTTACATCCAGCCCCCAGAAAACAACTCTGTTGCACAGTCAAGAAGATAGGGCTTGATGAAAGTGACAGGGATTATTAAAATAATCCTTTGTAGTCAAGCGGTAGGAAAATTATCTAGAACTAATGTCCAAGGCCAGATTTGACATCTCAGGGTAAACTGAGGCAGGCAGCAAATGAAGGTATGGCATTGGTGATTGGGGCTGTGCTGATAGCCTCTAGAGGCCTACTGACAGTAACATGTGATTTACGGGTCACTAAATTAATTATCTGGGGCAGGCAAGAATGCTCAGTGTGTATTCATTGCAGCCATGGAAATGGTGGGCCAACTCCAGGAAGCTTGTCATCTTTTTCTAGATGGCTTCTGTCAAAATAAAAATGAGTGTAATGCTTGAAATCATTAGGTAGTTATAGCTCCAAGAAGCTCCACCTGTCACCTCCTGACCTGCCACATAGTCTGGAAGTAAGAGACTTTAAAAAGTTAGACAGTTCTATAGAAAGGTAGAGGCTTGTCCCACAGAGAGAGCATCCTGCAGAAAGTACTGCATCAGAAGGGACAGATGTGACCAACCATAGTCTCCGGATTGTGAGATTCTCTGTAAATAATTTGGGAAGGACCCATTTCTCGGGAGAAATAGAAAGCATAAAGGTTTGCCAACTTCCTAGATTAACTAGAGGAGTGTCTCAAAGCATGTCTGATGGGACCATTTTTTCCCTGCAATGAGTGAATCTATTTCCAATTTGTTGTGAAAGAAAAAAAAATAACCTGCATAGCATACACACATACACACACACACACACACACACACACACACACACAGTGTTTATATATATGTTTATTTATATAGAGAGAGGGGGTGGAGGGAGGGAGAGAGGGAGGGAGGGAGCAACCACTTCGTTGAAGAATAGCTTACTGTCAGGGATGTAAAACTGAATGAACATTTAGCTTTTCAGAATCAAATTGCCTTATGAAAATGGAGGCGCACAAACAGCTGCTTACTCTGGCTAAACCTAAGACCGAAGGTACAGAAGGACAAACATGACCATAAAGATGTAAGCAGTAACCGTTGTTTGGCACTGCAGACCCTACCTAATTTCCCTGTACATGGAGGGGAGACAGCCTGTCTAAACACCAGAAACGGTAACCACTGAATCTCTAGACTCAGCACACACTGTGGGAAATATTGGTGGTCACTTGTTTCCGTTTCTAATTTCAGCTACATAGAGGTGATTCCAGAGATGACAGCAGACATTGAGTCTGACAGTGCTCCGTGTAAATCGGGGTGAAAAGAACAATCAAAATCTACTCTTTCAGCCTTGCCCTCTCAGCTCCTGAAGAATTTCACAGATGGGCGGAAGTTTCTATGAATCCTAATATTTAGACCCATCTTACTTAGATTTTATTGTTTTCTTTGTAACACTCTCCTACATTGTAGGAACTAGAATGCCAACAAAGACACAATCAAATGTCTCTTTTGTTTGTTTTTCAAGACAGGCTTTCCGTGTGTATCTCCGGTTGTCCTTGCACTAGCTCTGTAGACCAGGCTGGCCTTGAACTCACAGAGATCGACCTGGGCTGAGATTAAAGGTGTGCAAAACCACCACCTGGAACAATCAAATTTCTAACTGAAATTTTAATTTAAATTTTTAGAAAAATATGAAATAAGTTAAGCGGAAGTATATAGTAAGAATTCCCTGAAATGACCGAGAAACACTTGAAGAAATGCTCAACGTCCTTAGTCACCTGGGAAATGCAAATCAAAATAACTTAGGAATTCCATCTTACACCTGTCAGAAAGACTGAAATCAAGAACACAAGTGACAGCTCATGCTGGTAAGAATGTGGAGCAAGGGGAACACTCCTCAGTTGCTGATGGGAGTGCAAAGTTGTACAGCCACTTTGGAAATCAATGGGATGGTTATTCAGAAAACTGGGAATCCATCTACCACAAGACCCAGCTATGCCATACCTGGGCATATACCCAAAGAATGCTCTATCATAGACCACAAGAACATTTGCTCCACTATATTCACTGGATTTTTTATAATGGCCAGAAATTGCAGGGAAATGGGTGGGACTAAGGGGAAAAATATCATCCCAAGTCAGGTGTCCCAGACCTAGGAAGACAAACATGGTATAAACTCACTTAAAAATAGATATTAGCCATAAAGGATAAACATGCTACAATCCAGATGCAGAGAGGCTATGTAACAAGGCAGGACCCATAGATCTCCCTGGGAAGGGGACTAGGACAGATTCTGAAGGTGTACTGGTGGGAAGGTGGGGATGGGAGCAGGATTGGACAGGTTGTAGGGGATGGTAAAAGATGTAGTGGGAGGGATTACTGGATTGTGGAGCGAGGAAAAAACCTAGGGCAATGGAAACTCCAAGGAATCTATGAGGGTAACTCGGGGGAAATTCCTAGTAATGGAGGATACTAAGCCTGAACCATCCATCTTCTATGACCAGGCTCCCAGAGGAGGGAGTAGGACACCAGCCTAGCCACCAAACCTTCAACCTACAATTTACCCTGCCTACAAGGTGTGTTGTAGCCAAAGTGGGAGTGGCCAACTAGTCCAGCTCAAGAGAGAGCCCACACCTGACAGTCCCTGGAGGGCCAAGAACCAGAGGCTGGAGAGTCCAGAGACCTAGGATAGAACCAGACATGACTGGAAAAAAGAATCAATGAAATAATTCCTGATGGTATCCTGCTATACTTATAGACCGGAGCCTAGTATAATCATCATCAGAGAGGTTTCACCCAGCAGCTGATGGGAGCAGATGCAGAGACACACAGCCAAACATTAGGTGGATCTCAGCAAATCCTGTGAAACAGGAGGAAGATTCTAGTGGTCAGAGAGATGAAGGACACCATAAGAAAATGGCCCACAGAATCAACTAACCAGGGCTCACAGGGGCTCACAGAGACTGAAACTATAATGAGGGAGCACATACAGACCTAGTTCCTGTGCATATATGTTATGGTTGTGTAGCTTGGTCTTTCATCAGACTCCTAACTTGGGGATGATGAGCTGTCTCTGACTATTTTGCCTGCTTTTGGGACCATTTTCCTCCAACTGGGTTGCTTTGTCTGGGTATAATATGAGGAGTGAGTCTGATTGCCATTTCATATACCACGTTTAGTTGATATCCCTGGGATATTGCCTGCCCTTTTCTGAAGGAAAATGGAGGAGAGTCAAGAAGAGGAAAGATACGGGGGAGGTACTGGGAGGAAGGAGAGAGAAAACACTACAGTCATGATGCAACCTATGAGAGAATAACTATAAACAAACAAAAAAACACATACATTTCCCATTATTGAACTCTTGTTATTGAGAGTTGAATAACAGTATACTGTGAGGTATGCCTCTAAATTCTATATCCCAGTTGCCAGAAGCAGCTCTCTATCCCATGATGAAAACCAAAGATATCTTCTGACTAATGTCCCTTGAAGGACAAAGGGGGGCCCTGCTGGGAGCAGATTGTAATGAAATAATATTCAACTGCAGAAGATAATGGATTATTTTTATGTGCATTTATAAAACAATTTCCAAGATAAAAACAATAAACAATGAAAGATACAAAACTGCATGTACATTATTATAAACCAACACTGTAATGAGTAAAAGCTTAGGCTCTGGAGCTGAGTTGCCTGGAATAAAATCGTGGCTCTTTTGAACCACTGGGCAGGTTATTTAAACAGTTACGCATTTACTAGATTCCATTGTTTTAAAGGGGCCTGTGATTAAGGAGACTGTATCTATCAGGTGAGGATTAAGTGAGATGCTTAGAATGTTACAGAGCGTGATTACCATTCTTACCATTGTATGTGAGAAAACGGTGCTGATAGAACATGTCTGGAAAAACACATAACAGAAATGATGGCCAGGCAATGGGATGGATAAGAGAGTAGGAGACATGTATGCTATATGGGGTACTCATTTTAAAAAGTTGCAGTTTTTCTAGTATTGATTATTTGAGCGATCCTAAAAAGATAATTTAGTTTATAGATGTATATGCCTACGTTCTTTTTAAAAAGCACCTTGAAATGGGTGAGCAGCCATTCCCTCTCTCAACAGCACAAATGCAAAGGTCCCTACCACTAGAGAAAAAGTGGTAGCCAACTGCTTCATTCCCAGTCACTAACAACCTTACTGGGTGAGTGTTCTACTTTAGGTTGAACTCAGTGGTCAATAAATAAGACAAAGTACCAAATGGCAAAACAGAATGTACAGCCTTATGATGTGGATGGGGCGGTTAGTTCAAATAAATGTGTCTCACTCTCGTAAATACCTCCACTAATATAATTCTCACTGACGCATGCTGAAACTGGGTTTAATAAGTCATGGCAGCGGTGTATAAGCATGCTTAGGTTTAAGAGTGACAGGGAGGCACCTATTTGACAGTGTTTATAACTACAAGGAACTATAAGGGGAAAAAAACAGACTTTTAAAAGATTATAGGGCCTCAGTAAGCACACTTCCTAATAAGTCCTGTCTTGTCAAAGAAGAAAAGTTAATAGGTCTGGGTCCAGCATGTAAGGAGTTCAGTAGCTACTACTCTGACCTCACCACGATTTTTAAAAAGAATGGTAAAAGCTGAATAAACTGAAAAAAGTCAACAACTCTTTTCATGTCCACAGAACGAAGAAGATCAGGGCTAATGCACTGCTGTTGCAGGAAAGTTTGATCACACCATGAACCCTGAAATTGTGCTGTTTACTGAAAAAAAAAAAAAAAAAAAAAAAACTATTTCTAGCTGTGGTGTGGCTCAGCCCTTACACAGACATGCCCTTAGTACTCATTTAATCTCAAACAATGAAGGTAAAGTTAGTTTGTAGGAGGAAGCATCCATGTTTGAAAGTGATGGCTAACTGAGTGGCAGACAAAGTGACGAATCAGGGAAAGATTTGACAGGGTAGGATGTTCCCAACTCTCGGGAGAAAAGAGGCAACGTAAGAGAGAGCAGTGCAGAGGGAGAGGGAAGAGAGAGGAGGCAGTTTTACCTGGAGAGTTTTACAGAGACAGGTAGAAGAGAGAACAAGCTAGACACAGGTGAAGACAGAACCAGCCAGAGAATGAGGAGGCAGGAGATTAGAACAGATTGCCAAAGTTACATTGAGGCCAAGCAGAGCAAAAAGTCAGAGGCTGAAAGAGAAGCCAAATTGAGTCAGACAGTTTGGGGAGTAGCTTTAGCCAGAACAGCTGAACTGAACCAGACAGACAGAGCTCAGAAAGAACTAGAAAGGGCGAGTTTATTCAGCAGTAAGTCTCAGAGGCTGAAAACATTCTAGGCCTAGATAATATGTAGGTTAGAACCTTCTGGGTCTAGGCATAGGTTGGCAGATATACGATACTAAGCCTCTGAAATGACAATTACTACAGGAGAATAAAAGTTTCATTTATACACTGCCCTTATAATTGGAGATATAGACAGAGGCAGAGGAACACAGCTTACTGGGGACTAGAAAACCATACCAGAAATCTCTTGTAAAACTGGTTCCCTAAGAAAGCAGGCTGATCAAGTGATATGAAGCAAGCCAGTAAGCAGCACCACCTTCATGCCTTCTGCATCAACTCCTGTCTCCAGGATGCTGACCTTTGTGAGTTCCTGTCCTCACTAATTTTAATGATTTTTCTGTAGCTGCGGGAGCAATAAAGCCTTTCTCCACACGTTGATTTTGGTCATAGTGTTTTATCACAGCAGTATTTCATGGCTACTTTTGTAGTTGTTTCCCTGACTTTTGTACATTTTCTGCTTATATGAGTGGCGAAAATCTCTCATAGAGTGATGTAAATACTTCTCATGTGTATTTAAAACTTTTTATTTAACTTAACTTGATTTTCGTTCATGAAAAAAAAGCTAGTACAGGGAAGACATGATTCATACAGAGAACCCAAAAGAATCATCAAAAACACACGTGGACCTAAGAAGCAATATGGCGAGGGTTCAGAATACAAGGTCAGTATGCAACAGGCACTGTGTCAGATACTAGCAATGAGTTAATAGACATCGAAGTTTGAGAGAAACACATTCTCACTTATATTAGCATCCCCAAAATAAACTAAGCATAAATGTAACAAAATTTACATTCTTTCATACTGATGTAAGAAAGAATGGTATCAAAGTAAAATTAAGTGGAGAGATGTTTTATGTTCATAAAAATTCGGTGTTTTCCATATATAGAAACCCAGAGCCGAACATTCGATGGAGCTTAGGAAGTCTTGTGGAAAGGATTGAGGAACCCGAAGAGAACAGGGACTCTACAGGAAGACCAACAAAGTCAACTAACTTGGACCCTTGGGGGCTCCAAGAGACTGAACCACCGGTCAAAGAACAAGCGTGGGCTGGGCCCAGGCCCTCCAAACATGTAGCAGATGTGCAGCTTGGTCTTCATGCTGGTCCCCCAAAACCTGGAGCGGGGGCTGTCCCTGAATCTGTCGCCCGTCTGTGGATCCTGTCCCCCTAACTGGGCTGCCTTGTCTCACCTCAGTGGGAGAGGATATGCCTAGTCCTTCAGTGACTTGATGTGCTGGGATGAGGTGATACCCAGGGGGGAGTTCCTCTTCTGGGAGGAGAAGAGAAGCAGGAGGAACTGTGTGAGGGAGGACTGAGAGGAGAGGAGGCGGGGGTCTGACATTGAGCTATAAAGTGAATATACTAATTAATTAATTTTCTAAAACTCAGTAGTTTTTAAGGTTTCACCTTTTCTCAACTTGATCTATAGATTCTGTTGAGTCCCAGTCAGGACCCCAACATATTGTTCTGTGAATATGAACAAATAAATTTAGAACTTTAAACACAAAGACAGAAAGCTCATAGGAGCCAGCTATTAAACAAAGGAGAAACATGACACAACCCCAACACTCACTAGAACCACAGTCATGAAAATGTGTACATTTCTAAATGGTTCCACAGGGCTTGTAAGAGGGTCACTCACCTGCACCCTGGTCCCAGTGTCCTGCCTTTTAAATGGCAATGGGACAGTGCTTACAGACATTCAGGGACCACAGAAGGGACAGTCACAGGATTCCCTCTCCCATGTGTTCGGTGATGATCTTCTACCCCTGGCCTCTGTTCCCAGGGTCTTCAGAGTCCTTTCTACCATGGAGGAGAGATGTGTACACAGGCACATGTGTACAGCTCCTTGATCACTCAGTACTATATAACCAAAGCACTGGCTCTCACGGTGAGAGAGACGGCAGGGCTGGGTAATTCCAGGCATGAACGGCCCAGCAAGTGTTGTAACGATCAGCTTACTCTGTGTCTCCCACCCCCTTCACACCCATGACACTGGCTGGGGTCCTTGTACAGCAAAGGAAATTTTGGGAGTATCACTGACCTTTTTGTGGCACTGAGTGTCTTTTATGAAATCTCATTTTTATTCTATAGCTTTGCTTAGCAGAAGGCCTGGATCATAGCACCAAATAAACAGTAACAATATAATCGTTTTATTGCTGTTATGGTCGAGCTATGATAACCCCTTGCTTACTTTTCAAGTTTACAACTAAGTCTTTGTGATGGTTTGCTTATGCTTAGCCCAGGGAGTGGCACTTTTAGAAGGTGTGGCCCCACTGGAGGAAGTGTGTCACTGTAGATGTGGGTGGGCTGTAAGACTCTATCCTAACTGCCTGGACATCAGTCTGTTCCTGGCTTCCTTTGGATAAAGGTGTAGAACTCTCAGCTCCTCCTGCACCATGCCTGCCTGGATGCTGCCATGCTCCCACTTTGATGATGATGATGGACTAAACCTCTGACCCTGTAAGCCAGCCCCAATTAAATGTTGTCCTTTATAAAACTTGCATTGGTCATGGTGTCTGTTCACAGCAGTAAAACCTAAGACAGTCTTCCAACGCAGACTCTGAAGTTGCTGCTATAGGGGAGAATAGATCACTCTCAATCGTGTTCCCACAGCTAGAACAGTGTTAGTACACAGCTTAGAAGCATTTTTCTCAAAGCAAAGTCATGGCATGGCGCACACACACACACACACACACTCAAACATGCAGAGTAACTGAAGTTCCCAGCATCAGACTCTGAACATTTGAATAGGGCTTTGCTTATAGATAGCCCATCAATTCTCAAGTTGAAAGATTCTTTTATCTATCTAAAAAATAGCCATGGGAAACGCTAGCTGGGCAATATTAACCACTTTTTCCTAAGGGAACACTCCACGAGGGCTTAGACATGAAATTTATCTTCACTAGTCACAGATCCTTTGCCAAACCCATTTGAAAGCCATTCATTTGGAAGGTTGTTTTGATCAATCTAGTTTGCAGCCAAGGCATCTTCCTGTCCTGTAATCAAAATTTAGAGTACAAAGCAAGCAGAACTGGATCCCAGGCAGGAAAAGGCAAATAGAAACCAGCCTTTGCGGGGGGGGGGGGGGGGGGCGGGGGGGGCGGGGGACATGGATCATAGCACAACAGAAATGAAAACGGGCTCTTAAGATTCCAAATTACATTTTTGTAAAAGGCACAGAAAACTTTTTTTTTTAAATCTCCCAAACCAAACAAGCAGTTGAACCACTTACCTTCGCTGCAACCAAAGAATTTCTCCAGTGTACAGAGAGAGTCAGGGTATGTAGGGTCTGGGACCAGACTTCCTGCAACTGAATCCCACTTCCAATTCTTTCACTCCACGTTCTGAATTCAGGCCTAGTCACACCCATAAGTCAGGAGACATTACAATCCTAGTTTAATGCGGTGGTTATAAGTATAAATTAGATAATGCAGATAAAATGTAATACATGTGTCTGGCACATAGAAGACCTGTGCTGAAAGCATTGTTAGTAGTAGCAGTTGTCATTACTGTTTTAAGACAAAGCCTCACTAGGTATCCCTGGCTGCCCTGGAACTTACTATATAGATCAGGCTGGTCTCAGATTCACAGTTATCAGCCTACCTTTGCCCTGGGTGCTGGTGATATAGGCACTTGCCACCATTCCCCACTTTATAGAAGATTTATGGTACCATAATACTAAAATAACATTTAGTTACTAATATCACTAATCATAACATGATAAAGCAACAATTATTACTATTATTATTCATTGTTAAATTAATTTAACTAATTTCATTGGTTTAATAGAGCTTTTGAGAGGCAGAAGAGATAGGAGAGAGAGGGAAGAAGAGAAGATGAAGGAGGAGGAGGATGACCCAGCCCCGTGTGGCTTTAATTAGCCGCAGGTAGCTATAAATATCTTATAAGGGATGGATTATTACAGGACAATTTGTCTAGGTGGGCAGTTTATATCTATATCAGTTGTCTCAGAGTTTATTGTGTGGAGGTTTTGTGGGGTGAGATTTTACTAATATAAATCTGACTGATAAATTACAAGCCACTAGAGTTTTGATTTTACCAGGTTCCTGGGACTTGTGACGATAACCACAGGGGGTGGATGCTGAGAATGTGAGCAGAGTCGGCAGCAAGAGGGCAGCGAGATAGGTAGCCATTGCATGGGGCTAGCCATGGAGGCGGAGAGATGGCCGCTGGGCCAGAGAGAAGCTGGCAGTGGCATGGCCTGGTGCCCCTTTACATTTTATTCTATTCTTGCCGCTACAAAGAGTAACAGAAGTTTGTATTCCGTCATCTCGGGTGACTCGATGGTTCCTCTCCTGTATCTCCCGTTGTATCTGACACGTTTGCACAGTCCCAAGCCTTCCAACATCACAGCTATGTATGGCAGTTGGCTTTCCCCAAGTTTCCGGACAGTTAGTTGGGTGACGTCACACACTGACCTGAGGAAGTCTGTGGGAAAGCAGAGAAGGATGCTCACGTCCACGAACACGAGTGGAGCTTTTCGGTTCCCTAAGGCAGAGAGCCTCCATGTGTAGGGTCCTGACCAAACAATCAGGTAGATGAATTGTTAATGAAATGTTTCAAACCAAGCAGAGGGGCTGCTTTTGGTCTCATCTTTCAGTAGGCAGAGTCATAAGAATTGTCATGAGTTCGAGGCCAGCCTGGTCTTATACTGAGTTCCAAGCCAGTTAGACCTACACAGTGAGACCATTAGTCATTCAAAAAGTTTGTTTGGGAAGGTGCTGTAGAAACGAAGTTAAGAGCAGTCGTTGCTTTTACAAACTATTATTCAGCGCTGCCAGCACCCAAACTACTCCCTATAATGCAGCTCCAAGGGATCCAACCTCCTCAGATACATGCATGGATGAGCAACATTCCCACCCCACTCCCCAGCCCCCTCCCCGGCACACACACATAGATATAACTTTTTTTAATCTTAAAAAGAAAAACAAAGCCTATCTTTGTGTTTGTTTATAGTTCAAAGTAGCACGCTACTGTGATTTTTGGCAATTTGCCTTCCTAGAAAATACACACCGCCCCAGACTCTCATGCTATGATGCACTAAAGTCTTTCTTTTTATTCACATCATATCCATCTCTCTAGTCTTTTGACAGGGCCATGTGTATGTGTCTGTCTTATTTACTATGAAATGGATACTAGTGTTGTTACTAAAAAGGACACAGAAAGCCCTTTAATTCTGGTGGCTCCTACTCTTGGGTTACAAAAACAGGTTAGAATTGTGGGAAATAAAGATTAGAAGACCATGTCTGTAGCTGTGAGCACAACTATCCCCCAAACCAGCTACAAAAATAAATGCTACTTTCTGAAAATGCTACACTGAAAACTATGATTTTAAACCTCTTAATTTGGTGGGTTCGTGTCCCACCAGAGTTGACGGCATCTAAAAAAAAAAAAAAAAAAAAAAAAAAAGACACATACACAGCAGACCCTTAATTTAACTTTTGTTTTGCTTTTGAAGGACAAAACCTCCTTGAGCTTTAAATAGCTTGAATTTTAACTCTACTCTCTCATTGAGTTTCCTGGGTCCTTGGGTCACTGTTCGGCTATGGCGGGCATGTGAAAGACAGTCCCTGGCTAACCTCGATCACGACTGGCCAACAACCATTTCAGAGCTAATTGCTCCTCCAGACTGAAGGGCTCCCGGGAAGGGAGGCAGGCTAAGCTGGTAAACTGCAGCCTTCCTGGGTACTGTTCTTCTTTCCTAACTTCTCCCGTAAGAATGGAGGTGCAGAGGTTCAGCCCATTATCAATAAGGCGGGAGCATGGCAGCATCCAGGCAGGCATGGTGCAGGAGGAGCTGAGAGTTCTACATCTTCATCTGAAGGCTGATACCAGAATACTCACTTCCAGGTAGCTAGGACTGGGGTCTAAAAGACCACACCCATGTTGACACACCTACTCCAACAAGGCCACACCCACTCTGACAGGGCCACACCTTTCACACCATTAAAGAGCATAGACCCAAGTGTGCTGGCCCACACCTTTAATGGCATCCCTGAGGAAACAGAATCTCTGTTTTAGGCCGATCTTGTCTACACAGTGAGTTTCAGCTCAGCCAAGGCTATAGAATGAGATCTCAGCTCAAACAACTCTTTTTCTAAGCCTGACCATCCTAAGGAACCAGCTTTGGCCAGTGCCTTGGGCAGAAGAAAATAACAGAAAAATAGTTGGTGGGTTGTCTTTAGACAACTAGAAGTACCAAAGCTGAAAAGCTCTGCATCCTCCTCAGACAAAAGCTGAGTCTTGTTTTATCTGTTTGGATATTTAACTAGGAAAAGGAAAATCTACAAAGTGAAATTCCCTGTAGATTTTAAACATTGGACAAACTGACGTTGTGGCGGGGATGGTCTGCAGATCAAACCACAAGAGGGCGCTTTCGCAAAACACGACGCTTCTTGTATTCTAGCTGAACATCAAGGTGACAGACGTTTACAGCCAGGATGAATGCGGCACGTTTTAATAAAGGATAGAGGAGCCTATGTTAAAGTAACGTAGCAACTACCAGAAAACCGAATTTGTCGAGCTTAAAAAGAAAGTTCACGTTAGTCTGGAGAAACTGTACATTTCCGGAGCAAGCCATTTTGACATTATAGAAGGAAACATTGTCAGAACCAAATTCACTACAGCCTCCCAAGTTCTGAATTTGGAAATTCAGAAACCCATTACAGAACTACAGAACCAAGTGATAGATCCCTAAATCTTCAGGTCTGTCTGTTCTAACTACCGGGCTCTGTAAGATGCCCACCGGCCAGCAAGCGTGTACTCATAAAGTACGTACAGTGTGCCCAGCCATGCTTGGTGCTTTCAGACTCTCTGGAGTAAAAAGTCTCCAGAAGAGGAGGAATATCCAATTATCTCTGAACAGAAGTTCCACCAATCACCACCTAACTGTTGATGGCCACTCCCCTTCTGCTTGCTCTGAACACACCCACTGCTGACCTTCCAATTGCAAAGTTCAATGATTCAGTGACCTACTCCACACCTGTTTTTTGTTTTGTTTTTGTTTTGTTTCATTTTGTGTTTGACTAAATGGCTCAGGCTGGCAATCCTCCAGCCTCAGCTTCTCCAGTGTTGGGACTACAGGTGTGTAACCATCATATCTGCCTCTTCTGTGTTTGATTCTACCAGGAATCAAACTCTGAGCACCCGGCTTGGCAGCTAAGGGCCTCTCCTGCTGAATCACTGGGCTGGTCTTTTTTCTCTTTTAAACATTCGGTTTTTATTTCAAGTCACTTGAACCACTTGAAACATTTGACACTAATGGCTACAATGTGTATCTAACTTGAAGCCTTTTGAATTTCTTCTCCTTAAATTAGATAGATCAGTTACCCTGTCCGGGCTGTTATGACAGCCTGTACTTTTCCTATAGAACACTTGCTAGAGTGTATAAAGAAATACTTAAGCGCACAGATCTTGCTGCCAAACACATAGGCTTCAAGCCTTGGCACAGTGTGGACTACACGAATGACCTCAGTCACATTTTCTCTATAGCTTAGCTTCTTCATCCATAGAGCGGCAATGACATCTACCTCACAGACTACTGTGAATGCCAACAACATATCTGTAAAGTCCTTAGGACCTTGTAACTGTCAAATGGCAAATATTATGCATAGATGTAATTTAATAATGAAAAAAACTCTGTTTCCACAAAGCTGTACGCTCTATGAGGACAAGAGTCATGTCCAACTCTGCTTAGCTTCGCCTTCTGCACTGAAGTGTTTGCTGACTGAGTGAAGGGATAGATGTAGAAGTGAAGGAAGGATGAAGCCATGTTGGTGGGACTCCTGGTTACTGCCCCGTAAAAAGAGCGCACCCAGGCTGGGGAGACAGCTCAGGAGGTGAAAGCACTAGTTAACAAAGCAAGAGGGCCTGAGTTCAAATCTTCAGCGATGACCTAAAACAAGACATGGCTACAGGTGTCTCTAAGCCCAGCCCAGGGGAAATACTGGTAGATCCCAGGAGCTCACTGACCAGCTTGCTAGACTACCTTCAAGTTCAGGGAGGGTCCCAGGTCACAAAAACTAGAGCCAGGCATGGTGGTCCATACCTTTAATCCCAGCACTGGAGATAGAGGCAGATAGATGTCTGTGAGTCTAACGCTAGCCTGGTCCACTTAGTGAGTTTCAGACTAGTCAGGGCTATCTCAAAAAACTGTCTGAAAAACAAATAAATGGAGACACCACTGAGAAAAAACCCCTAACAACAGCCTTCTCTCATTTTCTGGTTTCTACATGAATATGGGGGGCGGGGAGGCTAATCTTCTCACAGTTGGTCCATAACTTCCCTGGACATTTCTTTCCTCAGCACTAATCCAAAACTAATCATCTAATGCCTCCTTTCCAGGTCAGTTCTCCTGGCTTTGGTGTTCCTTGCTACATAAGCTGGGCTGTCAGAGATGCTTCACACACCTCAGGACCAACAACCTCAATGTTGCCTGAGTATTCAGGACTGCCAACCACCAATGTAAACACTCTCCCCTGGCCCACCGTGCACACACTCCCTTGGTTTTGTCTCAGAAAACCATGACTCGCATCTGTGTATTCAAGCTGAAGCCCAAGCTCTGTAGCTCATGCCATACAGTGACATTTAAATTCTACAAACCTGCTATTCATAACCTTCCTGTTTGGACCAGATCTAAAGGTGTACCCCCGACTCAGGAGCAAGAAAAGATGAACCCTTTATTAAATCAGCTTTACCTTTTCTGTTTTTATTGTCTTTACATTCTCTGTAATCTTTTAAAAAGAGCCCATTTAGAGCTTGTAAAACACTGTAACCGTGTGAAACATTAGTTGCCTAAAAGGGAAGGTTATGGGCATTAAAAAAAAAAAAAAAAAAAAAAAAAAAAAAAAAAAAGCCATTGCTGCTCTTGAATGGTGGCCAAGATCTTCAGATTCTTTAGGGTATGAGATAATAGGATTGTGGAGGAAGGGGTGACAGCAAACGGCTTTATTTAATCATCTTAGGAGTGGCTTCCCGATGGACGGTTTACACACAAGCTTGTGAATCCTGGCAGCAACCAAATTTCAGAGGCAATGACAAACCCGCAGGTGTCCAAATGGGTCTGTCAGTGCGTGTTCTTTTTCGTCTGGCAGAATTATTCAAGCTTCCCTAAGGAGGAAACTTCTTGGTCTTTGAAAAAATCAAGAGAATTAAATATAACATAATCATAGAATAACGATGTCAAAGGTCACAAAGAAGACTTTAAATAAGACTTGTTTTTATATAAATGCCTTCAAATCACTTGCTTTATATAAAATATCATTCATTTATGTTATACATAATATAACATTTAAATCTCATTGGCCTCAAAACAAGACTTTAAGCCAAAAGCAGTCACAAATTCCACATTATGTGTTTTAAAATGTTTCAGGGGGCCCAGTCATTTAAACTTAAGGATCTGAGTTTGATTCCCAGATCCCACATGGAGAAAGGTGATAATTGTTTTCTAACTTCTGTAAATTGTCCTTTACCTCCACATAAACACTGGGGCATACATAGACACAGACATACACAACCATACACACACATACACACATACACACACACACACACACACACACACACACACACACACACCTCAACCAATATTTAAGAAATTTCATATATATTGGGGCCAAAGATGTAACTCAGTTGATAGAGTACTTACCTAGGAAGAACAGAGCCCCAGGTGCAGCCCCCAGCACGGCACACATAGGTGTGGTTGCTCACACCTGTCTACAGTTCTAGCACTCTGGAGGTATCTACAGTTCTAGTACTCCAGACGTGGAGCCAAGTGGACCAGAAATTCAAGGTCATCCTTGGGTAGGATAGCAAGAGTGAAGCTAACTTAGGCTACAGGAAACCCTGTCTCAAATAAAGGTTTTTTATCATGTTAATGTGGTTGCTAAGATCTGGAAGTAGGTTTTACTATTTGCCTGGTGGTAATATAAAAGTCTAAAATGGTAGTAGACTCTACACTTCAGCAGCCGTCTTAATGAAGTCTGTTTTTCTCCCGTTTTCCTTTAGGATGGACAAGGGAATTGTCTGCTCCCAGCAATCCCAGGATCCCTCTTCATTGCCATCTTTCAAACCTACTTCTCGTCTCTTGTGTTCTGGACTCCTTCTCTTCCAGGTCCACCCTGACCACTCTTGCCCACCCCTAGCTCAGCCTCCACAGTTAATTTTGGCTTTGCAGTGGGGGTGGGGCTTGTCTCATTGACTACCAGCCTCATGCTATTAAATAAGAGGTATTTATTTAGACTCTCCCCGTCACAGTTCTATCACATTCCTTCTCTGACCTGCAGACTCTGTACGGGGGACTGACAGGCATCACCATGGGGTCACAGGTGTCAGCCCCCCTCAAATCCTCTTGCTGCTTCCCCAAACCTAACATTGCAAAACTCTTACTTTTTAACCTATTTAAACAAAAACTATCATTCTTGGCCTCTCTCCCACCCCACCACCCATCCCCTGCTTCCTCTCCTGTACCCATACCTAGGTACTCAGCAAATACTATTTGGCTACACCTTCCTCTCCGAATATGTCCAGAACAGCACAGGTATTCCCCACAGCCCATCATCCGGGCTGTTTGATTGTACCTAATCTCTTATAAAGGCATGACATCACAATTTTATTGCTTGACATCACTTCTCCCTTAGCATTTCTTTCTTTAAAATAATTTGTATATTTTTTAATTAATTTTCATTTATATGAATACACTGTAGCTGTTTCAGACACACTAGAAGAGGGCACCAGATCTCATTAAAGTTGGTTGTGAGCCACCATGTGGTTGCTGGGAATTGAACTCAGGACCTCTGGAAGAGCAGTCAGTGAGCCATTTCTCCAGCCCTAGTTTGCATATTCTATTCATTTTTTTAATGTCTGCATTCAAAGATGACAGTGATTTTATTCTCCCTTGTTCCCTCACATATCTTTACCTAGAATATTGTCTGCACCGAATGGATGGTTGGTAAATACTGGTTGAATGAGGGAAAGTCTCTCTCTTCCATTGTCTGGTGTGTTCTCCTCACTCATGTATTTAAATGCAGTCACAGTGTGGTCCAAATTTGCCAGCCAGAGCCATGTAGTGTTTAAGGTCTTAACCTGAGAATAGTACATGTCACTTGTGGCCCATTAGGAAGACATCAGCTACATAAACAATTCAGCTACAAGGGGTCTGGAAGTAGCTGCCTGTCTTGGAAGCCAGGAAGTCTTACAGTTGAGAAAGGACACAATACAAGTTGATGGGCAGCTGCCCAATCTGGTGTTTAGAACAGTATGCTTTATCTAGGACGACAACACCAGTAAAACAGTTTACAGATGCCAAAGTGAATGGCAGGCTAAAAGTCAATGGAGCACTGCAAACACGAGAATATTTATAACCCATTGACCAGAACTGTGTTTATTTAAGCGAGGTGAGGGAAGCCACCTGAACGCCTGTGCTCAGTCCTGAGACAGGGACTGCCGGGTCCTGTACACCTGCTGCTCAAACTTCTACAGTCCTGCTGTTTAATGAAACCAGAATAATGTATGCAGCAGAAAACTTACATGTAAGGGAAGGAGGAAGTACTGATCCAACCTCAATTACTACAATTTTCCAAATTCACAAAGTATTGAACTAGCTTCTCTCCTAATAGATTTGACAGTGGACAAGACAACCCCGGGAAAACCAGAAGGTAGACAGGCCCCAGCATAGGTGTGTGCGGGAAACATAGTCTCAGGTACTGAGTATTATCGACCAGACATGATCACATTCTGCTTCTCCGACAGTTAAAAAGAACGTCGAGATTATTTCATCATGTAAAACTAATGAATTGCTGTTAATCTTTGCAGTTGGTAAATAAAAGTGTATGTTCTCATTAATCCAGATATAAACCCAATAGTAAGCCACTTGGAAGGCAGAGGCAGGAGACTGTCTGTGAGTTTAAGGCCAGCCTGGTCTATAGAGTAAGTTCCAGGTCAACCAGGGTTACACCATGAAACCCTGGCTCAAAAACAGATATTTGAAATTAGAGAAACAAACCAACAGCAAAGAAGCATTCTTTAATAGGGCCTGTTTCGGCAAATAAAATGTATCAGGTGCCTGGTGTCTAGTAATTCACTGAGAGAGTTTATGATATTTTAATCAAAAAGTGTGCACTTCCAAAATCTCAGTTCTAGTGAGCATCCTTCCCTGCAGTTTTCATGTCTTAAGGGTATCCAAGTGAATGTAATGTGTGAGTCCAAGGGAGAAAGATGAGACGGGTCTTCCCTTAAACCAGTATTTCAAGTGTTCTTAAAAGTCAGCTTTTACCAGTCATCTCCAACCTACCTTCTCCTCCAAGAATCCCCAGGAACATTTTAGATTTTGTGGAGAGCATTTTTGGCACCTCTGAACAGTTGATGGAGGAGTAATATTAATATTAATATTATCCCAAGACAACTTGGGGCTGGCCAAGGCAGGAATCTGGCTTCTGTGCTACGCCCTATAGTTTCAAGCACATCTGCATCTGAAGTTCTGGGCAAGGCTTTGAAGAATGTGGCATAGGGAAGTACATTCGTATCTGAAGCTCCAGGCGGTATCTTTAGGAATGCAGCTCAGGGCAGGGCCGATTTCAAGCTGTAGGCACAGCAGTATCCATTTTTGTCTCTGACTTTTTCACCTGACTTCCAGTAAGATGTTTACAGGATCTTTGGTGGTTATCTCGATTGATCCCAGTCTCAGAACGTCGGTTACCTTTCTGCATATAATTAAAATGATTTAAAAAGAGGCAGATTAAACCAAGCTTCACTTTGGCCATGAGGCTTAGGCCTCAAGTCAGGCCGAAGTCATGCTGCAATTTTAACTAACTTGTCTCTTTTCTTTTCAATCCTCGCTCTGGGAGGACCTGTTGGATTCCAAGCTGGCCTCAGGCAGGATTTTATCTGACAGAACTTACAAACACATAGAAAATTAATACACAGGACACGTGTACTTATCAGCTTCCTGTCACCTTGACAAAAACCAAAGATAACCAACTTTACTTCTGATTATTGAAAAAGAATCTTAACCGCAGATCAGTCCCCTGCATCAGTCCCCACAAGGGCTGGGATTCCAGGCACACACTGGATAAACCCCAGCATAGGTGCATGCAGGAGACAGTCTCATGGTCAGCAGCCCATGACTTTGGGGTCTATGTGACACAGCACACTGTGGCAGGGGAAGGCAAGACAGGGCAAAGCTGATGACCTCATAGCAACAAGGCAGCAAAGAAAGACAGGAAGGGGCAGTGTCCTGATACCCCTGCAAGGGTACCCCAGGGACCAATCTTCCACCTGCCAGGTTCTACCTCTTAAAAGGTTTAACCACTTCTTCATAGCACCACAGATTGGTAACTGGGCTTTCTCCAGTCCCCCTCACCAAGACAGGGTTTCTCTGTGTAGCCCTGGCTGTCCTGGAACTTGCTCTGTAAACCAGGCTAGCCATGAACTCAGAGATCCACCTGGCTCTGCCTCCTGAGTGCTGGGATTAAAGGTGTGCGCCACCACCACCAGGCTAGCAACTGAACTTTTAATACATGGCTCCTTGCAGGAATGTTTCCGGTCCAAAGCTAACAATACACAGAGTTAATTTGTATTTACTTTAGTTTCTTTTCTTCATGACATCAAGACCACAAACTCTTCGTTTGTTGAGAAACTATTTAGCTTGCTGTTCCCAGTGTTTACTTGTTTTAAGGACTTCAACTGGTGGGAAGATTACAAAGACTGTTTATATGAGATGTTAGTAAGAGAGAAACACTAAAGCACATTTTCAGCTCAGCGGTACACTAAGCTGCTTTAGCTGTAATACTAGACAAACTGCCAAGTCAGAAGATCACTCTACAGTTCAAATTAAAGTGGTGTTTGTTAGAAGCAAAGGGATCCTTCCCCCCCCCCTTTATTAGCATACTTCCTGAGTATTCATAAACCCTGCAGTCCGCCTCTTAGGGCCATTCCTTAAGAGATGAAGCTGCTGCTTACATGAAGTTGCTTCTCCAAAGTGAAGCAACTGGAAAAACAATTCATGTTGAAACAAGATATGTTTTTAAGGCATTTGGAATCGGTCAGATTTTAAATAGTAATCAGAATTTAACTAACTCTCTTTTGTGCCTCCTGCACAGCTGAGGGATCCCTGTGTCTCCTGTACCTCAGCGCATAACATGTGCAGCTGTGGAAACCATACACTGATGCATCTTCAATTGCTTCTTTCCCCACCCTATCTATCTATCTATCTATCTATCTATCTATCTATCTATCTATCTATTCATCCATCCATCCATCCATCTATCTATCTATCTATCTATCTATCTATCTATCTATCTATCTATCTATCTATCTATCTATCTATTCATCTATCCATCCATCCATCCATCCATCCATCCATCCATCCATCTATCTATCTATCTATTCATCTATCCATCCATCCATCCATCCATCTATCTATCTATCTATCTATCTATCTATCTATCTATCTATCTATCTATCTATTCATCTATCCATCCATCCATCCATCCATCCATCCATCCATCCATCCATCCATCTATCTATCTATCTATCTATCTATCTATCTATCTATCTATCTATCTATCTATTCATCTATCCATCCATCCATCCATCCATCCATCCATCTATCTATCTATATATCTATCTATCTATCTATCTATCTATCTATCTATCTATTCATCTATCCATCCATCCATCCATCCATCCATCCATCTATCTATCTATCTATTCATCCATCCATCCATGCATCCATCCATCCATCTATGTATTTATTTATGAGAATTTGTGTTTGGCCTGCCTGTGTGTGTACACGCCACATGCATGCCTGGTGCCTATGGTGGTCAGCAGAGCATTATGGATTCCTAGATCTGGAGTTGCAAGAGGTTGTCATCTATTATGTGACTACTGGGAATTAAGTCCATGTCCTCTGTAAGAGTAGCAAGTGCTCTCAAGGCACTGAGCTGTCTTTCCAGCCTCCCTCCAGCCTACCTGTGCCCCTAACTTTTGGGACAAGATGACTTGCCAGAAATTCCCAGGGATCCTCCTGTCTCCACCTCAGCAGCACCAAGACGACTAAGCACGCCACTGTAGTTGGCTTTTACTTGGGTACTGCGGATCTGCGGATCTGAACTCAGGTCCTCAAGCTTGTGTGGCAGGCACATTACCGACTGAGCCATTTCTCCAGCTTTCGTTCGAGTTTCTGCAGTGTATCTCGAGGAGCCAGTGGGAATTGTGTATCACTACAACAGCGAATCAGCTAATGGTGGTATACTTAGTCCAGATGGTTATAACTACCTTCTATGGTCAAAGGCCAGCAAAGGGGAAGAAATGACCTGTCCGAATGTCAACTTCACTGTCCTCTGGTAAACGGACTGGGAAATACCCATTTGGACCCCAGAATGCTCAGATTTCTAGATCTAGCCAGCACTTTCACATACTTTTATAGTCATTTTCCTCAAGGCCATACTTGGAGCCATCACTTAAGTTAGTGATATTTTCCTGGCTGTGTTGCTATTGTGCAAATAAGCAAGCAAAGTTATTTTTGCAAACTATTTAAATTTTCTGCCTTGGGACCGCTGATGTCAAATCCTATACTGAGCAGCGTGTGGAGCCTGGGCATTCCTACTGGGGCTTCTCTCCTTCTCAACCCTCTGTAGTACAATTA
The DNA here is from genome assembly GCF_963924665.1 of Micromys minutus. Classification (NCBI taxonomy): domain Eukaryota; kingdom Metazoa; phylum Chordata; class Mammalia; order Rodentia; family Muridae; genus Micromys; species Micromys minutus. The sequence continues at coordinate 63,833,476 of NC_137973.1, read as the reverse complement.
GTCCATTGCTTCTCTGCCGATTCGGACTATTCTCAGTAAGAAACACTGTGATCTCTATCAGTTGCTGAATGTAAAGAAAACTTCTAGGTTTCTCACCTAATAGCATTGTAATCAATAGGCCACATACACAATCCCCTACATCTCTTAGTCTACAACAGTGGTTCTCAAACTGTGGGGCAACCCCTTCAGAGTCAAACCACCCTTCCACAGGGGTCATATTATGATTCACAACAGTAGCAAAATTACAGTTATGAAGTAGCAAAGGAAATAATATGGAGGTCAGCACAACATGAGGAATTGTATTAAAGGGTCGCAGCATTAGGGAGATTGAGAACCACTGGTCTATAATATCTTAACTTCCTTTTTAAAAACATATCTAATGAATGAATGCATAAAATCATAACTTGAAATTGTGACCCCCTTCCCCTGTTGGTCCATACACACTTTCCTGGTTCTTTTGAGTTGTGAGGTTTGAAACTAAAGTAGAAACTTCTAGTTCTTTTTTTTTTTTTTTTGAAAGTTAGTCATGTCAAATGTTTTGCTGGAGCACACAGATGAAAAAGGATTTCTTGCTAAAGCAGACACCTAAAAAGACCCATGATGAAGGAGTAGAAATACGACCCCACATGTTTAACAGCAGTGTGTTTAGACAGTGGGAGACGAGCACGGAGCATTGGTTTGCTCCGCCTCGCTGTCTCCCCACCCCCACCCCTCCAAAGATGCGCACGTATTGGTTCGCCTTACATAGCGCTGTTGAACTCAACTCGTGATAATAAAGCCATTGAAAGAAATTTGCCAAAGAAATGCTTGTGAGGTTCCTGCAGCAGCTTGCCGCTTCTGTGGTCTCGCCTCAGGCCAGTTGGCAAGCCTTGTCGTTTCTTCAGGATTGAGCTACAGCTGCTGCTCCATGCCTAGGTCTGCTGAGAAGGCTGTGGTTATGCTAGTTCTTCCTCCCAACCCCATTCTCTCAGAAATAAGGCTCAGACTCAAAACATCTTTATCAATACATTGGCCATATAGCGAGACTCTTCTCTGACTAGATACAACTTAAAATATCCCATTTATTCTAGGCTACCTTACATCATGTAGCTGGTTACCTGTGCTCAGGTACCATGTGTCTGACTGGATACTTCTTCCCTGAAAATCTCCTGCCTGCCTTGATCCCAGGATCCTTTCTACCTCCCGGATGTCCCACCTTTCTTTCCTGCCTAAGTCATAGGCCATAGGCTTTCTAATTGACAGGTGATACATCCATACAATACACAAGATATTCTGCCTACAGAAGACACCTTGGCACACCCTATCACCAGCAAACCCAAAGAGGCCTAAGGTGCTTTGAATGCTTAAAGGACCCCAGCTAGCTGTCTATCTGCTAATGTTGTCAGGTGGGGTTGAAGAGCGCTACCTTCCACACTGCCTCAAATCAAATCATCACGTGTTACTTACGTCTGGAAGCCAGCCACAGAGTCCACAGCACATATGTTCCAGCCCATACTGATCCTACCCGTGAGGGAACCGTAGTACCCGTCATCCCTCTGTGGCAGGGTAGCCTTTGCCTTGTGGCTTTTTTCCTTTTGCAGCTGTGGGACAATTCACAGCAAGGAGAGTCTCACTTGTAGTCTTGGATGTCACTTTAGTAACCTCACCTCCAAGCTGTCCCTGAGTCATGTGTGCTCTCCCCACAGCTGGCTTCTAATTCACGGCTGTGGTCACACCAGAGATGGCCCTTCATGGTTCCCCAAGGCCAAGAGCACGGCTGGTAGTGTTCCATAAAATTATTGTTAGAAATTCTCCCTCTGAGCCAGCTGACTCTTCAGTTCTCGGGCCATTTCTTTTAAGTGTAGTTCCCTTTACAATTCCTAAGTGGCCTTGGCCATGCATAATTTATGGCTGCTATTTTTAAAGTGCAACGAGAAATCAATAAGATATAAACACACCGCTCTTATAAATGTCCTCGAAACAATTGTCATCCTGAGCCATGCTACCCTTGACACAGAAGTAACCAGAACAAATGGCGACCTCTTGATGACAGTTACTCCATGCACGCTGAGCTGTGGTTGGATGAAATATTCAAGAGCATTGAGGAAGAATGTGTTGTTTGGGGACTGTAAGTTAGGATGGGCCATTTAAGCCAATGTCAGAGGTCAGTAGTTCTGTAGAGCAGTTGCAGTTCTGATGTTAAAGAGTGTCTACTCAATAGGTTATCATGGGATGCTTACTAGCTAGCAAAATCCTATTGAAATTCTTACTATTGCCTGACACAACCCGGTACTCACTGATATCTTTGACTGCATTACATGCGTTTGATAAGTCAACAAACACCACAGGATAATCAATGCTTTATTACCATCTGGCCAAGAACTTCATTAAGTTATTTAATAAACAGTCGTTAGGTTGCTATTGTTAGCCACCATGCTAAACATTGGTGATACAGTGACGGGAAGGTGTCCCTTCCAGTCTTTAAGCCATCCTCAGTCTACTCCATCCCTGACTGGATCCCTTCCCACACTCGGGAAAACTGACAAGAGGCCTTGGTCATGTGTGGCTCAGCATCCCACTGAGGGACTTGCAAATCATATGGACCGCAGAAAACTTCCGGAGCAAGACAATAAACAGACTCATGAGTAAATTATGAAACAGAGGTTTACTGAGCAGCTGTTAACGATCCAGTTAGATAAAAGGTCTCTGGACCAGAAAGCAAGTAGCACTCTGTCTGTACCTCTGTCTTTTGGTCTCTGTCTCTCTGTATCTGTCTTTGTCTATCTCTCTATTCATGGAGAATGAGATCTGTATCTCTCTGTCTCTTTCTCTGCTTTTCTCTGTCTCTCTCTGACACAAGGTCTCACTTTGAATCCCTGGCTGGCCTGAAATTTGCCATGTAGACTGTGTTAGATTCAGACTCACAAAGATCTGTCCGCACCAGCCCCCACCCTGCCTCAGCCTCGTGAGCTTTTGGGTTAAAGGTATAAGCCACCACCACCATCCCTCAAATTTTTTTCCTTTCCTTCCTCACTTTGTCCTCCTTCTTCTTGCTCTTTCAATTTTTCCTTTTTCTTTTACACAGGGTCTTGATATGCAACTAAAGCCAGCACTGTAGAAATGCACTGTCAAACCCAGAGTAGTATCTATCTTTATCTCTCTTCTTTGAGTTTCAGAAACAGTCCATTTTTTGCCACCATTTCTACACTTTGGCACCACCCAGCTTCTGGTACTTATTATTTTCCAGTGAACATATCAGCTCCTGCTCTTTCATTTGTCCTATATGGAACAGAATGTCCAGAGTAGCACAAAGAGCAGGTGCTTTGGTTTAATAAAGAACTAATTAGCTCAAGATTCTCTTCCTAGCTCCCCAAGTGGGCCATGTGACCAGTTAGCATCAGATTCTAATTTAGTTCTCTTCTAATATTGAATTTTCTTTGAGTAGTAAGCCATGACTATCCTTCAAGGGTCCTGGAAACAGGATACCCTGTGAACAGTACAATACAGCAAAAAGGTCATCCCCTTCTATCTTAGTTAGGGCTACTATTGCTGCGATGAATCACCATGTCCAAAAGCATCTTGGGGAGGAAAGGGTTTATTTCATTCACAGTTCCATGTGACAGTTGATCTTCAAAAGCAATGAGAGCAAGAACTGAAACAGGGCAGGAACCTGGAGGTAGGCTCTGATGCAGAGGCCATGGAGGGATGCTGCTTACTGGCTTGCTCCCCGTGGCTTTGCTCAGCCTACTATCTTATAGAACCCAGGACCACCAACCCAGAGATGGCACCACCCACAATGGGCTGGGCCCTCCTCCATGACTCACTAATTAAGAAAATGCCCTACAGCCAGATCTTATGGAGGCATTTTCTTAATTGGAGTTCTTTTCTTTCAGATGACTCTAGCTTGTGTCAAGTTGACATAAAACTTAGCCAGCACACCTTTAGATCTTGAGTGGAAACAGAACAGTGCATGGGCTGTTGCAAATGGCCCAATAAGTCACGAGTCTAGAAGGAGACTTTTAGGTAACTGTTCAGCAGGATCCCTGGAAACATTTGAGTACCTGGCATGAGGTAGCACTTCCATGTAGAGAAGCTGAGTTTGACAATGGGAACTGTAGAGAAAATGCCATTCACTGAACATGAATGGGAGTTCAAGGTCACCAAGCCTCATGACCTGTGTGTTAAATCCTCAGAACCCACAAAGTGGAAGGAGAGAATCTACTCCTGTTGTTCTCTGACCCTCCCACACATGTGCCCCCAACACACTCACACACACACACACACACACACACACACACACACACAATAATGTATACACACACACACACACAATAATGTATACACACACACACACACACACACACACACATATATATATATATATATATATATATATATATATATATACACACACACACACACATTATTTATATACACTATTTAAAGACAAAGAATGGAAGGCTAAAGAGATGGGCCTTGGTGGTTTAAGAGCATGTTTTTTTTTTTGGAAGACCCAAGTTCCATGCCCTGCACCCACATGCACATGATGGCTCATAACCACTTATAACTCTAGTTCCAGATGATGTGATACCCTCTCTTGGTCTCCATTCAGTAGGCACTAACATTGTGACCATATATACATACAGATAAAGAACTCATACATATAAAAAATTTTAAATCTTTTAAAAAGAAAAAGGAAAGGAGGAAAGGAAAAATGGTATTTTTCTTTCTGTGTTTGAAGCAATTATAGGCCATAGAACATACAACCCTCACGACTGAACTGTATGTCAGGAAAGTTATAAATCAACTCTTTAGTAAGAGTATTAGTCATCTGCTTAACAAAAAACCCACCCAGGAAGTCATGGGCAGAAAAGTAAACAATAAAGGAGCCTATGGACCAGTTCATATCCTGGAAGGGTTTGTAATCTAGAATAACAAGATGTGTGGTAGAGGGTAGTGATTCCCAAGGTGCAAAGTGCTAGAGGACTTAACCAATCTGCTCTCGAACAAAGGAGAGGCAGATTCCTTCCCTACCCACAAAGAAAGCCACGGAGCCCATGGTTACCAGTGTGGAAACTGAGTATATAAATTACTCTGTCATGCCCTTCAAAAACAGAGCCAAGAGGTCACAGGGGGAAAAAAATGTTCCTGGGTCACAAGTGATTGTTCCAGGAACTACTGGAGCCTGCTTTATCTTCAAGACTATATTTTTTTCTTCTTAACAACTGTCAGTGAACTGCCAAGTGTGACCTTAAGACTTCACACAGGTACTGCTGTGTTCAACAGAGCTTGCCAACTCCCTAAGACAATTGTTCTGTCCCAAGAAGCCTTGACTTGACATTCATTCTCCAAGCCACTGTATGTATGCCCTGAATTGCAGTCTGTTTTTCCTTTTCAATGAAGGCTCTTTTATCAGAAGTTCTTCTCTGTACCTCTGTTTGAGAACTGCATACTCTAGAGACAGATTCTCCGACCCAAAGCGCTCACTGATTAAGGACATGAAAATGTTCGACCATTGTTAGCTTTTCTCTATAAGCAAAAATGTCAGGCTTTCTCAGTCTGGTGATGTTTCTTTCCTTCCTTCTTTCTTATTAATTAAATTTTTTTTATTTTTATAATATATTTTATTATATATATAATATATAATGTTATTTTGTGTGTGTGTGTGTGTGTGTGTGTGTGTGTGTGTGTGTGTGTGTTTTGCCTGAGTTAATGTCTGTATAGCACAGATATGCCTGATGTTTGTGGAGGCCAGAAGAAAGCATGGAATTCCTTTACTGGAGTTAAAGATTGTCATTTGTGTGCTGAGAATTGAACATGAATACTCTGCAAGAGCAGAGAGTGCTCTTAACTGCTGAGCCATGTCTTCAGTTTCCACTGTTGTTTTTTTTTTAAGTGTGTGTGTGTGAGAGAGAGAGATTGTACATGTGTACAGAAGACAACCACAACCTCAAGTGTTATCCTCAGGAATGTCATTCACTTCCTTTGACACCAAGTCTCTCACTGAGTGGGCAAGGCTGCCTTATCTGCAAGCCCCCTGCTCTGAGAATATAAGTATGTATTGCTGTGTCCACTTTTCACATCGGTTCTGGGATCTGAGCTCAGGTCCCATGCTTGCATGATAAGCCCCTTACAAACTGAGCCTTCTCTCCAGCCTCTTCGGTTGCTGTTTAAGACAATTATCTCTGTTCCATGTACAACTCCATTTTTTTCCCAATATTGAATATTCACTCCTCTCTCAAATCCTAATTGAAAGTACACGTTGCATGTAAGCTGCTAAGCACTATTTCAAAGACCATTGGCAACAACAAAGTTCAGGCCTGAAAGGACCAGCTCCCAAGGGCATGGCCAATTGGCGTGGCCCCATGTGCACCAGGGAGCACTCTAGTTTCTGGTGTCTAGGTAACCAGGTTTATCAGTGCTCACAGGTACACATTTGGACCCAGGAGAGAGAGAACACTCCAACCGACCATTTTAAGGCAGGACCTTGAGCAGCTCCAAAGAGCTAATTGGCCCCACAGCCACCACTGCTTGATGTTTTGGGAATGGGGCAGCCTATTTCTACCTCCTTGTCTTCAAGAGGAAGGTTGGGTTACCTGTAAATTCCAACCCTTGGAGAAAAGAAAGCACTAGAAATAACTTGGACAATCTTGGCCTCTGTGTCTCCTCCCAAGAAAGTAAAAATGATGTTCTGGCTGTCAGTGAGGGGAAAGATAGTGCTGTCTTTGGTCCCTTTGCCCTTAAGTTTAGAGGATCCATTTCCAGGATGTTATGAGTTGGACTATGTTCTCCTAATAGTGATGTGTTGAAGTCCTAACCCCCAACACTTGAGAATGTAGGGAAATAGTGTGATATAGTTTAAAGGGGTTTATGTGGTTTCTAATACTACATGACTGGTGTCTTTACACAAGGAAGAGGTTTGGTCTCGGGGACAGACCTGAGACAATGCGGACAGGCAATGTGCAGAGGCAGAGAGGACACAGGGTAGAAGTAGAAGCAGCGATCAGAGTGGTACTGCCCCAAGCCAAAGGTTATCTGGGGCTACTAGAGGCTGGCAGAGCCAGAGCGGAACCAGTCCCTGGGGGGCTTCAGAGGAACAGCAGCTTACCTTCAGGCTTCTATCTAGCTCCTAGAACTATGAAGCCATAAATTGTTGAAACACAAAGTCCTAGGAAGCTAACACACCAGATAAGCACTCTTTTAGCTCTGTCATACCTTCCCCTACAAAGAAACGTGCAGGGAACCAGTCTGCGGTACCCAGGCATTCAACTCACAAGACTTGGCACCCAACCTTACAAAGCCCAAATAACAAAAGCCAAATCATTTCCAAATGGATTGAGAGCAAACTAATGATAATGTCGGTGCTTCATACAAGAGGAGCAATTGGAAGACTGCCTGCTGGAGCCACATGGAATTGACACACGGTGGTACACACATGAACAGGCTAGATCAAAGTTTCTGCTATCTTACCCATTAAGCTGAAATGCCCCTGCTGTCTGTGTTGGGATTCTGTAAACCCCACCTCTCAGTTTCCTGGCAACAGCCAGGCATACCCCACCCCTCAGTTAGCTGGCAATATGCTCCACCCCAGTGACCTGACACTATAAAAGGAGCTGCTTTCCCCCTCCTCTTCCCCTTCCCTTCCCCCCTCTCTCTCCACATGCTAATGGCCAGCCTCTACTCAACTTCTCTATTCCCAACATGGATTCCCCAAAGACATCCCCCTCATTTCCAGGCTTCTCCATACCTCCATGGCCCATACCACCCCCCCCCCCACACACACACACTCTCTTCATCCTTTTCCTAACAGTCTGGACAGTTGGATATGCTTTATTGGGTGCCAGATCTGCACTAGTAGATTAGTCCAGTGGTCAGTAAGTGAAGACTTTTCCTTGCCAAGAAAAGTTGCTGGGTCCTGCTCTTGGGCCTCTTTTGTAAAGCAGAAAGCTTAGGCATGAAGAGGTCTCCCGACTGACAGGAACGAGAAAAGCTGAGGATCCTTGCCTACCATGAGATACTGCCTCTTAAGAGGTGGCATTGCAGGGATTACGCTGTTAACCCTTCTATTAAAGGAGACACCATGATTGAAAGGGAAAGATGACGGGGCACCATTGAAAGGAAAAGTCACCAATGAAAGGAAAAGTCATGGAGTACCAATGTTGTTAGAAGATGACGTCCCGGGGTCCCGGGTTTCGGCACCAATGTTAGGGGAAGGATGAAGAGAGTGGGGGGGGGGTGGTAATATGGCCCATGGAGGTGCGGCCAGGCCTGGGGGCAAGGAAGATGCCTCTGGGGAGCCCATGTTGGGAATCCCTTCCCCCTGAGGGACCAGCCACACAATGGTATAGTACAGAATAGAGTTTATTCAAGTCATGGGAGAGTTGAGAGGGTGGTAGAGGCAGAGAGAGAGAGGAATAGAGGAATAGAGGAGTAGAGGCCGGCCATGAGCACGTGGCGGGATGGGGGGAGGGAAGAAAAAGAGGAGGGGCAGGGAGAGAGGCAAGAGAGAGAGGAGGGGGCAAGCATCCCCTTTTATAGTGTCAGGTCACTGGGGCAGAGCATACCTGGCTACTGCCAGGTAATTGAGGGGTGGGGTTTACAGAATCCCAACAATGATCATAGACATGAAAAAGTCTTGTTACAAAATAAAAGAAATCTTCCTCTTCCATTACCCCCTTGTCTCCTCAGCCTTCTTACATAGCTGTGTGCTTTGTGGATTTTCCTTCAGGACATGGAACATAACATGGGATCCCAAAGCTCTTTGTAAGGAGCACGGAGCTGGTCTCAGGCCCAGTGTCCCAAGGGACACTGTATTAAGAAACGCGGAGGGAACACTTAGGGAAGTATTCTAATATACATAATTACATATTGCAACCTGATCCAAATACTCGGCTTCCATTTTTCTTTATCTTTTGAGGCAGGGTGTGCTGTAGCCCAAGCCTCAAGTTCCCTGTATACACAAGGGTTAGTCTTGATAACCATCTTCCAGGAGTCAGGCTGACAGGCGTGGCCCACAACCCCCAGCCCATCTGTGTTTACTTCCCAGGCAGAGTTGTGTGCACACACCTGTGGTTCACCTTCACTCCCCTGTTTGCCCTCTTGTAATTTCCTGTGACTCGGAGCTGCAGCAGCCGGCACCGTGAGAGCAATCACCGGGATCTCCTGGTCTGAATGCTGATTGTTTCTCAGAAATAGATCGATTCCTAACCAGGTATTGCTCTAGGCTTGTACTGAAGGGTTTATACGCTGGCCCCAGATACTATGTGTGCCCGCTGATGCTGCAGATTTATCAGGACGGCAATGTTCCTTCTAGAAGGTTAATGTTTACCTTGCCGCAGGAAGTCCAGCCGGGTCTTCATAAATCACATCTTACAAACTCCTCCACCATTGGATCACACGACCTTCAGCTATCTTAAAATAATTTATGAGAAATGGCTGTGGTGTTAGGGAGAAGGTGAGGTAGAAATTCACTTTTTCATGGAGTCCCACACAGTACCTGATTCACCATCAGAGTTTTACAATGTGTCATGATGCTTATGGGGGCTTTGGGATGTGGTAAATTAAGTGAGAAGTAAGTAAAAGCTTTATTCATATAAAGACTCAATGTTACAGTCATTCTCCACAACTGGTTTCCTCCTGGAACATCACAGGACCTGTACAGTGGAATAGTTTTATAGTTCTTCTTTTATTTCTTTTTTTGTTTTTTAACCTCAGCAGAAGCCCTAGGTAAATAGCCTCAAGCAAAACTACAAATGAGGACTGGAGAGATGGCTCAGCGGTTAAGAGCACCAACTGCTTTCCCTGGAGGTCCTGAGTTCAATTCCCAGCAACCACATGGTGGCTCACAACCCTCTTTAATGGGATCCAACACCCTCTTCTGGTGTGTCTGAGGACAATGAGAGCATACTTACATAACAACAAACAAATAAATCTTTTTTTAAAAAGCTACAAGTGAGAGAGGTTAACCCTTTAGTTCACTATTTTTGCTCTCTCTGTTCTCCAACCCTAAGTTACTCTTTCAATAAGCTGGAAAATGAATAATTTTTTTAAAAGAAAAGGTCGAGTTAGGTTGCCTACTTGAACTCACAATCCTCCTGCCTCATCCTGCTGAGTAGCTGGGAGCACGGGTGTGGTCCACAGCCCCCAGCAGTGTGAGTTTCTTTGTTCTGGGAAGCAATGGTAACCTCAGGCCCAGAAGAGAAGAGGCATTTCTAGGAAATGTGGATGTAGGGTCATAAAAGGATCAGGAAAAGGTGTGGGTCAGAACCTGCTTAGCTTAGAATGTTCCTTCTGAAGGCAGGAACAAGTCCGACCCCAGACAACTTCCACAGTCCACTTCTGCCACCTCTTTAATTTGCCACCCCTTGTGAAGCTCAAAAAGGCCCTTTGGCCATGTAACTACTGTGCCCATTCTAAACTAATGACCTTATAAATCTCTCCCTGATGACTATGTCCCAAAACCATGCCTATGCATAAACTTCAGTCTTTCCTAGCTTCGGGCTTCTTTGGTGCGACCTGATTTCCATTCCGCCATTTAGGAAAGTGAGGTTATTGAGTTCCTGCTTTATGCCAGACATTGTTGTAGAGCTGTTGCTCTTGCCCTTCGGTTATACACTGGAACCTTTTGGAGAGCTTCTGAAAAATCACCGTGTCGGGGACCTACCTCACTAACTTCATCAGTTCAGAGTATAGTTTAGACAGTGGGACCCTAAAGCTCTCCAGAGACCTAATGCGTGGGCAAGTTAGTCACCATTTCCTCAGGTATGAAAGGGTAAAGACAGATGTTCCATGTAGCCAGGGCTACACAGTGAAAACACACACACACACACACACACACACACACACACACATACTCCAGCTCCACCTTCAGCTTGACCTTCAGCACTGGCAAAATTTTGCTCTCTATCAACTTCACTTCTCCTTTTGGACAGTAGATATTCAAATCTTTCTCTTCTGTCCCTAACCATATCCTCCCTCATATTTCCAAGCTGATAATTCAATCTCCTCTTACTTATCAAAGAAAGTATCAGTCATAAGCATGAAGTCCCTCAGTACCTCTTATCTCCTGTCTGTCTTTATTTCATTCTCTCCCCTTTCTGTCTGCTCTGCACCGCTCACGTACCTGCCACCAGAATGTACTTAAGTAGTCCATTCCCCGTCCCTTCACCGATGTGTCTCCTGAAAGCAGTTTCAACAGTTACATTCAGGACCGCTGTTTCTCCACTTGGCCCCCTATAGCTGCAGTTAGATGTCAATGCCTACTAACACAAAGTGTCGCTTCTCAACCTGTAGGTTTGACCCCTTTGGTGGTTGAATGATATTTTCACAGGGGCCACCTGAGACCATCAGAAAACGCAGATATTTACATGACAATTTAGAGCAGTAGCAAAATTACAGTTATGAAATAGCAACAAAAATAATTTTCTGTCTGGGGGTTCACCACAAGATGAGGAACTGTATCAAAGGGTCACAGCATTAGGAAGGCTGCAAACCACTGATCTGGAGCAATACTTGACAACTTATCCATGGCATGGCACCCTCAGCAAACTATTATGTTCATTTAGCATCCTGAGACAGCACAAAAAAAATGTCACCCTAGTACTTTCTACCACCGTGGGAGCTAAAACTTTCATCTTCTTGTGACTGCTCTTGGCTCACCAGCCTCTCTCAGAACATTAGGTGGGAAAGTTTGCCCCACTAACTGCTTTGACGAGAGGAACCAATGGCCTCAGTGACAAGTGGGAACACTTCCTCCGCTGTCTGCTTCTGCTCTTCAGCAGAGTTTATTGAGCAGAAAGAAGAACCCTGAGTTGAAAATGTCCAGAGTTTGATCAAAATCATTTGGAACTGGAGCCAGGAAGTGGGTAAAAGCAGACTCCTTTGTTTTGCTCTCTCCTTCGTTAAACTCTAGCTGTTAGGAGGACTTGCTATCAAAGGCGATGCCTGTGAATCTATAGTGAGATTATGTCATCAGAGAGGGGAACCCCTGTGGGCAAAGGGGTCTAAAGGTCTAATTTGCTAAGCAACTGGTGCACAGTGATGTCTAATTATTATTCTTCATAAGGCTAAGCATAGTAGCACATGCCTGTGAGCCTAGTATTCAAATGGTAGAGACAGCAGGATCAGAGTACGCGGTCATTCTCAATTACAGAACGGATTTAGAGCTAGCTGCAGTTGAATGAGACCCTGTCTTAAAAATATTTTTTTAATTACCACACCCCTAGGATAAGTCATAAGCTAATTCAAAGTAAGAAAAATACATCATGGACACAGATAGATGTAAATGTCTGGATATATGTGGGGTGTGTGTGTGTGTGTGTGTGTGTGTGTGTGTGGTGTATTGTGTGTGGTGGTGGCTTGTGTATATGTGAGTTTAGTGTATTGTGCTTGGTGTGTTATGTGTATATGGTGTGTGTTGTGTGGTGTGTGTGTGTGTGTGTGTGTGTGTTGATCTGTGTGTGGTACGGTGTGTGTTTATGTGAGTTGGGAGTCAAACTTGGCATTACTGTGATGATGGCTTGGCTTCTTTCCTAATCGGTACTTAATAAAAAAAAATTTTTAGACAGAAAGTCATTTTTCTCACCAAAATAAGAGAGGATGAATGCTGACAAGTTGACTACAGCTGTGCATTTGGTCTGTGAGAGATGGGTTGGCTGAGGTACATACTAAGGTCTTTGTGTCCCTTGCTTCATTTTGTCTTGGAGATAGCCAAGCGGCTGCTTCAGAAAGGTACATAGTGCTCTACCTCAGAACCCAAAGGCCTAAAAGCTCAGGAGTCCACTGGCTATTAACACCTGTTCCTCCAGGTTCATTTCTCAGCCCCGTTCCCTAGACACTTAGCCTTCATAGGCACCAGCACCCGAACTTGCTTCTCTGTAGGCTTCTAGAAGTGGCCCGGCTGGGTAGGCAGGAGGACTGAGATGGATTGGGGGACTTCAGTTCTCTTTGCCCAGTTTTGCATGGCTACATTCCTCCGTCTAAGACAGCCTAGCTCTCTTGGCCCCATAGTTCCAAACTCCTTGTTTCTGGAATTTTTTCTCTCTCTCTTTCAAGTGTAGAGGTGTTAATGATTTCCCAGCGTCTCTGGGAACATCACCTTTTAATATTTCTTACTGTATCCTTATTCTGGTCTCTTTGAAGAAATCCTTTGTAAATGGTGTCTGCATTAAACTCATCTTGGTTACAGTTTTAAAAATATACGTAATCATAATTCATTATCATCTTATGTGCATTGATTTTTGCCTACATGCATGTCTATGTGACAGTGTCAGATCCTCTGGAACAGGAGTTACTGGACATGGTGAACTGCCATGGAGGTGCTGGGAATTGAACTCAGGTCCTCTGGGAGAATAGCCAGTGCTTTTAACCACTGAGCCATGTCTCCTAAATCCTTACCCTGCCAAGATCCTGACTATGTAAATGCACCTATTTCAGCGACCCTAAACAGCAACTGCTATCCCAGGATTGTCTCACCCTCTGCTGTTTATGTGCCTATTTACAGCTTAAATTACTTAGCAAGTAGGAGAGGTAGAAGAGAATCCAAAAGCTAGTCTGTTGGAATTGTCAAAGCAGTTAAAACCAGTTCAAAGCAGATTGGCATGTTGCCCATAGCTTATAGGGAAGAAACCAGAACTTTGAAAATATATATGTTAAGATATGATCACATTATGATAATTGTAATCCTTATGTGTTTGTTTTATTTTATTTTTCAGTTGTATTGGGAACACTGAATACAAGAGTATTTCCTAGCCCTTCCTCTTCCTTTTAAAATTCAACCTATGGTGGTTACTTGCTGAGTGCCTGTAGGACTGATGCATTAAAAAAAAAAAAAATGGGTGAAAAATATAAGTATTCAAATGCAAACATTGAGCAGGCTGTTACTAAAAACATCTAAAGTATGAAAATGAAGTTAGCTCTTCCCTTTAAGCTTAAGTAGAAGAAAAATATGTATCCAATAAAGGAAGACAGCTGAAATGAAAAGGACAAGATTAATTGTCCCAAAGACCCAATGAAAGAGGCTGGGAAGGCAGCTAGGAGGATGACGAGCTTGCTTTGTGGCCTTGAGTTCGAATCTCCAGAGTCCTCATAGGTAAACATTCATGCGTCATCAATGCTGGTGCTTCTGTAGACAGGTGGGAGGTGGAAATAGGAGAATCCTTGGAAGCTTATGGTCCCAGTGCGTAGTGTACAGTGGCAAACAAAGTAGACAATCAACACTGATACTCAATGTTGTGTCCTGCCCACCATACCCATGTCACAACACACAGGCACATGTGAGTATTCACACATGAATGTGCATTTACATACAACATAAGCCCATATGCTTTATATATGAACATATATCATATGTAAATATCATATTTAAAACTTTATACGTATATATCAGACACCTGCATATACATGAACATATGTCATATGCAGAACTTTATACATATACATCAGACACATGCATATTACACACACACACACAATTTTTTAAAAAATGGTTAAAATGAAATGAGTGTGAGAGAAAATAAAGAATTTTTATCTGAGATTGTAAAAGTGGGTAGAGAATAGTGTTGAGACATTACATAAAAACATTTAATTTTAAGAGTGTAGAAAATATTTTTAAAAGAATGATAAGTGATTCCTTTCTTCCAAAACTATAATCACTTGATACTCAATACCACACGCAAGCTAGGGAATCATGGAAGCTTAATCCAAGGAGACAATTTCAGATGTGATAAATGAGCTAATGACCTATGAGAGGCTCTGGATCTTTTTCAGCAGTACCATTAGTCTGAATGCAATGTGTTGTTTCATGCTGAATTTATAGATCATATTTATGATCTGTACTGTAATGGCCGCTGTCTGAGGACACAGCTAAGACTAAGGCTGCTGAAGAGGCTATGGAGAAGTCAAGGATCTAACCTTTATTACTCATCCCTTACCGTCTCTTCATCCCTGACCATATTTAACTACAGAACTAGGAAGTTGTAAAGATAATTGAAGGAAGATTTATTACATGCTTGAGGTCATTGCCTGGATGCTCTCTGTATAGAAAGTGCAGCACTGTGTAATTAACATCTCTCCTTTATTACAGACCAAGTGTGCACGTACAAGCCAGCTGGGCACAGTTCTGCGGGGCGTCTCCACTTGGGCTACCAGCTGAAAACTCAGGTCTTTGTAAGTTAGCGTCTTCCGGCCGTCCCATCCTTCCTTACACATTAACATTTAAAGATCGGCTTTACTTTTCATCTCAAGTCCATTTAGGAGTTGGCAGAAGATGAGTTTAGTGGTGGCTTAGGAAGCTTCATGGAGGAGGGTGAGTCTGAGCTTCTAGTTGAAACTAAGCTAGGGAGACAACCAGAAAAACCCAGGAGCAAAGGAGTGAATCCTGGCAGGCTGTCCCCACGTGTCCTCCAGGGATTTGCTTTCCTGGGGCACACACCAGCATCTGAAGGCTGGACTTCAGCTTTATAGCTAGAGACTCGGCCGTGCAAAGTGACTGGCCTTCTACAGACAGACTTACAACTCGTAACAGAATACTCTTAGGAACGTGAGCTGCAGGGGACTGCCTAGGCAGTAATTTGCTTGCCTTGCAAGCGCTGAGATATGAGTTTGAATTCCAGAATGTACATTTGAAAAGCTAGGCACGGCGATGGACACTTGTAACCCCAGCTCTGGGGAAGAGGAGACGGGAGGATTCCTTTGGGCTCACTAGTCTAGCACAGCTCCAGGCCAAGGAGAAACCTTACCTCAACAGTGGTGCACAGCATTCCTGAGGATAAAACCTGGAGTTATTCCGTTGGCCTCTATGCAAATGCACACGATGCAAGAGCACACTGATGCCTTGAAAAATAATTCTCTTAAAAACCAGAATATAATTACTCAGCTGGTTTATGTCTTCTCTCCCTCTAACCTAGAGTTTATACAAGTGACTATCAAACAGAGAAAACAATCAACAGAGGGTGGTGGGGTGACCTTCAGTCTCTAGGGGTGACTCCAGAAAGTCCCTTACAGGAAGGCATTATTCCTTATGGAAATCATAGTTAATATTTACTTAACTTCATGTAATTTGCCTTGCTTACATAGTCAAAAGAGTAGAAGACATTACGTTTGGCTAAAACTTTCTAGGGTTTTTCTTAAGGAAAGAATCACCTTGGGCACTGTTTTAGTTAGGGTAACTTTTGCTGTGATGACACATCATGGCCAAAAGGCAAGTTGGTGAGGGACGCTTTAATTCGTTCCACTGCCATATAGTGATCATCAGCGAAGGTGGACAGGGCAGGGCAGGAACCTGGATGCAGAGACCACAAAGGACCTCTACTTACTGGCTTGCTCTCCGTGGCTTACTCAGCCTGCTTTCTTATAGAGCCCAAGAACACCAGCCCAGGAAGGTCTGGGCCCTCCCCATCAATAACTAACTAAAATGTCCTACAGCCAGATTTCATGGAGGCATTTTCTCAATTGAGGTTTCCTCCTTCTGGATGATTGTAGCTTTTGTCAAGTTGACGCAAAACTAGCCAGCCCAACCGCCCACATGCTTATCCTATCGCACGCCCGTATTTTCCATACTGTTATAACTGATTTCCCCTGGCCAACAACCACCCACCCATTCCTACCTATGGAGAACATTCTTCTGGTGTATCCTCCAAGATCCTATCTCATGGTCATACGCTTTCCCATATACTTTTACCTTTGATCGATGATCTAGATTAAGCACTTTCTCCTTCAAGTTGGTTTTGTCAGAATATTTTAGTTCAGGAACAGGAAAAGCAACCAGGACACGGGTGTTAAGATAAAACCACACAGGTGGAGTGACTTCATCAACTAAAGTTGGGCACAATCACAATGTCCAACTGAGCATTGGTAACTAGACCTCCAACATTGGGGGTAACTCTGATATTTCCTGCAGCTTCCCTCCTGTAGTTGTGAGCATTCCTCTGATGGCTGCATCCTCTTCTGGTCTAATTTCCATGTGCACCCATCCCTGTTAGCGCTGTATGTTGCCATTTCTTCTGCATATAACAATGCCACCAGACATGCCTCAGTCCTTCTTAGAAGGGAGAATAAAACGCTCAAGGGAGGAAATAAATGGACAAATAGAGGAGTAGGGATTGGAGAAAAAAATTATCCAGAGACTGCCTCACCTAGGGATCCACCCCATAAACCACTAAACCCAAGCACTATTGCTGATGCCAAGTAGCACTTACTGGCAGGAGCCTGATATGGATGCCTCCTCAGAGGCTCAGCCAGAACCACACTGATACAGAGGAGGATGCTTACAGCTAACCATTGGACTGAACATGGGGACCACAATGAAGGAACTAGAGAAAAGATTGAAGGAGCTGAAAGGGTCTGCAACCCCATGGGAAGAACAAAATTATCAACTAACCAAACCCACCACAGCTCCCAGGGATTAAAACACCAACCAATGAGTACTCACAGAGAGACCCATGGCCCCGGGTGCATATGCAGCAGAGGACAGCATTCTCTGCATCAATGGGAGGAGAAGCCTTTGGTCCAGGGAAGGCTCATTTTCCCAGTGTAGGGGAATGCCAAGGCACTGAGGTGGGAGAGGGAGCACCTTCATGGAGGCCAATAGGAGGGGGAAGAGGTATGGGATTGGGGGAAGGGGATAACATCTGAAATGTAGATGCAGAGAATATCCAATACAAAAGATGCAGGGTGGGGAGAGAATGCCACCAGACAGTTAGGACCCATCTAACATGACAGCCTAGTTGTCATTTAATCTTCTCTTGAAGGGACATTACAGATGATCTCCTGACTTTGGGGCTCTGCTTTTTTTTTTTTTTTTTTTTTTTTTTTTTTTTTTTTTTTTTTTTTTTTTTTTTTTTGCCTTTACAGTAGCTTAAAATCAATACACACAACTAGAAGCACACTTGTTTGATTTGGACCGTCTCCTGAGCCATCAGTGTGTGATGTGATCCCTGTTTCGGGTGTCACAGAGCAATATCCCGCCTCAACTCACAGAGCCATGAGATTATAATTGTCAGTTTTAGTAGGTGGGTGAATTAAATCCGCTTTCCACTTGCATTTTTAGACACTAATGGGTTATCATGGGTTATAATGAGTCAAGGAACAGGTGCTCGGTTACATTCCGATGTATGGGGGCAAAGGATTCAATATATGAATGGGGGAGGGGGAGACACAATTCAGCCCATAGCACTGATGGAGCAACCACAGTACTTATACTTCCCAGTCCCATCTCTTAAGTTGCCATTGCTCCCCAGCTGTTGGTGATTTACCCCTTATTTCTCTCTTCATCTTCCTTTCCCATTCATTCTCTTCAGCATTTGGGGGAGAGGGGTTTGGTTTTGGCTTTTGAGACAGGGTCTCCAGGAGCTCTCCCTGCCTTTGAACTTGGGATGGTGTGTAGCAAAAATGACCTTAAATTCCTATTCCTCCCGCCCCTACCTTCTGGGATTATAGGAATGTGGTGATTGAAATGTGCTTGGCCCAGGGCGTGGCACTATTAGGAGGTGTGGCCTTGTTGGAGGAAGTATGTCTCTGTGAGGGTGGGTTTTGAGTCCCTTCTCCTTAAAAGTCAAACAATAAATAAATGAAGTATAGTTTCCTTCCCCCAGCCCCTAAAAAAGAGACCTTCTTCACAGCTGCCTGGAAGATAGTCTTCTGTTTGCCTTCAGAACAAGATGGAGAACTCTCAGCTCCTCCAGTGCCATCCCTGCCTAGATGCTGCCATGCCAGGATGATAATGGATTGAACTTCAGAACCAGCAAACCAGAGTTGTTTTGGTCACGGTTTCTCTTTACTGCAGTGGAAACCGTAACTAAGACAAGGAGCATGCAAGATCATCTAGTTTATGGAACACTGGGGAATCAAACCCAGGGCCTTATAGATGTGACCAGGCAAGTGATCTTCCCACTGAACCATGGGCCTAGCCCCCATTCCATCAGATTTAAAGTATTTTTGTCATTTCCAAGCTTGCTCATGCATGCTCGCTCTCTCTCTCTCACACACACTCTCTGTGTGTGTGTGTGTGTGTGTGTATGTGTTTGTGTGAGTGTATGTATGTGTGTGAGAGTGAGTGTGTGTGAGTGTGTGTGTGTGAGTGTGTGAGTGTGTGTGTGTATGAGTGTGTGTGTGAGTGTGTGTGTGAGTGTGAGTGTGTGTGTGAGTGTGTGTGTGTGAGTCTGTGTGAGTGAGTGTGTGTGTAAGTGAGTGTGTGTGAGTGTGTGTGTGTGAGTGTGTGTGTGTGTGTGTGTGTATGTAAGTGAGTGTGTGTGAGTGTGTGAGTGTGTGCGTATGCTCCACAGTGCACTTGTAGAAGTCAAAAGGACAGCTTTTGGCATTGGTTCTCTCCTCTCATTATGCCAGTTCTTAGGGTGGAACTCCAGAAGGCCGATGGGCTTAGCAGCAAGCCCCTTTGCCCACTGAACCATCTAGCAAACCCTTGATTTTAAAACTATAAAAAAAAATTGGTTTTCTTTTTAAGGAGCTATAGCAGAGTAGGTGTAGCTGAGGAAACAGCACCTGAAAGTGTAAATGCTGGAGAAAAAGGTCCTGCTTCATGTTCTACCAATGCCACTTCTCCAGGGGACGTCAATGGTGACAATAAATTCCCTTCAACATTCTCTTGACTCATAAAGGTTAAATGTGAATACAAATGGGACAATCAGATTAGCCCCTTGTGCTTACCAGGCCCAAGGTCACTTGATACAGCTTGTGAGGAATGAATCTTGACCAGGCACCAGTTGGAAGGGTCACGGCTGTGACAAGTTTATTGCAAGCCATCAGACTCTTTATACTTTTATCGGAAACAAAACATCATTGAGGTTGAGAGGGAACGCACAAAGGTGGATGCCAGGATTCCTCAGCATCTCCAAGCTACCCAGGGTGCAAGAGAGAAATGCCTATGGCCGGTCGTCCTGTCAGATTTCTGTGCTTCAGTGACTTTTTAGGAACGTGGAGAAACACAGAGGAGGTCTGAACGCCGCACAGCCTGAGTGAGTGCCACTGTACCTCAGGAACTAGAAGGCTCATTGTGGCCCAGGAGCCACTAACTCTAACCTGAAAAATCTGTGAAGCAGACTCTCAAGGCAGCTAGACCAGGGACTCCAGGACTCCCTGTGGTTCCTTGCTTAAATAAGCATTCGGCAAATAGGAGGCGTTTGCTCCTTGGATCGCCCTGAACGTGGTGAGTCCCGTTTAAAAACAAAACAAACAAACAAAAAAAAAAAAACCTTACCTTCTGATTGTTTTTATTTTGTGTTGCTTTACAAGTAGAAGCAAGCTCCCGGAATACATGCGCTCAGTGTAACTCCACTTCCTGAGTTTTAGTATTGCCTCTTATGTGGTTTTGGATTTTTTATTACTTTTTATTGATTCTTTGTGAGTTTTACATCCTGCACCCCGGTCCCACTCAACTCCCCCTCCTTTCCAACCTGCTCTCTGCTCTTGCAACCTCCTCCCAGAAGGAAATAAGAAATAAAAATAAAGACAAAACAGAACAAAGGGGGACATAGAGAACATCCCATCATGGAAGCCGACGTGTGTTACAACGCATCCCACTGTCTACCTTGTAATTTATACATCCTTTTGTCCACACATCTTCACGTGCAAACGTTCACTGCGGTGAGTCTGGTCTGCTTCAAGGCCTGGCTTCTGCTAGTCTATCAGTGCTAGATCTTTACCGGGACTCCTCCCAGATAGCCTGCTGTTGCCCTGTGTCATGGAGAACTTCCAGCTTTGGATCTGCAGGACCAGCCCTTTCACACGATCCAGCAGCTCACAGATGAAGTAGGTTTGGGGGGGACTAACTCGAAGCCCTGGATCTGGGTCTGGGTGGTAGCTGAGTTGGCCAACCCTCCAGATCTCCTGCACCCACACCACCAGGGTGAGCTCTCTACCACTACCCTGGCTAGTTCACCCAGCAATGGGCAGGGTCATCTCTTCCACTCTTGTGCCACCAGGACCAGCTACACTGTGCCATCCGGGAGGGCTGCAGAGCCTGTGAGAGGTAGGGTCAGCTCTCCAGAGTACCTCAGCTAGTGAAGGGCAAGACCGGCTCTGCACAGCCCTTGGGTATCAGTGTGGTCACAGGTGGTGGCCCAGACCAAGGACTGTATGGTCTTTAATGGTAATATGAGCCATTAACATTGACACAACCCCTCCTGCTCAATGGTCATGGACCCTCAGCAGGGGACCCTCAGCATCAGCATGATACTTCACTGTGACCTCAGATGACGGGGCGGGCTACTTGCAACAGGGTGTTCCCTTACACCTCCGCATCTCCAGTCCCACCTCTCTTCGTGATGCTCACTCTGTTCCTCTTCTATTTCTGTCCCATCTGTCCACCCCATACTTTCACGTTGCAGTGGCTCCCGCTGTGGAAGGACCGAATGGTCAGACAGTGGGCTCTCTGGTTGTCCTCCACCTGCACCTAGTAGTGTGGTGGCAGATGGGTCTCTTGGTGTCCTTCACCTGTCTGCTCAGCATGGCATGGTATCTCCACCACCTACCAGAGTGTTATGGAAGCAGGCCATGTTCTGGGTGCCTTCCGCAGCCTGCACCGAGCGTGGCATGGCTGTGGGTGGCGCTCTGGATGTCGCCTTCCACCTGCGCTGTGTCTTGTGAGCAGCCAGGAGTTTCCGTATTCACCACTGTTCGTTGCAAAGAGATGCTTCCAGGATTAAGGCTGAGGGTATCGTTTGTTTACACATACAAATGCAGAGAGTTAGAAGTCAGTTGACACTGTGTAAACTCAATGAAAGGAAATAGTCCAATGGCAAGTGGTTTCGATTAGTTTAAAATACCGAACCTGGGTTCCCTCCTGAGGGCCTCAAATCCGATCAGAGAGCATCTGCTTACTACAGGATAGCCTTGTCGATTTCGTGCGTCTTACCAGGCCGGTTAGTACTGAAGGGCCGAGGGTTTGTAGCTAAGTCGGACTATTGACGCGCTTTGCCCTCCTGCAGCCTACACCGTCCCTTCTGGCACCGAGAAATATCCCACCAGGAAGGAAGCATTCATTTAGTTCTAGTTTGGTTACTCGATCTTGCAACCGAGGTGATGTATCTTTAGTCTTATCACCAAGTTCTTACGGGCAACTAAGAATTGCAAGAGCCCATGCTGTTTGCAGTGGGGTGGGGCTGGCACTGTAGCCTCCCTGGACTTCAGCTCAAATGAAAGTGTCCTGCCTGGTAATGGAATCTTTTTGTGGTTGTTGTTTTTAAGTAACCCACAGCTTTTGGGAGCACCATTACCCAGACACTCAGAGTATCTCCCTTCTAATTATTTAAGCCCTTCCCCCCTAAAACCCACTATGCGTTTTAATTGAGTTACAAGACAACAGATTTCTAAATGGCTTTTCCACGCAGCCTTTATTTGGGTTGCTTCTCTGGACCTTCTTTTTGATCTCTCATTCCCACACTTCTCTCCCTGCTTCACACACACACACACACACACACACACACACACACACACACACACACACACACATACACACATACACACACACACCCTGCCACACAGCAGCAATCTTCCTCTCTGTTTTCATTTTTATGTTCTGCTCTTCCTCGTCCTTAAGGCACCACTCTACCAAAGGTTCCTTTGTGGAACTGGCCACAGGTCACACATGGAGGTCAGAGGCCAACTCTCTCCTTCCACGATGTGGATCCTAGGATTTGACCTCAGGTTATCAGGATGGGTAGCAAGCACCCTTATTCACTGATATCTCCTTGGCCCTTCATTTTTGGGGTTGTTTTTAAACTTGAGACTGCTTTCTAAAGTGTCTTCCCTATTTACCCTCCTCAGAAGGATGTGTAAGGTATTCCTCCCCTATGTGTAAGGTATTATATCCTATAGGAATAACCTATGTTATTCCTCCCCACCCCTGCTGGCTATGTGATATTCCATAAGAAAGCTCTCTTGTCCTTTGTTCCTTGTGGTTCCTCATTGCTTTATTTCCTTAACAATTCCATGCCAGGCAGAAGATGGGACATCAGGGAAGTTACAGAAGACATTCCCATATAATAAGAAAGAAAGAATGAAAGAAAGGAAGAAAAAAAGAAAGAACGGAAGGAAGGAAGAAAAGTAAGGAAAGAAAGGAGAGGAGGAAGGAAGGAAGGAAAGAAAAAAGGAAGAAAGGAGAAACCACCTTTTCCTATTGCTTAGACATGCTTAGAAAGTACATAGGTCGATTCTTAGATAAACAACCATGGGCACCAAGTGGAAACGATAAAAATTTACTGGTTAGATACCTGACTCTGGGTGTGTTTAAAGGAGAGATAAAATAAAACGAGGAGAAAAGTACTATTTTTCCCCTGAATTAATCAGTTTGTTTTTTTTCAGACCAAAGAAGTATTTGCAAAAGCTGATTTACTGCTTAGAAAAGGAACTGACATGAACCTGTTTACCTACAAGCTGACTTCATTTCTCAACACCTTTCCAGATAGGCCTGACGATGTAGCCCAGGCTGACTCTGACCACCCGATCCTCTTTGTAATCCTACTCAGAGCTCAGATTACAGTTATGTACCATACCCAGCCCTACCACCACCCTTTCCTCTTAGAGAAACCAGTATAGTTGTTCCTTTTCCCTGTAGTAGCGATCCAACTCACAAACCTAGTCAAACATTACCACTGAGCTTTGATTCCAAGTCCTTTCTCTCCTGTCCAAAGGTCACCAACATTATTTTTTTACAGATTTATTTTATGTATGCAGGTGTATTGCCTGGTGCCTGTGCAGGCCAGAAATGGGTGTCGGGTCTGGAACTGGAGTTACAGATGGTTGTTGAGCTACCATACAGGTGCTAGAAATTGAACCTGGGTCTTCTGTAAAAGCAGCCGGTACTCTTAATCTCTGAACCATCTGTCCAGCCCAGACAAGCAACATTTTAAAAGATGACAAACCATGGACTTAACAAGCTTTGCTACGTTGAAAGAAAAAGAAGCCTCTTTCAGTGAGAGGTAACTGTCAAAACATGGGCATTAAAATAAATCATTTGCTTTCTTTTTACATTCTCATTTTTATGTCTGCTTGCCTGAATGCCTATCAATACATCGTGGGTATGCAGGGCCCAGAGAAGCCAGAAGAGGACATTGGATCCCTTGGGACACAAATGATAGAGAATTGTCAGCTGCCTTGTGAGTGCTGGGAATTCAAACTCACCCCTTTCCCAGGAAGAGCAGCCGATACTCTCTCCAACCCCATAATCTTGCTGTTTTAAAAGTCAGTGAGCAGCACAGAAAAACTACACTAAGCTCATTCACAAATAAACTCTTACTCATTTGTATTGGAGTCGGGGTCTTATGTAGCTCAGATCGGCCTGAGGTCCCTATATGGAGGAGGTCAGTCTTGAACTCATGACACTCCTGACTCTGGCTCCCAAAAGCCAGTATGACCGGAGTGCTTCACCATACACCGTTTTTATTTTCCTGTAAATGGCATGATAGTTTTCTACAGGCAACTGAAGCTCAACAGGACCACATGTTCCGAGCTCCATTAAACAGCCTTTGGCACGAGGCCACGCAGAATCTGTAGCAAATCATATCCTGCAACAGTGGACCCAGGGCTGAGGGCTTTGGGGCTCTTAAAACTTCATCCAAGTACATAGTTCAGAAACCCTGGAACGTCCGTTTTTTCTCAGGTCCTATACCTGTCTCCCCGATGTGCAAACATCTGAATTATAATGTAGGAGTTCACCCACATTCACCTACACAGACTCTTGACCCTCTCTGTCACCCACCCATGGGTCAGACACTAAACCTCTGAATTACACCTGTGGTTGTTTGGGTGGGGAAACGTAGGTTCGGATTTCCATTAACTCGGTCAGCATGCTAGCACACCAATCCATTCCTATTGCCTTCTGGGCAAATTGCCTAGGTTTTGTAAATGTAAAAAGAACTCCTTATTGCAAAGGAAAAATAAACCCCAAGGAAAAGAAATCTCATGGTTAATGCTCTTTTCTGGATGCCCACCTTTCTGCAGCTTAAAAACAAGTGCGCCACCCCCCCCCCCCCCGCAGTGAAGTCTAACCTGAGGTTAATTGCAGGAGAGGTTCACTTAAACTTCAGTATTGTGACATCATCTCTGACCTGCCGGCTTGACACCTTCCTCAGAGGTTCTATTTTGCTGCCATTTGGTTTTAACGATTATTGACACAAATGATCAGCACATGAAACACTAGAAATGCGTATTATTGTTTCTGTGGATTATGTTAATCGCCACAGGACAATCTGTACAATCCTGCCCCTGTGAACCGAAACCAGAAGGGAAGTAGGCAATGACATAAAAAGTATTTCTATCCATTAAATTCACTGGAGGTTTAGCCAGTTGCCTGGATGCCTCCCTCCGAGACGACCACGGTTGACTGAAAACCGCCACAAGGCGTGGAAACAACTTCAAGGGAATGCTGAGCCTTGGCCATTTTTTGACAGAGACAGCCCTTCCTATAACCTAATTGGTGAGGTCATCCGGGGGAAAAAAACACGTAGGAACACTTGTGCCCCCAAGGCAACAGTAACGCACAGGTCCATTTAAGTGGAGAGTCACTCTTTCAGTGGTCATTCTAGTTCCGGTTTCTCATCCTTGCCAGGACGCAATTCACCTAACGGAGCAAATGACAAGATGGTTAGCTTCATTAATCTCATTAACCGGGAACAAGCACCCTTCCAGCTCACCTAGAGGTGCCACCAGGCCCTCGGTGACTAATCTCTCCAAGCGGTCTTATGATGTTTGGAAACCCACCCCCTCGACCTAGGCGGGGCACCACCCCTTGAGTCAGCGCCGGTGCCCCTGACCCGCACACGTCGCAATTAGGAAGCAGTTTCCGAAACCCGAGGAGGTGCGGAGGTGGCTTATCCCTTCCCTGCCCCACCCCTGAAAGTTGCTGGGAGCGGCACCCAGAGAACTTTCCCAGATTGATCCCCGCCCGCGTTCAGGGAGGTCTGCCGGGCTCTGCGCTCAGCCTGCGGCCCGGAGCCACCTCGTGCTGCCTGCCAAGCCCCTCCTTCGCTGCATCTTCTAGGGCCGCAGAGAGGGAGGGAGGGTCGGTTGGCATCGCCTCCTCTGAAGAAGTCGCACCGGTTTTTCGAGCTCGGCTAGGCGCCCGGGAGACACTCGGTCGCCGGAGTCCCGGGAACCCGCGGAAGCCCGCGGGAGCCTCGGGCCCAGGGTGAGTCACGGCTGGGAACAGGAGAGGGCTGGCGAGAGTGCGAGAATGAATGATGTCAGGAGCGCGCAGGGCGCGGGCAGGGGAGGAGGGCGGGCCCGCGGTAAACAGAGCTGCGCGCTGCCCGGGGCTCCGCTGGCCGGAGACCCCGCCCTCGGCGCCGCCGGAGCCGCCCGGAGCCCGGCCCGCTGCGGCGCCCGGACTGCGGCCTGGGGCGGAGCGGCTACCTCTGCGGGGCGAGACCCGCGCAAAGTTTGCAGCTCTCCGGCCCGGTTCTCCACCGGGTCCTCCGCGCCCAGCGAGCGCCCCCGGCGTGCGAGCACCGGCTGCGAGCGGTGAGCGCCGGGCCGGGAGGAGGATGGGCTGCGGGCTGAGCGTCCTGCGGAGCGCGCGGGGACGTGGCTCCAGCGGGGGGGACGTGGCTCCAGGTCGCCACCGCCTCCCCCCAGGCCGCCCCGCCCCGGGCATCCTTGCTCAGTTTTCATCTGCTGGGGGTCAGCTGGTGGCTGTCTCTCCTCCCAGCCTGCTGCTCATTCATTTGCGACCCATTTTCGGGTACTTGGTGGTGGTGTTGAAATGGCACAGGTTAAACCGTAGGTTGTGCAGTGCCGCTCTCGGGAGGGGGTGGGGGGGTCAGGGTTGAAGTTCTGTTGGCGGAGGAGAGACTGTCACTCTGACGAGCTGTGCACAAGACCAACTCCAAGCTGCCCAAGGGGACCTCTCAGTATTTGGCTTTCAGACCCGAGCCCCTTAATGAAGGGAGACTCGGTTTGTCAGCACAGAGAGGTGGGAGTGGACATTACCCCCCCACCCCTGTTACATCTGTGGGTCTGGTGTTCGTTCTGTCTCAAAAGCAAATAGTTCAAATGATATTTCCTGTAATCTTTTATTAATCCGCCGTTCCTCTCTTTTCAAGAGTTGCTTATTTCTAAAAATGACCTTAAAATCATTTTTGGCATGTGTTTGAAATTCTGAAGAGGCTCAACTCTTTTTGTTGGTGGGTTCGCGTGGACTTTTGAGTCTTTAACAGTTCAATCCTTTGGTTTCACGCCTAGTTGCCTAGTTTCATTTGACTATCTATGAATCCTTCGGTTAAGTTGCCCATCCCGGGGTTAACGTAAACAGGACATTAGAACTACCGCAGACAAAAAACGAGGATTGAATAAGGATTGAGGTTAGTAATTAAGGATGGAAAGTACAAAAATCTGAACGTAAACCTTTCTTCAAAGCAAACTTTAATAAACTATAACTCTTGTAAATAATAGCAAGTTCCAGTTGGCTAAGGTAAATGCCAGTTTCCTTCTGGCAGACCTGGCCGCCCAGGTTAGCACGTGAAATACTGTTGTCTACTTTCTTAGAGTGGGAAGGGAAGGGAGGTTTTCAGGAAGTTAAACGTTGCAGGTGGATACCTAAGAAGGTTTTGTCCCCACCCTCTGCCTTGGGAACTACTAAGTGTTTAGCAGACATCAAAGCAGCCAGACAGACAGAGAAGCCTGGACTTTGCAGAAGGTAATTGTAGGAAGCTCCCTACAATTTCTTCCCTTTCCTTCATTTCCTTCCCTTTCCTTTCCTTTCTTAGAAGCAAGTAAAGTTCACTTCTGTTTGTTTTGTTTTTATAGACCATGTTCCTTGGTCAACTGATAGAGTCTTATTTCATAATGATTTCCTAAGTAAAAAAAAAAAAAAATTAAAGTGAGTTAATATTTAATTTACTGTTGTTTCATTTTTAAGTCAAACTGGTTGACTTATGAACCTTTAGAGAAACCCAGGAACACTGGCAGGTCGTTCACCGTGTTCTGAGTTTCTTTGCCCCAGAGCTTGGTAAAAGCCCTAGGATCAGAAGCTTTTGTGTGGAGAGCCGGCAGTGGCCGTGGGGATGTAGGCGACCCAAGGCCATTGGCAGGCCCTGCACTGGCTCTCATTGTGTCTGTGCAACTTTGAACAAAATACACAGAGAAGTTATCGTTAAAGTAGATAATGAAATACAGATTATGACCTTTTAAAAAAATGATACCTCGAGTCTATATTTTGAAGGAAAAAGAGGGAGGGGAGGGAAGAGGGGAGGAGAGAGGGAGCCAGGACTGTTAATCTTACTATGTAGGGCTACTTGAACTTGGGACCCTCCTGCTACAGTCTCCCAAGTGCTGGGATTGCAGATGTGCACCACCATCTCTTCTCCCCCAGGAACAATGCCTAAGAACTGTCGACTAAGTGTAGCTTCCCTTTGTCTTCTGGAGGAATCAAATCCAGAACTATGTGTATCAAGTAGTCATTCAACTCGTGTTTGCTGAACACTTATTAAGCAACTATTTTATAACAAGGCTGAGATGATGGGGATTCTGTTGCTTCTCTTGTGACTTACATACAGTCCAGTAGAATAAAACCCCAAGTATTATGAGGTCCAAAAGCAGGAGGGCTGGGAGCCGAGGAAGCAAAAAATGACTGAGCTATCCTTTCTAGTGGCCTTCTGATGGTTCTTCAGTTGGAGCTCCTACATTCCTGTGGGGCTAGAAGCAGGTCTTGCTTCACCTAGTAAAGAGTATCGACTAGTTGAAATAATGTAAAACTGACTCGTTGAAAGGGAATACGAAGGGTCTGTTTGCCTCAACTAAGATTTCTTTTCTATTAACCAAGAGCCAAGGCTGATCTTTCACAGGATCACCACTGTGTGTGGCTTTCTCCACATCCTGGTTTCCCTTATATTAGAAATAATGTTAAGAAACATGTAGAAAACAACGGGCAGAATAAATCTGTTTCACCATAGCAATCACATAACCGTGGTACCGCCCCGGTTCTCTCGAATTTGCACAGAGCTAGAGCTAACGTGAACTGAGGTTGTTCTGGATGGTACGATCTCCACTACAGCCTCATGAGGGTGACACTTGCTCTTTTGTGTATGGCTGCTCCGCTTCGGTGCCCATGGGAGGTCTGAAGAGGAAGATAAGATTCCCTAGAATTTAGAGTTAGAGATGGTTGTGAGCCATCCTGTGGGTGCTGGGAATCAAACCTAGGACCTCTGGAAGAGCAGCCAGTGCTCTGAACCTCTGAGCTATCTCTCCAGCAAAACGGCAGACATTCTTACTTTATATCTGATTGGGAGAGAAAGGGGTTTGTGGCAGTTACTTGAAATTTCCCAAAGGGAACAACAGGAAAGCTATTCTCTATAAAACTTGGTGTATTTTCTACACTTTCTAACCCCCCCCCACTCAAATATAAATGTGTCTTCATGAAAAGATTCTCACATATTTTTTGGTTTTCCAAACCAATTCCATATTGTGGGACCCCCAAGTTTGTTTCCAGTTTTTACTATTTCTAAACATTTTTGTATTTTTCATTTTAATTATGTATATGTGCGTAGGTCTGTGTGCTTGAGTACCGGCATCTCTGAGGCTGGAGGTGTCAAATCTCCCTGGAGCTGGAGTTACAGATGGTTGTGAGCCCCCCAAAGTCAGTGCTAGTAATCAAACTCACTCGGTCCCTCTGTGCACCCACTCTTAACTGCTGAACCCACGTTTTCACTATTTTTTTTATCAGCTTTGCATTAGATATCAGTATAAAATATGGTTTTTCTCTCAGTTGCTTTGCATTTTAAAAAGTAAAAAAAAACAAAAAACAAAAAAAAATCTATTTAACGTAGCTGTTTCCCCCAAAAGCCATTTTCAGACTCAGAAATAAACGTTCTGCTGTTTGTTTACTTTTGAATCTTTGTGGAAGATCAAACCCAGGGGCTGCTAAACTTGTGCTTTTATCACCAACTACATCCCTGGTCCCTCTGCTTTTTTTTTATAAATCTCAACTTCCGTGTTCTTTCAGCTCCAGGATCAACTCTGGTGGAGCTGCCCAGCGGGGTTCTGGTTCATTATACCGGGGATTATCTGATGAAAAGAACATTCCAGCTTTTCTAAAGTACTGTTTGTGTTTTTATTATTAGTCATGAAGCTAACCTTATTTTTTTTTTTTTTGAAAAAATATAGCTGAATAGAATGTGTTCATTTTTCCAGGTGGCTCTGAAAGGAAATTTTACTTCTACAATGACAGTGTCAGTATCTATCAGTGAGCTAATATTTTCAGATATTTATATTATCATATTTAGTGTATTAGGTTGAGAATAAATTGTGTTAATTTGATATTATTTATTGTTGGCGTCTTTGTTTATTTGTTTGTTTGTTTTGAGACGTGGTCTCACTCTGTAGCTCTGGCTGTTCTGGAACCCCCTATTTAGACCAGGCTGCTCTTGAACTTACAGAGATCCTCCTGCCTCCGTTTCTTGAGTGCCAGGATTAAAGATGTGACTCACCCCAACTGTATTATTTTTAAGTAACCATCCAACTAACACTGTTGGGTGGATTCAATGAAAATACAAGAAATGCCCATTGTTTTCATTCTGAGCATAGAATATTTCTATTTATAGAGATTCTCGAGTTTTACAAGTGCGTCACATCTTACTTGCTACTGAGTCAATTGTCAATATTGCCCAGGGCTTCTATCTCATTTCTAATTCCATTCAGTTTAAACATATGTTATCTGGGCCTGGTGACACACACACACACCCTTAGTCCCAGCTGTGAGGTCAAGGCCATTTACATAATGAGTTCCAGGTTAACTAGAGCCTCATAGTGAAATCCTGTTTCAAAAACTGAATTAGTTAATAAATCCCTATGGTTTTGCAAAGCATATTAGGATGTAAGGGGTGTGGAATTCAGCCTCTTTCAGATATGGATTCTGTTCAGTTGAGTAAATATTTTTTTTGTGAGTCAAAGGAAACTTTAAAGGAACAATAAAGAAAATTAAAATGTATATGGGAAGCCATTTGTAGGGGGGATTCCCTTTACCATTTGATGATTTACTTATAACAACTTGAAACCTAGCCTTAGGATTTGTTTAGATACGTTGTATTTAAAGTGATATCACATATTTTTCAAGCCAAAATTTTCTGCCAATTCTTTTTTTAAGGATTTATTTTCATTCTTACCTGTATGTGCGTGCATGTGTGTGTGTGCATCTGCGTGCACAGAGGCCAGCAAAAGGTGTCAGATGCCCTTGAGCTAGAGTTACAGGCAGTTGTGTGTCACCTAATATGAGTGCTGGGAATTTGAACTCAGGTCCTGTAGCAGCACTTTTAATCCCTGAGCTATGCCTTGAGTTCCATCCTTGTACCCATTCTATTCTATTTTATTCTATTTTATTTTAATGTGGGCTGTTTTGTTTGTTTTAGAACATGCTTTCTCCGTGTAGCCCAGGCTGACCTGGAACCCGATTTGTAAACCAGGCTGGCCTTGAACTCATAGAGTTATGCCCGCCTCTACCTCCTGAGTGCTGGGATGAAAGGTATGCATCGCTATGTCCAGCAAGAATTAAAATCTTAAGAAAGCTTTAGCATATACTGGAGGTGTGGGAAACAGGATGGAGAGATGTGGTGTGCCAGTGGCACCCCTCCTTAGGGTAGGGCCTTGCCCAGGCCTGCTGGAATCACCTCCTCCTATTGGGCCTGTATCTTCTACGATCCTTTGGGCCATGGTCTAGCAGAGGGAAGATAGGATCCCATGGTTCTCTGCTCCATTTACTGAAGAAAAGCATGCTGGGAAACCACCCGTTAACAGGTGTGCCCTCACACCACCTTGACATAAATACTTAGTTGGGAAGGGCTATGTAAGTTGTTAGTCTGATTTAACACTGACATGAGACAGAATGAGCCCGAATTAAGGGTAAGGAAGAGGGTCCAAAGAAGAAAAAGTCATGAACCATTTAGCCAAATGTGATGTCACAGCGGCCAGTCCCCCAAAAGAAGCAGAGACGTTTGAAAGATGTATATCAATTAAGTGCGGAGCCTTTGAAAAAGAGGTGAAAGAACTGTGCTGGCTCCATCCAAGGCTTGCCACCCAGAAGACAGAGAGGCCCGTGGGAAACAAGATGTTCCACTCTGGAAATGGAGGGGCTGGGAATTTAGTAAGACTGGGAACCCCAGGCTGCAGAGACCATAGGGCGTGGAAGGAGCAGGGATTTGAAGCCAGGCCCAGCATGAGCTTCCAGGCCTCCTCCCGGCTCTCTGTCATCTCTCCAGTAGCTTCAGAGATGTGTGGGGCTTAGGGGTCACATTCTGTCACATTCCGACGTAGGATCATGTCCATAACCTCGCAAAGTGAACGTGCTAGGCTTTGCCCTTGCAGACATAAATGCTTTTCTTTTCTTTTCTTTTCCATTTTCTTTTCTCTCTTTTCTCCTCCTCACCTGTGGTTTTCAAGACAGGGTTTCTCTCTGTACATAGCCTTGGCTGTCCTGGAACTCACTCTGTAAATCTTGGGCCTCAAACTCTGCCTGCCTCTGCCTCCCCTGTGCACAAACACGTTTCAATGTAACACTGCTTTCCCCAGGGTTACCTTAAAGAACTCCTTCCACTTCCCGGCTGTAAAATGGCAGTGAAATTGTATTTGTGTCAGAAGGGAATCATGTGAATTATGTGACCTAATGTGTAGAAACCACTGGAGGAATGCCGGCTTGGCCATCTGCCCCTCCCCCTTTTCTTTAAACATAAAAGCTATACTTCTAATTTTAAAATAGTTTCAATTCTAGGGCCTCAAAACTTGAATATCTCTCACCAAGGTGACTTCTGTGGCAGCTTGTCTGAGTTGGTGGGTTCTGACTCCAACACCTCACTTACACACTCGGGTCCTTTGTACGTTGAATGACAGGGATGGTCCACTGCCCTGGAACGGAGTGCTTCCGTGGAGACTGGCCAGCTTTTGAAGTGCGGACACAATATGCTGGCCCCGCACCCCCACAGATGGGCAGATGAGGGGAATGGGTAGTGAGTCTATCACGGCTGGTACTGCCCCTCCCAGAGCATCGCCGCTGGGAAAAACTGTACCATGGGCACCACTGTCCCTGAAGCCGCAAGGCCATTAAGAATCACAAACCCTACTGTCCTCGCCTATGTGTCTCTTTCTTTAGGAGGCCCGAGACAGCTGTTTAACAGGGCTGCTACTGTCTTCTGTGAGTTTCTTTGCTCAGCAGGTTAACTGTTCTAAGGGACCGCCCCTGTTGTTCTAGCAAGCTTAATTGCAACATAGGATGTTGTTTTGGTTAAATTCATAGGTTGGCCACTTCTGGGTAAATGCAACTCAATATATTTACATATATGTAAAATATACTTTCTAAGTACATTCATTAAGACTGAGAACGGTGCCATCTTGGAACAGAGATTGGAAAGTTATAAGCAAGAATCTGGATCATTTAAAATTTGTTTGAACTCCTTAAAACTGTTCATCATTGACTCCTAAAACAGTCAGTAGGATTATCTTTATTTTATCTATTTATTTTTCATCATTTCATTTCCTGCTCGTTGAATGGTGTGTGTGTGTGTGTGTGTGTGTGTGTTGCACTGGGGATCACAATGGGTTGTAGACCTGTTAGATCAATACTCAACCACTGAGCTATCTGAAACTCTTAAAGATCCCTTTGACTTGAGAAACGGGGAGAAGCTTGGCGATGTTTGGTTAGTGTACCTTAGAACTAACCTCTTTTTTGTTTGGCTTTGTGGTGCTGAGGTGAGCTCAGAGCATCAGCACATCTGCTCAAGTCCTTCATCCACTGCCTAGTATCCCTAGCTCCAGAATTAGGTATCAAAGGTATCATGACCATGGAGCCTATCCACTGCCATTGGATGTGGAATCTCACTGTTTTGGCTCCCCTGCGGGATAGGGAACTGATTGAAAGAAAAATCATACCCAGCCAAACATGCCGTGTCAGCTCCTTATAGCCTAGCCGTGGACAGTCATGGACAGAGCATGAATCTGGAAAATGTGTACATTCAATTTTCACAGTGGTATTGTCAAGTGTTTGGTTGGCTTTCTTGAGAGGAAGGAAGAAGGTATTTTTTTTTTCTTTCCCATCACATAACAACAAAGAATAGTCTTTGAGCAACAAAGAATAGTCTTGGGCCCTTTACCTGACAAGATTTTATTGGTTTAAATTTTTTTCATTTATTTTATATCTGTGGATGCTTTGGCCTGTATACAAGTCTGTTCACCAAGTGCATGCGGTGCCCACAGAAGCCAGGATACAGGTAGTTGTGAGCTGCTGGGAACTGAACCTCGGTACTCTGGAAGAGTAGCTAATGCTCTTAGCCACAGAGCCATCTCTTCAGCCCTGAATTTATTATTTTGTTTTGTTTTAGTTTTAGGCTTTCTACTAATTGGTAAGGACTTTAACTAATTTAACTTACAGAGGACAGTAGCTTAAGTACCTAAGATTTCATTGACTCATCTTTTTTAAAGCCTATTTATCATATGCATACATGGAAGTTCAGAGGACAATCTTGCAGGGTCAGCTCTTTCCCTTTCACCTGTGTATGTAGGTTCCAAACTCCAGTCATGGCTGAGCTATCCTGGGTCACAGAGCTAAGCAGGGTATTAGCACAGTATCCTTGTAAGTTAACAGGAGAAGAGGGTTGGAACAAGATAGCTGGCATCATTAGAACAATTCCAGTGGCCACAGTTGGAAGGGAACCAAGAGTCTAGGAACACACATCATCTCTAGAAGTTTTATTCAGTAAAACAACAGGGACCCCACCCTACTCCAAGCCTGGGGGGAGGGCAAATAATAACCCTGTTTACACCTTGAGTGTAGCTCAATAAGATTTCACATTGTCATAGCACTTGTGAAAGAATTGCATATTTTAAGCCATTAAGCATTGTAACTTGTGGGCAGTGATGGGAAGCCACTGCAGAACTGCTGCAAAAGACTTCTCTCTCTCTCTCTCTCTCTCTCTCTCTCTCTCTCTCTCTCTCTCTCTCTCTCAGGTGTGCCTGTCAGAAGAAGGTTATCAGATCCCCTGGAACTGGATGGAGTTCCAGAGGACTTCGAGCTGATGTGAATGTGTGGGTGCTGAGAATTGAGCCCGGGTGCTCTATATAAGAACATAAAGTGCTCTTAACTGCTGAGCTGTTCCTAGCCCCTAGGCTCCTCCTTCAGACTGGGAAGGAGCACAGCACCCATCAGTATACACTTGGGGGCTAAAGGTGGGCTCAGTGGAAAAATACTTTCCTAGCACTCAATGTACAAAAAGACATAAATAAAATAAATAAGCGATCTTATAACGGGGCTTTCTTGGACCTGTCAGTGGTAAAGCTTAAAGCTTAGGCCTTTGCTAGGACCATCTCCCAGCTGACTCCTCTGACCAGACCTCTCACTGAACCTGGAGCTCACCAATTTAATAGAGTCTCTAGCCAGCAAGCCTAAGGGGGTTCTTGTATCTCCTCAGCCTCCCTGGCCTAGGGTTTGACCACAGGTGCTCGCTGCTTTCTTATGTGGGTACCCAGGGATCGAACTCAGGTTCCCCTGCTTGTGCTGTAAGCATTCTGCTTGACTGAGCCTTCAGAGCAACCCCCCTGCCTTTTCAGTTCTATCAAAAACATCCTTGTTCAATTTCCAGTCACGGTTAGTTTAAGGTATGTGTGTATATTCATAAAGATGGGGTGGTTTGGGGAAAACACATGAGGAAAACTTTTGGTCTGTTTTCTAAAACCCCTTTTGTAGAATTTCCTCAGCCTTCAGCCTGTTCGGTCCAGAGTCATCTTGCCCTGGGGGGATCCAGTTAAACAAGTCTTGGTTAATAGTTTGCTCCTTCCGGCTACTAACTCTAGGGTTAGGCTTCCTTTGCTGTAACAGGATGCACAGTATAATCAGTTTATAAGGAGCAAAGGTTTGCTTTGGCTCTCACTTTGGGAGGCCCTGTTACTTTCGGCTGGTGTCGAGGCACTTTGTGGTAGAGGGACATACAGAACCAGTCACTCATTCATGGCCAGGGAGCAAGGGAGGGACAGGGTGGCTCTGCCATCTTTACCACCTGCTCCAGGTCCTGCCGACAGTGATGTCAGTGGCTTCTCACTTGAGGTGGCCTCGTCCCTGGAGCACCTCTGTGGGAACAAAGCCTGTAAGGACAGGATCTCTAGGGAATGTTCAGCATCCACCCTTGCATCTTTATAGCAGCATAAGGCTCTTGACGTATATGTGGTCAAGAAACTTAGCTTTCATAGGTGTCTGTTCTGTCTCCCAACCATCATTAATAAACTAAAAGACTGATGTTGTCAAGGTCTTTTGTTTGTTCTTTTGGTTTGTTTGTTTGGTTGGTTGGTTGGTTGGTTGGCTTTGCTTTATGCAGCCCTGGCTTGATGTAGACGAGGCCAGTTTCAAACTCAGTTCAGTTCACCCGTCTCTGCCTCCTGAGCACTGGAGTTAAGGGCACACACCACCACACCCAGTTGGGTATCTCTTGTTAATTTGAATTTTATTTTTTCTTCTGGATAAACGGCCGTAATCAGTTATGTACAGGCATGCAGTAAGCAGACCCCAGGCCAGTGCAGTGCCTGCCCTGTGGGGGAAACACAGAAGCCAGTGCTGAGCCATGGAAATAAACTCTGACCAGCCACGGTAGCCATGCACGCAACTCAAGTGTCCCAATAGCACACGGCGTACAGTAAAAGGAAGCTGGTGAAATTAAATTTGTCATCTTATACAACCTAGTATGTCAAAATGTAACATTGTCCACTATAGTCCATATAACAGGTTTTCATTTTTTACATTTCTCCCAACTCTTTGTAGGCTGCTATGTACTCTACCCCCATAGCTGTCGGGCACTCAGTATTAACTTGGGTCTAACAGCTAATGTAGCGGCAGGGAAGCTAAATCCAGCTTCCCTTAAGGAACCTGTCTGCCTCTGCAGATAACCTAAATACTTGTCATCTTGGTCTCTTTTATGTTGTCAAACCAAACACTCGGGACCCTAAAAAAACAGCTGAGACCCGAGCAGAGCATTTTCTTAGCTCATAGCTGTGGAGATCCAAGAGGGTAGGGCCAGTATTATACTCTACTGAAGAACCTTGCTGAGCAACAGCATAGCGGATGGTCTCACAGGGCAGGAGCATCTTTTCCAGCAACAGGCAAGGCAGACGAGATGGAACATGGGATGGCCTCCGACAGCAGCTTGCTCGAACCCACTCCTTAGAGTGGACCCATTACCTCATTCCACTAGAAATTAGGAGTCCCATCTCTTAAAGGTTCAACCACGGCCAATGCCCTGCTCTGGAGATCACTATAGCATGAGCCTTTGGGGAGCACTCAGACCATGGCCCAACCCTTAGAGATCACCACTTGATGCCTTTGAATAGCCCTGTCTCTTCCCCATCCTTTCTCGGAGTCAGGATCTCATGATATGGCCCAGGCTAGCTTTGAACATGAAATGCTTTCATCTTGTTTCCCAAGTACTGGCATTGTGTTTTCACTGAATTATATCAGTGAGCATCACAGAAAAATGGTCTGGTCTCTTGTTAATGTGACTGACTGGCCAAAGATACACTAAAACGACCACACAGGACAACCATATACATTCCCTCAGCTCACCTGAGCGGCTGGCTGTGCCATCCTCTTGTCTACTTGCCTGTTGTGACCTCTTGTGAAGCATCACCATGGTAAATAGGGACCAGAGGAATTGTTACGTGATGTCGGATACTAGCTTCCTGGAGGTGGTAGGGTCAGCATGTAAACCACGGCACATCAGAGTTTGAGAGTGAGGGTGGAGGGGGCATAAGTAAGGACCTCACAGTAAAATGTCCCCCAGTTCCAGGTCAACTACCTCCCACTTACTTCTCAGTAGTGACTGCCTTGGATTTGATGGTTATGAACCACCATGTGGTTGCTGGGAATTGAACTCAGGACCTCTGGAAGAATAGTCAGTGCTCTTAATCTCTCCAGCCCTGCCTTGGATTTTATAAATGCTTAGAATATTGTGGCTATTACAGTCTTCCTCAGTTCCTTCTAAAACTGATGTGTCTTTTGAGTACCTGCTGTGTGCTAGATTCCCCACTACCCCACCCCCCACATACACCTACTATGTGGTGTTGCTTCCCATATGCTAGGCAAGCACTTACCACTGAGCCATATACCCCCAGTCTAGGCTCTCACTTGCTGTCCCAGGCTGGACTCAAACTGGAGATCCTCGTGTCTGGGTGTTAGGATGGCAGGCGCATCATGCCCAGGTCTGGTCGGGTTTCTCCATTCCGGGAAGCAGCAGTGAACACGAGTCAACATCTCTCCTCCGAATGCAGAGTCTGTGTGTGAGCTGAGAGGCCATGTTCTCGGAGAGACTGACAGGGAGATGAGCACGTGAAGCCGATAAGAAAATCCATTTCGCTTTGGCCTGGTTCTTGAAGGACGCTGAGAGGGACGGAGAGGTCTGCTGCAGCAGGATGCGGTTTGTCCGAGAGCTCGGGTGTACACTGACATTTGGAGGGTTTCAAGGCTCAGCTGATGGCACCGCTCCCCGCACTAGCCCGTGGAATAGGGCAGGAGATGCAAGGGATGGGGGACCAATATGGCTGTAGCATATGAGAGATGAGAGGAGAAGGGAGAGGAAAGGGGGAGGGGGAGAGGGAGGGAGGGGGGAGAGGAAGGGGGAGGGGTGCAGGGTGGTTAGCTGGACCTGCTGGATAGGCTTGTATTTTTTCTGAGAAGTATTGTTGTTCCAAATGCCATAAGAATTATTATTATTATTATTATTACTGTTGTTGTTGTTGTTTCAAATGAAGCAATAGCAACCTTCCATGGGATGGTGATGTGCCTTAGAGTAGGAGTAGATGTTGGAGATGGGAAATGGCAGGTGGGTTTGAGGGTTGAGGTGTATGAGTGGAGCTTATAAACACGAAGCAGTAGGAAGACTGGTCAGTGGGTGGCAGCGCTGTAATGACTGACATTCTTGCTTGCCAACTGGGTAGTTTTACTAACCAGTGGAGACTGATGTCAGTTGTGATTAAGACTTGCTTTTAGGGCCCAGGTTTAGGGCCAGGGTTGCCAAGCCAGGAGCGGCACAAAGGTTGTAAGAAAGACATGGCGAGGTGTGTGAGCCGGGGACTCCCGAGGCACAGCTAAGGGAGTAGGTCAGGGTGAACACTGTGGCGTCATCAGGCCATTGCTGATGCGGTTGACTGTTGAGGAAAGGTGGGGCAATCGGCTGTGTCATAAGCCGTTGGAGAGTTGAGTAAGACAGGACACAACCCCCGTCAGGTTGAGCAATGCCTGGTGTGGGTAGTGGTGATGGTGCGGGGACGATTTAGGACACAGATGCACGAGCCTCGGGTGCACGCACTGGGAAACCTCTCAGTCTTCCTGCCTGAGCTATGGATGCTTTGTCTCAACTAACACAATGCAGGACGTGGGTGCACCCCCGCCCATCACAAGGCGCTCCTTCGGGCCTCCTGCCTCCAGTTGCCTCTGTCTTGCCGGGACTGAGGCTGCCTTTTACCCAAGGCTCCATCTCTCTCCCCATCTCCTCTTAAGATGTTTCATGTGCATCCTGCACCTGTGTGGGAATTTTGGCTGAACCCCTATGAAACCCATTCACCCATTTCAAAAGGCTCACTTCCTCTCTCCTTTGTCATTCTACATGATTTTATTTATTGGCTGTTTTCATCAGTCTTACTGGATAGCCCAGGCTAGCCTCCTTTCCTCTGTGTCCTGAGTGAGGGTCTTTCTTAAGTCATTCTACTCAATTCTTTTCTTTCATTTGTTTTTTCATTAATCTTGCTGCGTAGCCCAGGCTAGCTGCCATCTCCAAGGTGCTGAGGTTGCATACGTGAGCCACCACAACCAGAAT
The DNA here is from genome assembly GCF_963924665.1 of Micromys minutus. Classification (NCBI taxonomy): domain Eukaryota; kingdom Metazoa; phylum Chordata; class Mammalia; order Rodentia; family Muridae; genus Micromys; species Micromys minutus. Next base: position 63,793,715 of record NC_137973.1, on the reverse strand, counting down.
TACTACTTTTGTTTGTCTTTTGAAACAGGGCCTCCTGTAGCCCAGGCTAGCTTTGAACTCCCAATCCTCCTGCCTGCCTACCGAATGCTGGAATTACAAGCTTTCACTACCATGAATGGCTAGCGTCACCTTTTTAGAAGGGTTTGCACGCTCCATTATACTCTGAAGTCTGAAGGCAAAGGTATGTGGTTCACAGCCTAGGTCAGAGGCGAGCACAGTTCACCGTCCTCTTTTGGCAAACTCCCTCTGTCCTAATTTCTTTTGATTGCTACCTTTCTCACCAAGGTGTGTGGAGTATTTGTGGTTTGTTTTGGTTTGGGTTTTTCCCCCCTTTCAGTCCAATCACTTTGTTTTTCTCTTCATTATCCTCCTATTGCAGCATCCCAATTATACTGTTGCCATGGAGACAGATGTACTCTAAGTGGATATTCCTTTAGGTCGAGAGATAGAAGCAGGAGATGGGTAAGCCTTGTTTTTCTGCAAATGTTTCTTAGTAACAGAAACAACTACTATAGGCTATCACATAGAAACAGCCGTGTGAGATTTACTTACTTTCTTGGGAAAGATTGGCTGGTTTTTTATTTTTCCTTCTCTTTGTAAGATTATTTTTGTTTTAAGTGCTTGAGTGCTTTGTATACACAAAATAAATATAAATCAAACGAAGCATGTTAAATTGAACCAGTGAGCTTCTTTAGAGGTGGTCAGACTGTGAGAGCACTAATGGATTAGTTATTATGGATTTGTGGGTCACTCATTGAGTAACTAGATAAAAATGAGTCCCTTTAGTGCGCCTGTGCTACATACACTTCCTTGCCCTGACCTCAGCAGGTGTGGCTGCCTGACCTTGAGCTTTGCATCTTTCAGAACCCTAAGGTGAATAAACCCTCTTATAAACTTCCCAGCTTCAAGTATTCTCTTACAGCAGTAGACTAGGAACTGAAAAACCCCTGTGGACAACACAAGGTCTATTAGAGTGCCCTATTTTTGATGGCTTCTTTTGGGACAACAAAAATAGGCTTCCATGGTATTTAATACAGTGCCTTTGGATCTTTACCTGGATTTTAAACTTCTGAAGCAGAGACCAAGCCTGGGGGGAGGGGCATGTATAGCATTAAGAGATTGCTTACTACTGTGCTGACACTTGAAAACAAAACAAAAAACCTTCATGAGTCAGGGAAGGGAGGGACCCAAAGGCTACAAGTAGACTTAGTCTGATGTTGTCATGTTTCAGCAGAGAGACTAAGGTTGGTGGAGTGAATGAGTTTTAACTGATTTGATGTTATTTTCGGAGTGCCCTTGTAATGGTCAGAATCAGGAACGTGGTGACCATACGGAGTGTATAGTTTATTGTGCAGCCTGAAGACCCAGTGTACAGAATTTAATTAATTCATCTGTAAATGTTTTTAAGACGTTTATGGTGCATCATAGAAAATATCATGGCAGGTTGCCTCTAATAGAGATAAAGAGAAAAATGTGAGTTTTCACTTGTGTTTCAGAGGTAACAGAATTTTGGCAACTAGCAGCCATTTCAAGAAAAGCGAACTCGGGGTCTTTGTGTGGTGGTACATTGTGCCTGTAATCCCAGATGCTAGGGAGGATGAGACAGGAAGATTTAAAGTTCGAGGCTAGCCTGGGCTACATGGAGAGTGACTCTGTCTCACGTAGCTCTCTCCACACACACACACACACACACACACACACACACACACACACACACACGGTTTCTGAATATAATGCTCTTATTTATCACTGTCACTGTTACTGGTGAGCTGAGATTCTGCATGTCTACATATGTGGGAGAACATTAGGGGACACGGGGACTGTGTTTGAAATCTGATGACAAAGGAGCTGTAATTTGGTGTTGTGTGTTTCCGTAGGTCACAGCGTGCGAGAGGGAAGTTCCTAGAAACTCCTGTGCAGTTCCATGGAGTGAGACTCGCTGGTCTCATCAGCCAGCCTTCTTGCTCCAACTCTAGCCTTTTGCAGTTACATTCCCATTGCGTCTTCACTGACCCTTATCTGCATATACAGACACACTTTCTGTCACCTCTTCCCTATGACATAATCTAAACCTAGTTTTCGCTTTATTATTATTTTTTGAATTTCTCTTTCAGATGTATTTATTTTTATTTTGTGTGTAAGTGTATTTTGTTTGTAAGCCTGCCTGTATGGCTGTGTACCGCTTACAATGCAGTTCCAGAAGAGGCCAGAAGAGGGCGATGGATCCCCTTGGAACTGGAATTCCGGATGGTTGTGAGCCGCTGAGTGGGTGCTGGAGGTTGGACGTGGAAACTTGATCCTCTGCTAACGCTGTCCGTGCTTAGCCCTCTCCAGCCTCTGTGCTTTGGAGGTTGGCTGTGAACTCCTGGTAGTGCTCCTGCCTCAGCCTCCTGAATTTCTCTAATTGCTCTTCATCAGTGAGCAAAGGATGCTAGCGATGCCCCACGCAGGAGGCTGTGGTTTAGGAAGGTTGCTTCTGAATGGTTTTGATAGGACGGAGGAAGGCAATGAGTAGCCTCAGTCACTAAGCTCCATCTCTATCCCTTCTGCGTCCTTTGCACAGCCGGCTGAGCCCTGCGCGGCTTTCCTTTGGCTAGCGGATGCCAAGCTGAATCATTTCGTTTTTGGTGGGGCAGTGAGGAGACAGGCTCTTTCGATGCACCTTGGCTGTTCTGAAACTCACGATGTAGACCAGGCTGGCCTCAAACTCACAGATCCACCTATCTCTGCTAACAGAGTGCTAAGGTACACTTGAGACGACACACTCTAGGGTGTGTACTGCTGTCCTTTTCCATAGCCCCGCCCCTCGACAGTCACCAGTCTCAATTTGCATGTTTTAATCGTTATTAAAACCCATTCTCAGTAAACTCTTGTTTTCCTTCCTAAAAGGATGGACCGAGAGCCCCCTTCACTAAAACATTACAAATGCCTTAGGGCTGAGCCCACACTCAAGTGATTAATTAGCTACATTTGCATCCCAAGAACCATCTAATTGTTTCAGTTTGGAGTTTAAAAGAAATACCTTTTTATAAAAATCATTTGTCCTCAATAAATGTTAATTTAAGAGAGAGTGTCTGTAAAGAGAACCCAGCTGGACATATCCAGGATTTAACAAGTCGAGCTCTCGGATACGCCTGCCCCGTTGATGTGTAAACTCTTCAGTGTTACCCAGGGTTTCTCAATCCCGGGTTTGGAAGCAGAAGTGGAAAGAAGTGTGGTGTCAGCTATGAGTTACCATAGATACACTTGTCAACATGAGCTGTTGGCTCAGGCTGCCATGGCAACAGGAGATGGGGAGGGGGAGGCTGAGGCCAGTCCTTGGGTCAGCCTCTCTCTGGGGTTAACTTGGGCCTGAGAAGGCTCCGATTCTCCCATCCTGTGGGCTGAGATTCAATCAACTCACTGTGCACTGAGTGAATGCTACTTTATAGAGGGTACCCGGGGAGCCAGCCTCCGTCCGTGTGTAATGTGTTGCTATGAATGTGGTTCCTAGAAGCCACAAGAAGGTCTTCCAAGCTGAATTGTTTGTATTTGGAATGACAGTGTAGGGCTTGGGTGGAATTTTGAAAACTGCTGAGAAATACCTTTGGGTATGTGGCTGTTATTTCTGTAGATGTGTTTTTGTCTAATGATGTGGGCTGTTTAGAAGGAATACAGACAGTCAGCTTTTGAGAAGTGATTAAAATACTTAAGCCTGTGTCGTTGTAGGGGGATGTGTCACCAACGTGGTTGTACATAAAGAAAGGCTTTAAAAAATGTGAGTGCCTACTCTTTGTAAGACACAACTCCTCAGTACCCAAAGAAACCAACCAAATGAACAAACCAAGCAGTCCATCACTAAAATAACTCATGTTTAAATGGAATCTAGCTGTCTCAAATGCAGATTACCTATTCATACTTGGGTTTTGGTTGCTGATTTGTGTGGCCATTAGTCTGGTCTTGTTATTCATGTTTTAGGGTCACACCTTAAGCTCTGCCACCCTCCCTCAGTCTGCCAACTAGACAGAGAAGTGACAGTGACAATCAGAGGAAGGTGTATTCTGTGTGGCCGAATTGAGCAGAAGAACAAATTGAGAGTCCAGTGGGGTCCCCACCCCCCGAACTCCATGCTCAGGGTCTTGACTTGAAGCTTCAGTTTAAACAGGAGACAGAGTGTGCGTAACCAGTCCTGTCCTCAGCTTTAACCCAGCCTCACTCTTCTCTGCAACATCCTCAGAAGAGTCACCCTCCCTGTGTAACCTCTTTCCAGGAGGCAGGTTCCTGCTCTGGGTGGCACCAGCCTTGAGCCTTTTCTTTCTCCCAGCATGAGGTTCCCAGGGAAATTCCAGTTTCTCGAGACCATTGTTTTGCTTGAAAAATCCTAATCCCAGCCAGGATCGCTACAGGTTGATTTCTGATGGAAGCGTGGACCTGTAAGGACCCACTTCCGGTTGGCAGGCTTGGCGGCAAACACCTTTACCCACTGAGTCACGTCACCATCCTTGAAAGAATGGTCTTACTAGAGGCTTTGGAATGTAGCCCACCGATAAGAGTAGCCTCACATGCACAGGGCCCTGGGTTCAATACCTGGTACCCCCACACACACACACAAACACATACCTACCTACACACGCCCAAGCAACCCAGCCAAAAAAAAAAAAAAAAAGCTAAAATAAGCAAACAGAAACAATGTTCTTAATCAGATAGGGAACTAGATTTTATATTTTTTATATATGAATGTTCTGGCCACATGTATGTACATGTATCATGTGTGCGTTTGGTGCCCGTGGAGGTCATGAGAAGGCATCGGATCTCCCTGAACTGGAGTTACTGATGGTTATAAAGCCCCATGTGGGTGCTGGGAATGGAACCTGGATCCTAAGCATTGGGAGTTTGAGCCCCTGCATTGGGAGTTTGAGCTTTCTGCGAGTGTATATTTTGAAGGAAAATGAATTCCCTGGTCTGTGAATTGTCTTACTTCTCTTGACTAGTCTTTTTGCAGGCAGGCATTCCAATAGGTTAATGAAATCCCGCTTATCCGTTGTGTTCTTTAACGGTTGACGATTTTGTTGTTGTATCTAAAACCATATTGCCAAATACATGGTCACATAAAAATGTTCCTGTGATTTTTCTACATCAGCCCTTCTGTGCTTTTGCGATGCGATGCCCAGTTGCTCAGTTTGTTGGAGGCTCTAGATTTGTCTACGAGAAACAGGCCATTCAAGATAGACTGAGTTCTTGGAGGGAGTTCTCTGTTTCTTCAGATTCCCTTGAGTTCCGCCAACAGAAGTTTCTAGACCAGAAGTTTCGGGGGCCATGTTTTCACGGGCACAATGTGTTCCCGTCACTCTACGACGTACCCAACGGCAGACCTGCTCCATAGTTCTGTGCCATCCTCTACAGCAACCATAGCAGCCAGTGGGCACTTGACATGACCAGTGGGGCCAAGGATGGGCACTGTTCAGTTAATTTAAGCTTAAACAGCTTCGTGTACCTTATGGCAGTCGCTGTAAACCGCACAGCAGCAGAAAGTTAGGAAAGATTAGAAAAACTCCCGGTCCACTGTGCCCGCCTGTGTCTTTCCCTCAGCGCATTTTTGATGAGCGTCTCTTAGAGTGAAGCATGCAGCGGGGTTGAGTTCGCTCAGGTCTTCAGATTCAAGTGGCTTTCTGAAGGTCACAGGGAACAGGTCTTCCGATGGACCCATGCTGTGTCACTCAGGAAGCCCCTTTGCTCCTGTATCCCGGTGTTCATTACCCAGAAGGCCGCTCACCAACCTTTGGTGATATTATTACATATCACCAAAGTAAAGCTTAGTCTGGGAGGCCAGGGTTAGAGAGTTTGCATGGGCGAACCCCTTGGTTCAGACCTTAGCACCACAGAAGGGAAAATGGGGAGAGGCTGTATGAATGACTGGCCTGTCTTTGCTAGAAAGACAACGCATGCGCACATATTGGTCTTTGCTGGAAAGACAACGCATGCGCACATATTGGTCTTTGCTGGAAAGACAACGCATGCACACATTTCTTGGCTCGTTTGGAACCAATCATTTACTATCTGCAGAGCTTAAGCAAAGATTTATACGGATCTTCTTTACCTTGTCCGATGGCAAGTGTTAGACACTTAAGAGAGGTGAGATGACGCCTCAGGACATCTCATGTGTGCAAAATCACACGCTTCTCCTGAAGGTGTCTTTATTATCAGATAAAGACTGTTGAAAAATAATATTCTTGGTGTCACCCAAAGTAACAGCCAAAGAAAGCAAAAATAACCCAGCAAGGCAGTTCCATTTTGGAAAAAAAGGGCGCATACACCACAACCATGGGTTAGCATGCACATGGGAGTTGGGAGGGGAATTCATGTAATCTTATTCTGGTGCAGGTGGTGACCGTGTCTCATCTGATGCTGTGGCCTAATTCATAATCTGTGTAAAGGAAATGAAGGAAAGGGGGAAAGGGTGGGCTGCTTTGGTTCATCAGGCTCCTGGAAATGCAGCAGAGGCCTGCATGCAAACAAGTTTTACCAGGTAGGCAGCATGTGAGGGGGGAGGGGCAGGGGGAGGGGATTTATGGACTATTGATCTTTGGTGGACTAGCCACCTATCTCACAAATTAATGTCCAAGATGATCAAAGTCTGCTCACTAATCCTGACAATCACTTAATGGGTCTGGCAGAAATGAAGAGACCATGTGTTTCAATCTGACTGTCAGACTACTGCAGCAGTAGACCAAGAGAGTGAGATTCCCCTACAAATCTCAATGCTGGGAAGAGGAAAGGGCCCCAACTGGAGGGGAACTTTATCTCCTGGAAAGACATTTCATCCAGCTCTTAACAACTCAGCAGACCACCTCAGAATGAAACTGAAGTTCAGACAGCCAGGGGTCAAGGGTGAACTAAGACACCTTAGATTTGCAAATCCTTGGCCGTCTATTTAAACTTCAATCCCACTTCAGGACCCAAGAGACAAATTTGAGGAATTCACAAGTTCTCTTTGTCCCTTTCCTTAGTGTGGCCTTACTGAAGAAATCTTTGTCTTTCTACTGTATTTTAGATGTTATTAACAACTCATCTAGTGTGTGTCTGTGTGTGTGTGTCTGTGTGTGTGTGTGTGTTTCCCCCATGGGCCAGAGGGTGGTGTGGATCTCCTGGTGCTGGAGTTGCAGGCAGTTGTGAGCTGCCCTATGTGAGTGCTGAGAACAGCTCATGTCCTCCACAAGAGCCTTAAGCTCTCTAACCACTGAGCCATTGCTCAGCCCTTCTCTGCTTTCTGATTTTAATTTACCGCTTTTAATTGTCTTGCTGAAGACAGATGACAAGTTGTAACCCCCAGGTTAGATAACAATCTCAACCTTTCCCCCATTTTTCTGGCCCTTCGATCTAAGGGGTAGGTAGGCCCCTGGCTATGTCTGACTCAAGGGGAAAACATGTCATGACTCAAGGGGAAACATGTCTGACTCAAGGGAAAAACATGTCCTGACAGCCCAGTTGTGTCCAGTTACCATTGTGACAGTACATTGAAACTTGTGTGAACTTCAACTCCACCGTCTGGTTCCCTCCCCCCACCCCTCAATCACCTCTTGATGAGCCTGCCCACCCGCACGCAGGTTCATAGCACCAGGCACTGAGTGTCTTCTGCTGTCTTTCTTTACCTTACTCAAGATTCCGTTGCAACATCTCCTACCCACAACTCGCTTCTGGTTTTCTTCTTCCCCTTTTCCCAGCTATTCTGGTGTCTTGGATTTTAATTTCCGTTTGGACAGCAAATCGCTATGGTCTGAGAGCTCAAGTTCTTTGCTTCCATTGTGTTCTCTGACACACATCCTTCCCCCAGAACTTAGGATGCAGAAGAGCCTTCTGTGTGCAATATGTTTCTATAAATCTGCCACAGTGGCTCATTTTGAGATCCCTTTAATGGAACGTTGGAGCCTTGCGGGACACAGACATCTGAGACGGGTGTTGCTGAAGTTGTGTTAACTCTGCCATTTTCAAGACGGGCCACAAAGAACAAAAAAACAAAACAAAACAAAAACAAAACAAAACAAAACAAAACAGTTTCTCCAGAAGAAGCAAATTGCTTTAACTACTGAGAAGGCCCAAAAAGAAACATCTCAGAAACCTTACATGGCTACACAGGGCTGTCACTGTGATAGATGTGTGGGTAACTGTGGGAAATGGATCTCTAACCAAGGCATTATAGCAGGTACGGTCCGCTGCGGGTGGGGAATCTGCAGCCCTCCTTGAAGGACTGAATTCAGTCAAGAGCAGGTTTAATGGAAGTTTATTTAGCAAAGGAGTGGTTAAGTTTGTATAGCTAAACAGCCCTCTGTAGAGGGGTTGTCATGGGCCACCCCAGGGAGACAGCAGCACAGCAGGTTCTTCACAAAGATTTTAAAGTCTGATAAATATATATGAGGTGAGCGTTACAGCATCCCTAAGTGCACACGCTCCACAGGCTGCCGGTCAGCCTTGTCAGTGTCAGCAGAAGGAAACCTGACTCCTGCTGTCAGGGGTCAAGGCAACTTGAATTATAGTCACCGCCTTTCCTTTTGTGTGGTCAGCTCAACTCTCTCATACTCAGCCGCTAGCCCTTTAATTACCTCCTCTGTGTTCCCAACCTCCCTGTTTTAACCCTGCCATCCTAACATTCATTTTATTGAAACACGTGTTTTCACTGTAATTTAATTACCTTCAAGAGCAAGCTCTACAACAGTTAGGAGTCTAGCGTCCTTGTTCTTGGACAGTTAGTGTGGTGCTAACCCTGCTGAGATACTTAGAGCATCTGTCTCATACCTGTTAGCCTAGTGGGTTACACACACCCTGGATCCTGGGCTTAGAATCTACAGTCACTGGCATTACTCTGTCCCAAGGTCTCCTTTACCTGAGCAGAAAGGACCTTACAACAGTAACTTTGACGTAATAAGCCCCACCCGAAGGTAAATTTGTTTCTGTCTTCAGGTTTAGTAATTCTTGATTCATTTTTTTACTTTGAGCCTCATTTCTCTTTCCCTGATTTGGATTTTAAAGGCTGGCTTATGTAGCCCAGGCTGGCCTTGGGTTTATTGCAGGGGTTGACATTTTGTCCTTTACATTCCCAAGATCTGGAACGACAGGTATGAGCCACTGTGCTCTGTTTCACGTCTGGTTTCGAAGACGGGATTTGTTTTTATTTAAGGAAGAGCGGCCCTCATAGTGATCATCTGAACTTTAAATCGCTCTACTGTGTAATTAAGCTATATTTAATCTGAGTGGCGGGCCACCTGGCCGCTCAGTGGTGTGACCACAAGTGGCATCTTGCTCAAAAGAAAACTTTTAGTAAACCAGGACTGAGAATTTTTATTTCTTCACCAACACCCATCCCCTAATATAAGACAGGGAGAACGGAGGCTGTTCCAGTCCTTGGTCTGCGGTGACAATTGTGCTTTTGTAGAGACTTGCCGTGGCAGCGAAACGTCCTAAAAGCTTTCTGCCCACTTTTCTCGTTCTTTTTCCTCCTTTTCTTCATCTGCAGATGTGTTGTCTGTTTTCTTTTTTAATCATGATGGCAGCCCTTGTTTAAAAAAACTTGGTCCCTGGATAAGAGGAAAGTGTAAACAGTTTATAAATCGGTTTTCTTTGTAGTCATCTTCCTACTTACATAGGAAGCTTTCAAGAAAAAACAGAACGGCAGAGAGAGAGACTGAACGTTATTCTGTAGCCGCGAGTGTATCAGGAGCCATGTCTCACAGTAACACTTGGTACAAGAATATTCAGTCACTGAATTTACCACGACTTAAGCAGTGTTTTAACTACTATGTACTTAGGTTGTCTGTTTTTCACTGTCTTGAACAATGCCCTGGTCAATATGTTCCACTAAATTTTGTTTATATTTGTAAAACCTAAGACTTATTTTATTTTACATCTGAATAGCAGTTTGATAATTTGGGATTCTTAAAGGCTAATTATTATGTGAAAATAGTAATTTTGAATACCTTCTCAGTTCCAATGTTGAAATGGGAAGGGGTTTTTAAAGCCCTCTTGTAAAGTTTTTCAGGCATTTGTTAAATTTTTAAATAGTTTACTTTTCACTGTTAGACTATGGGACAGTCTTACGGCTTCTAATTTTTTTCCTCTGAAGGGTTAGAAGTTTGGATGTAAGCACTCTTTTGTGCCATGGAGGGGGAAAGCCAGACTGAGCCAGGGTGAACACGCAGACACTGGAGAAAGCAGGGGCCAAAGAGCACAGACTGGTAATCTCTCCTAAAGCCTCCTCTCTGGGCTTTAAACATGAAGAGGCGTGTGGCCTCCTGTGCCTGGGTGGTTCAGACATGAAGTCCGCGTTGTGCAGAGTAGAGAACAGTGTGGCCTTTCTAAAAAGGAAGGAAGAAAGGAGGAAAGGAAGGAAGAGAGAGAGAAAGAGAGGAAGGGAGGGAAGGAGGGAGGAAAGGAGGGAGGGAGAAAGGAAGGAAGAAAGGAAGGAAGGAAAGGAAAAGGGAAAAGGAAAAGGAAAAGAAAAAGAAAGGAAGGAAGAAAAGGAAAAGAAAAGGGAAAAGGAAAAGAAAAAGAAAGAGAAAGAAAGAAAGAAAGAAAAAGAAAGAAAGAAAGTAAGGAAGGAAGGAAGGAAGAAAAGGTCTCACTACGAACCCAAGCTGGAATTCAAAATGTAGACCATGCTGGCCGTGACCTCTGAGTGCTGGGATTAAAGGTGCTATGTCACCATGCCTAGCTCTGCCCCTCTCTGATATCTACTGTAGGCATGTCCCCATGCTCTGCCTCTGACCATCACAGAGCCAATGCCAAACAGTGAGGTAACGTCATCTCTCCCTTTATGTAATTGCCTTGGTTACTTCCGATCTTCCTAGCCAGGAGATAGATGGCTTATGAAACTTTTCCTTTGTTTTATTGATACAGGGATGCTCTGTGTGGTCCAACTCCAGCTCATGGTACGCTTGCCTTAGCATCTCAACCGCTGGAGTTACAAGCATGGGCCACCAATCGCATTTTTGAACATATGACTCAGCATGAGTTAGTCGGTGAACAAGTATTTTTATATAACCATTAACTCTGCCAGGCTTTGCATGTAAAAGGCAGTTAGAAGCTTTTGGCAAAAGGATTAATTTCAGATTCCAACTTTCTGGTCACACACCATTGCCGAGGGAAGTCAGGAACCTGGAGGCAGGAGCTGATGCAGAAGCCATGGAGGGGTGCTGCTTTCTGACTTGTTCTCCATGGCTTGTTCAGCCTGCTTTCTAATAGCACTCAGGACATCATCCCAGGGGTGGTGCCGCCCGCCCACATCAATCATTGATTTTAAAACATGCACCATAGGCCCATCTGATGGGCACATTTCCTCATTCCAAAATGACTCTGGCTTGTCTCAGACTGATGTAAATACTACCCCTCTTAGATTTGTTCTCTTAATGAGTAATTCATTACAGAAAACCCACCTGCCGTGTGATTTGCAGTAACGTATGTTTTAACCACAAGAGCTTAGGACCCTAGTGATTATCACAAACAGGAATATGCTTCTGAGTTGTTTAATCCTCCAAGATGCTTCTCCGCCAGAGATCGACTCAGATCCATTAGACCCAGGCACAGAGGCAACTCCACTGCAGAGACGCACAGAGCGTTGTCCCGCAACTGTATTTCAGCCATCTCTCTTAGAGGATCTAGCACCATCTCCTCTGTCTCTGGCTGTGCCCGGTTCCCAGCAGCCACACGGTGTCTGGCTCACAACCCTCTTTAACTCTAGTGTCAGAAGCTGGAATGCCCTCCTCTGGTTTCCACAGTCCCTGCCTCCACGCAGGGCACAGACTTGGATGCGGGCAAAACACTCACACACATAAAAACACATTAGCAACAGAAAAGTCATGAAAGGTGTTTTTCCCCCTCATCAGTTAAGGCTCGTTGTCCTACACACCATCCTGCAGACTTGCTTATCTTCTGTAAAGTTCAGAATAACTCTAGGACCACTGCTTGGGTTAGAAAGCCTGTTCTGGGTTGAGAGAGGAAGGAAGGCATTTTTCAGTACTGGGGGCTGTGCGGCCCTCCATCTGTACAATGGTGTCTGTCCCGCAGAAGCCGGGTGAAGATAAGAACTGATCTATCATTCTACAGATACTTACCGACGCCGGCTGTTTGCCAGGAGCTCTCTTCAGTGTTGGAAGAAGGCAGTGAACAAAACAAAAAGCCCTCATGTTGTCTCCAGACCCAGCGGAAATGCAGAGGGTTGGTACCGCCTCGGGTACCCTGGGAGCAATCCCTTCAAGATGGCGGATGAACCCGATGGAGTAGGTAGAGGTTGGCATCTGCTTTGAAAATAATTCGGTTCTCTGTCATAGGCACTGGAGGATTTCAGAAGTTCATCAAAACAAGGCAAAAAAAGGACAGTGGTACACAAATAGAACTTGAGTTGAGAAACAAGGTTTACCATTCAAGCTTTCTACTTTTATTCCGATGTCCTCCCCACCCCCTTCACAGAATTCGCCAAAAGTTTGCCTCTATCTCAGCCTGTGTCAGAAACATTCTTTCTAGAATGTCTAAATAAGCAAATGAATTTATATTTACCTCCTTCATAATGTAAACAATGTATGGAAGAGCATACCACACTGTAACTTCCTCCTGACTCTATGTAGAGAAAGTTTGGTGAATTAATGCCCATTAAAAGAGTCACCCACTGTACATGCGTCACGATGTTAGCAGTGACCTTTTGATGAACATGTAGGTTGTGTCTTTAAACACCGCCAGAATGAGTAACTGGCCACATTACTCTTCATATGTGCAATTATATCTATGTAAACTTGCACATACGTGCGCGTGCCATTTGTAGGGTGTGTATATGTGTTTTATCACATCCCTATCAGGAACTTGAGAGAGCAGCTGTTATCAGGTTCTTAATGATTTCTCAGTTTTCAGTGGCATTTTTTTAAAAAAGAAAATGCTTGGAGAAGGAAGCCAGACTAGAACTCAGGTTTGTTTTCTAGAACTCAGGTTTTTTTTTTTTTCTTTTTTAAAATTATATATGCTGCTGAAAGGTAATTTTTAAAAGATAAGAGTAATTTTATACAGATTGAGATTGTATTTATATATTTAGGTCTGTGTGTGTGCACGCACACACATGTTTATATGAGTGCCACATAGGTGTGGGTACCTGTAGAGGACTGAAGAGGGGGTCGGGTCCCTTGGAGTGGAGTTATAAACAGTTGTGAGACATCTGTCATGGATGCAGGGGAACCAGCCTGGGTCCACAGCAAGAGGAACAAGTGCTTTTGAATGCTAAGCCATCTTTCAAGCCCCGTTGTGGGTTTTGTGAGTTTTGTTGTTGTTGTTTGTGTTATAGATGTTTACATTTTCTTTTATGTGTATGAGACTTTGGCCTGCTTGTATGTGTACCATGTGCACGCATGGTACACAGGAGGTCAGAAAAGGACATGGGGTTCTCTGGAAACGTAGTTACAGACGGTTATGGTCAGCCACATGGGTGCTGGCAACCCAACCTGGTATTCTACAAGAATAGCAAGTGCTTTTAACTGCCGAGCATCCCTCCCTCCACACCCACTCTCTCCCCATTGTGCGTTTGTGGGGTTTTGATGGAGGTTCTCACTGTTTATGTATCCTGTGCTGAGGTCGGACATACCATGTCACCCAGCCTGACCCGGACGCCCCGCCTTTGCAGAGTGCTGGTATTATTGTACCACAGTGCCCATCTGGAAAGTGAACATCTCTTTGTTGTTGCCTTGGTTTTGAGTTTTTATTGGTGGTGCTGTTGCTATAGAGACAAGGTCTCACTGAGAATCTCTGGCTTGCCTGGATTTTGCTATATAGACAATCTGGCTCAGACGTCACAGAAATCTACTTGCCTCCGGAGTATTGAGTCAAGTGTTAGGCTTTAAGTCCTTTAAGCATACAGGGTAAGTGTGTTTCTGAGATACTCCGTGTACTTATGTGGCCCTACTAAGAGTGAGACCTCTGTTCTATAGTGCTGTTTGTTATTGAAGCCAATTGAAATACATCAGTATACACAACTGAGTTGACAGAAAGGGCCTGAGACTACCGTCCTTCAAAGTCCTTCTTGCAAGGTTAGTCCTTTGGCTGGTATCTTAGTTACTTTTCTATTGCTTCGATAAAACACGGTGACCAACAGCGTGCGCTGCCAGGCACGAATGCAAGGAAGCATCGTCGAAGAAAAAGGTCACTTGACTTACGGTTCCAGAAAGAGTCCATGGCAATAGGGAAGCATGCAGCCAAACCCCGAGAGCTCCGGTCTTCACCAGCAAGCACCAAGCAAGAGAGAGCAAACCGGAAGTAGAGCAAGGCTTGAACTGCTCAAAGCCTGCCTCCAGTGATCTACTTCCTTCAGCCAGGCTGCACCTCGAAAGCCTCTGAACAGCGCCAGCAACTGGGGACCAAGTTTTTAAATACCTGAATGCATGAGGGACATTTTGCTTGGGGAAAGGCTCCGCCCCACCCTGATCAGAGTGATTTCCCGTGCCTACACTGTTTGAACCAAGACGAAGGTTGATAATGCACACTTGCTTTCCTAATGGGAGAGTGGGTCTTGTGCTTCTGCCTAGAGAGTGTGTAACTGAGCAGCTTGAATAAAAGCCATAGGGAGTGAATTTCTTGGCCTAGGGCATCTCTCATGTGTGTCTGAAAGAATGGCCTGAGTACTTGAAGAGACCACTTGGAGGGGCCCCACGGTCCTTTACCGTTGCTAGTTTTCTTTCATGTCTTTATTGCCATAGTCAATCGAAGGGGTGAATGTTCCTGAGTGCTAAGTTCTGCAAGGACTGACTACCTGTGAGCCACTGGGCTGGGGCTGCTTATGAGGGCTCAGGAAAGTCGATATTCTGTCTGCTTGCCATATTACGGACAAGTGACCCAATTGTTCTAACCTATGTTGTTGACTCTTAGTACCATGTCTTGACTCTCAGTCTGGAGTGTTAGATATTGTTGTGCAGATTCCAGAACAGTGATTTCGGCATTCACAGCTGAGTAATGGAGAGAGAGCAGGGTCTGTCCAGGAGTTGGATGGTCTCACCCTAAGTTCATCTGAGTTGTAGACTCATACAGCCTACCACTGGCTGTTCAGTGTGAGCACCTGGGCTTACAACTGTACTCAGTTTCCTATAACTTGATTATTAAGCAAATAGATTTACGTAACTCCTTTTGTATTCCTAGCCTTAGAATTCAGTGAACAATCTATTTCCCAGTTATGCTTTGATTCTGAAGCTTCTCTGCAAATACAGAGTTGTAGGAGCTTCACATTTTGACCCTTTGGACTCCATGCACACCTATTTTCGAGACAGCATTGTTATGCCTTGATCCAGCATAAGGCTCAAAGCCTGAAATAAGATTGCTGTGTAATGACGTTGCATTAGCATCCTGTTTAACATTTTTAAAATATTGAAATAGAAAGTCAGTAGACATGTTAAGCATCTGTTTAGGCTGCTGTCCCCAAAAGAATTAATTTAGCTCTAAAGCACGAGTTCACAACCTGTGGGTCATCATCCCTTTGGAGGGATCAAATAACCCTGTCTCAGGGGCTACATGTTAGATATCCTGCACACCAGATATTTATGCTAACAGTAGCAAAATTGCAGTTAGGAAGTTATGGTTGGGGGAAATCACCACAACATGAGGAACTGTATTAAACGGTTGCCTCATTAGAAACGCTGAGAACCACTGTTCTAAAGACTTTGAGGGTTGCAGGGATGGATCGGCGATGAAGAACAGTGTGACTCTTCCAGAGGACTCAGGTGTGATTCCCAGCACCCACTCACTACCATCTATAATTCCAGTTCCATCAACTGTCCTCTCTGGCCGCCACAGACCCTGCATGTACCTGGTGCACAGACATACATGCAGGTCGAATACCTACACATAGAGTGAGATAAAGGCTAAGAACAACAACAAAGACACTATCTTGTTTTTTTATGTTTTTTTTTTCTTAATTTATGTTGAGGGTTGATCCTCTGGGCTCATACCTGCTACATGTTACTCTACCACTAAGCTACATTCATGTCCCAAAGATTTTACACGTTTTGTTGTTTCTCGGCCTTTTGGCAAAGGTCAGATGAAGAGGTTGTTTTCAGGCATCAACAGCAATGGTGTTGAATGTTGGTCATTCACTAGCTTGGTTTTCTTCAGACCGTCGGCCGCTTTTCTTGTTGCTGAGATCAAATGCCAGGCAAGAAGCCCATTAACCAGAGGTTTTATTTCAGGCGGAGAGACATCCTTTTATGGCAGGGAAGACACAGGCGCAGGAGATGGAGGAGGGGGAATGAGAGAGAATGAGAATTACTGATGCCCAACACTTTCTCCTTTTTCTTCAGTTTGGGCACCCCAGTCATATGGTAGGATTCGAGATGCACTCAGTGAAGATTAATCACAGCAGTTGACACTGAATGATGCATCTATTCACTTGGAGGATGACAGGGAACACCGGGTGACATTGTGGCAGCCACCACTCCCGGGGTTTCCCACATGGTAACTTGTGGTTTTCACAAGCGCCTTACTGAGTAGCTGCTCTACCTTTGGTTCCACTTCAGACCTCAAGGTGACCTTCCCCAGGATTGAGTGACTTGCTAGAACATGACAGGATAGGATTTGAATTCAAGTCCTCCTTGCTCATCAGCTGAACCATTAGCCATCAGCCTTTCCTGAGCCACGCATGGGGACATCTCATGGACATGCAAGAACTGGTTAGACACAGACCCTGTGTGTTTATTCTTTAGTATAACAACGATATTTGTCATTTTGGTCTTGCCCAGAATCGTATTTGGGATTTTTGTAAAATACAAAATGGAGACTGTTACCCACAGACCCCATTATTCTCTGGGGAAAATTCAAATGTCTTTTCTTCTGGTTACTTATTACAACCAAGTTGACTTGCCATTGTTTGTACTCCTCCTTTGCAAATACTGTCCCTCCTGTTTCAGACGAGCCCTCTCTAGCCACCATGACTCCTCTTTGTCCTTCAGATCTGAGTTGAAAAAGCCTTTCTTCCAAAAAGCCTTCCCTGAACTTTCTGAACGTGGTTGTGTCCTTGGCTCTGTGTTGCTATAGCCCTGAACTTCTGGCTACCCAGACGTTTATCTCCCTGTGTATTAGTGAATTGTGTATTTTATCGGCTTTTCTGTAGGCTCTGTGAAACAGGGCACAAAGGCTATCTTGTTCACCTGGCCACAATGGAAAGATGCCTGAGTGAAGGTTAAACACCTTTCTAAAGTAAGACGGTGCTCATTTGGTTCTCGGGGTATACAGGCAACAAACAGTTCACTGTCTGAAACAGGGCACTGTGCACAAGCGAAGGAGCCCACAGTCAGAGGAAGGAGATTCTTTTAAAGTCTTTGTGAAGCAGGTACCAACACAATCATAAGTTTAAATTAGGTGTCTGCTGGCAGAGTCATCTCTTACGGCCTAAATTCAGAGTAACTGAAGACCCGAGCTTTCAAGCGCAGCAATGCACATGAACCCAAACATTTCTCTTTAGGGCCACAAGGAGTCCCCCTATCAACTGTGAACTCTATTTAAAGGGAATTTGCTTTAGACAAGGTTAAGGACTTTAAAATATTTGGGGGATAATTCACACCCTTTATATCTTGCTAATAATTTTAAACACAGCCAATGTTGGATCATAAGAATACTCTTTTCTTAAATAGTCTATGGATTTTTTTTAATATGCCTTCTGAAAGAACACTGTTTTGAAGATGATATTTAACATGATGCTTAAGATGACCAGACCTAAAAACATACATGCAAACAATGTTTAGCAACAAATTTACCAGTCTGTATTTATATATTCATTCATATACATATATATGTAACAATAATAATTAAAAAGAGGTCATAAATTTGAGAGGGGCAGAGGAGGTGTTAGAGGGAGGATTTATGAAATTAATATTTTAATTAAAAATTGCTAAGTAAGTCTATACTTGTAGAACTGTATAGCTGTCAAAAATAAAGTAAAATCCATATTAACCTTAGAGTATTTATTAGCACCTATGGGTATAAGGCATACTGAAACCAAGTATTAGGATAAATATTAGGTGGCAAGAAGAAAGAAGAAAAATTTCTAAAATTACTTTTGTATTTTTATATCCAAAAATGGTAAATTTAAAATCTAGAGCTTTCCACAGAGATAAAGCTTACATCTTACTTCATTGTATGTATATAGATATTTTCACTGAAATTAAGGACGTTCAAATGAAACAAAACCCAGAACACTCAAAACAGAAACTTAAAAAATAGAAAAACAAACAAAAACATCCAAACCCATTCATGTATCTGATACATACATATATATATGTTTTCAGGTTAAAAAAAAAAAAAAAAAGCAACTCTTTTCCTTTGAATATTAAATAACCTAATCAGGAAGGTGGCAAATCCATCAGAAATAAAAGTAGAAGAAGAATGAATGTGATCATATTTCATGGTATTCACAGATGAAATTCTCAAAGAATTACTTTTTTAATTACAAGAAAAGGCACAAATGGTTGGAGCCTTATGGGATTCTAGCTCGGAGTGTTTGGGGTCAGGGACACTGAAGATTCCTGTTCATCCAGGATTTAGTAGACTAAGCAAGCACTTTGCCGTGTTCCCTGCTAACATCACTAGCTTCTACTGGAACCAAGTATATCCTTCATCCTGTATCCCAAGACAAAAATTAGTAAAAATGACTTTAGCCAGCTGTGCCACCCAAATGATATCTGAGGGTGAGACGTCTTTCAGTTGAAAAGCTGCTAATACTGTATCTCACAATTCGTGATATGGGGCGGGGGGGGGGGGGGGAGAAGTAAAATAGTGTTTCTGGTCTGGAATGTATTCCACCAAGTGACTCTGTCTTCTTACAAAACAAAAAACAAAAACAAGAAACAAAACAAAAAAGGAAAAGGAGGAGTTTTTTTGACTATGAGGTCAGTATTGGTGAGTCAGTACCGTTTGGGAGTGTGTCGTACTGGTAAAATCATGATTAAAAAGGCAACATCCTCACTTCGTAGAATTCCACTTGCTCTCCCTGAAAGAGCAGGAAGCCTGTCTTCTTTTCCAATCCTGCCTTTCCTTCTGCTCTGAGGAATGTGTATTCTCTGTGTGGCATATCCCTTTCGAATTCTTGACTTAAAAGCAATACTGAAGGAGCTTCCACTACCAGTGAGGAGGGAAGGGAAAGAAAGGGTCAGGGTTAAGCATTAAACCAAGAGTAAGTGTGGAGCTGGGAGAAGGTCACACTGAGTAAATAATCAGATGTACCTGGGCTAAGCTGCCTTTTCCACTGCCAAACACAAACCTACTGGTTACTAGGCAACGACAGTGACTCGCACTCTGAATACTTCACTACAATGAAATGTCCAGCCCCCACATTTCCAGGAAATGCCCTTCTTTTAAGTCACCAGGGACCAGGGCGAACAGTCACTTATGGTATCAGATACCATAGCCTGCTGAGAGATGTAAGCTTAGGACAAACTCAGATATTACCTCTGTGCTGACCGTGAGAAGGAAGAGCTGAGTTGGGAAAAGGTGTGCAGTGAATCACCTGTTCCACAGAATGACTCACGGGAAACAAAATCCATTGCTGTTAGAGAGGGAAAGTGGCACATTCCTAATTACTCAAATAGCCTAAGATCCCAGAAGGTCGCACCATAACTTGATGGCTAAGAGACAGGCTCTGCACCCAGATAGCGTCTGTCATTGTTCTAGATATGAGTTTAGCTTGTCATTCCTCAGATGTGGACAACGATAGCACCTGCCACGTGAAGTGCCTGTGGGTGTTGACACCAATAATCAGGAAGTGCTAGAGCAATCTAGCAGCTGTTCTGCTGTGTACTCTGGGGAAGGGACATCTGGGTTCCAGCGAGACACAGATAAACGGGGCCATTTTCAACATATTAAGATATGTTACTGTTTTGAGAATTCTGATTACAGGACTTGTAACTAAACCACTTCGAGAAAGCGTTCGAAGGCTCTGCAGACTGACTCAAGGCACTTCAGGGGTTTTGACAAAATGTAGGATAATTCTGGTCTTCAGGCGTATGGGCTGTTACCTTCAGCAGCCATTGTAGGTCCTGAATAGAGATGCTTGGCTGAGGCCAGTGACAACATTGTTGTAAAACACAGACTCTGCCCTCTCAGCTCGAAACTGGTAGGGAAGAGAAGCCCCGGTAAGCAGTGAACCGAGATGTTCTGTGGGACTGTGGACAAGCCCAGGATCTCGGAGGAGGTTAGAAAGCCTGAGGCTTTTGGAGGGAGGTCAAATGTTAGGGATGCCTGTGGGGCCAGTGTGACTCACCTGGGGCCAGGAGTTCAGCTGGACCAGAGGGTATTCTGTGTCTTAAGACCTGTGGGAGCTGTGACACATGAAGGCACAATGAGGAATGGTAGGTGAAGCTTTCTGCCCACGGAAACTGCAGCCTGGGTCTGTCACGTCTGGGCGGGGCTGGTGAGCCAGTAAAGGTTTCTTAAGTGGAAGGACCCAAAGCCCATGAGGAACTTGTTTCTGGGAGCTGCCCCCAAGCCTCTCATCATAAATTAACCAGAAACCTTGTTCAGGTGTAAAACACAGAAGCACACCTTTTTGTTCAGTAGCTATGAAGACCTTTTTTTCTTTCTGTTTTGTTTTGACACAGGGTCTCATCGAGCTGGGGCTGGCCTTGAGCTCCTTGTCTTCCTATTCCTACTTGCCAAGTGCTAGAATTACAGGCAAATGGGTGGAAAGACAAGTGATCAAAATCAGGCAAATTATCACACATTTTTTCTCATGTGAATTCTAGATTCTATATCCATGCATGCCTAGGTGGAGGCCGGTGTGCTGATAAATTATGCTATGTAGATGTAATATAATACACATTACATATATAATACATATATTAACTTCTGAAGTATGTGGCTCAGGTGTGTGTGTGTATGTGTGTTCACATGTATGCATGTATGTGACATTTAGGTTAAAACTGGAGTGATATTTCATCTATTAAGAAAGAAAACAAAATCAAATATAAGATTGAAAAGTCATTACCAGAAAGTTCTTGTTTGATAAAGTGTTTTCTATTGAGCATTGACGTTATGGGATGGAGTCTGGGGATAGACTGTGTAAATCAAGGTCTGCAGTGTCAGCAGCTGGGATTTAGTTGAGTTGCAGAGCCAGGCCCACAATGCATAGGCCGGGGGTTTGATCTGCGGTAGACGGTTCCTTGAAGCATTTCCTTTTCCTTTGTCTTACATTTCATTCATCCACATGCCACATGTGCGATGCTCAGAGGACAAGTTGCAAGAGTCCTTCTCTATGCCTCCTGGGGACCAGACACCTGTTGTTCAGCCTGGCGCTTCTGCCTGTTAAGCCATCTTGCTGGCCTTCAGTTTTAAAAATCGTATTTCCTTCAATGTGCATGCTATGCATGTTCTCTCTCTCTCTCTCTCTCTCTCTCTCTCTCTCTCTCTGTGTGTGTGTGTGTGTGTGTGTGTGTGTGTGTATCTGTCTGTCTGTCTGTGGGCAGTATGTGCTAGTGCCCGCAGGGGTCAGAAGAGGTCTCTGGATCCCCTGGAGCTCAGATTAATGTTACCTGTGACACTGCCTTGTAGGTACCAGAAAGAGAACATCAGTTTGTGCTCCAAACCACGGAGTCATTTCCTCAGCCTCAATTTTAAATACTTGAGAAAAGGTTATTAAATATCAGCTGTGTTAAACGTATTATTAATTTACTTGGACTGGCCCTATAGCCCTACGATGATCAGCTGGTAGCAGGCCATTTACCTTCCGCTCCTCCGGGGTTGACCTCTGAGCTCACCCGGTAACTCCCGACTGTTGAACTTGCTTCTCGTTAACCACATCTTGTTCTGGAAGTTTTCAGCTTTAAGCTTCCACTTAAAATAATTATCTGTAGTATTAATTTTTTTCTCTGATGAGCCTGAATCAAGAAGTCTGTATTAAAATCTTAATTAGAGGCACGTGGAGGAGAGCATGCTTTGGAAGGAAGAGGGATGTCTGGGGCCAGCCTGGGCAATATCTTGTTTCATGCAGCAACAATTAATAGCGATGTCTTATTTAACTAGATTCATTCCAGTGTGATGGGGTGTTCCACATCAGGCCTCCCACAAACCTTTTCCCCCCCTTGCTCTATTCAGATGCCTAAGTAGTAGTAAATGGAATTCAGTGGGTGATTTTTTTCTATGATTTATTTACCTATTAATGTGGCTTATTCTGTGGGATTACCTGAAGAATATAGAATCATGTTTGTTTTTTAAAAAAAAAAAAAGAAAGAAAGAAAGAAAGCAAATCAAGTTTTAAATTGTAATAAGGCGGGAGTTTATCTTTAACACCGTGCCTTCTGTTGAGCTAGGAGATTTCATTCTTTCAAAGGACAAAGTCTGGGTTGGAGACGAGAGACAAGATTCTAAGTGTGCTACCATGCAAGTTGGCCTTTTTTCTTTGCTTCTGAGTGTAGCGAGGGCATGGAACTGACTGATGTTGGCTACTCCTTATTGTATTAAGCCTGTTTGAACCTGTCTTCCATATGCGCTGATAGAAAGCTAAATAATTCTACCATTACAAACAATCTTTGGGGGTATCAGTAGCTCCGATCACACTAAGACTCTACCTGGAGCCCCCAATTGTGAGTTTACTTTGTCACCTTAGTCGGCTTCTATCTCTCACGAGAAACGTGGTTTTCACCACCCTTTTTAGATGTCTTTGGTGTGACCATTGGCATCTCTTTCCCTTTTTCTTTTTCTTTTTCCCCTCAAGAGTTAAAACAATACAAATGCTTTATTTAACAGTTGCAGATTACCCCATGGGCTAAGTGGTCAACATCCAAGGCCCAGCAGCAAGGTCAGCCCAACCCCCGAGCCTCTCTTTCGAATTCCAATAAAGTGAGCACATCACCCCCTCTTGCCGGGACTTTGACATTTCAGATGATAGTCATCCATAAATTCTATAGGCACCTGTCTACACCGTCTTTGCGCAACTGGTCCTGCCCAACGCTCTGATTTCCCTAGCTGTCTGATGGGCTGCACGCGACTCATGTCCATGATGGCGGCCATCTGGGGGATGCCTTTCCTTTCAAAGTAGAATTTTATGTTTTTGTTAATCTATAAATGTGGCTTGGAGTCTAGAAAAGCCACCGTGAGACTGTACTAAGAGAAAACTGAACCCCAAAGCTGCCTAATAACCTAGCCAGTCTTGGTCATTAGTCTGTCCACTGTCACTGGAGATCAGGGTTCTGGTGTGCACCTTCTGACCCAGAACCCTTCAGTAACACTATTCGTTTTTAAATATCTTTACCCACAAAAGGCATTTCTGATGATACTTGGCTACCTCTTCCAAAGGTAACAGCAGACCCCTGCAAAATCTTGCAAGACGTAGCTGACAGCAGGCCATTGTGGTCTCCCTGTGACCGTTTTGTCCTGTTAACTTCTTAACATTTACCTTGAAGTTCCCTGTGTGGCCTGTCCCTCCTGTAGTCACCTCCCTAGCATAACAAACTCAGCATCTTCTAGGTCTGCTTTGGTGGAGCGCATCTACTGTGTCAGTAAGCAACATTTGAAAAATAGGGGAGGTAAGTTGACCCAGCCTGGGGCCTCTTGTCATCAGTGGAGTACCACAAATCTTGTTGAGTCAGGGGACAAGCCTGACAGAAAAAGCCCTCCCAGAAAAGTCTGGTGGCCTCAGATATGGTTTTGTTGCTTTGCTTTGGTTTGTTTGGGTTCATTTTTTTGGAAGGTGATGGCCACTTTAAGATCAACACGAAGTTGTTTTCTATGTTAGCTATTATTAATTTTTTTTTAGAACATTTTAGGAATTCCCTGCAGTCTATGTGAGAAAGGCACTCATCAAACAAGTGAATTTTTGTTTAGATTTGGCACTGTCTTCAGGATGCCTCTTTGTATATTTGAAAATGTTCTGGAAATTTCAAAAGAACCATAGAAATTTGAAATACTTCTGGCCGTATCCCAAGCCGTATTCAGATAAGGTGTTCTTGACTGTGTTGATAAAGAATCTTTCATCTTTGACCTGCTTTCCTCCTGTACAGCACCTGGAGGTTTTGTTTGTTTGTTGTGGTATTTGTGAGAAAGGTCTTCCCGAGTAGCCTGGGCGAGTCTGGAACTCAGCATCCTCCTGCCTCATCCTCCTGAGTGCTGGATTATAGGTGTGCTCATCATACCCTGCCAGGACATTTTTAACACATCTGCATGATGATTATAAGGTATGAGGAAGTTATGCTAAGACCCAACACAGGACAAGTAAATGGACCCAGTAGAAGCCTGATCCACCATCGTGCTAGTGGGGCAAAAGAATCAAGAAAATAAGGCAGGGAAAAGGAAAATTTATATCTTGATCTCTAAGACTGGAAAGACAGGCGGTGCCCGATCTTGAAGAACCTCGCTCACAATTCTAGGAAATTGGAGATGTCAGAGGAAATGTCCTCAAAAGAAAACCGGTGGGTGGTCCGGCTGGGGATTAGTAAGGAAAGGATGCTCACACCTAGTGAGATTAACAGAGATAAAAGTTTCCAACTGGTTTAAGACCTGGCTTTAAGAGAAACTCAGGTAGAGATTAAGTGAAAAGGGTTCCCATAATTCTCATGGCTAATATAGCTAATAGCCCCTCTTTTCTGTACATTTAGCATTTTATTTTTCCTGAAGTGAAAATAAACAATGGGCTTTGGGGTCATAGGAAGCTGTTTGAGGGATTTAGACAGGATTGGAAAACAGGAGATGGTTGGGGGCTCCAGAGCGGGTTGCCTTAGACACCTTAGTGGGTGAGCCTCATTTTACCCTTGTTCAAGGACATCTATGCTTTCTGTCTCCATGAGCTGCTCTCTGCTATCTGATCCCTAGCAACACTTTTCCTGTACAAGGAGCCAACAGTGCCTGGTGCTCAAGGACCAGACCAGCTCACTTCCCAGGCTTCTTTCACAAATGTTCCATTTGTACCACTCCTGCCCTGTAGACGGGGAACCATTTCTGAACTGAACTCACTTTGAGAGAGAAGCTGGTGGAGGGCATTTGATCACATCGTGAAGAAACCCCAAGACTGTGAACTATTTCTAGTTGTGGTATGATCCTTTGATCCTGGAGCCTTCTGTTTACCAAAAACAAGTACCTGTAGTGTGGCCCAACCATAGCACACACCTTTAATCCAGGAACAAACTAAAGTCACCCCTAGGTCAAGAGGGAAAGTAAGCAGTCGGCCGACAGAGATAGAGGTAAGCAACAGGAAGGAGAGTCTTTAAATGAAAAGGTACTTGAGACTGTGTGGAGTTTTTTCCTTTCAGGATGTTAGGGGAGTAGGAAGGTCAGCTGGGTGCTGCCTCTCTGAGCTTTCACCACAACATCTAGCTCCTGAGTCTGGTAAATTAGAACAGCTGGGATTTTTGTTCTCCAAACCGCAAGGAGCAGTACCAGGATAGTTGAAAGGCGAAAAATGCCAAGAGTCAGAGCAAGCATTGGTGAGTGAGAGAGGTTTGTGAGCTGAGGCATAGCCACAGTTTTATTGATCTCCAGTAGTTAGGTAGATGGTGGTAAATTTTACTGGGAAATGAAACAAAGAAGAGATAGGTTTCTGGTGGGCAGAAATGGCAGTGTGGTTTGGGGCAGAAGCTGTAAACATTTGCCTTTTCCAGTCCCAGCTCTCTGAGCTCTTGGATGGAAATCACCTTTCTTGGCCTTATGAGCATTAAGCCTAGGGTTAGAGAAAGTGACCTGTACTGTCCTAGGCACCCTCAAGCCTGCTGTGTGCAAGGGATCATGTCTAGTGCCAGTCAGTGCTCGCCAAAAATTAGCCACTTTTGTAGGTTTGAGTAGTGAAATTAAAACATGTTTATTTTTTTTATCAGTGCAA
The DNA here is from genome assembly GCF_963924665.1 of Micromys minutus. Lineage (NCBI taxonomy): Eukaryota > Metazoa > Chordata > Mammalia > Rodentia > Muridae > Micromys > Micromys minutus. The sequence continues at coordinate 63,767,929 of NC_137973.1, read as the reverse complement.
AGAGATTCAAAAGTGGGTGTTTGATCATGTCACCAGTCTCTGCCATCACTAAGATGCCCTAGAACAGGACTATACATGGTCTCAACGGCCTCTCTTCGTCTTGGCCATAAACTTGGGCAATGGACTTCCAGTTTCTAGAAGGTGCTTGTTATAAATCTGTTTCTAAAACATTTCGAGTGTTTTAAAGAGTTTTCAGAACATGCATTTAAAAAAAAAAAAGCTCATTTTTCTGGGCTCTTGGTTCTATAGGGAGGAGTGAGGCAGAGTTTCATCGACTCGTCGTCTTCAAGGGGTTATTTATAGTCAGGCACTTTTGTTTATAGACCATCACCAATGAAAATTAGATTTCTCAGAAATAAGATGATTCATGGAATCACATCTTTTAGCTTCCTGATGGTAACTGAGCATTGGTTTTATACCACCTCTTGGCTCCCCCTAAGCACTATGTTCAGGGTGAGATACACTGCTTTTAACCACCCTCTGTGTCCCCAGACTTGCTGTGTGCCCACAGCAGAGTTGGGCACTTGGCATCTACAAAATAGTGACAGCCATTATTTTGGGGGTCTCTATCAGTAGTGAAATTAAGATACACTGCCTACTTGCTTTTTTCAATACTAAGTGCTTAAAAAGTGAAGTATGTCTCATTTTGTGGCTTTTCTAGTAACCGTACAGCTTCTTATATAAAACATAACTGCTTCTATTTATACATCTATCTTTCTAAGGTAACCAGTCCCCCTGTTGTGATTTTGTTTTTATTGGGTCGCACTGTGTAACACAGGCTGACCTCACAGAAGGCCTGATGTAATGAAACACCATGATCAAAAGGAAGTTGGGGAAGAAAGGGTTTATTTGGCTTATACTCCCAGATCATGGTCCATCATTGAAGGAAGTCAGGACAGGAACTCAAGCAGGACTAGAACCTGGAGACAGGAGCTGATGCAGAGGCCATGGAGAAGTGATGCGTTTTGGCCTACTTCCCCTGGCTTGCTCAGCCTGCTTTCTTATAGAACCCAGGACCACCAGCCCAGGGATGGCACCACCCACAATGTGGACTGGACCTTCCCCATTAATCTCTAAATGCTGAAATACCTTACAACTGAATTTCTTGGAGGCATTTTCTCAACTGAGGCTCCTTCCTCTCTAATGACTCTAACTCATGTCAAGTTGACACACAAAACCAGCCAGTTCACTGTCCCTTGTATTCATTAAAATTATTTAATAGCATTCTGTTCTACTTGAGATTTAATGCTTTAACTAATTGTGACCTCTATTGTTAATCTCTGATCTTTTCCTTTAATGTGCCGTTTGGTGGAATCTTGAATTAGATTGGGAAAGCTGGGACCCTAATTTGGAGAACCCAGATAACCAATCCTTATTAAGTCACTTGAAGAAATTAATGTTCGTAACCAAGACTAGAGGGTTAGTCATGCCAGTGCTTCTAGGAAATGACTATTCACTGAGAGGAGAGAGCTAAAATTCTATGAATTTCAACTATATAAAAAACTATATATTATATATAACAAGCTTTTGTACTATGTATTATACATTTATATACTTATTTTAGCTAAATATATGTATATATTATACATGTAGTATTTATCTAAATATATAAAGCACTGCTCCACAGGGTTAGAGAAGCTGGTGCTGTTTAGAGACTTGACCAGACTGCACAGTAGAGTTTGCCTAAGCAGCCACTAAAACACTTCTTTGGGTGACCCACAGGACTGCATCTCTTAGAAGACTTGGAACCAGCTTAGACTGAGTGAGTTGTCTGCTCTTGCTGTTGCTCCATTTGTGGAAGACACTTTTACTCGACATAATCAAATGTAAGATGCCCCATCCTTCCCAGGTATTCCAGGGTCCTGTGAGTTTCCTGATTACTCTTCCACGAAAACCACACTGAGTGCCGTGTGACATAAGGAGATATCCATTCACCCCAGATTGAGCACCAATCAGCCTGAAGAAGCCTTTCCCTTCAAGTTATAGGGACTTGAATTGGGGTTCCATATGTCACCAGAGAGTCTCCCCTAGCACAGTGATAAATCAGGAAAGCCGCAGTTTGAACCCCTCTACAACTTGCAGGCAACACCACCATCCCTTTTTCCTTCCTTGGAGAAGTTATTCTAACACTTCTTTTAACAGCATCCTTATCCTGCCCTGAGGTGCCACTGTGCAGGAGTGTGACATACACTATTAGTTACCATGTGGCGGAGAGAGGAATCGGTGGGCAGTACTCAAAAGGCATTTAAAAAATTGTATTAAAGTAGAAAATTATAAAGTCATTTGAAAGGAGCTGATCCTTTTGTTCCTTTTTCCTGTTGATTTTCTTATACTAAAATTATGCAGCATTGCCTCTGATGATCCTGACTTACCTGGAACGAGACCTCTGGTCATGTAGAAACATGTTTTCATTAACAGTTCGGCTGCTTTGCTTTCTTTCTTGGACTAGCCACTACTCTTAGGAAAAAGCATTAGCCCTAATACATAACTTAAATATCAAATATGACTTAAAACATACTTTGCATAAACCTCCCATTTTAATAGGTAAATGTTTACAGCCTCTTTTTACAAAATATTGTATAAGCAGATAATTCACTTTTGTTCATTTGGGCTGTTAGAGCTAACCTTGCTGGTACAGCTCCCATCCCCGCTCCTGTATGTCTAACTAAACAAGCATTGAAGGCTGTGGTTTGACTAATGAATGTGGAACAAGAAATGCCAGTCACATTTAATGAACTTATAGAACAAATATCTGCATGGTACAATATTTTATACATTGATGAAATTAGAGATTAGATTTCCCAGGTTCTGCTTTGTCGAATCTACAAACCCACCCATCACTTACTCCATCTACGCAGCCTCCCTGCCCACCCGTCACTCACTGTGTGCTTTCTGCTGACCCAGGACTTGTTAAATGGTCCTTCTCTGTGTCTTCCCTCCCATCAAGATGATGCTTCTGGCTGGAGAGCCTGCTTCTCAGCTCAGAGTATCCTATAACTCAGTTTCAAGGCATCTAACTACACACATGCCTGCACACACATGCACACACATGCACACAGGCATCCATACACATGCACACATGCACACACATGCACACACACATAGCCATACACTAATGTATCTTTTTTTAAAGATTCTTCTGTTATTGTCACAATTCCAAATACAGTTAGTTCTCTTTATAACCCACTAGGATCAGAGACAGCGACAGCAGACAGAATAATCCAGTCACCAGTAGCAAGATGTAGCCAGAAAATATCTCCAAAAAGTCATCCAACTTGAAAATGTCCCTCAGAAGGCTGTGCAAGTCAGATCTCAGTGAAGTGGCTTCACAGTGCCGTTTACTCAGCAGAAAGTTGCTACGTCGGTGCCCTTGTCCCCACTACAGATGACCCCTTTCTATAAAATACTCCTTGTACCGTGATTTTATTATCTTCAAACTTGAACAGCAAATATTTGCTCTGGGTAAGGACTCGCTTCAGCCATTCAAGGAAACAGTTTGGGGCGAGAACAGACTTTGCTTGTCCCTAATTTTATTCATGTTGCTTGGGGTGTGCCTCAGTGATAGAGTGCTCTACTGGTATAGGAGGGTCCCAGGGTCAGCCAGCATTACAGCAGATGATGATGATGATGATGATGATGATGATGATGACGACGACGACGACGACGACGACGACGACGACGACGACGACGACGACGACGATGACAATGATAAAAGCTCGATTACACAGAGTGACTTTTGATCAATTCTGTTGGAAAGCCCATCTTTTCTGACTTATGTCACATGGCTTTGTGGGGGTGGGAAAAGACAGACTACGTAATTTTACTTAAGAGGTTTGCTTTCCATTAGCTAGCTTTTTGCTTTGGTCTGTGGAACACTTGGGAAGGTGTGATCCTTCTGAATGGCTGTTAAGAGAATGCCCGGCCGCTCAGCCTGGCAGTGAACGGGGTACAGAAGTCTGGAAGTCGGAGCGCGGTATATCTCTTGGCTTTCTGTATTTTTAGGAAGAGTTTAGTTCTGTGGGCTACATCAGTTTTTAACAGGCAAGTTTCATTGCAGCTCAGTACCACAACATCCCCTGTTTTAAGTGTAAGTTTAGTGATTTTTAGTAAAGTAGAAAAACTGTGTTTAGTTTTAGAACGTGTCTGTCGCCTCAGAGAGAAACTGAAACTACATGAAGCCTTTCTCCAGGCTGCCTGTGACCCCAGAGAAACAAGTTCATTCTCATCTCTACTGATGGGGCTTCTCTTTCTCTCTTCTCAACTAGGCGCTAACTCAACGAACACATCCACCTTAAACTGTATGCACCAGAAGGAAAAACGTCTTCTCTAACATGCATTTCACTCCGTGCTAATATAGGCACATAGATTTGAAATTGACTTTTCAGTTATTTTGTTTTACGTTAAAAATATGTTTTATGGAAGTTTAATTCCCAAAAACCACATGGTGGCTCCTAACTATCTGTAATGGGATCTGATGCCCTCTTCTGGTGGGTCTGAATAAATAAAATAAATACATCTTTAAAAAAATATTTTACAAGGTATTTACAAAATGACGTGTCACAAGATACTTTGTAAGTTGGAATTATGTTCTATTGAAAATATGTACGATCTTGTAGCTGTCCAAAACTTAGGACCTAATCTGGAAGTGGTGGTACAGGCCTGTAGCTTCAGCACATAGGAATCTAAACCAAGACTACTGGTTCAAGCTTAGTCTGGGCAGGTGTGGGATGTGGGAAATGGAGAGACACTGTGTGTGTGTGTGTGTGTGTGTGTGTGTGTGTGTGTGTGTGTGTGTGTGTATACACATACTGTAGCTATCAGATCTCATTACAGATGGTTGTGAGCTATTAAGTGGTTATTGGGATTTGAACTCAGGACCTCTGGAAGAGCAGTCAGTGTTCTTAACCACTGAGCCATCTCACCAGCCCGAGACCTTGTTTCAAAATGAAAAATAACTAAGACAACTGTAGATCTGGCAGGATATTTCACAGGTTATGTTTTTTGACAAAGCATCTGAACACGTGATAGTTTCCAATAAGCTATTGGTTGGTTGTCTTTAGAATTTTCAAAAACTTGTTGACAAATTTGGAAACCAAACTTTCATTTTGAGATAGTGTCTCAAGCATCCTAGGCTGGCTTTGAACTTGCTGTATAGCTCAGGATAACCCTTGAGTGTCCAGCTCCCTTGAATCCACCTCCCAAGCACTGGGATTATAGATGTGTGTCACCAAACCCAGTCTGGGAAGTGCTGGGGAACCCACCCCTGGCATCACACATGAGGCCAGGCACACAGAGCCCAGCCTGAAAATGAACTATCACACTTGCTCTGAAGTGGAATCACATCCCTCTCTAGGCACCACTGCAGTGAGGTGTGTTCTCAAGAGTTTCTCAGGGACTCGAAGCTCGAAGTTAAGATGTCTGGTCTTTAAGAAAAGTTTTAAGTCAGGCGATCTGTCCTCCTGGATCTTGTTGACATAGAATGACATGTCGGTGTTATAAATTTTACCCAGTGATTTATTGATGATTCTGGCTTTAATTAATGTGGTCAGTATAGATGAAAGGCAAGCTGTCAGCAACCTTCTTTTGCTCTCCCAAAACGAGGAAAGGCTTATATATTAACATTTACATACTTGGGTGTATTTCCTGTG